>NC_040909.2:15546937-16155180 GCF_004126475.2 Phyllostomus discolor | reverse complement strand
ACTGAGTGATATTTCTCCTTCTCCCTCCCTTCCCCTCTGTTAAATCAAAGAAGTCTACCAGCAAGTGATAATACTCCCCTCCTCTGAGATGTCATTGCAAGTTACTGGACCTAACTGAGCAGGTAGAGGGATCTTTGCTAGGGATGGAGCAGATAAAGAAGAGACAGTAAGAACTGAAAGAAGAACCTAGAGGACAGGGGCAACCAGTCAAAACAGAGTTTACGGTCTCTGGATTATCAGAGGGCACATAGTTGAGATTCTCCCACTTCTCTCCCCATTCATTTTACTGCTGCTCCCCTTTTTTCTTATTTTGTAATTATTTGACTTTTAAGAGTTAGTCCATCCCCAAGTCCCACTCCATGAACCACAATTCCATATGTGAAAACCAGTCAACCCCTAAACACTTTGACTTCCGAACTTCTACCATTCCTCCACTCCATATCTTCCAAAACTCTACATAACCACAACTTTTGTTTATTCCAAGAGGCATACAGCTCCCCCTTGTTTAACAAGTAATAAATTCAGCTTCAAATATTGTTTCAGATATTGAGAAGCAGCTTCTTCCTTTGACATACAATTAAATGGATTAATACAGATAAATACTTAAAATAGTGCCTGGTAAATAGTGGGCACTCAATAAATGTTATTAATATTAACTACATAAAATTACCTAATTCTAGTAGGCAATCAATAATATTTATTAAATACATAAATGCATAACAGCAAAGTGACACTAAGTTATGACAGCAGAAAGAGAGATCTCCTCAGAGTTGTCAAATGACCAAGGCAATGAACTCTCGACCAAGTGGTGGGCTATCCAGTGGAAGAGTGGGAAGAGGGACTACAATGGTAGGGAATGTCCATGTGAAGAGAGCAGACCTTCCTGCCACAACCTTAGGGACACAAGATGACAGTCGAGCAGTTCAGCCCGCACTGGGAGGGCACAGTTCAGCAGCTGGCATCAGTGGGCACTCAACACCCCTCTGAGGACTGACTGGTTGGCTGTAGAATTCTCTTGAAAGCCATCTTATCTAACCCTTCCATACAACCCACGCTCTCTGATCCTGGTATAATGCAACCTTTCTGTGCCTCAGTTTCCTTGTCTATTAAATAAGAGACAATCCAAGGAAAGACATGGCTGGCTGCCGGAAAACTCTGGGAAAGACTGACTAAGTTCCAGATTCCTAAGTTGCTACCCAAAAGATTTTGTTCTAGGCAGGGGCCCAGAATCTCAAATCTGAGCAAGCACTCTAACATATACAATAGTACGGAAATACAGGGTGGGACAAGGTAGCTTTATAGTTGTGGGTATGTGAAACAGAGTGTATTCTTGTATTGTTATTTATTAATTATTGTACTGTTTTCTATACAAAGAACTACAAACTTACTTTGGCCCCACCCTGTACACCAACATGCAGGTGGGTTTAGGAATCACTCTTCTGGGTGACTCTAAGGTCATGTTAACATGTTTCATATGTAAACGATAGAGACATTTGAGGTTAAGGTTTAGGGTTACGGAAGAACTTGAGGTATCAGGGAAGGCTGCTTAAGTAGCAGACTTGCCTTCTCTTTGATTATCTGCAGTAGTAAGTAATAATAATAAGTTTAAAATGTCATCAATTCTTAAAGTAGCAACTCCACTGACAGTCGGAATGGTCACAAAGCTTCTTACAGTGACTTCATTTTGTGTCATTTCTACAGGCTTGTAAATGGGTGGACAAAGCAAGTCTCATTCCTCTTCCATAGGTCTCTAATCCAAATATGCAGACTTTTTACCAACTCTCACCTAAATCTCTTTTTTTTTCTTTGCCAGTTAAAGCTACTCCAATTTCTTCAATGGTTTCTGATGCCCATGGTCAATGTCTGGGTCAGTTTATTTCTCTTTTAAAAAATGAGGCATTGCACAAACTCCAGGTGTGGTCTCACCTGCTCTAACCCCCTATTTCTCATGTTCTGGTCACCCTGTTCCATTACAAAGGCTTCCATTAGCACCCTGGTTGACTCCAAAGTTTACACTTTGAAACCAGACAGATCCCGGTTTGGTGCCCTTACCCATGTTACTTAATTTCTATGTGATCCAGATTTCTTATCCGGCAAATGAGAAAAATAGCTATGTCTTTGGCATTGAGTCATTGGGACGATTGAATATGGCAATGCATGCGTGCTGCTGAGCAAAGTGCCAGGAACACCGTAAAAAACACAGTAAGTGGTAACTATTAATGTAACTCAGTCTGTATGAACTCTCTTTTGGCACCGGAATTACACTGTTGGCTCAGGTAAAGATTAGAATTAATTACCTTAGGTCTTTGTGAGAAAATCTGCCAGTAAGAGCCAAGCTTCCCATCCAAGGCTCTTATTGTTAAGAGCAAACTAACAATAAGAACGTAATTCTTGATTTCAAAGGATAGAAATGAGGAACAATGAATCAAAAAATGAGTCCAGGCACCTGGTTGGGAAAAGGCACTCTTTAGAAAACTTGTGCCAAAGAGATTGGGGACCCAGGGAATTTTATGTGTCAGGACCTAGAGAACCTAATAGGACCGTCCAAGATAGACATAAGAAGCAGAGCCTAGGAAAGAGGATTTTTAATTAACAAGTTAATAAGGCTCTGTCCAGTATGACTCAGTTGGTTGGAGCCATAGCCTTATAACTGAAGGGTTGTGGGTTTGATTCTTGGTCAGGGCACATACCTAAGTTGCAGGTTTGATCCCTGGTCTAGGTGCATTTGATCCCCAGTCCAGGCATGTGCAGAAGGCAACCAATCGACGTTTCTCTCTCACATCTATGTTTCCCTCCCTCTTTTCATCCCTCTCTTAAAGCAATGAAAAAATGTCCTCAAGTGAGGAGGAAAACAAATGAAAATAAGTTAATAAAGACCCTCTATGTGCCAAGCCTAGGAATACAGGAAAATACACAGCACAGAGTTTCTGTTCTCAGATTGCTAAAAGCTTAAAAAGAGAATATTTAGGGAGCCAGGGGGAAAGGAAAACAGAGATGAAAAAAAGCTGAAGAGACATTCCCCTGTTCTGGATTTTTCTGAGACAATGTCTCTTCTAAGCTCAAAAAAGTAGATACCTAATTTAGTTGATGTACCTGGTATTGCCTGACTCATATATTGTTTGCGTCCCTTTTACCACTTCACACTGGTCAGAACAGCCATCATAAACAAACCAACAAACAATAGCTAGCAAAGTTGTAGAGAAAAGGGAACCCTATTGCACTGTTGGTAGGAAGACAATAGACAGCCACTGTGGAAAACAGTATGGAATTTCCTCAGAAAACTAAAAATGGAACTTCCTTTTGACCCAGCAATTCCACTGCTGGAATTATACCCTAAGAATCCTGAAACACCAATTCAAAAGAACCTACGCACCCCAATGCTCAGAGCAGTGTTATTTACAATAGCCAAGCACTGGAAACAGTGTAAGTGCCCAGCACTACATGAGTGGATCAAAAAACTATGGTACATTTACACAATGGAATTCTATGCAGCAGAAAGAAAGAAGGAGTTCCTGCCATTTGTCATAGCATGAATGGATCTGGAGAGCATTATGCTAAGTGAAATAAACCATGCGGTGAAAGACAAATATCATATGATCTCACCTATAAGTGGAAATTAACCAACAAAACAAACAAGCAAGCAAAATAGAACCTGAGATATGGAAATAAAGAACAAACTGATAGTAACCAGAAGGTGGGGGGCATAATGAGGTAAAGAAGGGGGAGGGTCATCAAAGAACATGTATAAACAACCCACAGACAAAGACAAC
Source organism: Phyllostomus discolor (assembly GCF_004126475.2). Classification (NCBI taxonomy): domain Eukaryota; kingdom Metazoa; phylum Chordata; class Mammalia; order Chiroptera; family Phyllostomidae; genus Phyllostomus; species Phyllostomus discolor. The sequence continues at coordinate 16,151,410 of NC_040909.2, read as the reverse complement.
AGTCAGGGAAGGATTGAATGTGAGAGGTGGGGGGTGGGTAGGGCAGGGGAGAGTAATAGGGAAAAATGGGTATAATTATAACTGAACAACAATAAATTTTTTTTAAAAACAGCTACCTCTCCAAAAAATTAGTGCTAAAATTCCTTTATAATACAAAAACAAGTATCTAAATAAAAATAAATAAAAATTAAATTAAAAATTAAAAAATTTTCACATGCATTTTAAGCCATTTTTGTTGTCTTAAAAATAACATGCCAATAAGAGAGTAATTATGGACAACCTACAAGGAAGACAACTACAGTAAATAAACAAATAATTAAGAAATAACAATACAAGACAGTAGCCACAGAAGCTATAAAATTTGGATAACAGTAACAAATGCAGGGATTTAATTTCTGAATGTAAATCTGTGATTTGGTAGAGTCACAGAATCTACTTAGAGACTGAAGAATTTCCACAGTGAAACCCCAAAATATGAAGGCACAGGCATAAATGGCAAAACTGGACTCCCAGCTTCACTCAGCTGGAGATGGGTACCCAAAGGCCAAGATAAAAAGAAATAAAAAACATTCAAATAACTTGTTTAGTGTCATTTGGGGGTCAAAGTCTCTCCTTAGTTGAAATCCACAGTATTGATATGTCTTTTATTGATCCTTTGTGAAGTAATTATCAAACACCTGCTCTGTGCAACACATTGGAATAGGCACTATCAGGACTCAAAGATGAATCAGACACATGGACAGTGACTTCAAAACCCAAGAAGGGAAATTAATGCCTAGGATCCCATACGGAATGTATACGGTATGATACTTGAGGTCAGACAAACACACCAGAATTCCTGAGAAGGGCTTCCGAGTATGAGAAGCAGAAAGTCCTCGTGGGTGAGATGATATGTGGGATGGCCCTTTATTCAGCCATTCGGCAAGTATTGGTTTAGTAAATATTAATTTCAAAATATTAATTTCAAAACACTGTATGAAGCATTGGGGGCTGAGCAACGAACAAAAAGACACAAATTTATATTTATTTCGGTTCAATGGGAGATATAGTTAATAAAAAGGCAAAAAGATAAATAATTAAAGTAACCATAGACTCTAATAAATACTCTAAAGAAAATAACCTGAATGGCTTGACAGAATAAAGCCAAGAAGTTATTTTAGAATCTGGTCAGGGGAAAGCTTTTCTGAAGAAGAGATATTTGAACTGAGATGTGAAAGAGGAGCCAGAAATGGAAAAAGGACATAAAAAGAGAATAGTCCAGGCAGAAGAAACAGAAAATGCAAATAATCAATAAATTGGCCGCTTAAAGAAATAGAGATCAGCCCTGGCTGGCATAGCTCAGTGGATTGGGAGTGGGCTGCAAACCAAAGCATCGCAGGTTCGATTCCCAGTCAGGGCACATGCCTGGGTTGCAGACCACAGCCCCCAGCAGCCACACATCGATGTTTCTCTCTCTCTCTTTCTCCCTCCCTTCCCTCTCTAAAAATAAATAAATAAAATCTTTAAAAAAAAAGGAGAAGGTGGATGTATTTAAAAAAAAAGAAATAGAGATCAATATGGGTCACATACAAGAACAAGGAGAAGGAAGGAAAAACATGTCATTTGGAAAGAGAGACACGGAGCAGTCAGGAAGGTGTTTTATTCTAAGAGCAACAGGGAGCCTCTTAAGGGTTTTAAAGAGAGGACTAACATGACCCGGTTTACATTTATAAAAGACCACTCTGGTACCATGACGGACTGTCAGAGAGCAGATGTGGAAATAGGGAGATTGCTTAGGAGGCTACGGTAGAAGTCCAGGTGACAGATATGGCAGCTTTGACCAGGAAGGTAGCAGTGGACACGTAGCAGAGTGGGAGACATTCTGTTGAAGAATGGGGACTTGCTGATGAAGTAGGTGTAGGGAGTCAAGAAAACAAAAGAACCTAACATGACTCGTAGGTTTGAGGTCTGAGACGCCAGGAAAATGGTGGGGGGGCCTATACTAATGTGGGAACCACTGGCAAAGGGTTAGTTGGGTAAGTGGGTGGTGAGGAGGGGGGAGAAAATCAAAATTTTTCACTAACTATAGAAAATGGTTATGATAGAGCAGAAACAAAGGTCATGGCAAGGATATTCATGACAAAAAGACTAAGCAACACGAACTAGGGAGAAAAATGTATGTGTGCGTCTGTGCCCAGGAAATGTCAAGAACTGCTCTGCATCCGAGGAGCCGGGCCTATAAATTCAAAACGTGACTATTGAGAAGCTGGCACAGTGACTGATATTGCAGGAATTTGATAGAGACTGAGGAATTTAGGTGTCTGTTGGCAGGCAACGGGAGGCCACCAAGAACTGATGGGATAGACAACTGCTTTAGAAAGGTGCAGCGGGTACCGGCATAGAGTTCAGATAGGAAATCAGGAATTGGACGTGGAGGAATTTGAGGGCAGTTACCCAGGCCAGGGAGCGGGAAGACATGAACCAGATAAAAAGCAAGATAGCAGGTTTACATTTATTCTCATCTCTCCCCCATAATAGTGTTACTGCAAACTTGAAGCCAGAAATCTTGTGTCTTTCTAATGAGCCTTGTCCATCAATATGATAGCTTTTCTATCCTCCAGTAACTCAGCCTTCTAAAATGATCTTTAGATGAAAAGGTGACAGGATAGGATAGGAAAAAATCATTTTGTGCATCCATGCATTGGCTCCTCCCATGCAAAGCATGGATGAAAATATAACATTTCTGGGAAGTGACATGTTCCCATCACTCAGGGTTTTATTTAATGACGCCCTGTTGTGTTAGTGTCTGGGATGCCAGTCAAATGATTCAGATTCTGCTGAAACACCAAGCTACCCACTTCAACAAAAAAAAACAGGGTCCAGAAACATCATCTATTCTCAAAGAGGACAAGCCCCTTAGAAGGGAGTCTCTGAAACACCCCCCCCCAAAAAAATCAATTGTCAGTGCCCTGTCAATAGCCAATAAATGCACGGTATACCATAAATCCTATTTATTTATTTTTAATTTTAAAAATATTTTCCTTTCGCTGAGTACCAGGCCAGGAACTGGGTGACCTGATATTTTCAGGGGAGTAGGTTTTCCTACTCCTATTGCTTGAATAAACATTACTTGGCAAGCTTTGTATGCGGCTGTTATATGTCTGAGCTTGTCATATTGATAGGCAGCTCTTGAAACCACCCACACACACCACCCTGCCTTTAAACCTTATGAATTTTTCTGATGGGTACAACTTCAGTTTGCAAAGGCTTGGATGCAGTTGGACTCCAGGAGAAAGCTGGATTTGGCCTATCTGGTCAGGAAATGTCAGGTCAGGCTGGGGAACTTGATGTGCTTTCCTTCAGCTCAGAGGCAGCTACTACTCCAAGGTGCAATGTGTTCCCCAGGAGCTGACTTGTGCACAAGTGTCACTGTGTCTTTCTTCTCCTTCATTAGGCACTGCCAGTTCCTATCGGAATTTTCATGTTCTGCCATCTTGGCTCTTTGTCATCTCTGATTCTTCACTTTGTTTCTTGTCTACATATATTTGTAAAACATCAGATTTTAACTTGTTGCTTTATCAGTGACTCCTGTGTTTTCTGAGATTTAATACTGAGTAGGTACAATGCCTGTTTTTAGTTTGCTGGTTTTCTTGGGGCGTTTTTGGCCTAGCCAACATTGAACTTGAACCATGTCCTTCCTCCAGGACACTATCTTGGGCAGCACTGTCAGTTAAAGTCACTGCCTTTTATGGGTATCTCCAAGTCCCAAGTATTCCAGATCTCCAGAGTTGCCTTGGCTCTTGTCTTTTTCCAAGGCCTAATTCTTCTGCTCTTCCTCCAGTTCTGTGAGTTCTCCAAAAGGCTTTCAATAAACTTCCCCTCTTAGTGAGTGACAGTCATTCTGTATTCTGTGAAACTAGAGAACCACGGTCTGAATAACTTGGCTTCCTCAACTATTTCAATTAAGGAAATTTAAAATCAACCTGACACACTTTACTAAGTATATTCTCTGGATTCTCAGAGTTTTCCACATATGTGTACTGTTCTCCAAAGCTGGGAGATCATCCAGTTACTGTCAGAAAATAAATATGGTGTTTTTTTTCTTTCTCTTTGTAAAAAGCTTTCCACTTAAATACAAGCCTGAATGCTTAAGGTCCATGGGTAGAGTACTATATCAGCAAAAAACAAAATCTAGAATAATACTGCCAAAAAGAAATATAAAGCAAGCCATTTTTGTAGAATGGCTTGAATTCTACAGAATTTTGTAGAATTATCTTTTCTAGAAGTACAAAAAGCTTAAAGGAAACAAAAATACAAGTCACTTACAAAACAACAACAACAGTTAACATTTATTAGACACTTACAATGGATCAGATACTGAGCTAGGCACTTTATATGAATTACCTTATATAATCCTCATAATGACCCTTTGATGAGAATACCTTTATTAACGTCATTGTGCAGATCTCTCTGAGGCCAGAGAGGTGAAGAGCATTGCCCAAGTCACATAGCTCATAAGTGACAGGGCCAGATGTCACAGCCAAACAGCCCAAGTCAAGACATCATGTTGGTTATTAGTACATTTTACCTTTTTCACACAAAAGCAAACAAGAAGATATTGCTTCTTGTGCCTCAGCAACCACACCAAACTATTCGAACACATATTTTGTACTCTTTAAGCAATAAGCAATTATCTCAGAACTATGTATTAAATTGCAATGTGCTACAATTTAATATATAGTTTTAAAACCAATTTGCTCAACTGTTGACTTCAGGGTTTTAAATGTATTCCACTTAACCAGCAATTTAAATGAAAATTCAAATAAATGCTATAAATGGTTGCCTCATTTACATGATCTGTTGATTAACGTTGATATGGGCTCGTCTGGGCCCAGGGTTCTGTTTCCTAGCCTAGACCTTGGGAAGACCATCTTCCAGGTGAGTGAGGGCAATTACTCTCAGCTCCTTAGTGCCTCAACGCACAGGCTGTGACATTCACATTTGGCCACCCTCAAATGCAGAAAACTGTACTCATGAGAACTGTTTTGTGAAGTTTCTTAAATGTAATTAGAAAAAACATACTAAGAAGCTGCTTGCAATGGCAGTAAGATACTTCTTTAAGAAAAAATAGATGGTCTAAACTTACTTCCAAGGAGGGAGGACTCTGTTACTTGCAGGGCAAATGCATTGCTGAGTGGGGTATATGAATTTGGCATCAGAGGTAAATTGCTCAGTGATGTAGATTTTCCTTCACATCCTTTGTGCTACACAGAATTAGCCTTACCTCCATATAAAATCAGAGCAAATATTCTAAAAAGTTTCGCCTGGGAGCCAACAGAGCCACATAAACTACACTATATATTGTGCCTGGACATGACCGATGCAGGAGCTCTGGAAGATGCCCGCACAACTCATTGCTACTCTGATGCCAATAAATGAAGTAGTCACGGAACACCACATAAACTGATCATAAAGACACTGCCATAAGTTATGCCACAGCTGAGACCAACTGATGCATGGGTTTGCATCCAACAAGAATTTGTGCCAAGGTTGCATTTGCCAATCTTGTGTAGACTCATGGGCTTTTAGAGTTCGACAAGCGTTTACAGATAATTTAGCAATGTCTTCATTTTTAATTTGAGAGAACTGACATTTAGACACACACCCATTGTCTGAAAGATCATTTTACAGGTCTGTCAGATCCTCTCCAGGCTGTCCACACTTCTCTCAGTTGCACATAGTAGTAGCTAGCATTTATTCAGCATTTACTATGTGCCAAGTTTCTGGTAAGTCCTTCATAAACAGTAGCACATTTATCCTACATCAAAACAATGGAAAGACACAAACAACTAAAACTTACTCTGGTTAAATTAAGCATACAAATAACTTATTGCGAGGGTGCATCAGCCATCTAGAGTTGTATAACAAATAACCATAAAACTTAGTAGCTTAAAACAACCATGATATATTATTTCTCATTATGCTGTGGGTTGGTTGGGTAATTCTGCTGGTCTGATCTAGGTTCACTCACACAACTGCATCAACTTGGGTGTTGCGGAGAGGTGAGCTTAGCTGGGAAGAATAAATTGCTGAACTTCCCTCTCCACATGGGTTTTTATTATTAAAAAGATTAGATTGTCTTCCATGCAAAGTGATAGCAGATTCAAAAACAGTGAAGGCAAAAGCGACAACGTCTCATGGGGCCTAGGATTGGAAGTCATACAATGTCACTTCTGCCATGCTCTGTTGATTAAAGCAAGTAATCAGGACAGTTGGATTCAAAGGAAAAAAGCTCACATCTTGACTACAGAAAGCAATGTCACATTGGAAAGTGGTATGACTACTAGGTGGAAGGAATTTGAAGGTACTTTTTCAATCTATAAAAGTCTACCCCTCTGACTACAAATTATTCTATTCCTCCCTTCCACAAAATATGCTCAGTCCCATCCTATGACCTTCCAAAATCTTATCCCACCATAGAAACAGACTTTAAGGCCAGGATATCATGATTTGTATCATGTCTACAGAAAGATAAGACTATGCAGTTGCAACTGTTCTTGTTCTAGGGACCCATCGATTGAAACACAAGTTATTAGACACCATCTACAACATATAAAACATACAATAGTGAGAAAGACAGGATAACTTCTATAGACACTCTTAAGGGAAAAAAAAACAGGAGGTACAGGGCAGTCACTGGTCCATAGCAGTTCTGAAACCTAGCCAGGCACATACAGCACACATAATGAATGAGGTCTGAGTCTGTCCTCTGGGGTAGTTTTCTAACCCATTACTGTCTGTGGTTCTTGTTTCTTCACTCTGGCAAAAGCAGAGCAGTAGCCCAGCCTCTCTGACAGTCTTTGAAGTCAGATACAGTGATGGATATTAGTAGACATGCCAGTGCATTCCAGCGTGTCCTCACTTTCTTTGCCTTTCATCTGGACATTTGGTTCTGGATCCCCATAGATAGATGGCACTTACCCAGAGAAACAGCTTTTTTCTCCAGCTCCTTTCACAGTCACACATTGACAATGGTACATACCTACATTCCCAGATTTCCCTACAAGCTTGTCCATTACTACCAGTGCTTCAGAAGGGTGGGTTACTGACTTTTCTCTGATTTCCAATTCCTCCTTATTCCTCAGTTCCTCCCACAATTGTATAATAGTTTCACTCTTGTAAGAAATTCCTTACTCCACAGTGTTCCTTACATAGAATATGTTATTGTGTTTGATCTTCACCACAATTTTACAAGTTATATACATCCCCATTTTACAGATGAAGACACTGAGACTCAGTGAAATTTGGTAACTTTCTTATGGCTACACAGCTAAAAGATATAAAGGTTTAGATTTGAACTCAGGTCTATCCGATGGCTGGTCCTATACATGTAACTCTTATACTCCATCTTCTGGGAGATAAAGGATAGGGGAAGTTGGTGTACTGGCAAACTGGTTCCTGAAAAAATATTTTAAAAGATTATGATTGATAGCATTTGACTATTTCTATGATATAAAGACTCCCACCAGGCTAATGAGCTGGTATTAAGTAGCTTCAGTATACCACAAGATAGGGAGCTAAGAAAACAAGAGGTCTTCAATAAGGAAATGTACTAATAGTTAACAAAAATGGGAAAAAGTAGTCCTCCGGGTATCTCATCCTTGTGCAAACTATCTGATTTCTAAGTGTTAGCACCTTTACTTCCTTGCCTGTGGCCTTCCTATTTTGGCCAAACTTGCTCTGCCCACTTACATGGCAAGCCCAAAGCTCTGAAAAATTAATACCCATACCTTAGCATCCCTCAGCCAATAACTGATAGAAATTAACATATAAACATCCAGGACTCTTGTACTTTTTTGAGATAACTTGAGATGTGTATTCTTCACTAACACCCTCACCCAGCAGAATTAAGCTTTAGCTACCCACAGTGCTTTACAATGTATTCTCTATTCTCCCAGGGAGACCACCTTCCAAACTTACTACTTATACTCAAATCCTTGACCCAGGGTCTGCTTCTAGAAAACCCAAATTGAAACACATGGCTACCATTTTTTGAATGTTTATGGACCAGACTGACACTATACTAGGCACTTACATTACATGTTTTTGCATAAATCTTCATGAAACACCTTATGAGACAAGAACCAAACCCAATTCTACAAATATGGAAATGAGAATCAGAGAGGCTAACTAACTTGATGAAGGTCACAAAGCTGGTATAGTAAATAGCGAAACTGATATTCAGACTATGATTGATGCAACAGCTCTTTCCACTAAGCCATGCATCTGCTTTCACCAAAGAAACTGGACTAACACACATGAAACAATAAAATAACAATGAACCACTAAGCTGACATATCGTATTGAACACTTCTTGGCAAAACTGTCATCATATGCATGTTCCACAATTACTTTCTACAATTCTCTTTTGTTGCGCCATCGACTTGAAAAATAAGGCCACTGACAAATATTAGGAAATTGAATTTTTCATAGATTTTCTTTCTCCTCTATCACTGCTTCATACAAATTAGGGACTGAAATAAAACTCAGCTGATGGCATAGCACAATACATTGTGATGAAAACACACGTGAAGGAAATATGTTCCCTGAATGTGTTTTTTGGCTCATGTAGCACCTGAAACAACAAATATGTCATAAAATAACAACTAAGTCTCTGTTGATTTTGAAAGTTGATATGAAGAATTAGGAGATCAAACACCACAGCATACTAGTGCTGAATTAGGTAAGCTAAGAAACTCAAACAAAGGGAAGACTTAACAATATAGTCAATAGGCAAAAATTAGAGTGTGGAAATTTAAGATTTGTCAAGGCTGCAGCTAAATCGCCAAAACAGATTTTAATATTTAATGATGGCTTGCTGACATCAAATAATTTAGATGGTTGCTCTGCAAAATTTCCCCTTAAAGCTCCTGAATTCTGAAATTTTTAAACACCTAAGGCATCTCAGATGCTGGTGAAAACAAGCAAAAATATCAACTCTGATTTAAGCAGTATTTTGCAGGGTTGACTTCTTACTTTTAATTATCTGCTCTGACAATACGGATAGAAAGAACACTCTGGAATTTGGGGTGGGGGAGTTTTAGCCTGACTCTAGCCCCCACATCATTCAGTACGTAGTACTTTAACCTCTCTGGTTAAAAACGTTCTCAGTTCAATGATGCTCTACAAGATGACTTGCCACTCTGTCAATAACTCCATTGCTAACACCAGTTTTTCAATTAAATTCCCATCCATGTAATTAACATAAATCACCTCCCAGCATTTCTGCAAGTGGTCCTCAGCAATGCAGTGCCCCACTGGGAATCCCTGTGTTTCGGGACCTCCACAGTGCTTGCTCGGGGGACGAAGTGATGGAGGAGATGAGTAGGTGGTCTTTGGACCCACAGCACCTACTTCAGGCACAGCAAAGCTATGCTATCTCAAAAGCGTGTCTATACTGTTTTTGCTTAAACAAAGAGTTTGTAGGCATGAATTCATGAAGGAACACTTCAGCTTCAAATTACAATATGACTGATTGACATCGGACACCTGTGGCTTTTCCCTCTTTAAAAAACAGAGAACTTACCTAGAAGCCTCACTTACCCCAGGGCAGGTCATCAGCAGGCCTAAGGCCCAGCTTTGTGCATATTTGTCTTTGGGACTTACGCTGCTCAACAACAGGGCCTGTGTCAGTGGCGGTGGCCGAAGCAACAATTTTCATTTGTTTCAAGGCCATTATTGTGGCACCATTACCTTTATGACACTCACATATGCTGAGAAAATATAGTATCTTGATTTGGGTCCCTAATTAATCTTGTCTTCCCCTGAGTACCCATTGCTGGAAAGCGGTAACAAAAGTTACTTTATTTAGTCCAACCTACTTAAAAATTAGTCAGATATAATAAATTAAACAGTTCCTTGAGGCAATGCTCAGTTTTATGGGGTAGAAGTGCTTGATCCTTCAGATTTCTACTCCTTCCACTCCTAATTCTCTTCTTAGTGACTTCTAGTTACGCAGGGAGAACAGTGTGTGTTACTCAACCTTCAGATGGAGAACAGTGGTTGTGTCCTTGAAAGAGTATGGTGTCCCCCTGCCCCTTTGTCTCTGGGCAACCTCACTTGTCTATATCTTTGCTCCTCTCCCACCAGGTAGGCATGGCTGAGGCATATTCATGAACTCCTCTGTCATCTTGGTCAGATGCTGGGTGTGCTCGCTGGCTGAGGGGGCCTCACCTTGGCTGTTGGTGATGGTATTCTCTGGGCTTGTTCCACATCCTTAATCAGCCTCCCACTAGAAAATAGATCATGCCCATCCCCTGGTTTCTGCCTTCAGCCTCATCAGAGAGGGGTCCTGGGAGGATCAAGGGTCCTCGATCCTGCTACCTCCTCTGAGGACAAGAGGAACTTTCTGAGTCATCTCACCTCTTAAGGAGCTAAATGCAGTCTCTCCTTCTCCATCCAACTTCAGTGAGCCAAAACTCGGTGATTGTGCCTTCTAGGCTTAGTACATCATGTTGAAGGGAAAATAATAGAATTTAGAAAGTCCTATCTCGAGGCAATGGCCTGGCTTGTAAAACTGTTGTTTTGTTTTTAAAGTCCTGCTTTGGCCACTGGAATCTAAACAGTAATTGTCTTTCTCTTTGCATTCTGCCAGTCAAGATAATAACCTCTCTCAGGCATACAGCTCTGGCAAAGAAGAGCAAAGTACGCAAAATAGTGGGAAAGTACAGTAATATTTTTTTTTGAAATATAATGTGCATGGAACTGCTCTAAAATTGGATTGTGGTGAGGGATGCACAATTCTGTAAATTTACTAAAAATCGAATTGCACATTCAAACAGGTAAATTTTATGATGTATAAATCATACCTCGAGAAAACTCTTAAAAATCATGTACAGTGTGAAAAAGAGTAAAGCACAGCTGCCCAGTGCACTGTAAGCTGTACTGTGGACCTCACAGTGGTGCCGCTGATGGGAGCAATGGAAACAGAACCAGTAAGGAGAGAAGATGCAGTCATTGTCCTCTCTGTGCGAGTTAGAGCTCGATCATACTCCCAGTGAGAAGCAAGCCATAATCTTGCTTTAAACTGGAACTTGGTTTACATGTGCATCTCTTGAGCAATAAAATGTTACCAGTGTGTTCAAATCATGCACAGGAACTGTAATTAATCATGTCTATGTTTACACCAAAATATTTTTCATTTACACACACTCTATATGACATCTTTTCATCTGACCATTGCAAATATCCAGAACATACATAAGAATACAGATGAATGTAAAATAAAAAAGTAGAAAGATGTCAATATAACAGATACTCATAAACTGTTTTCATATAGACCCCTTCATACCTCATTCAGAGGCAGTCTACCTTACTTCATGTACAATTCCAACCTCTTGTGGGATAAAAAACAAAAAACCAAGAAGGCGAGACAATAACCAAGTTTGTTACAAGCCATAAATTGGAGGAAGTGTGGCAACTGAGGATTAAAGATGCTGCCAGGATTTATAAGAGAAAAGAAAATATAGTTGGCCCAGGAGACTGTGACGAGGGGAACATCAACAGTGGAAAGAGAGACGTGGGAATTCAAGGGCCATCTGACGTCATTCAAAGAAGGGACAAACAGCTGGGCACAGCTCATCTCTTGAGGAATGTTATAACGTTATTCCATGCTCACAATGGCAATGCCAAGGTATTCAAAAGATGATGCAACTTTTTCAAGAAGGCAAGTACATCTTTAAGTTATTTTATAAATATTTCTATCCTTAAAAGTCTTTTTTTGTTTGATTATTTGTTTGTTAATTTTAAATTGGTTGTTCTTTTTGTTGTGGTTAAAAAAACACCCCATATAACATAAAATTTACCATAGTAACCATTTTTAAGTTTATAGTTCACTATGTTAAGTATATTCACATTGTTGCAAAACAGATCTCCAGAGCTTTTTCAGCTTGCAAAACTGAAACTCTATATCCCTTAAATACTTAGCCTCTCCTTCTTTGTCTCCCTGCCTCTGATAACCATCATTCTACCTTCTGTTTCTATAAATTGCACTATTCTAGGTAACTCATATAAGTGAAATCAAAATACTTGTGTTTTTCTGATTGGCTTATTTCATTTAGCATAATGTCCTCATTATGCCCTCAAGGTTCATACATGTTATAGCATGTGATGGTATTCCTACTTTTTTAAGGTTAAATAATGTGTCATTATGTTTATATACCACATTTTGTTTATCCATTTAATGAACATTTGGGTTGCTTCCACCTCTTGGCTGTCATAAATAACGCTGCTATGAACATGGGTATGCAAATATCTCGTTGAGACCCTGTTTTCAATTATTTTGGATGTTTATCCAAAAGTGGGATTATTGAATAATATAATCATTTAATTTTTTTAATTTTTTGAGAAATCTCTATACCATTTTTCATAGAAGTTGCACTATTTCAGAATCCTGAGACATTGTACAAGAGTTATAACTTCACATCATCCTTAATATCTGTTATTTTCTGTTCTGGGAGGGGATATTTTTAAAAAATTATCATTGTTCAATTATAGTTGTCCCCATTGTCCCTCATTATTCTCCCCTGCCCCACCCTCCCTCTTCTCCCATATGCAATCCCCACCCCTCACCGGTTGCCTTTGTCCATGGGTCCTTTATAAATGTTCCTTGACTTGACCCTTCCCCTTCCTTTCCCCATTATCCCCTTCCCTCCTCCCTTCTGGTCACTATCAGTGTGTTCTTTATGTCCATGTATCTGGTTCTATTTTGTGTGCTTGTTTTGTTGATTAGGTTCAACTTATAGGTGAGATCATATGGTATTTGTCTTTCACTGCCTGGCTTATTTCACTTAGCATAATGCTCTCCAGTTCCACCCATGCTGTCTCCAAGGGTAGGGGCTCCTCCTTTCCTTCTGCTGTGCAGTGTTCCATCGTGTAAATGTATCATAGGTTTTTTATCTACTCATTTACTGATGGGTACTTCGGCTGTTTCCAGGACTTGGTTATCACATAGTAGCCATCCTAATGGGTGTGAGGAGGTATCTCATTGTGGTTCTGATTTTTATTTCTCTAATGACTAGTGATGTTGAATATCTTCTCCTATACTTGTTAGTCATTTGTATATCATATTTGAAGAAATGTCTGTTCAAGTCTTTTGCCCATTTTTTAATTGGGTTATTTGTTTTTCATGAGTTGTAGGAGTTCTTTATATATTCTGGATATTAACTTCTTATCAGATATAAGATATGCAAACATTTTATCCCATTTCATAGGTTGCCTTTTTACTTTGTTGGCTGTATCCTTTGATGCATAACAGTCTTTAAGTTTGATGTATTCTCATTGGTCTATGCTTTTGCTTTTGTTGTGTAATGCTCTCTGTGTCACATCCAAGAAACAACCGTCAAATCAAATGCCATGAAGATTTCCTGTTTTCTTCTAGGAATTTCATAGTTTGGGAATTAAAATTAAGGTCTTTAGTCTATTTTAAGTTATTATTTGTGTATTGTACAAAATAAGGACCCAATTTCATTCTTTTACATGGGACTATCCAGTTTTCTCAATGCTACTTTGTTAAAGAGGCTATACTTTACCTATTGAGTGGCCTTGTCACACATGGTGGAGATCATCTGACCATACACAAGAAGGTTAATGTGTTGGCTCTCTGCTCTGTTGCATTGGTCTTTCTGTATGACTTTATGCCAGTACCACACTGTTTTGGTTATTGTAGCCTTATAATATGTTTTAAAATCAGGAAGCATGAGTCTTCCAAAAGTATTCTTTTTAAAAATTGCTTTGGCTACCTGGGGTCCCTTGAGGTTCTGGATGAATTTTAGGATAAAATTGTTCTATTTCCCCGAGAGCAGCCTGCTGTTTCTCCAACAGCAATTTGAACAAGTGCAATTTGGTCAAGATGACCATTTGTCAAAAAACAAATATTTCTTTTCATTGGATTTCCAAGGATTGGTAATCCTTATGCAATATGGGCACACTTTAACTCTATATTTGCCTTAAAGCATTAATACTTTTCTAGCATTGTAGAGTTCTCCCATACTTTTGGTTTCTATATTTTTAATTAATTTTTAACCAATTATTTTTCCCCCTATCCTGTCTGTGATTTTAAAAATGTTGAAATAACTTGAGTATTCAGCAATAGGAGTTAATATGAACACATTTAGATTCCAATGTAAGGATTTGTTTGAATAATAGAAATGGCATTCATGCCCATGTAAGATGATAACAAACCAAACTAGATAAATACAACTAGAAAGCCTGGCCTAAATTGAATGAGAAAAACATTTAAACCAAACCAAACCCCATCCCAACCTTCTCCTCCACCACATTAATTTATTTTTTCTGTCAGAGCAATGCTGACTCACTACAGAAAATACAGACATGAAGAACCTAAGGAAAAAAGCCATTATGCACCCAGTTATGCACAATTACTTTTAATCCCCAAGTGTAAATTCCTTCAGCTCCAGTTCTGTAAGTATAAATGAATTACTATTTTTCAATGAAATGGACTATTACTGCATAAACTATTCTGCAACCTAGTGTAACTTAAGTAACCCAGAATTTATATTTTTCAAACCAAACCATATATTTCTAAACATTTATTGTACTCCAACTAGTAAGAGTAAAGAAAAAAATAATTGCCTGAAAATTAAGAGATCAAAAGTAAAACAGAACAAAATATAAAAAATTCTGAAAACAGATTTTAAAAAGGGCTCAAGATATTCAGTTTCCAAAATTTCCCCATAACATTCCTAAATTACTAGTATTTGAACTAATTGGCAAATGAGAGTATCAATTTTCAACGAACTCATTATAATGCTTAATGAAGTTACTGCAGGAAATGAGATGAATATAAGAAGCTCAGTGATTTACTGTCTAATAATAAAAAGCCTAATAGATAAAATGGTTGCATGGTTGTTTCTAGAATTTAAAGATAAGACTAAGAAATGTACTTAGACAAGTGGAAGGGCTGGATGCTATCCAGTGAAGTTCAGAAGAAGGTCATCTTCAAGAAATGTTGAACCAAGAGCACAGAGGCAGCAAAATTCAGTTTGTGGAGGATTCTATAGGTCAAGTGGCCCAGATTCTTTAACAATAAATTATAAGAATAAAAAAAGGACAGGAGGGTAAATCTATATATTCTTAAAAAGTCACAATTTTTAAAACAGGTAACACTAAATTATTATGTCTAAGAATGCATACTTGGATAGTTAAACTATAAAAAAATGCGCCCTGGCTGGTGTAGCTCAGTGGATTGAGCTCGGACTGTGAACCAGGCATCACAGGTTCGATTCCCAGTCAGGGCACATCCCTAGGTTGCAGGCCATGGCCCCCAGCAACCACACATTGATGTTTCTTTCCCTCTCTCCCTCTCTCTCTCTCTCTCTCTCTCCCCTTCCTCTCTAAAAATAAATAAATAAATAAATAAATAAATAAATAATCTTTTTAAAAAACTATTTAAAAATGCAAGCAAGCAAATACTATCAAAATCAGGCTATCATTGGAATGGGGTGCCTAGGACGTGTGCCCCCAGGATGATGGCAAAATGATGTCCCTTCATCTGGGTGGTGTTCCATACAATCAATCCTTCATAACCTGAAAGGAAGTGTAACAGATGCAAAACAGAACCACCCGTCACGGAATTTCAGTCTCAGGAATCGTCTGAAGCTCAAAGGGAAGGAAAAGTAGAAAGGGGAGAGGAAGGGGCTGTTCCAGAACCCACGAGTGTCAGGTGCGAAGTTAGCAGGGGGGAATTCTATTTCTAAGACACACTTTTCTTTCCAGCATTTTTCCTTTTCCATGTCTATTCTACCACAGTGGGATGGAATGGGGTGCCATCCTTAAATCAAGAGACTGGCACTTCTAGAGAAGTCTAGCAAGGCTGGATAACGGGGAGGGGATAAGAGTGTCTGTGACGGGGGGAACCCTCAAAAATGGGACCAGGATTACCCTTCAAGATGGAAAGGAGTTCCCCACATGGAAGGGAATGGTGGTGCTACTGGCAGATCTGGGGAAAAGAACCTTGGGATAACCTCTTCTCAGACAGAACAATGAAGAAGCAATGAGAAATTAGAAAGAAAACGTGATTGTGGTGTTCCTGGAGATGGCGTAAAAGGAACATTAAAATTCCTGCCGAGTACAGGGTCTGACAGAAATAAGGCCTGCTTGAGTGTGGTTGGTAGGGTAATGGTATGTGTATAATAATTTATAGTTTTAATTTGAACATTTCACCTAAAATGACATACGGCGTGCTTGAGTGTGATATTATTATGTTCAGAATTGCATGCTTATGATTTTGAAATAAAAGATTTTATAATAAAAAGGGGCATTATTTGTGCCAGACCCCTCCATATAAATATATAAGGTTAACAGTTACTCATTCGCATATTAATTCCCAAGAATGGTGATTTAAAAAAAAGGAAGAAACCACTCTGCTTTGTTCTGGAGCTACTTCTGCAAATGAAGAAAGGATGCTCAACAGCAGCCACCTTGAAGCACCTCAAGAGCATACATAAAACAATTCGGAGACACAAATTAGTTATCCCAATTACCTTATTAACCTCTGCATCCAATTTTCAGAATATAGTAAGTTTATTTATGGGAGCCTACTACCTGCCACATAGTATATTATGATGCTGTATATTATTCCCAATCCTCACAATAATTTGAGACAGTGGATGTTTTTATCCCTGCTTTACAGGTGAAGAAACTGAGGCTGGCAGAGGATAGATTACGGATCCAGAGAGACCCAGTAGGAGAAGGCTGTAGGCAGCAGAGTGCTGTGCATTCTTCCCCTTCATCTGTCCCCGCGGTTGCCCACAGAGCAGAGCTACGGTCCACTGTGGGTCTGCCTCCTCCTACAACGGACTCATCTCTAGTGACCTAGGAAAAATGTGACCACTGGTAAACCCGCTCTGAAAGAAGGGCTGTTAGAGAATGCGTGCCGTGGAACACACTGCCCTTTGTTTGCCCTTGGCCTCAGAAAGGCCAAGCTGCCTTTCATTCCCAGCACTTGGGGAGTTGCCGCCCCAGGGACACAGCACAGGTTCCTACCCTGGCACCCTCCAGGCCCATCATTAGGAGGAACCTTTAAACACTGACTGTCTTTCCTCCCACCTTTCCCACCCAAAAGGAAGAGAGAGGAAAGAATGCTGCTGCCAGCCCTGGCTGGCGTAGCTCAGTGAATTGAGTGCAGGCTGTGAACCAAAGTGTCGCAGGTTCGATTCCCAGTCAGGGTACATGCCTGGGTTGCAGGCCATGACCCCCAGCAACCGCACATTGATGTTTCTCTCTTTCTTTCTCTCTCCCTTCCCTCTCTAAAATAAATGAATAAAATCTTTTCAAAAAAAAAGAATGCTGCTGTCACTTCAGTGAGCTTAGAGCCACTTTCCAGGGTCCTTTCCAGTGCTTTTCCTGTGGCCCCAGCACAGGCAGCCGAAGGATGCTGCTGAAGGTGACCTGCGGGCATTCAGCATTACAGCGCAGCAGGACTTAGGCCTTAGGTGTGTGGGCTCTGAGGGGAGAGCGCCTGGGTTGTATGTTCAGAGCTAACAGTCAGCCTCTCAGAGACTCCGTTTTCCTAAAAAAAGAAAAAGCAGACAATAGTAGTTCCCCTCCTGTGGACTGGTTAGAGATGGGCGGTTCGGGAGAGTCGGAGGACCGGCTGCAGCTCAGCGGAGCAGAGAGCAGTGCTGCACAGGTGTTACCACTGCCATCCGAAGCGAGGGGTGATGCGTGGGCAGTGAATTTGGCCTGCAGTGGGTTTCATTTAAGTGATAATAAAAAAGACTAAATAAAAAGTGGAGAGGTTAAGAGGGAGAAAGCAAACTGAAAGATAGAAATGGGGCAAAAAAAATTATGCAGACGTTTTGTTCCTGAATGTCATGATATTAAATTTTATTACAATATACCAGGCTTATAAAACGGTATATAAAAGTCAGCTTTTCAACAGTGTAAAAAAAAAAGACTACTCCCTCTATTAAAACTTGAAATTCGCTTCCATTTTAATAGTTTCAACAAGCATCAAAGCTAAATAAAATGAAAACAATGGCTTTACCCACCAAAGTATATGGAAGCTTTAAGTTATTATTTCAAACCAGAGAGGAAAATATTATGAGTGCAAGGAATTATTGATTTTAGTGGAATTAAAATCTAGATCTGGTGTAATTAATTGCCTAAATGTTTCTTGGATGTACTGCTGCAACATCATAAATTGTATCAAAGCATGAGGTGTAGAAGCAGCAGTCCTTACCTGCAACAGCACTGCCTGTGACATTCTCCCATCATGTACAGCCTGTGACCGACATTGTATATGAGAGTTCAACACAGGTGTATCATTTAACATATTCGTCAAATGCCACTTTGCATGATCTTGTCACCTACACTTGGGAATTTACTAAGTCTGATGTATATAAAAATAAGTCTGACATATATTTATTTATGTATAGAAATATACATATGTATATCTTTTAAGATGTCATAGCAAACATTTGGCACAATTAGGGGTTATTAGACATGTTATTGACTTATCACCTGCTCAAGAATAACAGCAGGGTAAGCCTTCCAGTAGTTCCTGGAATTCAGATTTAAGGTTACATTTCCCACTTCGCTCTTCATATGTGGCAACTATTGAAGTCCTCACAAACTACAGACATGACTGGTAACAAGGACACATACTCGCTTTAGGAAGTATAGATACTTTAGAAAACGAGTTTGTACCAGAGTTCTAATGGGTGTGTGACTTTAAAACAGAAATTAAGATGAAAAGCAAAGCAAACAAAACTGCAGGGCTAAGGTAGTTAGGTACAATTAATCTGCCCATTCTTGCCTCAAATAAGGAAGCCCGACATGTTATTAGGAACTTGTAAATCGACAATCTAATTCATGCTTCTCCATCAACTCTCAGACAGCCAGATGTCTTAAATTACAGTGTGTGCTGACTCTAAGAACACATAAGTAATAGTTTTACAATTAGCTCCAGTAGTCGAACGTGCCAGTTGTTTATGCCATATAATGAAAACAAGAACAATGCAACTTGCAAAAAAAAACTTTAAACATAATCCAGGGCACTTATGGTGGGAACATTCCTTGGGACTATGAAAGGAACAAATGAACTGTTTCTTGCAGCACCACGGTTCTTGCCTTGCCAGCTCCTGCACAGAATCCCTGTGGTGCAAACCACAGATGCGCAGGGAAGCCAAGCCAGCGCACCTGACACCCGGCACACCTGTTGAGCCCAATCCCCCAGAGTGTCAGTATTCGTTGAGCTGTGTTCAGTACAGTCCAGAAGGGCGACTGATGTAAAAGCAAAGAGGAGTTATACCCAGAGGATGCTCCTCCCCAAAGATCAACAACCCAGTAAGTAAAAGTGCTTGGAGAACAATAATAACAACTTTTCCAAGCAGGGGTTCTGATGCAGGAGGTACACACGGGGACTTCAGGGGTCTAGCTTGAAATCTTCAGCAAACATCCAAACGTGTGTTATAGGTACATTTGAAGGGGAAAGGGGTTCAGAACATCTCATCCATCACACGTTCAAGGGAACCTGAGACCCTCGCAAAGGCTGGTGACCATTATTTTACAGTAGGTCTAACGACGCCCGAGTTATCAAGTCAGTGTGCGGAGTTCCGCTGCCATCACTCCTTCTTTAAACAAATAACGTTCCGCTTCCCAACCTCCTAGCTTCAATCCGAAGTACATTAGGCCATCACTCACTCTGTTAGATCAAGGTAGCCTCTTTAAACGCCTGTTTGGAGAATTGTGGGTGGGGGTGGGAGGGGGAAGGTAATGCTGGGCTCATCCCAAAGCAGAAGCAAAGTCACCTTTGCTTCTTTCAGGGAAGTTGCTTTTCTTTCAGGGAAGTTGCTTCCACTGTATCTAAGGATACCCGCAGCGGCGCACCAATCAGTGAAACCCTAACATGTGTTTTAACAAACATAGAGCACATTGTTTGTTCCTAGCGCGATATTCTGCTCTTTATATAACTTGTTTAATTCTTTAAAAATAGCCTTAAAACATGCACAAAAGAGTGCGAAAATCCTTGTAGGGGACTTCCTACCCATCCCAGCCGCTTTACAGGGAAATAACTTGTCCCCAGGCCAACCAGCAGCCGGGAGATTAAACCCGCATGGGGGGAGGTTAAAGACTAAAAACGCGGCCTCGCCAGGAGAGTCGTTACCGTCAACTGGGCACTCAGGGTCCGAGTCGCTGCTCATCGCTGCTCCCCAACTGCGGGCTGCCCCCTGGGCGCGGCTCCTGTAGTCTAGGCAGCGGCTGCGGTTGCGGAGGCAGCGCCCCGCTTAGGGACCCGCAGGTGAACCCGGCAGCCGCTGGGCGCCGCCACCGCAAGCGGAGGGAGGGGCCGGGACGTGCGCGGGGTGCTTCTTTCACCTTGCCAAGTGAGGCTCCAGTGCCAGCCTCTGGAGGACCGCGGCACTCTATTAATACTTGGCGTGGGGCTGGCTGCATGCCACTGACTTGACCCAGGGCCAGAGTCCCTCGGCCCTCTCTGGGGAGGGATGGGGATTGTGTGTAGGAGCTCGGGTAACTTGCCTGGGTAGGAAGAGGCAGGAAATACGTGGGGTGGGGGCGGGCGGGGGGCAGGTGAGTGAGCCTCGGCCTGTGATCTTCCCAGCATCGTTTTTTGGGTGTAAGTACCTCGCAGGGGCCGATCTGGCCTGAGAAGCCCTAAGAAATACGATGCCCACTCAGGGAATCTCTCTTAGGGTTATCTGAGGTGAGCGGGATCCACTACCTATTCATTCAGTACTGCCTTGACATTTAAGAGTTCTACAGGCCAATTCCTCTTCCAGATCGTGTTTCAGACTTTTGCCTCTGCATAATTCCAAGTTTGGGGAAGGGAAAGGGGTAAGCACCATGTTGCCTGGAAGTAATGAGCAAACAAGGTGGTGAATCAGGAAGGTGACATATTTGCTGGGAATTGAGACTAAAATTTTCTCAACACTGTGCGTCTTCCAGCAAGCTGGGGGAAATTGGGTGTTAGCCATGGTCCTATTGTAAATTTAAATGTAATTAGTGAATGCTGCTTTTTTGTCATTCTTCCAACAAGCTTTATGTGTAAAGTTAAATTCCCTCAGGAGCTTTGAACTCTGGCTGTTGATACAATGGGAGTGATCAGCTAATGCCACTTCAAAGCACATTTATGACAATTGCATTAGCGAACTGCATGTGTAATCCAGACCCTTCAACAGGCCGGGAAGGAAATCCTGGTTTACTTCTTCACAGAGCCTGGTCTCATTCCTTAGCGGGCGACTTGGTTCCCCTGGCTGGCATCATTAAAGCCCCCACCAGGGGCGACAGTGCAGACCTATCCTCCCAAATCAGAGCCCATTATTCCTAATATGCCTACAATGGCAGCTATTAGAAATATTAAGACCTCACAGATAGGTTTTATGAAGTTTCTGAGCCCCCTCCACATCTACTCTTTCGTATCCAGTTTCACCAGATAAAGGACCGAGATCTGTCTAGTGATGAAGGCATAAAGAAGAATGTTGGGAGTTAATCTTTGGTAAGTCTCTTTAAAAATACCAATTTTTACACCCCGGCTGGCGTAGCTCAGTGTATTGAGCGCGGGCTGCGAACCAAAGTGTTGCAGGTTCGATTCCCAGTCAGGGCACATGCCTGGGGTGCAGGCCATGACGCCTAGCAACCGCACACTGATGTTCCTCTCTCTCTCTCTCTCTCTCTTTCTCCTTCCCTTCCCTCTCTGAAAATAAATAAATAAAATCTAAAAAAAACACCATTTTTTTCATTTTCTTTCTTTTTGTTTCTCCCCCCCAAACACACCTTTTTTTTTTTTTTAAGCATTATAACAAGGGGATCCTTTCAACTCCAGATCAGAACAGTGACTAATGCCAGCTCTGGTGAATTATATATCTCCCTGTGTGAGACTAATAAGCAGGGCCAGCATGGACCGTAGAGTATTACAGACGTGACCAGGAATGACTCCCCTGCTCCCTCCCCGCCCTCCACCAACCAGGAGAAATGCCATTCAAAATTTCTTAGATTGAAAACCAGAAACTGTTCTACGAACTCACCTCTTACTGGGTTATCTCAACCTCCATATTTATTCCTAAACAAAGGCATTGTATTATATTCCTCCTTGCTTTTATTCTTCAATTACTGAGCACTTCCCCTGGGCACTTACTAAGAATTTAAAGTAAAATTTTCCCCTCCAAATACCTTAGTGTGGTTGAGAGAGACAGGATGAATGCCAGCTAGCTTTCCTTAGATATTTTATGTTCCATGAAATATACGGGGCATTTAGGAGCCACAGTTGAGGGGATGGCTAATTCTTTTTGAAGGATTAAGAAATATTTCCAACCAGAAGTGACAATTTTCACTAATGATAGTTGCTATCATTTTTAACCATGTATTATCAACTAAGCCCTCTGCCAACTGCTTTTCATACATTCCCTCCTGTAATCCTTATAATGAGAATTCTTATTGTCCTCTTTTTATAGATGGACAAACAGAGGCTTCTTTTAAGAGACCTGTCCACAGACACAGAGGTGTGAGGAGCTTCTGACGAATGATTGGAATGCAGCTCTCTGTTAAGCACAAAGCCTGTGCCTAATTTCTGCTCTGGACTGCATGGACTAGCAAAGATACTTTCCACAGCCTGTAGTAAGAGCTTTTCACCACAAACCTTTCAGGAAAATAGGTCCTTAGAGAGTACAAATATTTGGAAAATGAATTCAAGTTCATCATATTGACAGGGTTGAGGAAATGAGGTAGAATACCAGTAATACCAGTAGTCCAGGCAAAGAGCTGGCATCTGGCCCAGCACCGATAATTGGGTCAATGTTCCTTGGAGGGGGTGCGGTGGGATCTGGGAGTGTCCAGAGATAAGGGGAGAGAAGGGAGCAGGTCCCAGGTCATGAAAGACCTGTAGACCACATTTAGAAGCTTAGACTTGCTCTCACAGGCAGTGAAGAACCACTAAAGGGTTTTAATCTGGGGACCAACAGAGAGAGGCAATGGCATTTGGAAGATAGTCAGAGCTATCTGGGTGGCCACTGGGTGAAACCAGAGCTGAAGATACCAGTCTCAATAATCAAGGTGAGAGATGACAATTGCTGCCACCAGGGCAGAGACAGTAGGGACCAGGAGGAGGGACAGATAGGTGGTACAAATGGGAATGTGTGTAAAAGCTGCGTGAGGGTAGGGGCCCCTGTCTGCCTTTTCCATTGCCCAAGCCACAACCCAGAGCGGCGTTAGGCATGGGCCAGGCACTGAATTAGGAGTTATTAAATGAACACACCAACAAGACTCGAGTTGTGACCGGATTCAGAAATGGCAGGAGAAAGCCTAATGAGGCATCCCTTGTCTTAGTGTTTTCCACATCTTTCTAATCAGTAGGCTCATCTAGGGCAGTTACTAAAAATATAGATTCTTAGCACCTTCTCTCCAATTCCTAGGTCTGAACTGGAAACCTGAAGTCTATATTTTTAACAAGCACTAATGATCAGTCATGAGAAACTAGTGATTCATTTGGGAAATCCTGCTACCTTGATTAAAAAGTTATAGCCAAGAGGAACGAGGGGTGTCCTGTCAGTGAAGTACATGATGGTACCGGGCTTCTGCATTCCTTCTTCTATGTTGTTTCGAGATACACCTAGGCACTCGTAATTGTGTACCAGAAGACTCACACTACAGTTACCTATGTCATTTCAAGAAAGACATGTCTATGTTGTAAGCAGTGTGACTGCCACCCACTATTAGGACCTCTGGTTAAATCCACTAAGTCGTCTAGAAATCCCACCGTGGGCTCATGCCTTAGGTTTGCTTAAAAAGGAGGTGGCAGTACCACTGGAATGTTACTCCTTGGAGTGTGACTGGCGGACCATGGCTGGTCTGGGAAGTGCCCATAACTAGTCAATAAAAAGGTAAACACAGAAAATGTGAAAAGCATTTGGAAACTGTGCTAGAAACAGATGGACGTCGTGGACCTGGTGACTACTGTGGATCGTAGGGTGCATCGTGGGGTGTTGAGCAGCACCCCTGGCATCTACCCACTAGGTGCCAGCAGCATGCTCCTCCCGGTTTTGACAACCAGAAATGTCTCCAGACATTGACCAATGTCCCCATAAGATAAAATGTCTCAGGTTGAGAACCACTGCTTTACAGCAACCTGACAGACGGATTTTATGTCTGTTGCATCTAATAATAGAAAAATATGATTGGGCTTGCACTGTGTCTGTCTTTTTATTTCACTCTTCTCGTAATTTGTTATTATCATATTTTACAATTAATTTATGACAAGGTTTGTAAAAAATGTCCTTACCCGGATATCTTAAAACACACTACTATAGAAGGTCACTATTAAAATACAGAGTGGTCCTTAGAAAAAAGGGTACAATTTGGGCTATCCTAAATAAGCCATTCTGCCATAATAACCACACATTACAAGGTGACTTATGAAGAAATTAACTAGTCCTTATTTTTTATGTTTTCTGTTTTTGCTTCTATAGTGCACCATGGAGAAGTTGAGAGCACTCCCACCATTGCTACCAAAAAAAAAAAAAAAAAAGCAAAAGCAGCCAGAACTAGGTTCTCTACCCTCCAGCGAGACAAAG
Organism: Phyllostomus discolor; assembly: GCF_004126475.2. NCBI lineage: Eukaryota > Metazoa > Chordata > Mammalia > Chiroptera > Phyllostomidae > Phyllostomus > Phyllostomus discolor. The sequence goes on along the minus strand of NC_040909.2, from coordinate 16,126,823 downwards.
TAAGTGGTTCTCTTATCTCCCCCAGGACAGATGGGAATTTGCCGCAGAGCGGGTGGGCCAACACAGAGACAGACCCTCCACTTCTCCCGGCAGAAAGGCCTCTGTCGGACACAACCTGCCCAGCCACTGGGCCACAGAGAAGTTTTATTTGGCTCCCACACTGATGTTTTAAATTTAATTACCAAACCATTTCTCCTAAAGATCCCATTCTCAGCATCTGTGGAAGAAACAGAACCTTTTGGCTGTAGTGGGCCTGCCTTCCTCACAGTGTCCATCAGCCGAAACTGAAAAGCAGCCGTCGTCCTTAGCACTCTGCTCTGGTCTCCTGGCACAGCCCACTTTCTGGTACGTGCCAGTGTGTAGTTGGCAGTGCCTGATGCAGACCTATGAGCAACTCATCTACTTATCTGGAGAAACAAAGAAGACAGAGAACGTGACCTGGGAGAGTAGGAGGAGATGGGTCCAGGGAGTCCCCAAGCCTCGGGATGGGCAGGTCCGAGTTTCAGGTGGTTGTGGTAACTAGGTCCTGGCCTGGGTCCTGGGCCATGGAGACAGGCAGGCTTCAAGAGGGGCTGGCAGTGTAGGCACCCCTATGGGTGGGTGTAGACGGCCTACACCGGACCATCCTGACTGTTCCACCAGAAGCTGGCTTCCAGTGATTGTAGTTTGCCAGAGCAGCGATGACCCCATGAGCTATACGCAGGACCCTCTCCAATCGCCAATTCTGTAGTTTTCTAAGACATGGGTTTCTAAGAACCCCATGCTAGAAAATGCCTAAAAAACCTGGCAAGTGAGCACTGGGGCCAAATTTAATGGACCTTAGGAAATAAGTAACTGTGACATTGATTGCACTCCGAGTGCCAGGGAGCAATTGCCATCTGTTAGAGAAACACTTAGTATCTACCGTCTGTAGGCTCCGAGGCTACAAAGACAGATAAGGCAAATCAGTGGTCTTTGCTCTACGGTGCTTCCAGCTGAGGGATGGAGACGGATGTGTACGAAGATAATTAGGACACATTGTGTGAGTGCTATTGCAGAGTGGCATGTCAACTCCGGAAGCAGCCAAAGCACAAGTAACTGAGTCCCTGCTTGGAGAAGCTGGGGCTTCCCAGGGAAGATAGCATGCCACTGCGCTTGGAAAATGAGGTTGCGTTTATCAAACAAAGAAAACTAAAAAGGTCATTAGAAGTTTCAGGTGGCACAAACAGAGGGGGGGGGTGAGCAGAGTGGTGAGAATCTAAGAAGAAAGAGGGGGTGAAGTAAAGTGTTCAAGGTGTTCAGATGTGAGCACGTAGGTTCAATATTGACTCAGCAGAGATATGCTACCATCAGCTTTGTTTCTTTGGAAGTCAAGCCCGCTCACCTATTACAGTGAGACTAAGCAAGAAGAACTGCAGGCAGTCTAGTCCTGGGGCCATTTGCAAACCTGAACTAAGTAAGGCAAGTAGCAAGGCATTTTCTGGGAAGTTCAAGACTTGCATATAATGTGGAGATAAGATAGGAGTTGAAGATGACTCAACGTTCTGACTTAGGAGATTGAGTGGATAATAAAACCATCAACAGAAATTAAAAAATAAAGAGCTGAAAGTGTGCTTGGGGAGGACACATAAATGAGTTGCTTGGGATAAGTGTGAAATAACTGTGGGTCCTTCGAGTAGATGTGTCCAAGATGCTTAAAAATAAGGTGCAAGAGTTTCAAAGTGAATGAGAATGAGATCTTAGCTGAGAGATTTCTTACATGATTGCTGAAGCCACGGGAAAGGCTGACATCGCCAGAGATGGAGAGAAGAATATCCAGGACAGAACCTCAGGAAGTCCCTGAATTTCAGCAGCAAACAGAGAAGAGAATCCAGCAGTAAGAGAAAGAAAAGGCCATTGGAGAAATACAAAGGTAAAGACCAGAGCAACAGAAGCTGAGAGGGAGGGAAGAATCGAGAAGCGGTCAGCCCCGCTGTGCTCTGCAGAGGACATGACAGAAAGCAGCCATATAGGACCGTGCCTGTAAGAGGCCATCAGACTTGGTTGGAGCTGCATGGAGGGGATGGTGGTGACTAAGGCCAGAATGTGTGGGCGGAGGAGTGACCAGAGGATCTGTGGATGTAAAGATGGCAGAAGTGGACTATTACTTTGAAAAGATTGATGTGAACGCTAAGAAGAGAGCTGGGCTAGAGGCATGAGGTCACCTATGGTTGTGTTGTTTTGGCTTTGTCTTTTTTTGGCAGGGGGCGGGGCATAGGATGTCTTAAACATATTTGTAGGTACAGGGAAAGACCTGGCAAAAAGAGGCAGGCTGACGACATGGGAGAGGGGATTCTGGGCGGATCATGCTCCATATGAAGCTGTTGGCTGGGAGTGAGGGGAAGCCCACAGCCATGTTTGCAGGAGTGACGGCCCGGGAGTTGACTTAAGGGATGTCTCATGGACAACCTAGTGTTTGAAGGTGTGGCCACGGCGAGCAGGGAAGAGCCCCCGTGGGATGCTTATTAAGCTATAGCAGACTAACCAGGACCCACCAAGTCGGAACCTCTGGGAGATGAAGCCCAGAACATGAATTTGAGGCCCGTGCCCCTGGGGACCACCATGTGGGAAAGGCTCTGAAGTATCTGAAGCCAAATGGTCTGAGTTCCGTTCTCATCACTGCCACCCACCAGGTACATAATCTTGGGAAATGTATTCAATCTCTCTGTGCCTCATTTCTTCTTCAGAAAAAATGGGAATGACAGCACCTACTTCAAAGGGGTTCTGGTGAGGAGTCACTGAGTTGGCATATGCAAAACATAACAACCTAGCACACTGGAAATGCACAAGAAACATGGACATTTACTGGGTTTTAGTCCATGCCTTCTGTCACAACAGTTCATAGTGGGCTCACAAGTCACTGGGGGTACTTGTGAAAATACCTAATTCCACTGCTGCAACCCCAGAGATTCTGATGAAGTTGGTGGGAGGTGGGGCCCAAAAGTCTGCATTTTAGACTAGTCCCTCCTCCTCCCAGGTAATTCTGGTACAAAATGGGCACAAGGACAACACTTCCAGCGTCATCGTCGTTCTGTGGGATTAAGCCCACCAGGCGGGCTGTGGCTTGGTGACCTTAATCCCAGAGATTCTGTGTGAGTGGGTCCTGCGAAGGCCGCATCTGCCAACTAGGGTTTAATCAGCATCCTGGGGTGCGGGTGGGGAGGGCTCTCCCCTGCTTCTCGTGGCCACACCTTCAGACACTAGGTTTCCTGTGAGACATCCCTTCGAGTCAATGCCCGGCCGTCACTCCTACAACACGGCTGTGGGCTTCCCCTCACTCCCAGCCCTGCCCACACACGGGAGGATCAAGACGGACAAGAAGCCTGGGCTCCCACAAGAATACACCATGAGAAGAAAAGGGCTGCCCATCAGAGTTCATCGTGAAGGTTTTTAACATGATGTTTGCTTTTAGAAAACCCTGGACTCTCAAACTATTTTCACCCAAATGAGTCATTTTTCTGCCTCAACTGCGACTGATGTTTTCTTGGGGGTCGGGGAGCGCTTTGAAAAGAGATGCATGTGTACATGTAGGAACTGACTTGCAGAGAGGTGAAGCAGTTTGGGGGTGTATTTATAGCACAGCCACCACAGTGTATGCTGGCTTTGCCCCCGACATAAAAACCAACGGTAAGAAATGAAATCAGGCTCAGCAACGCAAACAGTTTCTTCCAGTTGGGTAGTGGTTCTCCAGTTTCAACTTGAAGACTCAGCATAAGGGATGGCTATTTATTTTCCTAAATAAAGGTAATAGGAAAACGATTGGAGGTGAAATTAAATTCCTCCTGGCAACTCCATGTGAAGAAGGATAATTGAAAAGGAGAAGCCCGGTGTCAGGCCTCCCGTGTGCAATGCAAATGAGGTTCACTTTGCTCAGTTCTTTTCCGGGCTACTTTCAGTTAACTTGCTGTGAGAGCTGGCTTTCAGGTTGTGTCTGGGTGATGTGGGGTGTCCCTGGGGCCCCCTGCTGAGGAAAAACGGGTGGCCAAGAGGGTTAGTGCAACCTGGAACAGATACACAGACTCATAATTATTTATCAGAGTTCTCTGTATTTTTCATTAACAACATTTTAGCTTTGTGGCTTAAAAGGTTTCCACAATCGTTGACCTGAGATCGCAAATGGGCTGTCTGAAGGCGTAGCTGGCCCAGAGAGGTATTCTCTTTGGCCTTCATTAGTGTTTTTAAAATTTCTAAATAATTGCCAGGTTTTTTTCCTTAATTGAGAGAGTTCACATTAAACTCACATTTCAAGTCTTAAAAAAATACACGGTCATGACCTATTTTCCTAAAGGATTCCGTGAGTAGCCCAGTACCCAGGCCTCCCTTTAGGTAGGAAACGCATTTTCTGAATGAACTGCTCTGTGTCTCAATTTGCTCATCGGAAAAATAGGGTTAAGGATCATGCCTGTCTTATACAATTGTGATGAGCAAAGGAGCTGATATATGTAAAACACTAGTCCCCGGCACGTAAGTGTCATGGTGTCCAGCCGGCCCAGTTTATTAAAATTCCCATCAGGCCCTCACATGCATTTGCATTTGTGATCCTTACTATGAGCCATGCAAATGATGGTAGATACAGAAATCTCCGGAAAGCAAAGGAAACTGAGGGGAGCTAGTACCTTCCTGCCCAAAATTGCTGGCCCTGGCGAACTTAAGACCTCAGGAGGAGCAAGACTCGTCTGCTGAGGAAAAGTATAGGACCAAATCGGCAATGCATTATAGACTTTGGAACATTTTCCTTGTTAAACTTTGTAGAATGAGTTTAAAGCTTCAGGACTTTCCCTTTTGTTTATTCTCTATCTCTTCTCCCGTGAGTAGTAAAAATCCTCGGAAAACCTCAAACAAGTTTCGGGTGTGTGTAAGAGGAAGTAAATAAAAGGTTCAAGACAATATTGTGTCCCTGAAAAATTCCGTCAGCCCAGTTGTGTAGCAGAGATTGCAGGGAAGGGGGCTGGGCCTGAGCAGAGGCCCAGCCCACCCGGAGGAGAAGGGTCTGGTAGACAAGGTTTGCTCTGGCAGATGCGGCTCTCAGTTCTCACCAAGGGTTGGCCGGTCTGACTGTGCTGGGTATTTTCTGTCTTCCCCTTCTCCACCCCTCTCCACCCCTCTCCACCCTGCTCTGCGCCTGGGAGAGGGTAACTTATAAGGACTGTCTCATTTGTTTACCACCTGCTGGTATGCAGACAGATCCAGCCAGTGAGGGGCTTTGGTGGGAGATCAGAGAGCAGACTGAGTATCCAGTGCTCCCTCTCTGTTGGTTTACTGCAGGTTGGGTGTGTCTCCCCACCCCCACCCATGACCCAAGTGACTCTTGCCACCTGGCCGGCTCCCAGGGCTATTCTTTCTGAGCTCAGCAACTGCCCTCCTGCTTGGCCTCTTCCGGCAGGTCAAGGATGATGAAGGATCCTCCCTGCTGCCAACCCAAGGATACTACACCACCCTGCATTGGTTTCCTTAAGGCTTTCTGTCACCATGAAGATCAATCTCTTTATTAAACTCTCAGCTGTTCCCATGAGAATGTGGCATTGGCTTCTTACCAGAATCCTGGATGGCAAACTTGTCTGCTTTATCATACCCATTGCCACTTATATCTTGTTTTTGTTTAAAAACAGGCCTTTCACATTTTTCTGAACCATGTCCTTTTGGGTAAATTATGGGATTTGATTCCATCACTATCTGATAAGTAATGCTCAGTCATAAGGGGTAAATGAAGTAATGTGTTAATTAAATATTTAATGTCAGCGGTAAAATTTAAAAAAGTAATATTATTCTATATGAGCTTTTGTTTACCATTACCTTGAAACAATAAGAAAAAAATGCTCCATCAATGGAAGATTGGGTAAAGAAGATGTGATGTGTTATATATATATAGGATGTGTATCATACATCTTATGATAAGATTCCATATATATAAGATGTATATAAATATATATATGCACAATCGAATATTATTCAGCCATAAAAAAGAATGAAATGTTGCCATTTACAACATAGATGGACCTGGATGGAATTATGCCAAGTGAAATAAGTCAGGCAGAAAAACATAAGTACCAGTTGATCTCATTTATATGTGAAATCTAAAACAATGAAAAATAAATCAACAAACAACAATAACCCAAGTTCATGATACTGAGAACAGCCTGGTGGTTGCCTGAGGCGGCAGGTTGGGGACAGGTGAAATGGGCGAGGGGGGTCAGGAGGAACGATTTCTAGTTATAAAATGAATGTCATCAGGATGTCATATGCAGCATGCTGACTCTAATTAACAATATTGTACTGCATGGTTGAGGGCAGCTGGGAGGGTAGATCGTGGAGTTTCTCAACACAAGAAAAAATTTTTCCATGCCTACCTACGGTGACAGATGTCAGGTCGACTCTTGTGGTGAACTCTTTGCAATATTACAAACACTTAATTATAATGTTGCACACCTGAAACTATATAATATTTTGTCTATTTTGCCACAATAAAAAAAAGAAACAAAACAATGCTTCAGTGAAAGTGCTTCTCTCGCTGCCCTGGGGCACAAGGACTCTCCCCGCCCTCCCTGACAGCTGCCCCCTCCCCCCCGTCATGGAGCTCACAGATCTGGGTTTTCAAGTGTAAAGGAGAGTTTCCACATAATTCAAAGTGAAGGGAAGTCTACTTCGAAGGAGAGAACGAACTTGCTGGTAGAGGAGCAGAGCAGCATTGTCCACTGCCCCAGCCACAGGCCACAGGTGGCTAATGAGCATGAAACGTGGCTGTTCAGCATTGAGACATATCACCAAGGTTCGCCGTATCTACCTAACTCTCTGCTTCAGAGCGGTCGGCTGCAGCCCGCACTCTGCAAAATCGTTCATCACAGAAGAACGAGAACAGTCACAGCATTTAATGAGGAGGCAGAAATGCAAGGGAGGCAAGAGCAAATAATGTGCTACAGTAAGAAAGTAAACACATCAAGGGTAACCCAACAGGAGGGCGGAAAGTTCTGAAAATTACGGCTGAGAAGCAGCACAGTAATTAAATCAAACTTAGTCAACCTATCTAATTATTGTGACATATAGAAGGTGTCTCATACTCAGAATCTTTTTAAAAATTCAAGTTGTACATGTTGTAAATTCCTCTTAAATTAGTCGGTCGGATCGCACAACTGAGAGCTCTTATAACTCAAAGAAGGTGAACCTGGGGATTAAGGAGGTGAAGTGACAAAATTAGACACAGTCAGGACACAAATTATGATCCAGATCTTTGAACTCGTGATGTTTTTTTTTTTTTTCCCTCAAGTAGATTAAGACAAACAAAGAGCCAGGCGCAGGCATATACCTACAGAACCTCAAAGTTCTAGCAAACCAGTAAGGCTCATCCTTTCAAGTTTTGAGTTCCATTTTAATTATTGCTGTTACATCATTAAGTACCTTCAAAATATACAATTTTCACCAGATGCTAGTAGTCTGATTCGAGTTTCTCCCCAGAGTAATTAGAAATCACAGCCAGTTCCCCACAGGAATGATACTGGTGACAGTGGAGAAATATGGGAAAGGTAGTGAGCTGAACTCTCACCTGGTAGGTCAGACAAGCCAACAATCTATTTTCAGAGCAGGGACAATCTCAGGCTCAGCTCCAACTGGGAAGGCTCATGTACCAGGAGGATCTCCCTCTTTTATTTATTTACTTTTTTTTTTGCCCATCCCCAACCTCCAAAGTCTTCCTTTCACACTTTTAACCTTGGCTTTTCTCTGTGCTTCCTCGTGATCACACAAAATTAAAAAACATGCACATCGATACACCTCTTGCCAATCACAGAGCTGTCGGGATGTGCTCATTTGATTAAGGACCATCTCTCCACTAGCCCCTGAGCTCCTCATGGGCCAGGCCCACATAGCTTCCCACTCACCACTGTTCACAGGACCCAGCAGGCTATGGGCACAGTCTGGGCTTTCTCTGAGCACTTACTGAGAGAATGGGTGACCTTCCCTTCACAGAGGAAGATAAGTCACCAGGCGGAGCTTCCTCACTTTCCTCAACAGCCTCCAAATTTGCCTGAAACGTTTCGGAGCCTTTCTCTCCTCCCTCCTGTTACAGTAAAGGGACATTGGTCTGAGCTCTGGCTAATCCTCACTCTGTTTTTTGTTACCACATCCTCAAGTAGCTGTCTCCTCCCTCAAGGTAATCTATGCATGCATGTGTCCACTTCCATGTCATTTTTCCAGCTCCTATTGATTATAAGCACACATACACATTAATTTATACACATGCATGCATACATATAAAAGGGCTTTTAAAATGTACCAAAATGGCATGTATTATCCATCCCTTTCTGCATTTTAGTTTCTTCTTCAACCATAACTCATGAGACTATCTCCACGAAAAACTCTCATTCATTCTGAAGGCTGCACAATATTCCAGGGTGCAAATGTTCCAAATCACTCACATGTTCCCCTGATAGTTAACTGGGCACTAGAAATAATGCCTTACAATCACCCGAGCACACACGTCCTTTGCACTGATGCCTTTGTTTCTATGAGATAGATTCCAGAAGTGGGGTTTCTGGTTTGAAGACTGCACATATTTTTAATTTCCGTAGATGTGCACATTGGTTTCTAAAATGGCTGTAACACTTCATACCCCCATGAGGCAGGAATATTCTCTCCCTTTTAAAGTTCAAGAAGCTAAAGTGCAGAGAAGGTCAGGAATGTGCTCAAGCTCATGAGTGGCAGAGCTGAAAACCAAACTGTACCTGCCAGGCTTCCAAAGCAGCGCTTTTTCCACCTCAACACTCAGCCTCCCAAAGTGACCAGCACCTATCCTTCCGCAACCAGCTACATGCATTTCTGGGTAAAGAGCTGGCTTTTCCTTCACCTCCTGTGCACTCAGCAGTGCTCTCCCCACAGCCACCGGGGCCACAGCAGCTGCTGGGCTCGTGCTATTTACAACACGCAACAGCCTTCTCATAACATATAATGATGTACGATTTGTAAGAGTAATGACAATCCAGGTGCAGAAAGGGCTCCCAGGGCCTGATGTCACTATATATTGTCTGAGAGGTCACAGAGGATTACTAGTACAATGCACAACGAGAAACATGGGGACCCTTCTATCCGATGAAACGAGTTACCCAAGTAGGTACTCTGTGAAGGTAGGAGGGGGAAAGAGAGGCAGGTACTGGGGTCTGGTTTGTTAGCACATCTCTACTCTTTTCATTATTCTTTTTTGTAAATAACTAACAAATGGGCCATACACTTAGTCCTGCTTACCAGACTTTTGAGAGGGAGAGAATGAATGAGGCATTAATTTTAAGAACAAACAAACTGAAGCAACTTTCTAGAGCAACTGCGTTGTCAGCGCAGTTCATCTTGGAAATCCAATTAAGCCTCCGAACATGTACACTGGAGAAGGTGAGCTATAATAATTCAAACAGCATCGGTGTAACAACATCCTCTCCAAATAAATTTGAGAGGAGAGAAACAAATTTTGACCACAGGGGGAAAAAATCAGCATGAAGTTTGAATCCTTTCACGGTGTACAGGAATGAAGTTCCACCTGTTTGGGAGTTCCGGCAGGAGAGACATAAATAATAACATTTCACTTTCTCCTCACAAACATATAATAGAGAGCGGTCAGGTTGACATGGGAATGGTCAACTAAGGCCAAAGCATAAAATTCAACAGGTCTTATTTATACTTGACCATGAACACACGAGCCATGGGACAGGACTTTCTGGTGTCTGTGGAAGACAGGAAACTTGTAGAAAAAATTAAAAGCAGAAAATATTAGAGTGACCCAGTTCTTCATGATGGAGCAATATCGTGTAATCCCTCTGACCTTCAACTTTCTTCTAAACAGTTTTTTAAATAACTGAGCTTTTGTTTTTCATTTAATAACTGTTACAATCACTGGAGTGAATGCTTTAATTTGCATTTAAAAACACGCAGAAAATGGAGATTAGGAAAAACAAAATACAGAATCTATCCTTGTATTTTGAATCTGTGGGAACGTCTTTTTCAGTTAGTTCCATATTTGTTTCATTTTATGCCATTACTTGTGTAGCTTTCCACATGATGAATGGTACCAGTAACAAATATTTGTATAGCACCTTCGACTTTTTTAAGAGCAATCTCTGCACAAGTTCCCGATGGGGCAGACAAAGTAGGTGTAATTACCCCCATGCGCACGTGTGCAGATCTCTTAAGTCACAGAAACAGACTCACTTGGCCGGGAATAGCCTCAAGAAGGACCTAAGCCTCCAGATGCCTAGTCCAGGCACACTTTGCACAAACAGCACCTTAGCATCAAACTCGGTGTATATCGCCTTCTGTACGAAATACCCAAGTTCTGGGATGACCACACAACAATCAGCAGTGCTATTTGGGGAGGATTGTGAAGCCACCAGTGCCCTGACGGGTGGGTAAGGTCTGCCACGGGTGAGAAAAGGGGCATGGTAATGCACGGGCTGTGTGTTTCCCAACTCTGTAAGCTCGGGGAACTTGGACCATAATCGCTACTTGCACCCAGTTTCATCAACCCAATCATATGGTCACTTCCTAGACCATCTCCTGTTTGTTTTTTGTTTTTTGCTTTTTTATTATCTGTCTACAATCTCCTCTTCTTCTGTCTTCCTCAGTTTTTGTTCCTGCACCTTTGTTCTTTCACTCCAAAAATTCCCCCAATTCCCTGACCGCTTTTCTTGCCAATCTGGCTGACTCCACGATTCTTTTTTTTTTTTTTTTTTTGCAAATTCTTATCAACTTACCCAAATTTTATTGCATTTATTTTTTAAATTTTTATGTTTTTAAATTTGATTGTTTTTTTTCAGTACCATTTAACTCCCTTATACCCCCTGCCCCACCACACCCCACAATCACCACACTTCTGTCCACATCTATGAACCCTTTTTCATTTTTTGCTCAATCCTTCCACCCGCTAAGGGTGGGGGGAGGTGTGGGGGTCCATGATTCTTTAATTGAATTAGTCTTCTAAGATACTAAATTCTTTGGCTCCTCTAACTTCAGCAACTCTATTTGAATATTTCCTCCTGTTCAAGGCAACCAGCCTTTTTTTAAGCCTGAGCCCTGCTAAAGTGAATGTCTCCACACATAAATCTAAATGTCACTAAAAATATTTGATGCTCAGTTTCAGTTAGTCCATCTGTGTGGATTTCGAAGCCATTTCCTCCCCATTGATCAGCAGACTGTGATGCTCCCATCACCGTGGGAATGGTGCCCCCGGGGCCATGCAGCACAGCAGTTCCGTTGGTCCGCATCCCTTCTCGTTCCCATCACAGGTTATTCCAAACCTTCAGAACCAGCCTCAACTTACACAACCAATACCCAGCTCCCACGCCCATTAAAGAAGATGACTTCACAGTTCATTAATAATCTGAAATCGTGACATAAGATCTACCTCAAACTCTCAACCCTCAGCCTGAAGAATTTTCAACCTCCACTTCTCTCCTTCCTTCTCCCCTCCAGGCACGAGCCATCCATCCTGCAGCGGTCCTCTCCTCCTGGCAGAACCCAACAGATCACCTCTCCTCTGACATGCATGCCCTGCTACACAAATCAGTTCCATTCTGTCCTAAATCTTACCCATCTCCCTCTCTATGGGCCCCTTCCCCTTGACTTACAAACATGTTCAAGCGTCTCACGCTCAAAAACAAAACAGAACATAATGCTTGTGTAGCAGACACTACGAGCACGCCACCCATATATCCTCAGCTCCTGCCATATCAGGGCGCACCAGCATGATGTCAAACTGCCCATAGCTGCATATTTTGCCTGAGGGCTTCTTTGGCCACCTGAGCCCATCTCCTTTTATTCAGCAAGCTGAGAATGTCCAAGGAATGAATGAATTGCCCCCAACCTCTGGAGCAGCCTTGCACCAGTGATTAATGGTCACCGGAATATGAATAGCCCAGCTCCCTAATCCATCAAGTGGGATAAACTTTAAAGCATTTGTTTAATATTTTTAACCAAGCGTTCTCCAGTAGGATCAAACTCTAATTGTAACTTGCTTAAAAATGCACAGTCTTTTTAAATGTTCCCTTCCTTCCCTATCTCCCTGTAGTATTTCTCTAGAGGTGTGTATGTCTGGGGATTCCTTCCCAAGTAAGCTACTTGCACTTGAATCCGTGTTTCAGTCAGCTTCCGGGGGAAGCCCAAACCAAGACACCACGCCCTGACCGTCAGTCTCCATCTGGTCACCACACACCGATTCACTCCTCCACTGCTGATGTTTCTGAGAGATACTCATGCCATGAAGAAACTGAATTGTACCAGTAGTGAGACATGATATACTGAGAAGCTAGGAAAATTCCCGGGCAAGTGGGATAAGGAAACAGAGACAGCTGAACAAATGGCTGAGCAATTAATAGCCAGATACAGAAGGTCACCTCCACGGAGATACCATCTAGGCCTCAGGTGCATTTCCTCTCCCGGCTCTGAAAAGCAGCAAAACCAGGTGGGCGGTGTCAGACCGACTGCAGTGACTAAAGACCCGCTGCCCTGTCGCTGACCCATCAGTGGAGACCAAGACACGAGAAGAGCACACCTGGAAAGCTGATGCAAGTACTACTGAAACCCTCTCCTCGTGCCCTCCCCTAAGAAGCCTGCCTTTAAGAGAGAAAAAAGGCTCAAGACAAAGGATACAGCACGCCTGTTCTGCCCCTAGGGAGCCGCCTGAACCATTTCCTTTCCTTTCTTCTTCCCCCAGGTGCTTCCCCACAGGCACACACCTCCTAAGCTCTAAGGCAAGCGAAGCTTGCAGCTTGTCCCAGGTTAAACTCCTGAACCTGTGCCCAAGGGCCCCTTTTCTCTGACTTCCCAGGGAGCTAAGGCAGCTCTGCCTAGGCTCTCCTGTTGCTTCTGTGCTAAGCTCTTCCTTGTTACACTGTCCCCAACTTCAGTAAATGTATCCTCACAGCCACCTGGACTTGTGAAATCTTTCCTCCACATAGTCAAGAACCCACACGCACTACTGGCCGGCCCTGGGTAGACACGCTCAGGGTCACGCCCCCCGTCCGGTAGGTAACAGTAGCCCAAAGAAACCAAAATTTAAAAAAAAATGAGGGTTTTCTTTTTGTCATGAAATGATACATTTGGAGCTGTGGGTACCTGGACTGCTGAGGCAGCTCCACAAGGTCATCAGGGACCCAAGCTCCTTCTGGCTTTTTTTAAAAGATTTTATTTATTTATTTTTAGAGAGGGAAAGGGGAGAAAGAGAGAGAGAAACACCAATGTGTGGTTGTTAGGGGGTCATGGCCTGCAACCCAGGTGTGTGCCCTGACTGGGAATCGAACCTGGGACACTTTGGTTCACAGTCCTTCTGGCTTTTTATTCAGTCATCCATCCCATGTCCCAGGCACCTTGTGGTCCCCAAATGGCTGAATCCCCTCCAGGATCACCTCCAAATTTGAGGGAAAAAATAGAGATGGATGGGGCAGGTTTCAGCCTTTTCATCAAGGAACTTTCCCAAAAGCACCATCAAACCAACTTCTTTTTACATTTTATTTGGCCAGAATTTTGACAGCATTTAACTTCAAAGGAAACTGAAAAAGTTGTTTATGTTTTTAAAATCTGGACTTTCATTTCTTCCAACAATATTAATATTTTCTTATAAAAATAAAAATGGACAGTGGGTAGGAAAGCAGCCGTCTCTCCTGCGGGAGACCAAATGACCAGTGACGGTTTCTCAGCTGCTATCCTCTGATTTCCAGCACTCTATTAAAAAATCTCTCTAAACAGTTACTGTCTACCTCTTATAAACAACAGACAATTATCTGTCCATTTCTTATCGACTTCCCTGATTTTTCATCGACTCCCCTTACCCTACATACCACGTCTGTACACATTTCCCTGTACTGAATTGAATTTAAAGGTCTTTATCAAGCCTCTCATCTTTCCAAGGTCAACTGTTTCACACTAAAGCTGGTTAGGAAGGAACGGAGAACAAAGATAAAATGCAATGGTGAGGAGGAGGATGGCACACTCTGCCCAGATGGCCTCCGATCTCATCTTTATTTATTTAGACGTGTGCACACGCCCACCCCCACCCTGTGACACAGACTGCCTTCACCACCGGTAGTTTTATCGCTGAGGACTCTTCCCAACCTCCTGGAGCCCACGCTGCCTGCGTGAGCAGAGCTGGCAGAGCCAGACAACAGCCTCTGCATGCAGGAGCAGAAAAACCCCAGCTCCCTGCCTCAGAAAGGGACAGCTGTGAGGCGTGACACGTGATCTAAGCTCCCTGCGGGGAAAGGCTAAGGTCACCCTCCGTGGGGCTTCTCTGGAGATCACAGCTGTGTCTGGTTTCCTCCTGTTCCCGCTCCTGCTTCCTCACTTCCTTCCTTCCCTGAGAGCACTTCCTTAATAAATCACCTGCGCACTTCTGGGGAAATCAATGGTAAGACAATTGGGTAATAAATATTTGTTGGACAGAAGAAGCTAGGTGAAACCAAACAAGTCTTTCAGAACGTGTTGCTGCATTAAGAAAGCCTTTGAGAGTTCTGTATTACCTTTCTAAAAATTAGAATGTCGTTTCTGGAAAGTAATATTTTGCTATACTTCATAAAGTCTGAGAAATCCAATTGCCATATTCACTCAAACGCATAGTTTTTCTAACACTCATAAACTATAGACAAAATCCAGTAAGTAATTTTAACACAAAAACCATGCTCTGTACCAGCGTTCCTAATTTTATTATTTACAAGAATTATTTATTGAAGTTACAGAAGTTTTATGAGCATTCTCTGAGACATCTCTTTGGAAACAGAGGAAGATGTAGGCGTACGATCTTTGTACTTTATAAACTCATCCTTTATTTTCTGGAGAGAAAAAAAAAAGAAGAATGGTGCTGAATTCTGCAAAATCTATTCTCTCCCCCATGTGGCAGTGCCAGTTGTCCATACATCACCTCTCGGCCCCAAAGTCACCCTTTTTGCCTGCTCCACGATAAGGGGCCTGTTTGGCAGCCCTATGACAGCCAGGATGATGTTAAGCCCTGTCAGCAGAGGGTACCAAGAGAACACCAGAGCTGGAATTGGTCTCCTCTTCCTGGCTATGGCGTGCCCCCTTGTTGCCCTAGTTATGTTCCTGCAACACGGGTGGCTTTGCCCCTACTGAGCAGCAGTGGTGACCTGATCACGCTGGAGTTGAGCATCATTCCTGAGGGCAGTGAATGAGGTCCCTGGGCACCAGCTCATTTGCTGGCAATTTCCTGATGACAGTTTCTTCCCAATGAGTGAACAGCATCCCACCACAGTTTTAGGGAGCACATCAGAGCCTTTCCAGCAAATTCACCAGTTGTCCCAGCTGGCTTTCCAGAAAGTCAGTAGTACCTACTCCTCACTGGCCTTGGAAGCTTTCTGGTGAGTTTCCTTGCCAACACAGAAGGTGGTTTTCTGCCTGCCAGCCTCAGCCTCACCGTGCTAATGGGGGACACCACCATACAGCCAACTTGTCCAACTGGTGGGCTTCAACCATGCCCTTGCCAACAAAGTCTGAATCCAGCCAGAACTTGGAAAGGTCTGTGGAAAGTCTTGGAAAGGTCTGTGGAAAGAATACCCCTCTCCCAAGTTTTTTCCTTCCTTGGGTACACTTCCTCAGCCCTCGGGTATCCTTAGGAGGGTTTTTTCCCCCTCCTCTTAGGTAATTCCCTTTCACTCCATTCCCCTGTTAATATTTTTATATTAAATTTTCCTAGTTCTGTTTTCTGATAGGACCCTAACTTACAGTGTGACAAAAGAATGCAAAAATACCTGTTCTTAAAATTTGAAAGTTCTCTAAATGTGTGAGTCCTTTGAAGGTTTTAATTTTTTTAAATGTATTTAAATAGGTTGTGCCCTTTAAGTCTCTCTTTCTAAAGGTACTCTTACACTCTTTCAATGGTTTTCAATTTGAGGCAAAAAAAGAATAATAAGTTGCTAGCCCTCAGAGTGGCGGGTCAGATTTTTAAAAAATATTAACCATAGGAGCTATATGGCCATAGGGCTACATAAGGTTGACATTAACAATCCTGAGCCATCACCCTTGGAATCCCTACCTAGTGCTTAGCACTTCACAAACAAACATCCTGTTGAACTCTCAGCCTTGCTCTGCAAGGTCAGCCTCATCACTGCTGTCTCGGGGACAAGGAGACTGAGACACAGAGATACGGAGTGACTTGTCTAGTGCCACACGGCTGGTATACGTTCCCACTGAGACTTGAACCCATATGTGTGGGTCCAAGGCCCTTTCCCTGTTTCCCGTGACATTTCACGTAGACACAAGATAAAACTTCTCAGCTCTTTATCAATTTGTTACTTCATTATTTTTCCAACATCAGTTGGGGGCCTGCTATGTCTCAGGTACTACCCCTCATGCTAGATCAAAAAAAAAAAAGCCCTTGCCCTCAGGAGTTTTCATTTTAAAAACGCTTTTTCTCAACTGCATGACTTTAGCCATTCATTGCACATTGCCCCTTTAAAGAGCCTTAAATATCCAACAAGGTCCTGTGTCCGGACTGGGACTTTCCCAAAGGTGTGTGGGCCACCTCCTGCTCACATGCTTTGCAACACTCTCTGTTTGATTTGCCTCATTTTTTTGCTCCCTGTGCCTCAGAACTCAGTCTCAGCCTCACCCTTTACATGCTGATCCATTTGGGTTGCTTACTCCTCAACCTTCAGCTCTTCTCCATCCTAGCTTCTAAGACCAATCTCTAGACGGGCTTTCAGTGTCCCAAATTCCAGGAACCATGGCCACCAGTCCTGAGCCTGCTTTCCCGGTCAAACAGGAGCATTGGTGTTCTCTACATGGGGAAATGCCTATTTCTGCAGGTTTGGGAGTAGCTGCCTTCCACCTAGGAGTACAAGCAGGGCAACGCCATTACAGAGGCAGCTCTTTGCAAATGCCCTTCCTTTCTTAAATGTGTCTTCTCTTCCCCATAAGGCCCCTCAACTCCAGTTACCTGGATCTATTTCCTCATCTTCCATCTTCACCTTTAGCATCAACTCTTCTTCCCAAAACTCTCCCTATCTACCCCAACTGTGCTCCCCTGCTGTACTGGACTGTCGAGGCTGATTCTTTGCAGCTCCCCCTGGGAGCCAGGCACATCTGGAGTGGGAGGACTGTGTTATATCAGTGGGTACCCCATGGCCCAGTGCTGTGCTGCATGGTGAGCACTTAATGAGTATTTGGGAAAGGAGGATGGGAGAAAGGAAGGGAAGAAGACAGAAAAAATAAGGTAGGAATGGAGGAATGAAAGGAGGAGAGAGGGGAAAGGAAGGAAATATTTTCTCTCTTGCCCATTAAACATGGCATTATATCATCTGAGTTAAGTTGTGTTTCTCATGTGACATTCAGGATGTCTCCAGAAACACTGTTCTAGGGGGCTCCTGGCTGAGCCTTGCTTCCAGCCAGTGACCTCACTCAAGGCGAGAAAGGAGTAAGTCCACCACCACAGACACCACCACAGCAGAAAGGCATCCAACGACAAGTAACATTTAGTGAGTTTCTGTTATGTACCAGGCCCCATGCTAAGCATCCTCTGTGCATTATCTCATTAATCACCACAATTACCTCATGAGTAGCTATTATCGCTGTTTCCATATAAGGAAACTGAAGCTCAGAGAGGTGAGGGGCTTGCCAAGGTCACGCTGCTCCGCTTGTACACAGCGGCGCTGGGAAGTGACCTCAGGCCATTAGACCCCAAGCCAAACGCCTAGCCATCACTCTACACTGCATCTCTAAGGAAGTTCTGTACCTTTTCATGCCCAGAGGAACACAGGACAGCAGCATGGCTCCTAAAGAGGGAGACATACCAACTTTGATCATTAAAAGGTATCCTCAGCTCCACAGAACCCAAATGAGTCAACACGTGATAACATTTCCTCATAGAACCAAAGTGAAAGTCATCCCTAGGATGAAATCCGCCTGCTGATTTGGGTTGGGGTGGGAGGGAGGAACAAAAAGGGAGGAAGAAGTCAATGGGATAATTTTGCACAAATCCCCACCACCTTGAAATGAAAAATAATGAAATGGCCTTTGCACTCAATCGGGAGGCATCAAACAGACTATTATAAAGAAAACATTGTAATAGTGAGACTTTGGGGCAGAATCGATTCCCCAACAACCTGGAGAGATTATTGTCTCAGGTCGTAATGCATGGCCTCCATTAAACAAGTCCCCCTCACACTAAGTGGGGAAAAAACATTAGATGGAGAAGGCGCTTCCAAAAGGAGAACAAATGAATTTTGAACGGCAATGAAACAAGCTCCACCAGAGTCGGTTTCAAAATTAAACGGCTGGTATGATGTTCACTTTGACTCCTGGTGCATCAAAATATAAAATGCTATTCTTCATGCATTTCCACAGCTCATTTCTCTGTCATACTGCACAAGCACGTTACATCAGAAGGAAGTTACACACAAAGGGAGGTGGGCTGCCTGGGGAGCTATCGGGTAGGGGTCTCTGAGACTTGCTTAAAATTATTCAAAGATCAATGCAAAGACACATGTCTTATATCCATCCCCTAAGATTTGTCTGGAATCTCCTGGAGAGGCCAGGATGAGAATTTTCAGCTTTGAGTCTTCAGCTTCAGAAACTCTCCGCCTTGATTCTGCGCATATCAAACTCTGAAGCGATTCGCCCTCAGAGTGACTGGTCATGTGTTGGCTGTAGGCAGCAGGGCACCACAAAAAGTGCTTACTCCCGGCCCCTTGTTGACAGATAGAACAGAAACCATTCGTGGTGCAGTTTGCCCATATGGCCACAATCCCTTTGCTGTGGTTTTGCAGCTCCTCCCATCAGGAGACAGAGTTTATTGTACCTCCTTTTGACTTTTGTGTCTGGCTTTACCAATAAAATGTGGTAGAAGAGACACTGTGCTGATGCTGTGCCTGGGTCTCAAGCACATTGCACTTTTCCATTCACTTTCTGGGCCCCTGGCTCCACCATGTGAATAAGCCCAAGTGGAGCTGCTGGGGCACAGAAGACCACGTGGACTCAAGCCAAATGAACCCAATTGTCCCAGTTAAAGCCTCAGAGATATGAGAATGCCCAGCCAAGAGCAGCGAACCTACCCAGCTGGCCTGCAGTTAATCACAGGGGCATTAGGGAGCCCTGACAAGACCAGAACTATCAGCTAAGCCTTAACTGAATTGTTGACCCACAGAATCATGAATTAAATGAATGACTTCTGTCTTAAGCCTCTAAGATTGGTGACTTTTAAAATGCACAATGGGTAACTGACATACCTTCTCAGAATTAATTCTGTTATTAGTGGGAAGCCTGATAAATGTCCCTCCCCCACGCTAAGACCTGGGAGTGTCCAGGCTATGGGCCAGCTGAATGATGATGGGCTCAAATTCTCTGGCTCTGGAGCTAAAAATGGAGCATCTACAGAACAGAGCTCAGAATGCTGTATTAACTAGATCATGTCCAGATGCAAAACATAAGTCATAAACACCAGATACCAATGACTATTCCAGAGGGCATATGGGGCTCATGAGTGGGAAACAGGCAAAAGGTGAAAGACAAGGAAAGGCGGGCTCTTTGGTAACTGCTTTCCTGTGCTGGTTGCTTGCTCCATGAGCACAGACAATGCTTGGCTTGCTCACCAGCACTTGGCACAGAGGAAGGGCTGGAGAATATTTGCAGAGTAGGCGTGTGGCCTGACAACTCACACATGTGACCTTTCTGCATCTGCTGCTCAGCAGACAACAAGCATGGGGCTTCCTTCCTAGAGGGGTTATGCCCACACGATCGTAGAACCCACTACTTAGGAAAAAAGAGAAATATTTATATAGTACTTTCTGTGCATTAGTACTATTCTAATCACTTAAGAAATAATAATTCAGCCCTGGCTGGTGTGGCTCAGTGGACTGAGTGCCAGCCTGCAAACCAAAGGATCTCCGGTTCAGTTCCTCATCAGGGCACAGGCCTGGGTTGTGGGCCAGGTCCCCAGTAGGGGGCGCATGAGATGCAACCACATATTGATATTTCTCTCCCTCTCTTTCTCCCTCTCTCCCCCCTCTCTAAAAATAAATAAATAAAATCTTTTTTAAAAAAGAAATAATAATTCACTTAATTCTCTTAACAGCCATATGAGGGAGGCATAAACTTTATACATATTTTCCCCATGATGAGTAGAAGCATAGGACATTATACAGTTTGCCCAAGGACATGCAGTTGGTAAGTAGCCGAACCAGCCGTCCAGCTCTCAAGTCTGTACACTGACATCTCCTAATGCTGCCTGTTTTAAAATCATCACACCTAACACAGTGGCCTTACGGAGTGCTTAGATTAACCCCTGTTTCTATAGACGAACACATTTTTACCCAAGAAACTCATGTGACTTTCTCAAAACCATACACTTAATGGCCGAGTCTGGACCAGAACACATCCCTCCTGACAGATAGTTTGGCATTTCTTCCTCTACACCACACTGATCAAGGGAAAAGCTACTTCATGGACACCATTATTTCCAAAGGTGTTCAGAATGTTGAGACATCTTGAATGCTGCATTTTAAACCCATGCAGGAGTGGCAACCAATACAAAGAGTGGCAGGGAAGAGAAAGGAAAAACATAAATGAAACAAGTGATAGATTTTGCAGTCCACGGATACGAAATTAAGTCATAACAGAACATGGGTCCCACTCACAGACAAATCTACCAGGGATTCCTGAAGCCTCAAGGACTAAGGTTTCCGTTTAGCGTGGATGTGGAGGAGTCTGGTGCACTAGGGCGAGCTTCTCAAATGTCAGTTAAGTCTATGAATCACCTCGGAATCATCTTAAAAATTGAGAAGCTCTAGGTGGGGCTGGAGATTTTGCACTTCTCCCAAGCTCCTAGGTGCTGCTAGTGCTGCTTCGCTGTGGACCACACTTTGAGTAGCAAGGATCTAGAGCCCTTGGCTGAGTTCCTCCAATCTGAGGTCACAATACAAGGTCACAATGCAAATTCCATTCAAGAACATGAGACAACCTGAAAGTACTCCCTAAACTGTGGTCAGAGATCATTCAGAGATCTGAGTGCATGAGGTAAATAAATGTTCATATTAATATGCACACATATAAATATAGGTCAGGTTTTCAAAAAGGAAAAAATACCCTTAAAGTCTGCTAATGTTCCATAAAGAAAAACAAAACAACTAAGCAGTATGTGCTTGGGGATGTGACGCAGTAGGAAGTACCTAACACCATCTGTGGAATATTTTTGACAAAAATCATACTTGAATCATTTGTTTCCAGAAATGTTTTGATTTCCTTCCTTGATCTCATTGTTAACCTGTTCATTGTTCAACAGCATGCTATTCAATCTCCATGCATTTGGATGTTTTTGAGTTTTTTTCTTGAGGTTGGTTTCTAGTTTCGAGCCCTTGTGGTCCGAGAAAATACCTGATATGATTTCAACCTTCTTGAAATCATATTCGAATCAGAGCGAACCTCTAAATCTAGCTACCAGTTTAGAGGAAATACGGAGGAACAAAGAAACATATTAAACACCGATGAGGTCCCAAAAAAGCCAATAGGTAAGGAATTCTACAGGAAAAATGGCCTGATTTCCTCAACAAAATTTATGCAAAGGGAAACCAAGGGAAATACGTTGGCCAAATGTAACTTAAGGACATTATTAGAATTCTGATTCAAACAAACCTTAAAAAGAAAAAAGTTTATGCGACTATCTAGAAAATTTTATTATTGTTGGATACTTCACAGTATTAAAGAATTATCGTGTTTTAATTATAAATTGGTATTGTGGTTATTTTTAATTTTTATTGTAGTTATTTTTAAAAACAAACAAATGTGTTTTTGGATGTATGTAGTGTATATACAACAGCGATCTGCCATCATTCAGAGCAATCCAGTGGTGGCTGGCGGAGGACTGTAGGGGCCACCGAGAAAACAGTGGCCAGAGAAATAGACCTTGAAGCTGGTGAGGTGAATGGGGTCGGGGGAGGTATTAGAATAGTTTCTCTGTTTTTCTGTATGTTCAGATTTTTCCAGTTCAAGGTTGCAAGTAAATGCATAAGCAAAGAAAGAGAGAGAAGAAGCGAGGGAGAGAAAGAGGGAGGGAAGAAGAGAGAAGAAGGAAGAAGTAGTGAAGGAAAGAAGGGAGGAGGCAGGAGGGGAGAAAAGAAGGGGGAGAGGAAGAGAGGGAGGGAGGGAAATAAATGTTCGGAGAGCACAGTCTTTCATCCAATTACTCTTTAAAGCAGATTCAGCACAGTGGCGATTCCAATTTTAATACCAGGTTAGATTCTAAGGCACTTTATTGAAATCATAAAAATTGAAGAAGGAGGAGGAGGGGGAGGAGGAGGAGGAGAAAAAAGGAAGGAAGAGGAAGGAAGGAAGAAGGAAGGAAGGAAGGAAGGAAGGCAGGAAGGAAGGCAGGCAAGCAGGGAGGGAGGGAGGAAAAGAGAAGGGAAAGGAAGGGAAGGGAAGGGAAGGGAAGGGAAGGGAAGGGAAGGGAAGGGAAGGGAAGGGAAGGGAAGGAAGGAAGAGAAGAGAAGAGAAGAGAAGAGAAGAGAAGAGAAGAGAAGAGAAGAGAAGAGAAGAGAAGAGAAGAGAAGAGAGAGAAGAGAAGAGAAGAGAAGAGAAGGAAAGGAAAGGAAAGGAAAAGGAAAAAAGAAAAGAAAAAAGGAAAGCTGTGACCAGCCCGTGCCAAGGGCGGTTTGCTCAGACTCTGCCCTTTTTGCTATGGCTTCTTGACAGGCCTGTCAGCGACCCTGCAGAAATAAGGTTCCTCTGGATTCAGCAGAGCATTTGTCAAAGTCTCCCCTGATTTTTTAAAAGAAGATAGAAATTGTGGCTTAGATGGTAGCATGGCAAGGTGGATTTATGACTGGCTAAACATTCATCCCCCAAAGGATGGCTTCGGAGCCCACATCAAGCTGGGGGCAGCTCATCAGTGGAAGGCTGACAATCTCCAATTCAACATGCCATTTTTTATGAATGACAGATGAAGAAGTACCAGGCGTGTTGGTCAAAATGACAGGGACAGAAAGTCCAAAGGACTATCTTTGAATACCTTTGATGATAGAATTATTATCTAAAGGTATCTCAGAATCTGTAACAGATGCCAGTAAAAGGCTGACATTTAATAGAGTTCATTATTAACCAGTCAACCAAGAAAACCAACATGAGGAAAAGGCAAAAGCATTGTGGCTGACACAAAAGTACGTGGTGAATAGTGCCCACGGAAGAACCACACTTAAGGGCACTTGTAAGATACAGATGGATGGGACCCTTCCCTGAATTCGGGCATCATCCTCTCCGGGCCTGCAAAGCACCGGCTTAAAGATTTTCTCTTACTGTAAATTCTGTATGATCAATAACGTAAGTAGCTGCCAAAGCTAATTTGATCTGCTAATTTGATTTGAGGGTGCATTAAAACAATCACTTCTCCAGAAAAGAAGAGGGAATGAAAACAATCACTGCATTGACCATTTAGTAAGCATTTACTAAGGTGAGGCGCTGTGCCAGGTATTTTACATACATTATGTCACTGAATAGCCACATGGTCCGTTCTAGGTGAGTGCTAATAACCTTGGCTCCTAGATGGGGGGAGACTGGGGTCCAGGCTGGCTCAATGAGTCGGCTGGAGTCACACAGTCGGTGAGCATCAAAGCTGGGATACAAACAGAACCCCTACGGTGCTTAGTAACACAGGCACTTGTTCTCAAGCTGTCCGGGTTAGTTCTGGTTGCTATGCTCTAGGAGAGCCTGAGCAAATTTTAGCCTGTGTCCAAAATACAGCATCACTGGCCAGGCCAGTGAGAGGACAAGCACGTGATAAGCGCAGAGAAATAGGCAATTTAGCCTGTCACAGTAGATGCTTAGAAAATGTTTGCTGTAAAACTGACAGCAGCTTAAAAAGAAGTTTCATAGTATCATCCATTCTGCTTATCTATTGCTACATAAGAAACCACCCCCAAAACTCTGGCTTGAAACAACAGTCATGTATTACTGTTCTCTCTCCTGTATCTGGGAGTTGATGGGCGTTGCTGAGTGACAGTCACTCGGGATCGCTCAGGTAGTTGCAGGCATGTGGTGGGAGAGGCTGGAATCATCTCAGAGCTTGGCTGGCTTATCTGGTGCTGAGTTGGGAAGACACGAAGACCTGTGGCTCCTCAGGTGCCTCCCTCTCTCTCAGCAGACAGGCAATACAATCCATGGTTACAGCGTAAAGCCTCTCTGGAGCAACGTGATAGCCGGACTATGGAATCTGTTATCCTTTACTCCTTCACGTTCACTTTCCTGGACGGAAGATGACGCTGTTATAGGAGTAGTGGGAAAGGTTCAAAGAAGAGATGTAGATTGGGACCCAAACTCCCATCCCTGCTTTGAATGACAGAATTGTGTAGCTGGAAGTGGCCTTAGAAATGACTGAAACCAAATTCTCTTCTATTAGTTGACTGATGCCACAGAGGAATATTTACAGGTCTCCAGGTCATTTCTCCCTCTGACACAGTCTTTCCCCCATGGACACAGTGGGAAAAGATGGGAAAAATAGAGTTTCAGCTTGCAGAATGTTATTTACGAATCCCTGCCATAAAATATTTGCCGCACCACTTGCCCTTCTTGCAGCGTGACCTGGTGGGGAGGACAAAACACCGTGGGTCGGGAACTCTGTGCTGTTACCCCAGCAACATCTGCACTAGATCTGGAACCTTACTGTAGGTCTCCCTCTGATTTTTCTTGAGCCCAGAACCTATCAGAGTTCAGAGCACATGGTTGATGCGAAAAGCATATTTGATGAATGAATACATGCACTTAAGCTCTAAAATTCTGCATAGTAGTCAAAAATAAGCCCTCTTGAAAAGGGAAGTTGCTTTATCTAAAAGAATATGAATATAGTTAAATTCCTGGATTTCTGTGATGAAAAATGCACAGTAATTTTGCTAGAAATGCTTTCCAAAAGGCAATTAATTTAAGGGCACCCTGACACCCCAGAGACGTTCACTCATATCATTCAATTTAGGAAGATTGGCACTTCAGTTTTACTCACTGGACAGTCAGAACTCCTAGGGACAGCTTTGAAATTGGTCTCTCTTTAAGCTTCTTAGATCTTCACCTCTTAAACTGAGGTCCCTGGGCCAGTGGCCTCAGCATCACTATTACCTGGGAGCTTGTTTAAATTACAGAGTTGAAGCCCAACCCCAGGGTTTGCACCTACATTTTAACAGGAGCTCCAGGTAGTTCATGGGCAAGGTCATGTTTGAGAAATGCTGCTGCAGATCCTGCCAGCAGGCGGAGACTGTGAGCGAGAGGCATCATCCCATTGTTCAGTTCCTAGCTCCCGTGTTCTTTATCAAAGAACCTGCTATGTGTACCCACTTGAACACTCAAGGACAAACACCCAGTAAAACACACTCCAAGAAGCCGTCAGAGTATTTCCTTAATTATTAGGTCAAGCCATATGAAATCTCTGCTACTCGGTATTTTCAAAACAAAAAAAAATGTTCATTTTCTATATTTCAGTATAACATTTACCACTTAGTGGATGCTTTGTGTTACTACTTTGGCGAGGTTTATTCTAACCCACAAAATCCCCTATGAGGTAGACATGAAGTCCATTCCATAGCTGAGAAAGTTGAAGTCTGGAAAGTTGATGGTTCCAAGGTTACATAGCCAGGAATGGAAAAGGTCAGATCCATGCCCAACCCTAACTCCTCGACCCAGCATTTCTCAAGATGTGACCCTCGGATCATCCCATGAGAAGTCTGTTAAAATGCATATTCCTAAATCTCAGCCTAGAGACAGTGAATCTCAACAGCTAGACACAGTGCATCTCAGTATCTGGTGCTGGACTCTAAGAACCTGCATTTCAGTAGTGCCCTTGGGAACTGGGCAGGTTTTATTCATGAACAAATTGAATCTTGCTATTTCCATAGGCTGCCTCCTTTCCGATTAGGTGATGGAAGGCCATTGGCATAAACCTCTAACTCACCCTGGGGCAGGGTGACCACACATCCAATTTCTCCAGGACAGTCCTGGTTCCTGAACATTTCATGACACTAAGAGCACCTCCTTGGATTCTCACAAATGTTCTGGTTTGGATGGTAAATTACAGGGTCACGCTGTGTGAGGGAGGAAACTGAGCTGGGTTTCTCCAAGAAGGCATCAGAGGCTCTATCCCCACTGGGCAGCTTCCTGGGGCATCTCAGTGAGCTGAGTGAGTCGGAATCAACCCCTGGTCTGTTCTGAGCCTCACTGCCTCCCTCCTCCTGCCCGGCCTCATCCTGCAGCAACAGGATAGAAGTGGCAGGCAAGATGCCTGTGGTACCTAGGGCACTCTCACACGGATGCACTTGCTGGCATCCCTCGAAAATCCCTGTTAGAAACCTCTGACCAGTTTTGACCCGTTCTCTACTGGGGAAGCTCTCTGTTTACCATTTCTCATCCTCCATGCTGCTGGGGCAGCCTTGCCTGAAATGCCTTCTCCATGACTGAACCAGTTAGGTCCCCACCAGGCCACTAGGGCTGGTAAGGTCTAGCTCTTCTCTGGGTCCATGTGACACAGAGCAAGGTACTGAGTGAAGTCCCAACGTATACATGCTGACAGTCTAAATGAACAAATTAGTGTAGTTATCAGATTATTGCCCCAGGAGCAGATGTTGACAAACTGGGGAGAAAGGAGGACAAGAAAACTAGTGGGCAGAGAACATAATTATATTAAGGCCTTTAGGGAGCTCAGAAAAGAAAAAAGCCTACAGGATACAGAAAAATAAACTTATCTTTAAAGAATATGTTAGTTTCATCTTCAAATAACATGCTCAATATATTCTCCTTGAACCTCTAAACATCCTTTTAGATAAAGGGCTTCTAAATTTAAAACCATGGACCTAATTAAAAATACACCATAAAACATCCAAAAAATCTGCAAATGCAAAGAAAATCGTGTTCGTTATACCTTTTTCAGATGAACATTTTGGCCATTGTTTTAAATTGACAGGGATTTTATCTGCAAATAGGGCTGGAGGTTGAAGAAAATGCAACTTCTATACTGCTTAAAAATACGTTTATTCCATGTGTGCTGGTTAATTTTATATGTTAACTTGACTGGGCCATGAGGTGCACAAACATTTGGTCAAACCTTATTCTGGATGTACCTGTGAGGCTGTTCCTAGATAAGTTCCTAGATCAGTAGACTGAGTGAGCAGATTGCCCTCCCTAATGTGGGTGGGCCCCATCCAGTCCGTTGAAGACCTGAATAGAACAAAGAGGCTGAGTAAGAGGGAACTCGGCCTGCCTGACTGTGTTGTGATGTCAGTCTTCTCCTGCCCTCAGACTGGAACACACACTATGGTTCTCAGGCCGATGCACAATGGTCTGGAACTACACAACTGGCTGCTTTGGGTCTGTAAGCTGATCTTGGGACTTCTCAGCCTCCATATTCACAGGAGCCAAGGGCTTTATTATAAGAATTTGACTTCTGCCCTGGCTGGCATAGCTCAGTGGATTGAGCGCGGGCTGTGAATCAAAGTGTCGCAGGTTTGATTCCAATCAGGGCACATGCCTGAGTTGCAGGCCATGACCCCCAGCAACCACACATTGATGTTTCTCTCTCTCTCTATCTCCTTCCCTTCCCTCTCTAAAAATAAATTAAAATCTATAAAAAAAAAGAATTTGACTTCTGTGGTTACAGTTGTTATCAAGCAACATGGAAACCAGGAAAGCCAGTGGTACAATAGTTCCAGTCCAAGCATAAAGGCCTGAGAATATATATATTCTTGCATATCTTGCATATCTGTGTCCCTGCAGATCTAGGGCAGAATTCCGTTACTATTATTCGGCCTTTTCCTATGTATGTTCAGCCAATCACTATATTATCCACCCACCCACAAAATATTTTAGTGGTCCAATGAGAAAAACACTAGATAAAGGCCAAAAAATTTTTGAATCAGAATCTTAAAGATGATTGCATGCATATGTGCCCCAAAGAGAGTGATATAACATGTAGCTTTCCTTGAATGTGTTTAACCACGTATTTCCCATCCCTCCACTACCCTCTTTTCACTCTTGCAAGACTAATATTATAAGAAGCACACTGGGGAAAAGCTGTACCCAGTCCATTCAAAGTGGCCAGTCTTGGTCATAATGAAGCCAGTGGCAGGTGGAGCTTCTCAGGTGCTTTCTGTGGATGTATCCTAGGACCTCCACGGCTTTGTCTGTTCAAATTCCAAAGATCCTGTACACATCTGTTGGCTCTACTTTTGTCATTGTAAAACAAGATACTGTCTCTTGCTACAGAATCTGCTTCATTTGGAACTGAAGACCAATATAAAGAATAATGACTAAGATTCCTGGCTCTGATGCTTACGAGCTGTGTGACCTCGGGTGAATTGCCACTTTTTCTGTGCCTCACTTCCCTACCTGCAAAATGGAGATGATAATAGTTATCATGAGGATTAAAGGAATTAATATACATAATGTCTTAATATAAAGTTGTGTGTCTAACAGGGTAGCCACTAGTCACATATGGCTATTTCCATTAAAATTCAATAAAGTTAAAATTTAGTTTCTTGGTTGCATTAATCACATTTCAAGTGCTTGATAGCCATGTGTGACTGCTGGCTACCATATTGAACAGTATAGAAGAGACATTTCCATTGCCACAGAAAGTCATAGAACTTGAGCACTTAGCAAGTGCTGAAAAAGAAGGCTAGTCTTCATTTTCCAAGGCACATATGAGTCCAGGTTCATTGACCAGATCCCTAACTCTTCAGTCAGATCTCCCTCTAGAAGACAAATATAAATTGTAGGTTCCTACTCATTCTTTGCCCTCTCTTCTCTTTATCAGTCTTTCTTTCTTCTCTTCCTTCCTTCTTTTCTTCCTTCCTCCTTTTCTCCCTCCTCCCCTTCCTTTCCTTTCCTTTCTTCCTTTGCTTTATTTTCCTTCCCTCTTTCCCTTTCTCCATGCCTCTTCCTCTCAAGAGAGTTCCCTGGTTTTTTATCATAATAATTTGATACCTGCATCTATGCTATTTTTATCCCCTAGTAAAATATCCTGCCTTTCCAAGTTTAGCTTTCCAAGTTCACTGTTCCAACACCACTGTTGCATTTGAACACTAGGGTTAATGTTACTTTCATACTCTCTGGTGGAGAGGCCCTGATTTTGTGAGCCACAGAACTGAGCCTTTCTTGAAATCAACTTCATCCTTTCCCTTTATCAAAATAGAAGACTTTGACATACATGAACGTGTACCTACTAAATTATGTGTAGTGGCAAATGTCACTGTAATGAGAGCAACCAAACACTGTCTCCATGAGCTGCTGCCTAGGCCTTAGAGAAACAGGCTAGAGGAACTTGCTGTTGATAAGACTCATTGTAATAAGATGTGACCATCAGTCCTCTCTAAAAGGATCATAATGGATATTGATTCTTAGTTTTGGAGTTCGGCTCATTAAAATACCAAATAGAATTCTATGGGGAATGAGCTGTATTGATTGCTTCATTTTGTTTTATGGGTTTGTTTCCTATGTAACATGTAATTGTATTTTATACTTGCTATAATATGCAAGAATTAAAGACCTAATTTGGCTAAACAAGCATTGGCTTATAAATTATGAAACATTCTCTCACATCAGACTCCTGGATCATTAAACCAAGTTTTAGTGAATTCTGTCTTTGTGGATTGTTTTGTATTGGAGGGGGGTAAAGGAGTGGGGAAGAAACTTTTCTTCCCTCCTGTCACTTTTTAACTTTCTTAGCAGTTAAGCCACTAGTAATGACTTTAGGGATTTCAGACAGGGCTGTTAAATTTTTGCTGAGGTCTATTAAGCTGTCTTTTCTTTCAAATTATTTGTTTCTAAAATCTCAAAATGAATTGCATTCAGTAGTATCATGGCAAAACACAAATTCTGGAAATATTTAGACTTATTTAAACTCTGCCTCTCCTTCCTCACTTCAGAAGATAGATCGTACACTTGATTCTGCACTTCACCACCTAATGTACCTTGGTCGATGAGAAATTAGCAGATATGAGGCAGGTAACAGCTTGGAAAATACATGCATTACCGGGCTTGCTATCTTGTTCCTTTGTCATAGCCCTGAAAAGAACATGCTTATATTAGTGACCTGCTCCCAGGAAAAGGGACAGCAACACCTGGAGCAGGGCCACCACCAGCCAAGATCAACCTAGGTAGGTCACTCTTAGCCAACCAGTATATCTGTGAACTAAGTAAGTGATTATTGCTGTATGGTACCAGGATTTGTATCAGTTAACTGATAGAGCCTGTCAAGCTTCTTTTACCCATTACTTCCTTCCATTGTCAAAGGGGATGACCCTCTATCAGCATTGCCCTTAAATATGAAGACACAGACAACAATAAAGAAATCTATTAGTATGCTAAATGAATATGTATATATCCACTGGCAAAACAATTCTTTCCATCAGCAAGAGTCAAGTTTGTTAAGACAGGAACGAATTTGTGGTTTCTAAGGAGTAACTGCCTGGAAGACTAAGAACATAGCTTTTATACCATGGAACATGAATAGGGAATGATGTTTCTATAACAGCATAGCCCATTAGAAAGTAAGATGCTAGGTAGAAGAAGGATATAAAGAACTTAGATGCAAGGAATCTTTAAGGGTCCCACTGAGTCCAAAAAAGAAGAATGAAGAGAATAAGATTTATAGTTTCTTTTTCTTGTGCTTTGTTTAAACCAAAGTGTCTACAACTCTCTGATAGGGAATCCAAGAATCTACCCCTTAATGGTAGATTCAGAGTGGCTGAGGAAGTTATCAAGACAGGTGGGCTTAGGGACAGCCTCATGAAACCAACCGGCTTCAGTGATGGGTGGTAGAAACAGGAGATGGGTCTGTGCTCCACCCTAGGAAGTCCTTGTACTTTGAACAAGGAGGTGTGTACTGAGAGAGCTAAAAGAGAAGAAGAGACCAGGGAACTGGAAAAGTAGTGCAAGGAGATAAGGACCTCGGGACTAGATTCCAAAGCTCAGTAATGATATTATGACTTAGTCAAAGAAAAAGGGATCTTCTCCGGATTGATGAGTGTTAATCATTATGTCTCCAAGTCCCTGTCATATTTTATATCGCCCAAGGAAGAAGCATTTCATGGGAAAATCTTTGCATCTAGAGGTAATACTAAGGTATTCTGGGTAATAAATAACAAATATAGGAGAGCTGAAGAAAGATTCCACAAGACTAAGAGCTAAAAAGTGTCAGGTGAGATTTAGTGCTGACAAATGTCTAATAAAATGTTTCAGAAAAAAATGGTGTTCTTCCATGAAACAGCATCAATAGTATCTCTATAGTTAGTTAACAATAATAATTAAAAAGAGGAGTACACCCATGAAGACAAAGAAAATGGGAAAGACAATTTTAGAAGAAGATGAAAGAAGAAACAGGTGAAAAGTAACAAGGCAGAGAAGAGACACAAAATGCTAAAGATCTACAGAGAAGGAGGCTAGTAATATGCAAAGGGATTCAGATTGTGGAACCTGGAAACACTCAGAAACTGGAGCTACCAGGGGGAAGGCAGGGCAAAAAAGCAGAAAGATTTGTATAAAGTTTATATAAGGAGTACTTAGACACCCAGATTCCTTCTCCTACATCCATAACCACTAGATGACAATTATTCTCCTACCCAGAAAAGAGATGAAAGTGTTTCATTTTTTAAAGAAATGGAACAAAGGTAGCTCCAGTTCCTGTAAGGTGGGAATTATATTAAAAACAGAGAATTAAGGGAACATCTACCTAAGCAGCAGACCCCCATCTTCCTTCCTCTACTTGCTCACTGCATGGTAGTATGCAGGCTCATAAACATTAGGCAGGTAACTAAAAAAATATTTCCTATAAGTACTAACTAGTATAGGAGAAATATCTAGATTTCCCCATGAAAAGACCAGCTTAAACCCTAAATTGTCTTCAGTGAAATACAAAGTTTAGACGAGTCTTACTCACATATGCAGAGCTTCCAATCATCTTTTTAGTACTTCATATAAAATATGATTAGATCTCCAAGGATCACCTGATATGTATAATCACATCGATCAAGCTCTCAACATCAAAGACTGAGACTGTAATAAGCTGCATGTAACAATTAGCCAGAAAAAAACAATGCCTTAAGTGTAAGAGGAATTAATATCATTTTCATGTAAAAGAAGTCTGAAAGTAAGCATTTCATCATGGGATACAGGCTCCTTCTGACAATAACAGAAAGCTGTTTCATCATGCTAGAACCTAGCTTCTGACCTCAACTAACCTCATGGTCCAAGGTGGCTCCTAGAACTCCAGACAGTATGGCCAATCCCAAGCAGTAGGGGGCAAAGGGCAAAAGGGCAAAAGAATAAACATTACAGTTGAGTTGACTCTTTTTAGGTATCTTCTCTAAAAGATGCTTCTCTAAAAGCATCTTCTAGATGCCTAAAAAGCATCTTCTAGATGCTTACAAAAAGTACTTCTTTGGAAGAAGTACTTACAAAGTACTTCTACTTACCTTTCATTGCCCAGAACATACTCATACATCTAGCTACAAGGGAGGCAAGTAACTGTGGTCTTTCATCAGGGTACATATCTCTCCTGAATAAACTTGTTCTATGGGAGAAGGATACAGTGAATTTCTGTTAGACAATTAACAATCACATACACACACCCACACACACACAATAAATAAAGCAATTAAAAAGAAACAGGGTTGATATGCGGAGTGCAGAAGAAAACCTCAAAAAATAATATTTTCAGAAAGTCAGATGATCTTTCACCCATAAATCAAGAATATATTTCTATATAAAAGAAAAAAAACAAGAGCTGTTTGAAATTTAAAGTATAATAGCTACACACACAAAAAATGAGGGAGTGAATTGAAAGATACAGTTGAAGAGATCTCACATAAAATAGAAGCAAAAAGTTTAAGAAACAGGACAATAGAAAAGGTTAGAAACAAGATAGTCAATCCAAAGAGCTTAACATCCCAGTAAAAATTATTTAAGAAAAAGCTATCAGAGAAAATTGAAGTTAAAAATAATAATTAGAAGTATCCTCTCCTCTGAAAAATATATTTCCTTTGAAAGTGCTCATAGAATGTCCAGTAAAATAAGTGAAAAAAGTTCACACAAGTTACATTATCATTAAATATGAGAACAACAGGAAGGGAAGCTAAAATTTCTAGGAAAAAAATTTCTCAAAGGAATACTAGAAGATGTAATACAAAATTCAAAGGAAAAATGTCTACTACAAGCTAAGAAAACATAATACTCAACCGAGAATTTTATACTCAGCCAAACTAGCAATCAAATGTGAGGACAGAATATTTATTTTCAGAAGTGAAGTAATAAAATGTTTACTTCCCATGAACTCTTGCCCAGAGAACTGTTAGAACATGTTCTCTACTGAAAGGAGGGAGTATACTAAGAAAGGGGAAAATATGAGACTGGAGAAACACAAGATCCAACACAGAGGGTAAGTAAAGGAACTCCTCGGGATAACGATTAGGGAGGTCTCTGGCCATCAGCTTTGCAACAGACCAAGACAGCAACCAGTCCAGACTGTGAGAGGATAATGCAGTGCTCCAGGATGAATGAAATTAAGCGAAGACATTAGAACTGATGAACATGGGCCTCCCAAGAGAGCCTTTGTAAGTCATTCTCATAAAACATTAGTTCACACTATAGGATACTTTTCAAGCAATGAAATGAGAACAGCTAGGATTTCCTTTAAAAAACCCTGAAAATTTGTATAAGAAGGATATATAATTTCTTCTAATAAAAGAATAAATGACAGTTAGCTTACTAAAAATATTCATGCCGTAATAATGTAAAATATTAATTTAACCAGAAATTGTGATACAGCCATATCAGGGAGACGTGTGAGAGAAGTTTAGAAAATAAAAGGAAAAAGATACAATTAATGAAGTTAAAAATAGCAATTTAAGCATATGATTTAGGAAACCAGAGGTAAGTATGAAGAGAAAGAGCAAAAAATAACTAAGATCAGATGCCTATGGAGAATGGGACTCCTGGATAGAAAACAAAGTAGCTTACTAAAGTAGCTTACTGCTATTTTTTATATTAAACATCGTGGTGGCACTATTCGACTTTTAGAACTATGACACCTGTTATTATGATAAAAAATTAATCATGTAGGCAAAAACAAACAAAACAAATTGGTTCTATTGAATATAATGACAACTTCTGGGCAGCACTTCAAAAGAGCTGGAAAAAAGCACAGCTTCGGCATTCTTATCATAGACCCCACATGCATTCCTATTCATCCAGCTCAGAAAAGCTTTGCAAAAGCAGGGGAATACCCAAGAAAAGATTTCCATTAATCCAGGACTAATAAGACCTCTCATTATCCTAAAGTGAGGATGACAATTAATAACCCTCTCATTATCCTAAAGTAAGGCTAGTAACAGAATAAGATCTTCTGTCTTGGAAGATGAAGACTAGGGAAGACATTAACAATGTTTAATGTCATGAAAGTCTTGCCAGGATGAATAAAGTGTCAAAGGAGTAGAGAAAAGAGAAGGAAAATTGAATGATATACTAAATACACACAACAATATGAATCAATTTTTTAAGAAAAATGCTAACTTGCCCTGGCCGGTGTGGCTCAGATGGCTGGAGCATCCTCCCGTAACTGAAAGTTGCAGGTTCCATCCCCACTCAGGGCACATACTCAGGTTGTGGGTTTTCTCCCCAGTCCAGGTGTGGGTGTGTGTGACCCCAGGCCCAGATGCATAACATCCCTGGTCTGGATGCCTATGGGAGGCAACCCATTGGTGCTTCTCTCTCACATCGGTGTTTCTCTTTCTCCCTTCCTCTCTCTCTCTAAAAGCAATGAAAAAAATGTCCTCAGGTGAGGATTTTTTTAAAAAGTACTATATTGACTGAAAGAAGCTAGACACAAAAGTATACATTATATTTGTTCATTTTGCTTCTGTTCTTTAAATTGTACATATGTGATTCATATACTCTTACAGTATATTTTCCAATTTGAACAATTCTGGAGGGCCATTATTATAATACCTGTGTAATATAATATTTCTACCTGAAATATACTCATACGTTTGGAGGTCATCAATGTTTGTTGAAAACCTATTATGCTATAGTCACTTTAAACAGGGCATGGCAGAAATAATTCCTGCCTGAGTGTGGTTGGTAGGGTAATAATATGGATGTAATAATTTATAGTTTTAATTTGAACATTTCACCTAAAATGTCATATGGCGTGCTTGAATTTGACATGGTTATGTCACAGAATTACATGCTTATGATTTTGTAAGAAAAGATTTTGTAGTGAAAAGGGGTGTTATTTGTGCCGGACCCTGTATATATATCATCATCTTAATACTGAGAGTAACA
This sequence comes from Phyllostomus discolor, assembly GCF_004126475.2. Lineage (NCBI taxonomy): Eukaryota > Metazoa > Chordata > Mammalia > Chiroptera > Phyllostomidae > Phyllostomus > Phyllostomus discolor. The sequence continues at coordinate 16,091,528 of NC_040909.2, read as the reverse complement.
ATGAATTGGTTAGCATTGTTCTAAATAGAGCATTAAAAAATTGAGGCTCAGAGAGGTGAAATAATCTTGCCCAAGACTCAAATCTATTTGGTTGCAGGGTCCTTGCTCTTTCAACACAGTCATATTGTAGATAATTCTGTTCTTCTATTTTAAGAGGCGCTTCTAAGAGGAAATGTGTTACTTGGAGTTGGGTGCAAAGCATTTTCAGGGAAGGCAGTTAAAGCTCTTCTCTCTCAGAAGTCTGGAGGACATGGCGGCGGTGCCTTTTTGCTACCCAACGGCTGCAGCCTCCCCAGAGGGCACCTCAGAATCGGCTTTAGCATTGCCTTTGCTTCTGCCATCTTTCACTCTTCTGCATAATTATGTGCCCCGATGTTTTGAGAAGATCCCTCCTAGAAATTAACTTCATCCATGATACAGAAACATTTGTCTTTCCTGGAGGGAAACTAAATGAGAAAACAGAAATGAACTGATCAGCGATGAAGAGCAGCCAAAAATTAACAAAACTTGAAAGTGACGGCTCAAACCACTGGATGCATTAGATGAATTATGTAGGGTATTTCTAATGAGTTGCACCAGGATTTGACTCTGACTAAGGAAAGTAAGGAGAAGCTTGGCGATTTATTTAAGAGACTGTTTAAATTTACTTGATTAGGGGTTGAGACTCCAGAGGTGATGTAATGATGTGACTTGCCCAGAATGGCTCCTCTTTCTGGAGTAAAAAGTAAAAGGAGAGATAACTAATCTTCCATTCTCATCACAAAAGGAGTGCCTCCCCCTGATTCTTTTAGAAATCTCTTTCAGTTGGATAAACGGCAGAATACAGCCGCTGCCCTCTTCCCAGCCACCTTCATTTTTTCCAAGCATCAAAACGAAGTCTCCAGAAGAAAGAGAGGAGCTGCGGCAGACAGCTGCAAACAATTACTTCTTCAAAACAGAACTGAAAAGCAGACTAATTAATTTACAAAGTGCAGGGTGTGCCAAGAGTGCAATAAAAATCTATCCCACTTACTGTCCACTCATGTTTCAGCAAAGCAGAGCATTTGCAAAGTGTTGCAAATTAAATTATAAGGCAAAAGTAGGGTGCACCATTCTCAGATACTCAAATACATGTAGAGAGACGATTTAACTAAGACCTTTCTTTATGTAACAAATTCCTTAAATTCTAACTGGTAGACATCTATATAGCCCTTGTTACTAGGACTATACCAATGAAATTCTTAACTTGGGTTGTTTGGGTGGCTGAGACCAGGGTGGTTTCAGTGGATGTGGTGAGGAGGTTAGACTCTGGATCCACTTTGGAGGTTGAAACAATGGGATTTTCTGACAAATTAAATACAAGTTACAAAAAGAAGAGAGGCATCTAGGATGACTCTCAGAAGCTTTGACTTTGAGCAAATGGAAGATGGGATTGCTATACACTGAGATAAAGAATTCTACAGTGCAACAAATTTGTGAGGACAGGAAAGTTCAGTCTGAAAATGTCAAGTTTGAAATACCCACTAGACTTGTAAGTAAGTGCTATAGCAGACAGCTGAAAATATATGAAGGAAGTGGTAGGGGAAAGACCTAATATTTATTGTGTGCCTGCTTCGTTGTAGGACTTCATATTCATTACCTCCATAAATGTCTATGGTTAGATATTTTACCTCTGTTTTGTTTGAGACTGCTTAGTAGATAAATTCCGAATATCAAAGACTTTGAACAACTTTGTCAAGGTCAGGCAGCTGGTAGATGGAGAAGCTAGAATCCAAAACCAGGTTGTCTGATGCCAAACCAAAGTCCATTCTTTTTTTTGCTAAGCCACGCTTTCCCAAGCAAATGCCCTTTGTAGCTGTCCACACCTTTGAGACATGAATATTTCAGCTACTCTCATTAATTAAAATATAGGTTGCATGTGCTAGAGATCCCAAATAACAGTGCTTAAACATAACCACTAATGCTGTTTATCTTTTTATGTAGAATGGGAAGTGGGCAGTGCAGGGCTGTTGCGGCAGCTCAGCTACAGGACATTATGGGGGACCCAGGCTCCTCCTGTCTTCTTGCTCCACCATCCCCATGATGTTGCCTTTATCTAATTGCCTCAAAATAGCTACTGTCAAGGTCATGATCCTAAAAGCAGGATGGAAGAAGGGAAAAAGATAGACCTAGTCTGAAAATCAAACACACCATTTCTATTCACATGCTATCAGCCCAAACTTAGTCATATAGTAACTTCTAGTTGCAAGAGAGGCTGGGAAATAATACCTTTATTTTGAATAACCAACCAAATGTCAAGTTAAAAAAGTCAGAACTTCTAATAATTGGAGAGAAAAGGGGAGAATAGGGATCAGAGGATAGCAAGCATTATTTGCTTTACAATTTGGGCTAAATCTCTTCTTAATGTCCTTAAACGAATGCTATGAAACAAGTTCATTTTATGTAAATTTGAATTTTTAAATATTATTAAAATCACAATGTTCATATAAAACTTAAGAAACCCATGATATTTAAAAATAAGGTGTGGAAAATAGACATATATAGACATTATATAGATAGATACAGATATAGATGATATAAATATAGATGCTACAGATAATCTGTTCTGGTTCCTAGCACAGAGCTCTGAGAGCCCTCATAATTTCCTAAATAGCAAAACCTTATAGCATCTTTTGTTGTAATATTTGGGCTTTGATTCAGGTTCCTGACACAGAGCTCCTAAATCCTTAGAAATTTCCTGGGTGATAAGAGAGTCTTTTGTTCTAGTGAGGTGAATCTTGGTGGCTCCTAGACAGCTACAGGATGCAAGCTGGTCACCAGAAAGACCAAGCTGTGATGAGAAGTTTGGGATTTTTATTCCTGACCCTCATGCTCCCAGAGGGGAAAGGACCTGGAGGTTGAATTAATAATTGGTTGTGTCTAACTGATAAAGCCTCTGTAAAAATTCCAAAAGTATGAGGCCTGGAGAGCTTCTGGGTTGGCTGCATGTGTTTTTATACTTGTACTATATATCCATGCATTATTCTTTTAGCATACATATGCTCATGTATAAAGAATATTATGCTGTTTTGCTATTACATCTGTATGTCTTTGCTGTTACATGCTCTCAAATGCCACAGGGAAAATAGAATGGATATATTAATATTTTCTCTCAACATTAAGTTTTTGTGATATATTCACCCTGGTTCATTTAGCTTTGGTTCTGTATAACAGAGTCAATGTACTTCTTCTGGAAAGGATTAGATAGCAACGGGCCAAATATTCTAGACTTTGTAGTCCATACAACTGTCTGTTGTCATATGGAAGCAGCCACGAATACTATGGAAATGAGTGGACGTGGCTATGCTACAATAAAACTTTATCTGCAAAACACTTGGTGGGCCAAATAGGGTCCACAGGTCACAGCGGTCAACCCCTGCTATACAGTATTTCATATATAGCATTTCATTAAAGGAACATACATCAATTAATTTTTTTCCATTGTAGTATCTCCTGAAATATCATAAATTTGTGACTACCCATTTTTCTCTCAGTCAAGCGATGCTTCGGTGACGAATCTCATAAGCGTTCCCCATGTACCCGTGTGATAAATCCTCCAGATCAGCACTTTTATAACCTTTCATGTGCCTCTAATGCACCTGAGGCTCTTGTTAAAATTTACAGTCAGAAGGACTCTGGGAAGATCTGAGATTCTACTGGTCTAACGAGCTCCCAGGTGATGCCAACGCTCCCTTGCAGGAACCACGTTTTTTACAGCATGGCTAGACGACAGAAGGGAAATCGCCCAAAGTTATTAGATGTTATCAAATTGCTCTTCAAAGTAGTTGAAGCTGTTTACATTCCCAGTAGCAGCACACGCCACATCTCATTTCCATACATTCTTCCCAGCAGTTTAAAATTTCAGGGTTTTATATGCCAGCAATTTGAAGGTTACAAAACCATACCCTGTTTAAATGTGCTCTTCTCCAATAACTGTGCATTGAACATCTTTTCATATCTGGTATTGCTCCTTTGGATATATCTTATTCACTTATTTGGGGGTGTTCTTATTGATTCACATGAACACTTCTAAAAGTTACAAATTAATCTTTTTCCTGTTATATCTTTTGGAAATATTTTCTCCCAGTCTGTGTTTCTCATTCAGTATTTCATTTAGTATACAGAGTATCTTCATTTTAACATGCTATAATTAAACTGTTTTTCTTTTTCTGTGTTTTAGAATTTTGAGAATTCCTTCCTACGCTCCAAAGTCGTAAAGATATTCTGTAAACATATTTTTTCACATGTAGCTTTTATTTGTCTCGAATTGGTTTTTGTGACTGATGTGAAGTCAGGAACTAATTTTATATTTTTTAATGGAAAACCAGTTCTGCCACCACTATTTACTGAAAGCCCACGCTTTCTGCGCTGGTTTGTAATGTTTTCCTTATCACTTACCAAATTTACACACACAGGTGTGTGTTTCTGAGCATGTGTACAGGCTCTACTTTGGAGTACCATCCCTCTGCACATCACTATCACACTGTCTTATTTACTATAGCTTTATAAATCTTGATATCTGACAGGGTGCTTTGTTCTGCTTCGAAATTGTGTTCATTATTTTAGGTGTTCACTTTTTAGCTTTTTTACTAACTACCATATTTTGCCATGTACGATGCAAAATTTATGCCCAAATTCTTGAGGGAAAAATAAGAATGTACATTATACATGAGTAGTACTAATTCTGTATCTATATAAATGTTTTTAATTCTTTTATTTATGCTTATACATTAAAAGTACAACTCTAGAAAGCAATAATGGTATTCATATGCAAAATACCACACTGGAACATGATCATTGGTTTTGTTTCCAAATATAAGTAAATAAATAATTGGATTCAAAAACTAAAACAAACATTCTTTTTCCTGAAAGTTTGGGTCAAAAACGTGGGTGTGCATTATTCATGGCAAAATATGGTATATATACAAACAGATAAGTTCACATAAGTATAGCTCAAAAAACATTGATACTCTGAATAGACCTGTAAAATCAGCATGCAGATGATGAAAAGATTGTGCTGACATCCCCAAAGCTCCTGTCCAGAAATAGAGTACCAATTTCCTTTACCTTTTTTAAATTGCAACCCAACTCATTTTATAGATGGGGAAACTAAGGCCCAGAGAGGTGACATTCCCTGTGAATCCAGCAGGAAAATTTTTCTGTGTGTAACTGCATTAACCACACACCTTGCACTTGTCATAGAACTATCACATTCAATAAGAACCCCATTAAACTGCTTTATTGATAAAGAGTATTGTGTCGGCAAATCTTGGTTTCCTATTGGAATTTTTCCCTTAGATTTTGCATTATTTCATTTGAAAATATTGCATTTATGGTTCAGAAAGTTTAGTCAAATCACTTCTAAGTATTTGAATGGCTGAAACCATTTCAAAAGAGAGGTAAACAGAAAACCAGCCATTTACTTTCAGGAAAATCTCAGAAATTGGCAATTCAGGTTACAAAGAAAAGAAATTCTCCGGGGCTTCATTTCAGTAACTGTACCTGGTATTAATGATCTGCCTAGTCATTGTTTGAACATGCTCCATCAATATGTTATGCAAACAATGCCCCAGCCAACAGCTCGAGGAGGGCTTTCACACACACCGCACTAAGACAAAAAGTCATGGTTAATTTATGGCCAAGGACATAACTAACATGAGTCATAAATAGTCTTGCTCTGAGGGGTCAGCATGTGAAGAAGAATGTTGCTACCCTGGAAGTACTCAAGGGCATAAGCTAGTTCTCCTTATTCTGTGTCTGAACCTAGGCTGGGATCTCATGTAGATGGATGGCCAATGTTTGTGGGGAGGGAGGGAGGAAGGGAGGGAGGGAGAGAGGGAGGGAGGGAGAGAGGGAGGGAGGGAGAGAGGGAGGGAGGGAGGGAAGAATTACAGAACTCCACAAAGGACATAATCCTTTACAGAGGCTTCTTAAAGTTGTTCTCATTGCTTTCATTTTTTCATTTCTCTTATGTCATTAAAATGATTAAATATGAGGGTAAGAAAGAATCTCATCAGAGGAATTAGAATAATGATCTTCTCCATGAAGAAAAAATTGAAGACCATAGATATAAAATTACTGGATCCAAACTACATATTTTCTGGTAAAGCCTTTATAAATAAATAAAATTTATGGATGTTTCTCACATTTGTATAGTATCTTCTTGAAAACAACATTCATTGTAAGAATGTGTTCAGACTTCCAGAAGATTTCCAAAGTTATTCTCTTTAAAACTAAAACTATAAGGCTTTGCTTTGTAATTCTATACATCAAGTTCCCAAAGGATGGGAAAATACTGGGTTGGCCAAAAAATTCATTTGTTTTTTCTGTAAGATGGCTCTAGTAGTGTTTAGTTGTCTTTAACTTCATTTGAAACAATTTTATTAGACTGTACAGTGACAGCTGTCATATCAGCGTGCATTTTTTAAAAAAACTTACCAAAATTGGTGAATTTTGGTGCAGCCATTTTAATATTGAAGATGTCAGAAAATAAACAACATTTTCAGCATAGCATCCTTTATTATTTCAAGAAAGGTAAAAAGGCAACTGAAACATTAAAAAGATTTGTGTAGTGTATGGAGAAGGTGCTGTGACTGACCGAACATGTCAAAAATGGTTTGCGAAGTTTCGTGCTGGAGATTTCTCACTGAATGATGCTCCACAGTCGGGCAGATCAGTTGAGGTTGATAGCAATCAAATCAAGACATTAATTGAGAACAATCAACATTATATCACACAGGAGATCGCCGACATATTCAAAATATCCAAATCAATAAAGTTACTGGGGAAAGTGAAAAATGTGTCTTATTTTCTGGAAAAAACTAAATGGACTTTTTGACCAACACAATAAAATTCACAGGTGACCCATCCCTAAAGTACTCATTAGACTTTCCTGCTAGGGTACCGTATTCTTATCCTTTTGTGACCCTAAAAATCTCCCCATTTTGATTCTGAGTGGTTGGGAAGAGGAAAGACTCCCTTTTCCCCAACTCAAAGGACCACAGTTTTTATTCCATACAAATACTTAAAATGCAAAAATATCTCTGGAAGAGAAAAAAACAAAAGCTGTTGACTTAGATTCACACTAAGGGGTAAATAGCTTATCAGATCTTTTCCAGAGAGTAGGTTCTAATAGCTACAGGCTCCATGGAGAGAAAAGACACTGTGGAAAAGTAAAACAAATGTTGCCTAGTTTACATTTTTGCTTGAGGCTGCCCTGCCGCTGAATTCAGACCCGTCTCCACCAGGTCAGTTCCCAGGGACTTATTCCGAGCACTTACCATTCCAGCACCAGTCCCCCTCCTCCGCTGCCTGAGCCTCCCCTTCTCCTCTACCAGCCTGCTTTGCGCTCCTAGAATTCACTCCATCAAATGTGTTGGGAGATGCCCTGCCTGGTTTCAGGAGGTGTAACCCGCCCCCCACCTCATGGCTAAGGGGGAATGTGCAACCTTCGGACCATAAACCACTAAGGAAACAAAGCTTATCTCCCTGGCAGGGGCACCACTTCTGCTCCTTTTTCCATAACTGGCCCCCAATGCTTGATCAGTCAGCCAATGATGGGTAAGATTCCCCAAGGGGAACAATCTAAGACAGGCATGGTAACATGGAAGCCCCAGAGAAGGACTTGGAGGGCTATGGGGAAAGTAGGTGATGGACCTTCGCCCCTTGGCTTTGACAAAACCTGAGTCCTCATTCTGCCTGCCAGAAGTCTCCTAATTTCTTGGTTATCTTGCCTCCTCTGCCTGACTTAATCCTGAAACAATGACAGAGGGCGATACAGCCCTGTGCTGGAAAGTGTAGGTTTCCCTGGGTGATCAGGCCTGAGAAAGAATACATAAACTCCTGTGAAACCTGCTTCACTAAGAATGCTCTCAATTAAATGATAAAGGTCCAAGCAGGAAATGAGTTTGTTTCCCAAAGTTTTGTAGCCCTTTAGCTAACAGACCCTGACTCAGAATAAGCCCTTGTAGTTCTTTGTTGCTATCTATTGTTTGATCCTTACTGTCTGACAATAATTAATGAACTTTACCTGTATTCCTATGCAATTTAAAAGCCAACAAAAAACCTGTGAAGGCAAGGATCGGGGCACTCTCCTCTTGAGAGAGTGGCCAGGCCACTCTGAGGCACCCTCCCCTTGAGAGGGTAGCTGAGCCGTCCCTTTTCTTCCACGGGACTTGGTAGTCCATGTGAATTTGTCTTGTATCTCATCCATAACGCCGCGGACACTGAGGGCCAGTGTCTGCGCCACAAGTGCACTGTTGGTTTGGTCCTTGTCTATCTCAGTGAAGCTATTCTCTGGATGGGATAAAACACTAAAGGAGACTCTTTATAGATAACCGCATCCAGGTGACTAGTAAAGGACTCAAGTTTTCTCCAAAGGCAGCGTCACTGGCAGGTTCACTGGTGGTGAGTAGGCTCTGACATGGTATTGCAGCAGGGGGTCCCGGTGGAGAGGCTTCTCAGAATCAGCGCCTATGAGGGGCGCTGAGGGGAGCACAGTGGGACAAGGAGAGAAGCTGAACTGTGATGCAGTTGCAGCAAAGGTCTCAGCCAATCCAACAGGGAGCTCTAGAGCTGAGATGGCCCTTCAGAGTTGTCCCAAATTAAGACAGGAGAACCACCTTGGTTATAACCCAGCTTTGACCAGCCATTAAATTGGATCTGGGCCTGAAAAGGCAACAACCTTGGACAGATCTTAGGCAAGGCAGTACTCTGCATGTGAGGACAAGTCCCAAAGAGGCCTATCCACTGAGGGTCGTCAGCCATTGGCACCCCCAGCAGCTGGAGAAATAAGCACTTCTGTCCTAGAGGGGGATCTCACTGGGGTACCATGGCACCACCCGCTATAATAAGTCACTGCCCTTTAAGTACATGCTTTGAACCAGGGCTCAGAGAAATAAAAAAATGTTCATTATTTTGTTAGAGACTTTACCAAGATCTGTTATTTGCAGAAAGTTACATCACCCACAGCAGTGTCTTCTCCAGTTTTTGAGTTGCCAGTTCAGCACACCCGGGTCAATCTGCATTTGTAGCTGTCACATTGACAGTAACTTGGGATCTCCTGGCCTCATTGTCAGTGTGCCCAGACACACAGTTTAAGGCGTTTAAAATGCATATTATCGTAAATTACTTTTCTATTATTTCTCCTTCATATTTCAGTTAAAACTATGTGCATAAGTAATAATATTCATATAAATTTCATTTCAAATTAGTAAAGGGAGCTTTATAAGATATTTTATATGAAAAAGAGAGAACTGGATCTGGGAAAGTAATTTAGGATGGGAACTTGCCCTCGAGTAGTCCTCAACACTGGCTGTCCATTAAAATCATCGAGGAAGCTGTACAGCATCCTGATGTCCAGGTCATACTCCAGACCAATTAAATCAGAACCTCTGGAGGTAAAAGCAGACATCACTGTTCTTTAAACTCACCAGGGAAATGCAATGTACAGACAAGGCTTAAAAAACCTGTACCCTCGTGCAGTAGTTCCCAGTAGTGTGTTTCACCATCACCTGGAGAGCTGGTTCAACCAGACTGCTGGGCCCAGCCCCAGAGGCTCTGATTCAATAGCTCTGGGGTGGTGCTGAGCATCTGCACTCTCATCAGTTCCTGGGACTACACTTGGAGAAACAGGGTTCTGGAGGGTCTGTCTGCCTGGTCAGAGTCCCCCACCATTTGAGCAACTGACACCTTTGTCCCTGGTCCCACTACCCCTGCAAACATCTCTAAACATCTTGGAAAATTTTTCCCTTTATCAACCTTTGGAAACACCCTTTCCCTTCTATGGCCGCACAACTATTTCCAAATCCTGCATTTTTCCACGCCCCTGAGCAGCAACCAGCAACCATCAGGTAAGGTGACCTCTAACTGCTTCCATGATTTGCTCATCTCCTTTTGTCTTGAATTTTTTCATCATTATAGGCATGATTCTAGAGATTACTGGACTAGAGACACTCCATTGAAACAGCAAACTGATTGCTTCTACTGCACATTTCAATTCCAACATCTATGCTGTTGGAAAGCAAATGCACTCACCTATGTCTTTTCCCACTCGCTGGTTTTCATCTCAAGGTGGGCCAGGCGCGGCTGTTCTTCTCCACCACACAGCACTCGCAGCCAGGATCTAGAAATGCATTGCATCTGTTATGACTCAAGCCGAGCAACACCAGTAAATCTCACAAAGACGGGCAGCAGTGACTCGGCTTAAAGCCCTTTCTTAGTTCCCCCTGAGATCAGGGTTCAGTCGGCCCTTAATACACAATTTATCTGTCTGCGAATTCAAATTCAACCAACTGCAAATCAAATATGTGTAAATATATATAAAATGTTATGTTGTTGTTGACATGTACTATACAGTTAGGCCTAGGATGGCTGCATCTGTACTGAACACGTACAGACTTTTTTCCTTGTCATTATTTCCTAAACAATACAGCACGACAACTATCTACATAGTGTTTACATGTACTAGGTATACAAGTAATCTGGAGATGAGTTAAAGTGCGAGGGAGGGATGTACATAGTTTATATGGAAATGTTATGCAATGTTCTATGAGAAACTTGAGCACTGCAGACTTTGGTACCCAACAGGGTCCTGCATGTACCACTCCAGATGCCGAGGCAGGACCATATTTCACAGGAGGGGTTAAAAGAAGCTTTGTTAACCTGCCTTTCTTCAGTGCTTTTAATGGGACAGAGAGCGTTCCAAAACTTGTATAAAAGACTCAGACTCTCAACCCCAAACACTAAATCTGAAAAGACAATTTGAAGATTCACATAAAAATTACCTTTCCCTTTTAAAGGAGCCTCAAGAAAAATGAGACCAAAAAGTCCTCCTTTTCTCTAGTAAAAGAAAAATATTCACACAATTTTTCAGTTGGGCCGAGATTAATAACTCATAATCTGGAGATGCTGGCTTCTGTTGAAGTGAGTATCGAGATTTATTGACCTGCGGAGTAAATATTAACGGAGGTGAAACTGAGGTTAATAACAAACCTCAAGGGATAATACATCTTTATATTTGCTGGAATAAAAAGTCAGCCCACATATTGCTCATACATACATTCAAAAACCTCTTTAACCAGAAAGCTCTGGAAATCTCTCTGCTGTGACAGATTGCTTAAATATATGGCCGAATTTCCATTTGTATTAACATTCGCTGGGCACTGAGGCAGCACAAAAAGCAAAGCTTCCTCTGAGGACCACCAGCAGCCAATCAAAGGGCAGCCGCTTACTTCCCCACGAGAGCTGATTGGAGGAGTTTAACCAGCACCCCGCTCTCTTCAATCTCACCGAAGTAGGCACTGTTGCTCGGACCCAGGCAAATACTCCCCTACCTAACAGGCCCATCTTTTCCCCACATACAAAATAAAAAATATTCTAAATTCCTAACTCCAGACACATCCAAATAAATACGTTCACTGTCAACAACAAATTTCATGAAGTAATGTTTGTTAGTAAGATATTCTTTAAAGATAGGAAATATCATTTTCCAGGAGTAAAGGAAGAGATTTCTGGGCGATGATGCCAGAGGGCCGTGCTGGAATTCTGGCTCGCCCACTAATTTGCTCTGCGAAATCAGGCAAGTCCCTGAGCTACCCTGTGCCTCAGTTTCTCATCTGTAAAATAAAGATAACAGTCCCTACTTCATAACATCGCTGTGAAGGTTAAATGAGTTAGGACATGTCAAGTGCTTTACAGTCTGCCCAGAGCACAGTAAGGAGTATCCAAACATTTGTTTAAAAAAAAAAGTTCTCGCAGGTTCAATTCCCAGTCAGGAATCATGCCTGGGTTGCAGGCCATGACCCCCAGCAACCACACATTGATGTTTCTGTCTCTCTCTCTATCTCCCTCCCTTCCCTCTCTAAAAATAAATAAATAAAATCTTTAAAAAAACAAGTTCTAAAGGCAAGGGGACTTTAAGATCATTTGGCCCAGAAGTCTCAAATGACTTGTGGGCATCTAATCTTGCTTCACCTGACCCACTGACTACTAAGTGTTGTTACTATTAATGCTTATTTACACTTAAATTTAGTCGCAATTCAGGATAATTCCATGTAAAATAATAGGTGTTCATACGAAAACCATTGTAGAAAAAATTTCAGAAGACACTTGCATACTGGACTCACAGCGAACCATCAAGTGGCGCTAAGGGGCAGCTGCCTGCTGCAGAAAGTACATGCTCGCCATGTGCCACAGTCCCCACCACTCTCTATTGCTCCCCATCCTGAATGCTGAGTGCCGGCTGACTGGTATTATTCCATTAACTCTGGTGCTTCCAGTAGAATGTAAAAGAAAGATTTATCCTCATACCCATGTCTTTTTGAAAATGGGCAAAAAAAAAAGAGCCACATGTTCCAAGAAAAATTGTGAGTGAGACATAGTTTTCTAGACCATAAAGAAGATTTCTGGGTTTAATAAACCAATAAAGTGTGTCTGCAACAAAAGAATTCAACTTAAGCTGCCATTAGGAAAACAAACCATGAGAAAAACCATGACTGGGAAGTGGAAAGGATGTCAAGGAAAAGCTTGATGATCTGTAAGAGACTGAAATCTCAGCACATCATGTTTTGGAGTGTGAAGAAAACACTAAGTGACATAGACTGAGTAGATTTTACCACTGATGTCACCTGTCCTGCCCAGGCAGGTGCTCATATTTCTGACCCCTGACCTAAGCCAACCTCATCACTGTATCAGTGAAGAAACCAAAGCCAGAGAAATTAAGGGGGTTGGTGTATTTCAGCATACTGGCTGGAGGAGGGTATGAAACTACAACCTGGGTCTCTTGGCTCCACTCCACATCCTTTTACCATTCAGGTTACAAATACCAACAGCTTTTCTGAGCACATGTTTTTTCCCCTGCTCAAAACAGTTTTTGAGCTCATCGATTCTGATGACTTTTGGTGCTCCTGCCATTTTTTGTTTCACCTCTTCCACATCAGCGAACTGTTTCCCTTTGAGGACTTTTTTCATCTCGGGGCGAGATGAGGAGAATCAAGAGGGTGGGGCAAGGGGGTCATGCCATTTTTGGTCAAAAACTGCTGAACACTCAGCACAGTGTGGGCAGGTGAGTTTGTAAATCACCCATCATGAAATGGGCAAACATGTTAAAAATAACTTCAAAAAAATTTCACTGAAGATGAACACAGCCTCTCACAACCACACCATCTGGTACACTGACACAGATGGGTCCCTAGAGCACTCATCTTGTGGGGGAAGCCTGTACTACAAGGGGCCCACCCTCCAGAAGATAATTCCTGGGTTTTTTGGTCCCCCGTCATATGATGGTGGTCCCATAAAATTGCAATGGAGCTGAAAAATTCCTAATGCCTACCGATATCATAGCCATCCTGATGTCACAGCCATCTTGCTGTCTTAAAGTCATAGCTGTCATAAAGTCATAGCACAAAGCATTACTCACGTGTTCAGGGTGGTGCTGGTGCAAACAAACCTACCGCACTGCCAGTTGTATGAAAGTAGAGCAAACACAATTATATGCAGTGCATAATACTTGGTGATAATAATAAATAACTGTTATTGGATAAGTGTACTCGTAAAAAAAATTTCCTGCAAAACAGCGTGCCTCATACATCTTGTATTTACTGTGTCTCCTGACTGCATCATTTCCTCTTGTGTTTGATTTACTCTCGTGTGGTTTTACAAAATTTATGTGGCCTAAGTGTACAATGTTTATAAAGCTTACAGTAATGTCCAGTAATGTCCTGGGCCTTCTCATTCACGCACCCTTTCCCACCGACTCATCCAGTGCAACTTCCAGTCCTGCAAGCTCCGTTCATGGTAAGTGCCCTTGTTCATGGTTAGCATATGGTACAGGTGTACCATATGTTATCTTTTACACTGTATTTTCACTGTACCTTTCCTGTGTTTAGGGACACATATAGTCCCCATCGTGTTACAACTGCCCACAGTATTCAGTACAGTAACACACTGCACAGGTCTGTAGCCTAGAAGCAGTAGCCTCTACCGTACAGCCTAGGTGTGTAGTAGGCTGTACCATCTGGGCTTCTGTAAGTGCGTCTGTGATGTTCACACAAGGACGAATTCACCGAAAGACACATTTCCAGAAAGCATCCCACTGTTAACTGGCACGTGACTGTATGGGATACACACACACACACACACACACACACACTACTGTTTCTGTTTCTCTGGAGAACCTGACTAACAACACCCTCTTCTCTGTCCTTCCTACCGCTGCTCCGATCAAGGCTCTCATCATCTCTTGACTCACCTATTCTCCGGGCCCTCTGACATGCCTTTGGGCTTCCAGAGAATTCTAAAATCCCAATCCACCATGACATTCTGACTAACATGCTATGTTCTGGTTTCCCAGGAGTGTTTCTAGCTCCTGTCCCGCTTAGCTCTCCCTGATCTGCCTACAGGTTCAGCTGTTTCCTCTCTCATCTCTAGCCTACGTTTACCATGCTGCCACTTAGCTGTTTTCTCTTCAGTGCTCCAACCCCTCTGCCCAAAATACCCATCTCCCTGTTCTTTCTGCCCCTTCCGATGGGGCTAACTCCTGCTCATCCTGAAAGTCTCTCAATGCCCCAGTTCTTCTCAATACTGAACTAGTGCCTCTGAGAGACGGATTAACTGTCCCTCTTTAATGCTTCCTTCACACTCTTCATACGTGCTGCATTGCTTTATACTGACCTACTTATGTGTCTTTCTCCACTAGAATATATCAATTCTTTCAGGGCAGAGACCTGGCCTAATTTATGTTTTTGTTCCTATAACCTAGCAGTTTCAACATAACAGTGAGACCTCAGTGAATTTTGGTTGAATGTGTGGACAGCTGAAATCAATCTCTCTCCCTCTCTCTCCCTCTCTCCCTCTCTCTCTCTCTCTCTCTCTCTCTCTCTGTCTCTGCCCCTCCACCTCTGAGGGATTAAGGGATTGCTACTGGAAGATCTAACTTCTATCCCATCTAATTTCTCCAGTTCAATTGATACACATGCCTTCCCAGAAAAGAGAGGGATTTAAAGAGCTGAATAAAGGACACGTTTGAAGAGCAAAGAATATTGGAGAGTGACAAGGTTATTTGTCAGAAGGAAAAACCAAAACAAAAGAGTTATGCAATGTGTAGGTGATGGCAGAAAGGGGAAACATTGACATTTAGTGATAATTTTGACCAACTAGCCAGGTAGGTGCTACATGCTTTAAACATTTTAATTCTTTTAATATCCCAAAATTCCAAACGAGAAAACTAGAGCTCAGAGAGCATGAATAATATCCCTAAACAGCTAGTAAGAGAGGGAATCTGAACCTAGGTCATTGTGACTCCAACACCAATGTCCTATCTGTCACACCATGCAGCTTCTGAAGCTATAGGTGAAAAATTCTACTTTTGTCCTCCGTTCTTCCTGGGGCAGAGGGAAGAGAATAAAAGGGTATAGTCACCATCCCCTGGCTATTATAATGATGATAATAATATCAAACACTTAAAATGTACTTTGTGCTGTTTTAAGTGCTCTGTACACACTCATTTAATCCATGGCACACTCCTGGGAGGGAGATGCTATTGTCATCCTCCTCATTTTACAGGTGAGCAGAGGCACACAGACCTCGCAAACTTGCCCAGAGCCGTGCAGGTAGTAAGTGGCAGACACAGGACTCAAAGCCAGACAAACACCATATGATCACACTTACGTGTGGAATCTAATGAACAGAATAACCTGACAAACACAACAGCAACAGAGACATGGATACATGGAACAGACACACAGCTGTTAGAGGGGAAAGGGGTTGGGAAGTTGGATAAAGAAGGCAAAAGGATTGAGCAAAATAAAATATATCCAGGAAGTCTATCCAGAAGATATCCAGCCATGTAACGGGAAAAATAGAGGCATTTATTGAAGAAGATACAAGATACAAGAAACACTGTACACAGAACAATGATGCCTCAGTCCCCTTCAAAGTAGGCACCTTGGGTTCTCCCAACTGCCATCGGCTGCCCCATTGTATTTTCCTGAATCTCATCATTGGTCTGAAATCTCTTCCCTTTCAAAGGTGATTTCAGTTTGGGGAACAGCCAGAAGTCACAGGGCACCCAATCTGGGCTGTAGGAGGGCTGAGTCACCTGGGTAATATGATGTTTCACAAAAAAACTCTGCTCAAGATGTGATTCATGAGCAGGTGCATTGTCATGATGAAGCTGCCAGTCACCAGTTGCCCGTAGCTGTGCCCTTCTGAATCGTCTGAATAGTTGCCACAGTGGAATGTTCCAGCTTAATGCAAAATTCGATGCAAATTTGTTGCCCTACACGCTCAGTCATTTTGAATGCAATGGCCACACAGTACACGTGCTCTTTCAATGGCAGCTACTGTCCCCACTGACTAATACAGTGAAATCATCATTGTTCATACATGTACATTTCATTCCAGTCCACCCTCCTTGGCTGCCAGGTTTCACTGATGTCACACAAACCAGTCACAAACCAGTCTCATTATATTAACAACGGCTGGACTTTTCCCAGACAGACCTCACATATTATATATATTATATATTATATATTATATATTATATATATCACACAGACACAGACAACAGTGTGGTGATAGCCAGAAGGAAAGGAAAAGAAGCATGGGGAGTTGATGGAAGTGGGCACGGGGGGAAATGGAGATGGAAAGAGACTTCTCTCGTGGTGATGGGCACACGATGCAGTGCGCAGATGATGTTTTGCTGAGTTGTACACAAACCCTGTATGATTCTGTGAGCCCATATCACCCCCAATAAATTCAATAAAACTTAATGTAATGCCATTTAAAAATGAAATGAAAGTGAAAAACCAGGCAATGTGGCCATGAACTGATGATGCCTTTGGCCATTCTGCCTCCAGTTGTGCCCATGTGGGACACAGAAAGACCAGTAGAGTCTGGAATAAAAAACCTCCGGAATGTACAGATTTTCCTAATCACTCCACAGGTTTTCACTGTAACTTCATGAAGACAAAAGCAGAGGTTGATATCACTACTCCATTACACAGGTGACCTTCACAAGACCTTCAACTTGTGGCTAAATGGGATCCTGGAAGAAGGCTGTGAGTCATACTACAGTAATGTAAGCTCCTATTTCCTACAGGTAACCGGGATAAGATTTTCTTTCTAGAAAACCATTCACTCCATTAAAATACCAAAACCATGGCAATGATGCATGAAAGCAACACGATATAAGCTTTTGTGAACATTACCGATGTTAAAAAACACTTAAGTTTGGTCTCTGCATATACTAGTTTTGTTGAAGTTTGTTAAAATATGAATCAATGAAATTTGACTTGAAGATAAATTATTTTTTCCTGGCAGATTTCCCTGTGGCGTGCACAGGCATATGTCACTGCTTTAGGCATCTTAGACTTGAATTCACAATTAGAGTAATCTGTCTCGAAACTTTTATTGCAATTCAGTGTGAATGAATGGGAAACTTTTGCACAGTGAAATCTGGGACAAAGACTGTTTCCACGATGTCACCTTTAAATGACCTCTTGCTCTTCTATTTCAATCAGCCTGTGGACAATGACCTCCACCTGACCTGTCAAGGTTGCTAGTCATTCTAGTCATTCTTGACTGCTCCCTTGGTTTCAGTCTATTGGTGTTCAGTTCTGTGCGACTAAAAATTCATCATTTTTATTGATGTGACACCATTGTTTTGGAATTTAAATAAATCTGAAAATTATTTGCATGTTGATTGCATACTTAAAGAGTTCTCTGCTGAATTTAAACGTTTTATTGAACAAAGCCTTTTGTTGTTCTTGTTTAGAAACATTTTTCTACAGCTCCAGAATCCTCAGGAGGAGGAAGGAAATGGCCATTGATAAAGTCAAGCTGCACTGACAAGAATAATTCTCCCCTAGTTTTCAAAGGCTTTCCCAACAAGTGGCGTATAAATCTGACAGTTTGGAAATTGGAACAGGTAACTCGGCTTGGAGTGTCAGCAGTACAAGATAAAACCAAAGAAGACATAGATAAACCAGAAAAGCCTTCTCTGGAACAAACAAAAAACCCAGCACTCTCTCTCTTCTCCTTGTCTTTCCCTGTTCACCCCTCCCATGGACCGCCCGTATGTCATTTAGAATTAAACTCTACTTGCACTATCTCTTTAGAACAATTTCTCAAATTTTAATATGCACGAGAATCAACTGAGGTTTTTTGAACCTCAAGTTCTGATTTAATAGGTCTGGTTGGGGCTAAAACTTTGCAGTTTTTAACAGGTGGTGTTGAGACTACTGGCCGAGGGACCACACTTTGAGTACCAAGGCTTTGCAGTACACTTCACAACCCATCATGTGGATCCTGTGATTCTGGATTGAAGGTAAGAGATCATTACCAGGGAGGGTGGTTTTAATGCCTGTGATGTGAATGAATGGATGGGGCATGCTGGGGGCTGCGAGGCGAGAGTTGAGTGATCCTGCCCTTAAAAATCAGCAGGGGGTTGGGAGTATATGGAAGAAAACTGAGTTACAGATTCTTGGGAAGGGAGACCTAGGAAGCCTCCTGGTCATGGTGTGCACAATGAATTGAAGCAGAAGAAACTGGCTGAGAATGTTTCCAGTAGCTTCCTTCTTTCAATCGACAGCACTGAAAGGATGTGGAGGTCCAGCCAGGTGCCCCCTCCAAACCCCAGGATGTCCTACTGCTCATTCACTCCTGAGAAGCAGTGAATCGCTGGCCCCAAAATCCCTCCCAGGCTTTGGGCAGTGTCACCAGCATGGAAACAGCACAGAACAGCAGCATTCACTGCCTCCTTTGCTCTCTCATATTCTAGGAAGCTCCTTCCCACTGTGCCCCGCCAGGTGAGGTGAGCTTCCTGCAGGCCCACACGGCATCCCTGCCTCTCCTGTCATGGCACCCATCCCACTGCATTATAACCACCTGTCTTCTCACCTCTCTCTCCCTCTTAAATCCTGAGCTCCCTGAGGGCACGGGCTGCTCCCGACTGTCTGCTGTATATCTGGTACATAGCAGAATGTCTAGCCTTCAGTGGGCACTGATCACTAAGTATTTGGTTCAGTAAATAAATGAGACTGAGCAAGTCACTTCTCCGAATTCTTTTTTTTTTCCCAGTGATAAATTAGAGTATGATCTGGACCAAGGTAAGCCTGCAGCTGTATTTCTGTAGCTGCCCACCTGGCTTCCTTTTACCTTTGACTTCTGTGTTACAACGGTGGGTTTTCATGCTTGCTCTTTACCCCCAACACTCTACTTAACCTACTGTGGCTCACACTGGGCTCTCGGATTCAATGCAGGTCTTATTCCTGAATTAGAAGCCACAGCAAACCCAGGCAATGACAACACAAAATCTTCTACCTTTTCTATCTGTCTGCCTTAAGCTCTTTGCTCAGGTGGCACTGAGATGGACTCGGGGAGTAAGATCTGTTCTAAGGAAGCAGGGGGAGGTAAGGAAGTTGGGAACCTGCCTTGGCAGTGGCACCAGTACTCTGGTCCCTGAGCATCCTCAGTTGGAACAGCCTGCAGGCAACAGGGCAATGTTCGTAAACACCCAGGTTCCACTGGTAACTCCAGTGTCCCAACTCACCGCTGCACAATCCTAAGCAGGAGCTCATGGCTGCCTGCAGTTCTCACTGTGTTCAGTCAGTGGCGAGAGCAAGAGGCTATGTAGATAAGAGGCAGCCTCTGTAGGCAGAACCACCAGGTAGTCAGGGATGCTGTCATTAAGTCAAGTCGTGTATGTTGTAATTAGGCATGAGGCACAGTGGCCTTTCAGACCGTCAGTGGTTCACCCTCCTATTTACTGGCCTTCCTCATGCCCATCCTCTTGTCTTGATGAGCAGGAGTCAGAATGATGCTGTCTTGGGTATCCCAAGTGTCATCATATGGGGGAATGTATCCTACACATACTCCTGTTTCATGGGAAAGAGCTACTATGTCATATCAAAGGAGGTACAAACATACTCCTTGGAGCCCCTAAGTGCTCCAACCTATTCTTTAAATGGAGCATAAAATATTATACTTTCATTTTGATAAAATTGTGTAAGTCCATTATGGATGATTCACTCACTAAGGATGGCCCTGGCATTTCAGTGGCCGTGTGTGCATTTGGTTCATGATCACAACGGTGCCAACGTGCATGTCTTTGATTACTGCAGGTTAATGACAAGAGTAGAGAGAGACCAACTGTATGTAAATGCTAAGTAATTCCTTCTCGCCAAGTAAAGGTTAGAGAACTTCGTGACCTCTAAAGATTAGGGTTGTGCAGAGGTCCTGTTACAAAGGAGTGGTGGGAAGTCGGTGGTGTCCCACGAGGCACCCTGCAGCACAGGCTGTGCCCGGCATGAGACGTGTGCTTTTGCACAGTCACATCATTTACTTTGAAATGGCAATTTAGTTTCAGCAAAACCGCGCCATCCATCACATTGAACTGATGTTGTCAATTTGACTTTAATGGCCTTATACTTTAAAAATTTAATTCGTAATTTGTCTTGATTTCATGCCTTTTTAACAAATGTAAGCATAGGAAATTTACGGAAACTTTTTAGTTTAAATATATTTCAGTCGAGTTATAATAAAAAACAACTGAAGCCCGTGTTGGAAACTACGAAAACTTTCCCCTCTTAAGAAAGAATCCATACTTTAGTCAAGGCTGAGAAACAGGGAGCGTGTTCTTTAGAGACGTTAACCCCTCGTTCCAAGTAAATTCTCAAAGCAGCACGAAGAGGCACACAGCTGTCTCCGGCTGAGGGCATCGTCCTCAGGGGGCTCTGCTGGAGTCTCTCCCAGATCCATGTCATTCGGCCAGCACACCTGTCCCCCAGCTGCCGTGAGTCATGGCTGCTAATGGCTCATAGCTGCCTCCTTGTCTGGAGAAATTGCCCTCAGACGAAAGAGAGCACACATGAGAAACTACCGCCCGCTCCCTGCTGGGGACGCCCCACGGCCACTGACTGACTAGCTGACTTGGGGGCACTAAACAAACATGCCTGCAGCCAGCTATCCATCTGGACCCACAGTGACCACTTCTCTCTATTTGGTCGAAGCAGCTTGGTCTCCAAGTACAGAAAATGGAGGTCTGACTGCCAACCCCACTGTATAATGTACCATTTCATGAAGTTTATAGGTTACTTGTCTATTGCTTGTCATGCTATAGTCTTCCCCCTCACCCTCGATCTAAAAAAAATATATCAATAAAACCATAAGCTAATTCTAAAAAAGGAAAAAGAAACTCATACAATTTAAAAGTGTGTTAAAAATAATAGCAATAGTGATCAGCTATTAGAGCTTACTATATATCAATTACCATATAAAGAACTTTATAATTATTCTATTATTGAACTGCTGTAACTTTCCAGTGAGGTGAGTATTATCTCTATTCCACAAATGAGTGCACTGAGATCAAGAGGGATCACCGGTGAGTAAGGTGTCTAAAACATGACTAGTAATGACCTCAGGGCTTTTTAGTACCATGACCTCGTCAACGAAAGGACAGATCATGTTGAAAGTGTGTGTGTGTTGTTTTTAGCAGAGATTTCACGTGGCCCAGCATTACTTAAGAAGGTGGTAAGAAGGAATTACTTAGCATAGAGTCAATAGCCTATGAATCAAATTCTCACTTCTGATAATACTCCCTTGTTACCTTGGCAAATTATTTAAAGTTTTCCCTTCTGTTTCTCTGGTTGTAGATAAGATTACTACATTTATAATGTGTATCCTTCAATAGAATGTTAATGTGCTTAAAACAAAAACACACCTACAATAATAATAATAGAACAATAGCTATTGAAGTTCAGTTATGGGTACATTAGGTAGGATTCGTTCTATTTGTTCTGCCTGTTTTGTGTGTGTTTGGAAATAGCCATAATTTACCCAAACGACCACAAAGATTTAGATTATCTTCTCAAGCAATGTTCGATTCTTTTACAATAGAAAAGGTATAGATGTGTTTGCCACATACACCTATCTTAATACAACCTGAAATTTAATTTAAAAAAAAAAGAACAGTCCATGTATCAGCAAAATTGCATTTGGGTATGAGATACAGAAATCCTATTAGATTGGCTTAAATAAGTTAAAGTTAATTTTTTTTCCTGATATAAGGAGTCTGGAGGTAAGCAGGCCAGGCTGTGCGGCAGGTCCCTGAAATCTTCCATATCCCAGTATCTCTCCATCTTTCTTTTTACTGTCCTGGGCATTTGACTTTCACCCTAATGCTCACACAATGGCTCTCGCATCTCCAGGCCGCTGTGTGTAGTGCAAGCAGGAGGAAGGGTCAGAAGCCAGAGTTGTTCCCTAGTGTAGAGTGACTTAGGAAGGCTAGTCCTCTTCAGGGATTCCTGCCTCTGCCTCACATACTGGGACTGTAAGACCTGAACACCCTAGGGACAAGGGACACTGGAAGTTTGAATACCTCACTGTCCAGTGTTATGGCAGCATCTCTAACTACAGTGTTTTATCAACTATCACAATAAATCATGTCTTAGTTTGCTGGGGATAGACCTGGTTTACACTTGGTAATATAAGCATAATCATTCACAGGGTCCCCTTTCAGCCTCAAGTGTCTCTGTTTGGGTGATAAATTATATTGTTAACCTTTCTATAATGGAGAATGGCAAGGGGAAAAAAAAGTGCTGAGCAAACCAATCTCTGGTATCTGTTGTACTTCAGTAACCAAAATAATTGAAAATCAATGCAAATCTTAATTTACAGTCTTTCATGAAAACACCAAAGGAGTGTATATTTATAACACAAGCTTAACTTTTCTCGGCTTTTCTTTCCCATTCCTCTAGCTGTCAATATCTTTGACAGGCATGACTGATGCCCTGAAGAGCCTCTTCTTTTTCATCCTCAGGCCAGAACACACCCTTTCTAAGTCTGTCTGCACAGCCCCCCGTCCGCCCTCTGCCACCCCCTCCCGGGATCCGGTCTGTACAGCGTCAGTGAACTCGGCCTCCCCACTATTTGTTTCACATTTCTTCGTGCCTCACCTCCAAGTCATAGTGAGCAGAACCTGTTGCATCTTCCCCATCTTCCCCCAAGGAAGAAGCAGTTGCCACGGTTGCCATTGACAACCATCTTGTAACAGGGTGAGAGTCTGAAAGGGCAGGAAGGAGAGGCCAGAGAGGGTGCTGGTACCCCGAGTGGCCTGCCCTGGAGCCCGCCCTACCCATGGTGCTCCAGAGCTGTGAGATCACACATCCTGGTCCAGCCCCTCTGAATCAAGTTTCTCTGGCTGGGGAGCAACGACACCTTCACAGATATTGTACACTGGTCTCTGTGCCACTGACGCAGGGAATCTTCTTCTCTTTGGATAGAATCTTCTACCCTTTGATGGTAGTAGAAGCGAGAAGAAGGAATCTCAAATCTGTAACTTAATATTTTTTATTCCTTTTACCTTCAACTTAATATATTTTTCTTTCATTCTTTTAAAAAGTGCATAATAGGAAACCACAATTTTAAATGGTTTTTGTTTGGTTTTAATGTTTTGGGGGCAAGGTCCACTCAAGAAATTTGAAAAAGAAAGTAAATGTGTTTGATGTCCTTGAAAAAGGAGAGACACCAGTCATTCTGTGCTACACCATTTTAAAATCAAAGACAGTGCCTCACGAAGCTGGTGCTGATGGGGGAAATAGTTTTCTAATGGGGGAAACGCCAAGTTGTGTGTTTACATGATGGAAAGGTATCCTGGGGACATGTGGGCCCATGGGAAAGGGAGAAGCAGAGCAGAACGGCTCAGGTGTTAATTTGGCTTCAGAACAAAGAAGCTTTGGTGAGAGGATCCTTTGAAGGTCAAACACCCCGGTGGGCACTGTAGCAGCTACAGTCCTCTGAGAGATTGGATAGCAGCTACAGCCCTCCGAGAGGCTGACGGCCATCCCCCTGATAGAGCAAAATAATGGAGGGAAGAGGATTTAGTACCCTAACAGAAGCATGAGGGATAGGCCTAAATGGCAAACCCTCATGACAAACAGACCTCTTTCACTGTGGGCAGTCCTTCAAAAGCCATGGTGGCAGGGAGACAGAGGGTTGACCTTGCAAAACGCACCGGGGAAAAATCATTGCAAACTTAGAAAATACAATCAAAGGCAGGTCGGGAAGGAATAAATCACAGTGAGTGTTTTGCAAAGACCATCTAAATCTCTATCTGCTACTGTGTTTCTTTCAATCTTGTTCTCTGGTGTAATGATCTTTGATGCTAAAAACAAATGTAGTAAAACATGTTTATATCCCCATGCTAAACTTTTCTTTTTTCTTTTTATTTATTTTTTGGGAGGATTAAATAGGCAACGCTGATGGAATCTTCTTCCTTATCTGACCTGCATGTCATTTATATATTCCAATGGAGAGCTTAGCTATTAAAGCTATACTACAACCATAAACCAATGCTTATTTCCCCAGTGATCCTAGGTTGATGTGTTGGCACAGAACCTGCCCCGTAAATCAGACACTATCAAAAGAAACAGCCATTCTCGAAAGGAGGAAGGAAGGAAGGAAGGAAGGAAGGAAGGAAGGAAGGAAGGAAGGAAGGAAGGAAGGAAGGAAGGGAGGAAGGAAGGAGAGGAAATTATGAAAGTTAGTTGTGGGACAAGGGGGCTGGAAGAGAGTTAAGAATGAGAAGAAAAAGGTCAGTGGAGGAAAGAGAAGGGAACTACCCCAGAAAGTAGAAGGACTTTTTTTTGTACTAACCCGAGGATACTGAGAACATAAATAAAATGCACCTGACCTGCTCTGAGCTCCCTGCTCAGGAGAACAGATACCATGTAAACACAACATTCTATTTACTGTGCTTCTCACAGGGCACATGAAAAGGGTACTTAGTCATTTCATAGCTGAACAATGCTCCATTATCAAAATGAAACTAGATTTAAACTACTAAATAACTCCATTCACCCAAAGCATTTGTATATGTGGCAAAGCTGTTTAAACTGGTGGATATAATTTTCATGGGATTATTATGTTAATTATTTCCCATTTGTTATGCCTGGCAGTGGGATGGTGAATGCAGAAAAGAAAGTAAGCACTTAAATTCTAGGGCACAGCCCAGCGATCCAGAATGAAACACTATTTTTCATTTATTGAACAGCAACAATGGGGTCAGCATTGGACACAATTTTACATACCATTCATGACTAACTGCCTTGTCATCTAAATAGGCAGAAACAACCCTTCCCAGGAGAAAAGAGCAGGTGTCAACCAGCAACATACCAGAAGGTCTTCTTTTCCTCCCACGGTGTTATTTACACAAAGCCCACCTTAGTGTCCAGCCGCTAAGACGACGTGAAATCAGCTGTCTTCGGACAACCAGTCTGCATCTATCATTCTCTGCCTCCCAACGAAACTGGAAAAGATTAAACATTTTATTCTAATACCTAGAGGGAACTCTTGGTAAATTTGCAGGAAGTCACTAGAAATGTTGGCCCCGTGATGTGCAGGTATCAGCTGAAGACAATCAAGGCTCCTGCTCAATGTCAAGGGGATTCCTGTGACATTCGCTTCCTGTGTGATTCTCCTTCCTAGTCCCAGCACTCTCAGGGAAGAAGGCTCTCCTACAGAGGAATTCTGCCGAGGTCAGAGTCACTTCCAATTGGATAGGGTTTTCACTGGTAGCGTTTACGTGTGATATATGTTTCTAATATCAGCTGGTCTCTGCATAAGTTGCTCATAGGAGGTCGGGCACAATTCTCGATATGGCAGGCTCAGAGTTCCTAAATCAAAAAATGAGTCTAAAGGCCAAAGACGTAATGGGGATTTGGGGTGAAAATTTTCATTTGAGTACCTACTTTGTGCTATCATAGTAAAAGAATCAAATGGGCTTGCTCCCCAGAAAAATCTCAGTCTTGAGAGGAGACCAACACATCAACCGATGTTGTGGGTGAGAAAGAAAAGGTAACTAAGACACAGGGAATATTAAAGATGCATTAGACACTGTTCATTTCGGTTCAGTTAAACAGTAGTAGTATGAGGCCTACACTAACTGTCCCATGACACAGATGGTAAAACCTGGGGCTCAAGGGGAAAAGTCCCATATCCAGGTCTACTCTGTTGGTAACTAGTGGGACCCAATCACACCCACTCTGTTTGAAAACATTCCTTAAGACATGAGGAATGGGGAAGGCATGGGGGGAGGTGTAATGTCAGAAAAAGGGAGGAACCAGACAAGGAATCCTGTGTCTTCATCCGTCTTTCATCACCTCTGTCTGTCCCCCTGCTATCCTCCTGCCCCACTGAATCCTGGGAAAGAAGGGAGGGGATGATAAAAAAAAAAAAAGACCCTGGGGATGTTTGGAGAGCCAACATTCCTGGGAGGACTCTCATGAGATGACAATATCCCAGCATGGAGAGAAGCAACAGAAATGTCGGGGTATGTCAAGGTGAGGGGGTAGCTCCCAAACACTTGGACTGATTCCCAGTAAGTAACATAAGTAACATGTATTATGAAACAACTCAGTGTGTGTGTATGTGTACGTAAAGGAAACCAAAGACTCATAAAAGAATAGCTATCAGTCAGGGTTCTCCAGAGAAGCAGAACTAATAGAGTATGTGTGTGTCCGTGTGTACAAAATGTGCAGAGACGGCTGGCAGGCGGGAGACCCAGGGAAGAGCTGATGTCATAATCAGAATCTAAACACTGTCTTCTGGAAGCATTCCCTCTTCTTCAGATGAGGTCCATCTTTTTCTTTGGGCTTTCAACTGATTGGATGAGGTCTACCCACAATAGGGGGGATAATGTGCTTCCGTCAAAATCTACTGACTTAAGCATTAATCTGATCTAAAGAGTACCTTCAGGGCAACATTCAGACATTTTTGACCAGATATGTGGGCACTTTGGTCTAGCCAAGTTGACACATAAAATTAACCATCGCAGTTCCCTTAGCTATATGGGATATGCTCTGATACTATCCTTTCAATTCTATTTTACTTTTTAAAATTATTTTTAATGCTGGTTGTAAACCAGAAGACTGATTTAATGGTTTGCTCAGGGAACGCCAGCTGAATACCTGGAAAACACTGGTTCGGGAGCCTGCCCGTGAGAGGCGCACAGACTTTCCTACGTGACGTTACCAGACAGCAGGAGCACCGAAAATGTCTTGTGTGTGTCTAAGAGGCACAGCGGAGTGGTTTACAGCAGCCCACAGTAGAGCGGTAGAATGCGTCCCCTGAGGCTGACAGTCACATGGATATAGTTCCAAACGCTGATAGACCTGAAAAGGTCTTATGCTGAGGAGGAAGGAAAGACAAAAGTGACCACCATGCACGGATGACTGCAGGTTAGACTGAACAAGGAACCTCAGTGGATATGACACAGGAAGATGGTGCCATCAAGGGCGGCATGCCCAGATGTTCCCCTGAGGATGAGCATGCTGTAACAGCTCCCAAGTCAGACGGTTCTAGGGAGAGAAAAACAGCACGCTGCAATGGCTGAGCTTTAATCCTGTCACCCAGTGCAATGAGCACTTGATAGAGACGTTGTTCCATTATGTATTATTGCATAAAAAGCTGTCCCCAACTAATGGCCTAAAGGAACACTAATCACTTCACCTTTGCCCCACACTCTCCTGGAAGTCGGCTGGGCTCAGCCAGGTGGTTTTCATTCAGGTCTCCCAGGTAATTGTAGGCAGACAGTGGCCGGAGCAAGAGTCACCTGAAGACCAGCTCACTCACATGGCTGGTGCCTGGACTGGACGACTCTAACTGCTGGGGCTGGGACAGCTGGTGTGCCTCCAGCATCTCCATCTCCACACGGTTGCTCCAGCCCAGAAGCTTTGCAGCAGCTGCAGCATGAGAGCCAGCCAGGGGCTGTTCTGCTTCTAGGACTTGGGCTCAGAAGTCACCAAGTACTACTTCTGCCAGTCTCCACTAGTTGAGACAGTCACACAAGCCTGCCTGGTGCCACAGGGAGGAGATGGAAATGCCACCTCTTGGTGAAGGGAGAGCAAGTCCTGATATCGCATATGGAACCAGAAACATTGTTGCAACCATTTTTAGCACATAAATTCTGCCCAAATTCGCTTAGAAGACAATAAATAACATTCTCTTCAACCTACATTTATGCACTGACATTTATATATACATACTGGTAACCATTTGAGTGTGGCTCCATCTTCATACAAGGGCTGAGAACCACGGATGTAGCGCATTGTCCTTCCTTTGTCGCTGAGTCAACTAAGGCACAAATGGGATCAGTGACTCGCACAGGGTCCCACAGCCAGAAGATGTCAGAGCAAAGCAGATCCTAGGTCTCTGGGCCCCAGCTTGATTCTCTGTCTGGACTCTTTGCCACCAGTTTTCCCACTGGCCTTCACATGCTTTTCTCAAGCAAAGCTGAGTGGGCAAGGACATGTGGGGTCCTTGCCCTTACAAGGGTCACACTGCATCCAGACATGCAATGGAAGGAAACACCACAACGCAAGGAGGCAAGGACTCCCCCCAGCAGTGATGTCCTAAACATGACAGGAACCCATCCACCAGGATGGACCCCACCAGAAACAACTGCTACCATGGCACCAACGTGTTCCACCTGGACATTGCCTTTGCCTCCTGTCTGAGCCAAGTTGAGAAGACATTTTCCTCTGTTCAAACCCAATTGCACAGCCCAAGTATTCTATCTTCGGTCTAAGAAACTTCTAGCTTAAAATCCATTTGTTCTAGAGGAAAATAAAGTGCCACTTTCTACTTGTTAGCAGAAAAGAATGTTGATGTTACTTCTTAAATACTTTTTGTAAGTTAAATCACTTCTGCTGAGGAAAAATGATGAGCTGATAGAAACTAAATCATGATCAAGATAGCTTAAATTTTTCTCAATAAAACAATTTTTTAAGGAAGGGCAAAGCGTTCAGCAGAATAGGTTTCCAGTAAATTTATATTAATAGTCATCACACTTCTGTACTTAAGGCTCATCCAGCCTGTTGTTATGGAAATACAGGATGTGGTCCCAAGTGCAACAGTGTGATTTCACTGCAAGATTAACCAAGAGGGCAGTAAAAACCTCTATTTAAAATATGGCACTTTGGTATTTTATTAGGTACAAGAAAGAAAACAGGAAGGAATTTACATTGATGACTTACATTTCCAAAGCTTCGGTTCCAATGGGGAAATTCCCTTCGACTGCCTCTCCCTTCTCAATGAGGATTTAACTGAGCACTGCAGCCTTCAGAGAATCCCAGCCTGTTAGAGCTGGGAAGAGTCTTAGAGAAGATTGTGTCCAAATGCTTCAGGTGATGATACTGAGGCTCTGGGGGGAACAGTAACTTCCTCAGCCACAGCTGGTGGAGTGAGGACTAGAACCCAGGACTCCTGATGCCAACGGTGTGTTGTCCACTCATTTAAACCTCTTAGAAACATTTTAGCAAACACATGAACCACAGTCAGGAACCAGAGACTCCCAGCTGTACAAGGGATGTTCATACACATCTGTTCTTTGCCTCTCCTGCTTCCACCCCACTCTCCTGGCTACAGTCTCTCTTTTTACTAGATCTCTGGCTCCCCCACATTCATTCACAAGGTTAGATAGGGTTACATTACTGGCCGCTGCAGCACGTGACCCAGGAAAAGCCAATCACCACAGCGCACCCAATTCCACTGTAATTGGCTCAGAGATGGCACATCACCCAATCTGGACCAATGAAGAACCATCAGGTTCCTTTTTTCAAAAAACTTGAGAAAGTCTTTGATTCTCTTCACATTTTTCCTCTTTCCACTTGAAAAGGAGAAAATATTCGGCTTGAAGCCTCAGCTGCCATCTTCCTAAAACTTGGAGACTGAGGATAAGGATAGTGTATCTGGAAGCAGAACCAAGAGATGAGAGAAGCCACAGACAAGAGACAGTGTTGGAAACCGGCAATCACCAGGTACCTTTCAGGTACACGAGCCAGCCAAGCCCCCTGAGTCACTCAAGCAGGGAGTTCATCTGGAAAGTAGTCTCAGAAACACTGATGGAGGAGTGTGAAACACTGATGGAGGAGTGCGAAGAGGAGGCAGGGAAGGAAGAAAGCCAATCAAGATCAAGAGTGTGCTATCAAGCAGGTAACCACTGTGGCCACTGCAGCTCAGTCCTAGGGGAAGCTCTAGCAAACAGCACAGGACCCTGCCCCACTCCCCCAAACCCCACCAAGAGCTAACTCCCCTAAGGGTCAAGGGACCTGGGTGTTTCTACACCAACACTCATAGGTCTTGTTTGAGGGACATGAATTAGTTTGTGGGCACTTCTGGCCTGCTCCGCATGTGGGCAGAGCAAGCTCAGGTGGCCGGAGAAACCCTCAGGAAAGAGATTCAGAAGGTGACGCTGGGAGGTTGGAAGTTGAACTGGCACATACTGAAATGGAAGAGGCCAAAGCAACACAGGTGGGACTCTGAGGATGCTTCCTACACGGCCCTGTGCAGTACTCCATTCTCCTTCTTGCCCCACAGCTGAGTGGAGAGGATTCCACAGCCTTCGAGGAGGGCTGCAGGACTTAAGGAGCCTGGATCCTGACACAATCACTCGGAAGGCGGCTGACTAGCCAGGAACACCCAACTGGAGTTTACATTAGTGAGGAATAGAACAATTGTTCTAAGCCACCAAAATCTGGAGATCATTACAGCAGTTAGCCTATCCTGACTAATACGGGGAGAAAGCAGATGTTAGCACAGCAAACCATCTTTGTGACTTAAATCCTGGGATCAGGGGGTGACAGATGATGCAGCAGGATCACTGTCTTGTTCATAAAAATTGGTGAGATGCCAGGCGGAGAGCCCTTGAGGCTACGGAGGCATGACAGGCAGGCAGACCTGAGAAAAAGCGTCTGGTTTATATGCAAAAGAAGCCCTGGCTCAGAAATGCAGAGGGTTGTTGAGTTTTATCCTTTGGCTGTATTGTGACAGCCTTCTCTCCAAGAGGGTAATAGACCTGATTAATTCTGTTAGGTACCGTCCTTAAGGTGCAACAGACCCATCTAAGATGGCAGAGTAAAACACCCCAGGTGGCAGAGACCAGCCCTGGATCTGTACCTGAGCTTCAAGCACGGTGACCAGGAAGGGACGCACTCTCATCTATGGCTCCTGCTCAGATGGGAAGTCAGCCTCATGGTTCTGCCCCCGTGGGGCCAGCGGTGACAAGTGCATCAGGAACTCCAAGGAGGAAGAGTCACAGGGGGACGAGTGTGGGGAAGGATGGATCTCATGCCAGGACAAGCCACGGGCCTTCACCACAGAGGCCATTAACATCTGTCACCTGCGCGACACCTGCCACATACAACACAGCACTGCAAGCCCGTTTTATCCCGTGTTAGCCCCAAGAGGTGACGTCACCAATGTTGTCCCGATGAGAAAACTGAGGTTTGGGGAGGAGCAGTCCTGGCTGCAAGGTCAAGATCCAGAGAGTGCCTGAGCCGCCAGATGCTGGAAACAATGTGCATGCCCTCCCACCACTCTCCCTGCTCTCTGAGCTCCCCTCTGCACAGTGCACAAACAGAAGAAGCTGAAAGCATTGGGAATGTAGGGGGGGGGGGAGGGCTGGCAACCTTAAAATAAAACACCTATTTATCTAATTTTCTAAGTACTTACCTAAACACTTCATTTCTCCAAATAGTTAATGAAATTAATTTATGTAAACAGCTACCTAACTATTTTGTCCCAATAACTGTGTGGTATAAAGAGTTGTCTAAAACACACTCTGCTGAAGGAGGAGATGAACCTACTGCATGTGGTTTGATGCCCTTTTCATGCACTGACAAGGGGTCTTCTGCCGTTCTCATGTCCAACTGGTACGATTTCTCCTTTTTGATCTCTTCACTTTTTCGTCTCTGATCTAACACTGCGGCACACTACGCCTTCTCCTCCCTAACGGGCATGACATCAACAACACGCTGCATCTCAAACTCCTTCCCCAGCAGCTGCCGCCCTCAGGAACCCCCGCCCCCTCCTTCATCTTGCACGGTCCCCTTCCTCCGTGGCAGCCGCCTCTCAGAGGGAGACCGCCCGGC
The DNA here is from genome assembly GCF_004126475.2 of Phyllostomus discolor. Classification (NCBI taxonomy): domain Eukaryota; kingdom Metazoa; phylum Chordata; class Mammalia; order Chiroptera; family Phyllostomidae; genus Phyllostomus; species Phyllostomus discolor. The sequence continues at coordinate 16,059,585 of NC_040909.2, read as the reverse complement.
TGATCATCCTTGATAAAAATGACCAACATGTTGTACAGCTACAATTCACAAAGCCACCTCCCCAAGGTTAACGCATTCGATTTCCATAGTAATCCAGAGAGGAAGGCAAGACAGAATCACTCACTCCTGTGTCAAAGGAGAAGACTGAGTTTCAGAGGGGCCGAGGGATTTGCTCAGGGATCAGGCAACTAACAGACAGTGGGGCAAACACACGACTCACATCTTCTTCGTTTGTTTTTTATTTTTATTAAATTTACTGGGCGCCCACGGTTAATACGTTTATATAGGCTTCAAGTGTCCGTTTCTGTATATTGCACTGTGTGCCCACCACATTTTTTCTCGCCAAGCTCCACACTCCTCATGCCAGATGATGCTACGTCCCCTTCCGAGGCAGCCTGCCAAGTGCCCACAGCCTGCCCACCCCCGGGCACCAGCTCCGCCACCTTCAGTATCCACAGCAGCGAGTGCGGGCTCCCGCCTCAACACCCCCACTTCCAGGCAGCAAGACTGCCAGAGACAGGGGCGGAAATGAGCAGGGCTGCTCGGACCAGCACTGCAGGAGCTCCTGCAGCTGCTCACAATCCCCTCCGGATTGCAGAGAAAAGCTCTCGGCCCTGAAAGGCTCTGGGGTCAAGCACACGAGCGTTTGATCCCAGCTCGGCCGCTTTTATCACCTTGGGTCAAGTTTAACCTCTCTGAATCTCCAAAATGGGGACGAGAATATTAACATTACAGTGTAGTGTATTTTTAGCATTGGCCAAGATGGCTTGGCGTCTTATCCTAAGACCTCAATAATGAAAGCTATCATTGATACTTATAATTTATATATGGTCATTAGGTGTATACATAATAGATTACATATACATATTACATAAAAGGTACATATAATGTACAGTAAAAAGATAAGACAATTGTGTCCTACACAGAAGACATGGAAGGACAAGGAAACAAAAAGCTACCTACGGAAACTTCACAGAGGGTTACTATTTTCTGTATCACCACACAGGTATCCAGCAATGGTCCTGATACATCCTGCCTGCAACTTTTCATAAATAATGGGATGAAACCCAGCAGCACACTTCGTGTGTGAAGGGAGCTGAGGAGCATGCACAGGTGCCATGATGCACTGGCTAGTGCCCTTCAGTCTGACTGTGACTGCAAAACTGTGTTCAGGGAAACCCTGGATTCGTTCTCCAATGAAGCAGCTCCAGCAAGTCCTCGGGGTGTGTTGATCACTTAGCACTAGTTAGAAATAAGAGCCTCGCTAGGGTGGCTTCCCAGGGTAAAGAGTGCAGTGAGTGATTCTGGGGAGAGACAAGTCAGGGGTTCCAATGCATCGGAGCACCTAGACCTGCATCACCTTGGGAAAGCCTAGATGTATTAAAATTTTAGCCCTGGCTGCTGTGGCTCAATGGATTGAGTGCCAGCCTGTGAACCAAAGGGTCACCGGTTCAATTCCCAGTCAGGGCACATGCCTGGGTTGTGGGTCAGGTCCCCAGTAGGAGGCATAGGAGAGATAACTACATACTGATGTTTCTCACCCTTTCTTTATCCCTCCCTCCCTTCCCCTCTCTCTAAAAATAAATAAATACGATCTTTAAAGAAAATAAATAATAAAATAAAATCTTAACCCTGAAAAGGGTGCTGACAGTTTTCATCTTGCAGCTAGTGTCCTTGAAGTTGAGATGTTTCAGCATGAAGAATCACAACACTTAAGACAGACTAGGTGGGAAAAATAAATTCTGTGTCCACATCAAGTTTGCTCTACAAACATTGGAGATTTAATTTTGATAGCTAAGGAAAAAACCCTGCTGGAAAATGAGAAAAGTTGTTACTTTCAGAAACTAAATTATCCTTGCAGAAATGTTCATTCATTAATTAAAGTGACTGACATAATGTCTTACACATTTATTTTTGTAAATAGGAATTCTACAGACTTGGAGGGAAAAAATGGAGAATTCACTTATTCCGTCTGTAACACTGACTGCCCTATCTCTCCCGGACGCTGTGCTAAGTTTGGAGAACAGAGAACAAGATGAGATGCGCACCCTCGACCAGCGTACAGGCTAGTGAGGGAGACGGGCGTGCACTGAAGTGCAATGAGTGCTGGGTGCAGCTGCAGCTGATTATGTTTTCCCTGATGGTTAAACAGCATCTCCCACCTCACACGCCCTCCTGATACCTTGCACTCCCCCGTCAAGCAGTGCAGCCTAATTCCCATGCACTTAAGTCTGGGCAGACTGGTGACTTACTTCCAGCCAAGAGAATGCAGCAAAAGTGGCACTGTGTGGCTTCCCAAGCTACGTCCCAAACAGCAGTGTGACCACTGCTTTTTCCTCTGGAATACTCACTCTTGAAGCCTTCCGTGGTCCTGTGTAATATATAAGCATTCTGACTGCCCTGAGGGCATTATATGGTGAGGAAGCCGGGCCAGACCACACAGAGAGGCCCATGGAGAGCTTCCAAGGTCATGTTAAAAGAGAGAGCTGCTTGGCCAGCTGACAGAGGCCCCAACATTCCTCCTTCCGGCTGTTCCAGAGGCAGCCACCATTTAACTGCAAGTCCGGGCGGACCCTAAACTGGAAGCACCCCGTGGAGCCTTCCGGAATTCCTGAGCAGCAGAAGCCAAGAGAAAAAATGAGATGGCTGCGGCTGCTCTGCAGCGCTGAGGTTTGTGGTGATTTGTCACGCTGCAGTTGTCACTAGATGGGGACCCTTGGAGCAGAAACCCGTCTGCTTTGCTCACCAGTCTTTCCTCTGCAGCGGTCACGGCACCCAGCACATGGCATCCCAGAAGTGTGTGCTCAGCTAAGTCGAGGAGAGGTAAGCGTTAGGCACGTTGGTAACATAAAGAAAGAATGATTAGTGACACCGATGAAATAGGAAATGTGGCCCAGAGGAGGTGACAAGTGAATCTCCAGGGGCCAAGCAATATTTTCAAACAAACAAGGAAGGGGAAGGGAACACCAGGAAGAAGGGAGAGCAAATGCAAAGACACAACACTACAGCACAGCCGGGCGGATATGGGGAAGCAGGAATGGCTGAGCAGACCTAAAACGGAGCACATAAAGATAAATGGTGGGGAATGCGGCTGGAGAGACAGGTGGGGTCAGACCAGGAGAGGCCGGGCATGCTCAGTGGGTCTCAGAGCCGTGCAGGAGGAACGTTAGGTACTCCCTCCGGGTTCTCAAACAGGAGGCTTTCCGGGCCAGTCAGGCCCCTCGCCCATGGCTTCTACTGCTCCCACGCTTGCACAGGAGGTAGGGGTCTCTTCTCTTGCCGCGTGTCCCTGAGTGGGCGAGAGCTCTGTGAAGTGGCTTGGCTTTGGCACAGCTGAAGACCTGATGGAGCTGCATGCGAGGCTCTTCCGGAAACGGACACAAATCCCTTCACCCCTTGGGTCTCCGGCCTTCTGCGGTTCTGGAGAAACTCCCTACCTCCCAGAGTCACAGACGGGGACGAGGACTCAGGGACACATTGGTGTCAAAGCTCTTCAATTTCCCCACAATTTTCCATGGTTTTATTTCCCCCTCTAAGTCCAGAGAATCCTTATTTAGTCTGGCAAAGGAGAGCTTGAATTCCTAGCGGGCCTTTCAGGTGTGTTGTTTTTGTCCCTGGGCCTTAGCTTTTGGAAATTAAAGGCCACAGATGAACTCCTTTGCTACGTGTGTCCTGCAGTGACATCACGAAGAATATTGGTCAGAACAGACTGCATTATTCCTTGGGAACAGGTACCCCAACACTTGGCGGCTTCACACGGCACACTGCTATCAATATTTCTGTCTCCCTCACACACTGCCCATGCAACGCGGGTGGCGCTCTGCTCATCGGGTCACTAGACGCCCAACGCAGACACGGTCCCCATCCCGACCTGCACTTCCGCGGTTGCCCTGTCGGGGTGCAGAGAAGCGGTTAAACTGAGCCCGGGCTTTTACAGCTCCTGCCCAGAAGAGACACATGTCATCACAGGGGCTGAAGAGCAAAGCCTGCTACAGAGGTGACAGGAAAATATAGAGGGAGAAAAAAAAAAAACCTTAGCCAATTTTCTCAGTCTGCTCAGGCTGCTGTAACAAAATGCTGCAGACTGAGGGGCTTAAACAACAAAAACTTATTTGATCACAGTTCTGCAGGCTAGAAGTCCAAGATCAAGGTACCAGGACGGATTCTCTTCCCGGCTTGTAGATGGCCCGCTGGCCGGCTTCTCCCTGTGTTCTGGCAGGACCCCTCGTGTGAGTCTGCAAGGTGGGAGAGCGAGAGCTCTGGTACCTCTTCTTGCAGGGACACTGCTCCTGGCGGGCCAGGGCCCTACTCTCGCTATCTCGTGAACCTTAATGACCCTCTTCCTCCACACACAGCCACCCTTGAGGTTAGGGTTTCAGCACATGGCTGGGGGACCCGGGGTGCAGGGCACAGCTTGAGTCCACCACAGCCGCCATCTTTGAGAAGGGTAAATGTGAGGCCAGAGCCACGACTCTCCCTCTAAGAAAGGATTCGGCGGTGATTAAAAGGGAACCAAAAAGCAGTAACTTTGGCTGTAAAAACTCTGTTTCCCAGGTAATGTGTAGTAAATTCCCTGTGTGGTTTTTAAAATAGAATTTACCATTTAGTCAATTATTTTTTTTAAGTTTTTCACTCAGCTGATTCATCATCAAAGTCCAAACTAAGAAACAAAGAATTCAGTTCTTCTCTTTTCTGCACATAAGTTATACTTTTCTTTCGCTATAAAGGTATAAGGATCACATTGCTTTATTATAAGAATTTATATTTTCCTATCTGAAGTATAAACCCCTACTTTCAAATAATCATCACTCAGAATACAGCATACAATGATTAAACAGGTCAGAAGAGGAGATTCTAGTAGTTTGTAAACTGACAGAACGGAAAATAAATTTTCCGCAGGGATATTATTCTTGTCTTAGGTCATTGTTCTCTCAAACAATGGTTTTGAGATAGCTATTATGATTTGCTAGCTCTGTTTTTGCAAAAGTTTACAACGAACCTAAATCAAATAAAAGTGCTTCTATTCTAAACATGATGCGGGGTATAGTTTGTATTTCAACAAATCCTGGTCAGTATATCCAACTAATAAAAAAGAAGCAGTAAAAGGAAAGGGGGAGGGGGAGGCAGAGAGAGAGAGGGAGAGGGAGAGGGGGAGAGAGAGACCATGTCTATAGCCGTCCAAACTTTGATACTTTCTTTGTCTCAAACACCGCAGTCTGGACACAGGCTATGACACAGCTGGTGTTCGGTAACAGCACTATCTGGGTGCTTTTGCAAACTAGCAGGTCTACCTAAGAGAAGCCAATTTATGTGAAATAGTTTACATGGAAGCTGTTATCTCATCTGAAGGGAGCAAGAGGAGGTAAAATCCCAAGCAACTGGCTGAAGAGATGGGGGAGATAGAGACAGAAGGTGATTCCTTCCCAACCTGGCCTCATGGACCATTGGAGTCACTAGGAAAAGAACTTTCTTACTATCCCAGAATTCCTGTTGACCCAACATTTAAGATCTGCTCTCTCAGAAGTATTTTTCTCTTGGCTCCTCCTCACAAGGGGAAAAATGACACATCAGGGTAATGAGACAAGGAACATATCATTGCAACCACATGAGCTTTCTTGAATCTGTTTCTGTCTCCTAACCCGCCCTTCTCTCCAAGCAGTAAGCCCTGTAGAGAGGACCCTGCCTGCAGGGAAAGGTCTGAGAATATGCAGGGGTTCCGCCGATAACTGGCTGTGTGGGTTCAATTTAGAGAAAAAGGACAATTTGGTCCCTTGTCTTTATCTCACTCTCTGAAATCTGATCCTACAGCAGTAACACTGGTATTCTTGACCTTTGTGTGAAAATATTAATTGCCAGTCCTTATGTAATGTTCAAAATGTACCAGACTCTATTCCAAATGGTTACATGCATTGATTCATTTAATTATTGTAAAACCCTACAAGGCCCCCCATGTTAGGCCTTACAAAGATGTCCACAGCCTGATCCCTGAAACCTGTGAATATGTTTGCTTACATGTCAAAAGGGGAATTAAGAAATCAAGATTGTGAACTGACTGACCTTAAATAAGATTATCTCAGATGATGCAGGTGGGCCCAGAGGACTCATAAGGGCCCTTAAAAAAGGAAGAAGGAGGCAGAAGAGCATTGCAGAGTGAAGTGACACAGGACAGCCTTGACCAGCTGGTGCTGGCCTGGAAAATGGAGGAGGGGAACTGTGAACCATGGAGTACCTCTAAAGCTGGTACTCTAGAATGCGACCTCTAGAGCTGGAAAAGCAAGAAAAGAAAAGAAGTTCTCCCATAGAGCGAGTCTCCAGAAGTCTCAGCTTGAGTTGAGCTCAGGGAGGCCAATTGCAGACTTCTGACCTTCAGAACTATAGGATAACCAATGTGTTTCTCTTTAACCACTAAGTTCATTGTAATTTGTTACAGCAGTAGGAAACTAATGCAAGGTGGGTACTATGATTATCCCCACTGACTTGATGAAACTGAGACGAGGAAATGTTAGAGTGACCCACCCACTTAGGGGCACACCCAGTCCGACTGCTTCCAGAGCCTACCTCCTTGATCACTCTCCAGTGCTTTCCTCAACTGGATTAGGAATGGGTGGGAAGAAGGATGCAATTAATCATTACCTTTATAAATCTCAACAGGGGCGAGAAGATAATCTTGAACACTGCATAAATATAACTCTGGGCATTTGGCATGTGTCGTCCCATTTGATTCTAACAACAGCCCCATGGAGCAGACACAATTATTATTCCCATTTAGCAGATGAGAAAACTGAGTGCTGCAGAGATGAAGTAACTTATCCAAAGCTACGGGATTACTAAGTAGTGACGGTAGGAGGTGTGTGCTGCAAACTAACAGGCTAACTGTACCTGGACATCTACTGCTAAAGTTAAAGAATATACTTTCACGAGAATTCCAAGATACACAGACACGTGCCATACTGCTTCAGGGCCTGTGACAAAATGTCATGTGGGCTGGGGAAGAGGGAGAGGTGTTTTCAGCTCTTCTGCATGGACATAGCCCTCCCTACGGGTCATGCACTAATCATGATACCCAGGAGGCCATGGGTGTCTGGAAGACATAACAGGGCGGCCACTCTGACCTGGTTTGTGACTATACACGAGACATCCCCAGAGGTTTTCAGAAATATCTGGGACAGGGAGCTAAGCCTTTGGGAACAAGTAGGTGCACAATTAACAAAAATAGTAGGTAGCACCCGTACTGCAACTCTAGCCATAGCTGGTGAGACACATTGTAACCAGTGAGCTGTCACTGTGCTACTTACAACCAGAGAATCTCAGCAACAGACAACAATAAGCACTTAATCTCTCACTTGCATGCCTGGAGTTGGGCTCATCCAGGATGGGCCAGGCTGGGCTTGGCCTCAGGCCATGGGTTGGATCCAAGTCTGCCTCACATATTTCCCAGTCTACGAGCAGCAGGCTACCCAAGACATGTCTTTTTCGTGGTAATCATAGATGCACAACAAGGACAAGAAGAACATGTCTCTTAAGGACCAGGCTTGGAACTCGCATGTTGTGACTTCCACTTTCTTTGGTCAAGCCAGTCACATGGCCAAGCCCAGCACTACTGGAAAAGGAAAGTATATTCCTCCCACGGAGGCAGCAGGAGAGGTAAGGTGTAGCTGCTGACCAAGAAGCGAGCCTGTCACAAGCACTGCAAATCAAAGCCCGCAGGCAGAAACAGATCCCTTAAAATGAAGTCTGCAGATGCTCTTGCATTACAAACACAGAGGCTCTTGCTTCTGTTCCATACAAACTGATGACCTGTGCTGTCAGAGAATGTGCAATATGGCAGGCCTTGCCCCCAGCTTTCAACATATGTGGATGTCTGCTGGACCTCTTGGACATCCTGTGCTCTGATGACACAATGCCACAAGTTCCCAGCTGGCATGGAGTCCACTCACAGGGAGAGGAAACCCACATGGAAATGGCGCTTTTCTAATGCAGTCTGCAAGGTTGCTGTGCTGGGTGTCCTCCAGCTACACCGCGGTCAGGTACAGCCTGACCGAGTGTCCTCCTCCCTGCACAGTGGCTGGCTCACTGCACACTCATTACTTGGGGAAGAACTTCTGAGCTATGCTGAGCTCAAGCGAAAAGAAGGGAAATACATTTTCAATTAGCATCTCTCTTAATGGAAGACTGGACAAGATAGCAGAGAAAAGGTGAAGCCCTAAACTGTGTAGTTACCATAATAAGAACGTGACTTACAAATGTTTACAAAGAGCAGAAAGGGAGAGATCTTGATCTTTGCTTTGAGAAAAGATAAAAAGCAGGTGACAATTTTGCAAGTTGTTAAGGTACTAATGACCTATAGTTAGAAACTATGTTATCAAACATGAAATGATGAGTTTCCAGTTGGTTATACTAAAGGAATGTGGGCCTCCTTTCCCGACTCCCAGGAACGTCATTTGAGGAAAGAACTGGAATTCCTCAAGCAAGTGGAAAATGTGGCTCCTGCAGTTTTACGAGGCTCTCATTTTTTGTCTATTCATGCACTTACTTTTGCTTTCAAAATTAAAAATAAATAAATAAAAATGACAGTAGGTTTTGCCCTGGGATTTTATTAGAATGAAGGTTATCTCTAATTTTCTACTAATTAGTTCTATTACTGACTGTGGCCTGCACCCATCGAATTTCTGCTCAGGAGGATGTATTGAGAAAGAACATCCTTTGGAGTCAGATGAACCCTTGTGCAAGTCCTTAGCCTCAATGTTGTTTTCTGAGAATTGAGATATTGATGCCTGACTCAATTCAAGAAGTTGTTTTGAATATTGACAGTTAAATTCCAAAAAGGCATATGACATTGGGAAAATTTTAGTCTTGAGTGAGGTACTACAAAATTTTGCTCTCTCCTTTATGCCTATTCTGCAAGGCGGACCCTGAATTAGAGCTCACACCTCAACAACTTCCTCCTTGTGTTAATGACAAGACTGATGCTAATCTGCAAGTCCTCTGTGTTACCGTCCGTAGCCAATGCCCAGGCAGCCACTCTCCATGCAGGGACTCAACAGTGCTGTCCACAGTCACAGACAAAAGGGAAGAGAGCTGAGGTGGGGGTGGGGAGGGAACCACACACTGGCTCTTAAATGCTTCGCTGCAAAGATAACACACATCGCTTACACTCATGGCACATTGGTCAAAACCAGTCACATGAGCCAGATTCCCTGCAATGGAACCAGGAAATATGAAGAAGCAAACAGATATTCACCTACCAGTAAATATCTCTGCCACACAGCATTTACAGCACATCAAATCTAATCTGTGCTCCCCTTGACCACACGCGACTTCATGTAGGGCATGCATGTGTCTGGGTAGGTTGAAGAGACAGACACACTCGAATGCCCTCCCATCTCCCTGACATGATCATCCTTTTGTGATGAGACTGATATTAGAGTTCAGGGGGAAATTGTTGATTATTAAGAATATACACAAAAGATAAAGTATAGTGCACTGGGCTGAGACTAAGGGAGGAACCCTGGAAATCTAGAGCCTGGAAAACAAAAGTCAATAGGATGCAAAGAAGGAAAGAAATATTAAATGATGTCAAATTTTAAGAAAAATCTAGAGCACTGTTATGAACTGGGAGCTTCCAAGATATGTCCATACCACAGATGTGTTTTGTTTCAGTTATATGAGGTTTAAAAAAAATGTTGTAATTAATTACCAACATTTCAAAATGGGAACTATATATAAAAATTTAGATTTTTCTGCTTCTTCTGAAAAATTGGAAGACTGGGCAACACTGAATCAGCAACACCTTTTCTGCAATGGCTGGAAACAGCTAGAAGTCAGGGGCCACCGCTCCATTCACCCCAATCCCTACCCAGCCCTCTTCACCCATCTGTAGCACCTGCTGACCCCTAGCAAGTGTTTGGGTTTGCAACTTCTTGCCTAAATGTGTGTTTGCCCAAGTTCTTCCCAGCTCTGTGAGCAATCACACTGTGAAACACACGGAGCTTATTTCAAACAAGAATCTCAAGCAGGCATCTCCAAGTGCCATTACAGGGCAGCACAATCCTCTTGCAAAACAACTTAGCAAGGTATCGAGCACTTTCCAAATGTCCACACTCCTTGATCCTATCATTTCACCCTGGAAACCCCATCTTAAAGAAACATTCCCTACAGTGCTCCAAGTAAAAGTTCATCATGACTCTATTTATAATGGAAAACAGTTGGAAGCCACTAGAAAGTTAATGCTAAAATCTTTGGGTAGCTATACTATTTATACTCTGGGTTCTAATGCACAGATACAAGGCAGAAGTTAATTGAGGGTCATTCTACTAAACTACAGGACTGTACTCTGCAAAAATGTTAATTCATACCAATCAAAAGACAGCTGAGGATCCCATTAAGATTACAGGACACCGAGGAGACATGCCTATTAAATTCAATGCGTTATCTCTGATAGAGTCCAGTTTGGAAAAATATTGCTATATAAGACCTTAGTTGAAGCAACTGACAAAATCTGAGTAAGAATTTTTAAGATAATTCTATTGTATTAATATTAAATACCCTAAATGTGATCATTGTGTTGTGACAATGTGAGCATGTGTCCAGGAGGTACTGCTGAAATAGTTAAGAATAAAAGACCATAAAGTCTTTGACTCAATCTCAAATGATTCCAGAAAAAAACCCAACATTAATAACATTGTATATGCAACAGACAGAGATAGTGCAAATGTGGCAAAATATTAACAATTGGTAGATTTGGGTGAAGGATAAATGAATATTGTACTCTTCTTGTGGTTTATAGTTTTCAAATTAGAAGTTAAGGAAAAGATGCTTATCTGGAAAATGCTTATGATGCAGTGTTAAGTAAAAAATTAAGTGACATAATCATGAATCCAGTGTGATCTTAACTAAGTTAGAAAAATCTCTCCAATATAGAAAATAAGACTGGAAAGAAAATACTGAAACATTAGCAATACCGAAATTTGGTGGGTAGACCGGACTGAGGATGCTTTTATACTTCCATTTTACTCTGTAGTTCCTTCACATTTTCAATAACTATCTATCACTTTTATAATGAAAAAATATTTTTAAAAAAGAACTACGAAGCACCATAGGAAAAAACAAAGTCATTTTATTCTACCCCTCAACTTGGAGCCTAAAGCCGAAATCCAGAGCAATGACAGAGGAATGGGGTCAAGCTCTTGGCTATGAAGGCACAAAAGACTGCATTTCAGGGGCTGCCAAGTGACCTTTAGTGAACACCTGTCTGAGACAGAAAAATCATAGCAGTCCCAGCTAAGGACTGAATGTATAATTTAGCTCTGGTAGCACAGTGTGGCCTCTGGGTATATCCCCATATTTAAGATTTATGGCCAAGCTAAGGAGTATTTCTGAATTTGGCTGATTCTTCATGAACTTGGACTTCAGGTTCACATGCTATAAAATAGCTGAACTTCAACTTCAGATCATAGGCCAAAAGGGTCAGGCCTAACCGATGCAAACCTCTTTCATCAAAGGTGAGGTCGCATCCTCTCGGTTCCCAGGAGGGATCCTGGCCTAAGACACCCACCTCCTTTCTGCTTCTTCTAACTCAGCTTACCGTTCTGTGTCTATTCTCTGGTTCCTGTTCTCAAAACCCACATCCTCCCCCGACCTCCCCTGAACAAGAGGCCACCGCACTCTTGGCCATTTAAAACAACTCGGTACCCTTTATCAGTCCTCTTCCCTCCTCTGGCCTTGGTAGAAAGCATCCAATAAAAACCTTCCCTTCCTTCCTCCAGCTCTGAGAGCTCTCTCCACCCACCCCTGCCTCTCATGCGCATCCATTACTCTGCATTGCTGGAACCACATCGACCTCTGGAATCCCAGCCCAGCTCCTCCTACCAACAGAGACTGACATTTCTGACCATTCTCAAGGCAGCCCTAGCTGGGGCAAGAGCTTCCACTCAGACCCAAGACCTCTGTCTTGACAAAGCCTAGTTTCCAGCTTGCTTACACCAGAAAAAAAAGAGCTGTCAACATCGCCCCATCCCCTCCAAAAGACCAGAACCCTTTTCTCATCTCCGGTTTGAGGGACTCCAGTGGTGTTTTCAACGATTCTTAGCAGCTCTCTGATGAGCAGACCATCCTGACACTGCCTTTAAGCCCTCATCCTGCTGACCTGGCAGGAATATAAGCGTCAGTCATACTAGAGGCCCCCCCTCTCCAGAGCTATGCAAAAGTCCTGGGCTCCTCACATGACGCCAAGGCACTGAGTTAAAAGCCTGGAGTAAGATCAGCTGAGAACAGATCCTGCCTCTGCCACTTACCAGCTCTGAGTGATTACATAAGCTATCACCACCCTCCCTGTGTCTTAAGTTTTTCTCATTTGTACAGTCATGGAATAAATAATATCTACCTCATGCGGTTACTGAGAGGATTAAATGACTTAAAATATCTAAAATGCAAAGAACAGTGCCTGGCATATAACAAGTGCTATCTAAGAGTTTTTATGATTATTTGTGGCTCCATATTGATTACAGCCATTGTCCTGCAGCACACACCCCTTGAGATCCAAATGCTGCAACACTCCCCTGACATGTCTGGGGTTTGGGGGTCCTTGAGAAGCAAGGAGCTCCTATGCCTGTGGTCTAGTCCCCTTAAAGACATTGTCAACCTTCCCTGCCATAGTTGCGCCACCTCCTTGAGAGCTTCCGGGGACCTGGACATGCTCTTGGTCCTGGTAGCCTCTGTTGGCCTTGCTATTTCTCTGAAGACCTCTCCCTTTTCCTTTCACCTCCAAGACATATAGCCCACTCTTCTCGGTGGGGCAAAAACCCCAAAACATGAGCCTCTTGTGGATGTCACCCTCAAAATTATCATAAAACCTGGTGCTCTAGAAAATGGGTGAACACAGGTGAGCTAAATACTCTTCCTTGCTCTCTCATATCCACTTCCCGACCTCCAGCTCCAGAAGCTGCCCTGCAGGGCTTTCACCAATGAGCTCTTCTGCCTCTGGGTTGCAGTAAGCCAAAGGGACGTGACGGTGAAGGTCAGCAGGAGGTCAGAGGGCAGGAGAAAGGAGAATTTGGAGCGTTTATTCCCCTGGCTTCTCCCTGGCCCCGGTGCAGCAGCTGGCTCCATTTCTCAACAAAAGGTCGCAGCCCTTGTGGGCTGCCCTTGCCTGCAGCTGCATCTCATTCCGTTCTGATCATCGCTGCTCCCTCCCCTTGCCCTTTTAGACAAAGAGGTGGTAACAGCTTCCCCTCCCTTGTTGGTCACCCTTACCATTCCCCACACCTTCATGATAGTCCCTGCACTAAATGTCCTTCAGTCATCCTTTCTGAGCATGCCTGATGAGTCACTGACTAATACTAAGGGGAAAGCACAGGGAAAACAAATGCATTCATATTTAAATAAATTGGCAGCCACAATAACTACCATGTATTCTGCTCTTACTATATTCCATCCAGTGGACATTATTATTATTTCCATTTTACAGGTATGAAAATTGAGGTTCATATAGGTTAAAAAAACTTAAAATAATGAACACAAGCTTCGATTTGCATCCAAATCTAACCAGACTCCAAGGTCTATGGTTTTAATTGTGGCACTACTATGTGCGAGTATATTTTCTGCGTGCATCAGCAACTGGGAGGTGTCTTAGTTTGCCTGGCTGCTGTAACGAGATACCACAGATTGAATAACTTATAAATAACAAATTTATTTCTCAGAGTTCTGGAGGCTGGAAGTCCAACATCAAGGAACAAGCATGGTCCAGTAAGAATCCTCTTCCTGGTGCATAGCCATTGATTTTCTCTGTATTCTCACATGGCAAAAGGGGCTAAGGATCTCTCTGGAGCTTCTTCTACAAAAGCACTAACCCCATTCATGAAGGTTCTACCCTCCCAAAGGCCCCATCTCCTAATGTATCATCTTTGGGAGTTAGGGTTTCAACACATGGATTTTGGGGGATACATTCCGACCACAGAGGTGGGTTCCTCAACAGGCTTAGAACCAGTTCATGCTCTCTACTCGTAACCACCCCCACCCAACCCACATCATAATGTAAATTATTGGCTGTGTCAATTCTCAAGATAAAGCAAAATGCCCACGTCCATGGCTATGCAGCTTCTGCCCTTATACAGAGGCAATCAAAGTCATCAACTCCCACTCACAACCCCTTCATGTCTGTTCTCTACCTACACCTACAGATCACTAAGAAAACAGAAGCACTTACACAGGACCTTCCTCCTCTCCCCACCACCACACCTACCACACTGCCTGCCTTCCCTCCTGGTTCCCCTGTCCCTTCGTCACATTTTCTGTATCATCAGTTGACTCCCTCTAGTGGACCTTTTCTATCAGCAAACAACATGCTCCAGTATCTCCAGTTTTAAGACAAACACCTGTTTGCAGTGGCTCTATTTTTAACACCCCCTAATTTTTTGTGAACCCACTCTAATTTTATGAATGGCAATATTCTTCTCAGAACTATTTGTACCTCCTTATTGCCAAATGTAACAGTCATTGTTCTCACCTTACCTCTCTCAGCTCAGTAGAACTGACCACTCACTCCTTCTTGGACTGCTACTATCTCTTGCTTTCTATGAGGACATTATACTCTCCTGGTTTCTCTCCAATGCTACTGGCCTCTTTGCTCACTCTTCATCATTTGCTTGACTTCTAAATGTTGGAAGGCATTGCTAGGGATCAGCTCCAGGCCATGTGCAAGTCTCTATGTTCTCTGTGATCTCACTGATGGACATGCCAAAGACTCCCAGATTGATGTTTTCATTCCAACCTCTTCTGTAAGTGCCAAACTCATAGAGACAACTGCTTCTCTGGCATCTTGGCTGTCTAAAGGGCATTAGAATTTCAAGATGGCTATTCAGGACTCTTGCAGTTTTTTTCTCTCTTTCACACACATAAATCCTCTTTTAATGTAGGTTCTCTCCATCTCAGTTAGTGCCATAGTTCCTTTCCTGAAATCTAGAAATCCTCCTTGATTTCTTCCTCTTTTTATTCCCTAACCTCCAAACTTGAAAGCCGACAAAAAAATATTCCATTAGCTTTACCTTCAAACAACTCTTCATACTTACTGGTTTCTCCACCCACTGCCACCACACTGGTTCTAACTACAATGGCCTCTTTGCTGTACTGTTGTAATAGCCCCTAGTAGACCTCCCTCCATCCACTCCCTTTCCCATGCAATCCATTCTCCACACAGAGCCACAGTCACCTTCTTAGAAAATAAATTATATCACGTCACCCACTACTTCAGACCTTCTAGCGGCTTCCTGGTGCACTTATAATGATATCCAAATACTCTGCAAGGCCTACAACTACCTAGATGACCTGGTAATTTCTCCAGTCCCATCTCCTGCCCGTCTTCGTATTGCTCACTATGCTCTGGCCCCCCTGCCTCTATCTCTGTTTCGTAAGCACACCAAATCTTTTCCTACCTTCATCCTGGGTGTGTCTTCTGCTGGGACACTCGGTCTCCAGGTCTTCACCTGGCTGGCTTCTTATCACTCGGCTGCAGTTTGAGTCACCTCCTCATAGAGATGTTCCTGGTTTTCTACTCTCAATTAGCAGTCCTCACTCGAGTTGCTCCCAGTATATCAACCTATTTCACTTTCCTTGAAGGACTTATCACCACAGAATTTTCTCTTGCTCATTTTCACATTTATTGGTGTTTGCCCACCAGAATGAAAGCTTCGTGAGGGCAGGAAGCTTATCAATCTATTCGCTGTTATACCCTCAGCTCCTGGAGTAGAACACGGTATAGAGCAGGACATCAAACCTTGGATGAGTGAATGAGCAAGTGAGTCTCTAATGACTCCAAATTCAAATTAGAGAGCTTTAGAAGAGAGACAATTTCAGAAGAAAAGTAGATTTGACAGAATAACAATCATATTCCCGTCCTTCTGGTCAGCTTGCTGAATTTGTGAGAGTTTAGCTTCAGGCTTTAGGAGAAAAAAATATATGACAGTACTTTCCTGCATAAAGGCTTTGTCTTCGTGCCCAATTTGACAGCATTAGCTCCTTAGATGGCTGCTCGCAGACCCTCGCCGATACCAGGGCTACTGGCCAGCCTCCCCTGCAGTGGCAACTCACCTGTGGGCACGTGGTGGACATGGGCCAGGTTTGAGACATCAGAAGTGGTACCATACTATATTCACAAGTAAGAAAGTAGTCACTTGTTTCTCGTTAACCTGTTTCAATGGCACTCCCCATTCTTGTAAAGTTTTCAGGATCACCAAATGGAGTATAAATTTAACTTAAAAACATCTTTTTAAAAATGCTAAGATGTGAACACGGGGTATGATTTAGAAGACAGCACTGGCCTTGGTTCCAGCCTTGGCTGTGTGGAAGATGGTTTATAGGCCTTGGCCCTTGAATCAAAGGACAATCTCTTGACAGATTTACTCAGGGGGCAAAAAAAGGAGGATCTCTCTGGTGGAGGAATTTCAGGACTGGAATCATGGGTGAAACAGGAGATACACTTCTGGTTTGGAGGCAGAATATCTCATAACCTTCCTTAAATAACAACCACTTATGGAATATGAGCATGTGAAAGATGGTGAGATTCCTAAGAACATTATTGTTATTACTTCTAAGAGATTTTTAAAACTGTCCCTAACCACTGTATTCCACATGCCTTGAAAGCCACATACTAATTATGCGACTTAGGAAAGTTACTCAAACTTCTTGTGACTTAGTTTCGTTGTTGTTGTTGTTGTTTGTCTGTTTATTTGGCTTGTTTTGCTTATCAAAGGGGCTAGTAATATCACTCTGGAGAAATATTTCTACCCCTAGAAATGTGGAAAGGGTAAAAGCGACCATTGCTACCACTCAAATAGGTCCAGAGAAATGATCAGACTGAAATGCATGGAGAAATAGATACTAAAAAATGGAAAGAGTATCTAAGATATATAAAACAATATCAAATGGTCTAACATGCATGTAAGTGGAGTCTCAGGAGGTGAGGAGAGTGAATGGAGCCAAAGAAATATTTGAAGAGATAAAGGCTCCGAATTTTCCAAAACTGACGGAAGACATCAAACTACACACAAAAAGCGCAGAGAACCCTCAGAAGGCAAAGACAAAACTCCGCCTAAGAACTTCATAGTCACACTGCTGGAAACCAAAGATAGAGAAAATCTTGCAAGCAGTCAGGAACAAAAGACAAATTACATAAAGGAGGGGAAAGGATACTTATTATAGACTTTTTTAATCAGAAAAAGTGAAGCCAAGAGGGTAACGGATTGGCAGCTTTAAAATGGCAAGAGGTAAAAGAAACTGTTAGAATTCTGTATCCGTTTTGCTTCCACTCATCACCCTCAGCCAACAGTGGGTGGTGCCTTTATTGTGCATTCAAGCCCAGGGCTGTAAGATCCTAGCTAAGCTTCTGCTTTATAGATCCAAAGCCCATGAAGATAGTTATCTGGCCCACAGGACCATCCACTCCTTCAGCGGCACCAAGCTCAGTAAAGAGGAGCACCTTCTGATCAACACAGCAGTTCTCAGCCTTGACATTCACCTCGGAATCACCGGCAGAGCTTTTAAAAATTATGCACACCCAGGCCCTACACCTTGAGATTCCGATTTAATTGTTCTGGGGTGTGTTCTTGGCAATTTTTTTTTCTTAATTTAGTGAGAAAATCATAGTGAAAAGCTGGATGGCCTGCAACCTATTGTTTAAGTAGCATTCTTCCCCCTTGTAAGACAGACATAATTTTAAATGCCAACATTATGTTTTATGTTCAACATTATGTCACGGTTCCCTAATTGTTTTTGAAAGTGGTAGCCAGAACTTTCTTTGGCAAGACTTGCTGTCACAGTTGGATGCGCCTTGGTAGCACCTGGAGAGTTTTAAAATATTCTGATGCCTGAATCCCCACAGATTCTGATTTGCTTGGACTAGGTGACAGCCTGGACATCTGGTCTTTATAAGCTCTACTGCTCTTGAGATTTTTAGAAGGTCTAAGTTCCTGGTAAGGGACTGAGGAATTCTGGCCAACCAAAGGTAGTCACAGAAAGCCCACAGGAACAGGTGGAATTCAATGAACCCCAGGCTTCTCTGGTCTGTGGATGTTGCCCCCATATCTGCTCGACTGCCACTTTCTTTTCCTGAAAGAGAATCCTTGAGCACCCTCCAGCCCACTGCATGCCAATGTCCAGCTGGTTGCCTGCTTGCTGCCAAGAGCTGCTCCTTACAAAGACCTCACAGGTCTCTGTAATGTCCAGCTCTCTAATGCCCAGCCACAAAATGGAAACCTCATTACATCAAAGTTGAAGGGGTTGTCAGAAAACAAATGGCTGCTGCTGTCTGGGTGTATTGGCGGCCACCGGCACAGGCCCATGGGGAGCGTGGGATCCTGAGCCTTGCTGCAAGGCTGTCAGAATACTCAGCAACTGTCACTGCTATAGGAGAAACTGCCACCTGATTGCTGAGCTGTGCTGTCTGCCTCCCAGATGCTCTCATGGTTCAGCAGGAAGGTACTTCTCATGGCCTAAATCCTTTGTCTTCAGCATTAATGTTGCCTCCTTTGCGTAATTAAGCAGCCTCATTACCAGGATCATTCCATTCAACCATGGGGAGGATTTAATGGGTGCCCAAAATCAAATGCCAAGTTCCACTGACTTCCGTAAATCCAGTTTCTGTCCTCTTATATTCCTGCTTCTGGGGCTGATGGCACAGCCATGGTTCTGCTCACCCTTGTTTTTTCTTTAGTGCCTATTTCTTCTCCTTCAGAAGGTTCAGAGTTTCTCAAAGAAGCTTCCCAAAATATGTATTGTATTTCTAGGGGCAGATTTCCAGAAATGAAATTTTAGAATCAGAGGGTTATATAACTTTTATTTTAGTAGGTATTGCCAGAATGCACTTGCATCATGAAAACATGGGTGGACAATTTTACCCATGTTCTTCCTATTAATTGCTGTTCCCACTCTTTAGTTATTTCCTCGGTCTGATGGATGTGAAAGGATATCTCTGTGTTACTTTCATCTTTATTTCCCTCGCTACTAGTTTAATTTGAGAATATTATTTCATACTGTCAACCATTTGGGTTATATATTTTATTAATCATTTATGCATATATTTGGCGTTTTATGCTGATGAATTTTTTACTGTTAATTTGTAAGGGGTCTTTGCATAGTATAGATATTACCCTTTGACTGCCATCTTCATTACAATTGTTTTTTTTCCCAGATCTATCTTTTTAATTGAATTTGCTTATAGACCCTTCATTCTTGACTTGATTTCCATACCAAAGCATCAATCAAGCATTGGTCAAAATGTGTAGGCAGTTGTAACTAAATAAATCAGAGTCAAAAGAATTACAGAACGACTCACTCTTGGCATTTTGTAGATACAACTGGTAAGGAAATCACAGGGAAACCAAGGCCATTCCGTGTGGAGATGAGACTACTGGGCAGGTGGTTAACAGGCAGAGAGAAATAAAATTCCCTCTCAAATATCTGAATAACTGTCACGTGGAAGCAGGATCACATTAATTTGCAACGATCACAAGTGATGGAACTGCATCAAAGAAGAATTTTCAGTAGGCAGAAGTGGGCTTCATACAAGGAAGGAATGTCCTAACTGTCATGGTGGTGCCAGAATTAAGTGGTTACTTATGGTTTAGTTTCCCATGGAGTTCCTGGAGATGGTCGACAGGAAGAACTCCTGGGAGAAGATTTCAGGGACAAATTTCTATCATTCAGAAAAGCAGAAAACGCTTTGAAGCGTTTCAAAGAAAATGGAGCTTCACACAGGTAATTTGGTGATCACACACCACTGGAAGGACGGGAGAAATTTCAGGCAGGAAGCACGCATTAGCATTCAGCTTCACGGCTACAATAAAGTCAGCCAGAGGAAAGGAAATATTATAAAGAAAATCATGTGGAAGAGAAAATACATTAATAATACTTACTGAATAAAAATCCATACAGTTCAAACCCATGCTCCCCAATGGTCAGCGGTGCAGTTCACAGACTCCTAACCTCGGAAGCACAGCAGAGAGAGGAACAAACAACATTCAGTACAGGGTTCACGCATCAGTTTGGGGAGAAGACAAAGGGGTGTACTTGATGCCACGTGGCCCGCTTAAAATTTCAAGAAGCAGGACTCCACAACGCTCTGTTCATGCCTTCCTTCTGAAATCGCTTTTGAAAGACTGTTTTGTAATCACAAGCATCACGGGACTCTCGAGTCTTCCCTACTCTGCCTTTGCAGAGTATGCGCAACGCTCTGCTCTCCTGCTCTTACACATTCAATGCAACTTATACTTAGGTGGATGTCATTTCACTGAAGGTGACCATCTGTGTGACTGCTAACAAAAACACAAGCCTATTATTTAATTCAATTAACATGTATTAGGAGTGCCTTCTGTGAGCTGTTAGAGTGTTTAAGGCCCAAGAGAACCAGATGATCGCTGATGGCGTGGGCACAACCATGCATTGCAGTGCTTCTCCTACCACCACAGAGTCACCACGGGGGCCTCTGGGTAGCAGGGAAAGGAGGAACAGGGGGCTTCTTCCTGGCACCAATGACATCACCATAAGCGGGTCGGTCTCCCATTTCTATACCTAATTTCAGGACCAATTCTACAAGGTCACATAATAAAGATTAAGGAATAGATTTATAGAAAGGGAAAACTCACATGGGCGGGTTGGCAGTACAGAAATTCATCTGTCATTATCCCATTGAAAGGCATGTCAGGGCCAGTGAGGCAGTCGGGGGGGGCCCTCTCAGACCTCACCGCAAGAGAGACCTGTCACTCAAAGTACAGTTCCCCAACAGCCTCCCCTGGTAGGACCTCCGGGATCCACAGGAAGGCCACACTCCCTTCCAGCAGCTCTCAGTCAGTGACTGAGCATCCTACGGTTAGAAGGGCCTGGCCATTTTTCCCAGTGCGGAACTCCACTAGGGTCACACTCGGTGCTGGCTGTCTGCATTGGGCTGGCCAAAGCCATCTCAGAGCTGCGCTAGGGACATGGGAGCAATCTCTCTGTCCATGTATGTGAGAGATTCCCTGGGGTTCCTGCCCATGAATGAAATTTCTGGATTGAAAGGAATCTCTTCACGTGACTTCCAAAGAAGTTACCCTACATGTTGCCCCATTAACTCCAGCATTGCAATTTCAAACCTGTAGTATAGCACAGAGCTAACAGGGACCCGATTATAAAGGAATGTATAGCTTCTAAAGCAAGCTGTCCCTTTAAAAACCAGTCTGCCACCACTATTCAGAAAACACAAATATGACAAACTCTATAAAGATCATTCATCAAGCACGTAAGTCAAAGACAACTGAACTTGTGTTCAGTTTGGAAGATGCTGACAGACTCCTGTTAAAAGAAGATAGCATTCTAAAAAGCAGCCAGAATCTGCAATAATAATGAAACTGCATTCTTTTGAGAAGAAGATTATACGAACTACAAAGCTAATTCCATTTCATCCTGACGTAAACCTCATGGGGTTTTCCTCTTTGTGCACCTCTGTTAGGTTCTCCACTCCACTTGCGAGTACAATGCACCTGCCTGAGCTGCTGCCTCCTGTCTTGACACAGGTGTCAGGTCCACACTGTGGTCTGAAGCCTTTCCCTCCTGACTCCTGTCCCTTTATCTTCCACTGACATTATCTCCCATAGACTTCTTGCAATGGTAACCGGGTCTCCTTGTGTGCTTTCTGGATGGCCCAAGCGAATACGGCCATGGCATCCACTGAACACGATGCGCGCTTTGTTGCAGAGGCAGCAGCCCTTCCCTCTCTTTGGCTGCCCGTTTTCCCACTGCTAGAG
This sequence comes from Phyllostomus discolor, assembly GCF_004126475.2. NCBI lineage: Eukaryota > Metazoa > Chordata > Mammalia > Chiroptera > Phyllostomidae > Phyllostomus > Phyllostomus discolor. Next base: position 16,037,815 of record NC_040909.2, on the reverse strand, counting down.
CTGGGGGACAGAAGATAAAGAGTGCTTATTGCCAAGCAGTCTGGATTTGGGGTGGGAGTTGTCTGGGAAACCCGGCTGCTCTGGTTCTGAGGGAAATTTGTCTCATGAGATGATGGAAGGCCCTGGTCCCATAGGAAGCCGATCTCAGATGTAGCTTCTCCCACTAAGTGAAAGAAATTTGGATAGCAGGTGGCTAGTTGCCCAGGAAACCAAGGGTAACTCCCAGGGTGATTTAAAGATACTTTGGCTCACTATACAGTGCACAGATGACATTGCTCATTTTCTTCATACATCATGGTGGTCCTTTGGAACAGGAGTTAATTAGACAATCCTGGATTCTGTAGCTCTCAATGCCTAATTTGGAACAGAGTTACACATGCATTTCCTGCTCTTGAAAACTTCCAATTAAAAAACAGCCCCAGCTGGAGACACACTGCCACACGTACTCCACTCTCTGTGCTCCATTCAGTAAACAAGGTTTGCTTGTGAATCACAATGGAACTGTCAAGTTTTGCAAGGATTTCTTTACCTCCATTTCCCCTCCAACATGCACCTCAACCTCCTTCCACCCCTCCCGCCATGTAACCGTTCTCCTTTCCTCCCTGTCACTCTATTTGTACCTATTGATGGCGAGATGAAAGAATTAGCACAGTTCCTTGTTTTGAGCAGTTGATTTAGTTCAAGGATCAGAGTGAAGTTCACATATCCTCATACACATACCTCTTTTAGTTAGGAAAAGAGGGTGGGAAAAACAGAGACTCAAACAAGTTAAATTGTACTAACCAAAGGCATAGCATCTTTTCTAGCAGGAGAATCCAGTACTTGGGTATCTAGTTTGGGTACCTCTGCCCCTCCCCCAAAGTCTAAGCACACAGCCGCCATTATCAGACAGAGAAACATGATGGTGTGTAGGACAGTGCATGTCACAGGGACAGTCTAAAGTCCCATTTGGCCCAAAATACACAACACAGCCAGAGATTCGTTTGGCCCAACACTCCCCCTTTCAGATGGGGACACTGAGGTGTTGTGACTAACTTACTCAGAGGTGCACAACTAGTTGTGGCTTATCAGAAATAGGGCCCAGCTCTCCAGACCCCTGATGCGGGGCTCTCTCCTCCATGTCTCATTGCTTCTTGAACATTTAATGTTTTTCTGTCGCACTTTCTCCGAATGCTTCTGTGTAATTCTCACCAGGGACAAACATAAACAAAGTGGCCCTTCTTTCCTCTTTACTCACAGCAAAGATGTGACATAGTCAGCAGGCATCATATGAATTGTCAATAGCATGACAGTCTTCTTTCCGCCTGCGGGTATCTTTCTTGTATTTTGACCATATAATCCATGTAATCCACATTGATTGCTTTCTCCAGAAAGGGGAGAAGCATGATTTATAAAGTTGATGAGGGGCATTGAAATCTTAGGTTTCAATAAGCAAGATCTAGGAGTGGCATTGAATCAGTTCCCCTATAGTTACTACATGTGGTTGGTTGAATTATTGGCCCCTCTGTATTATCTCTTCCTGACTCCTCACCCTTCTCCACGTATGGAAGCTTTGTTTTGTCATTTTCGCTAAGCTGAAACCACATTTCCCAGAAAGCTCTTCTCTGTCTGGTCCCAGATTAAGTTTGCCACAAGAAAAATGTATGCAAGTTTTGGCAAAGAGAAGTAGAGCAGGAGCCATTTTTTATGTTGTGCAGGTGGGTGTGGGGCCTGGCAGTGTTGCGGGCCCTGCAACTGTCCGTGGCCTGCCGGCTCCCCTGGTAGGCGTGCAGCTGCAGCAGGCCCAGCGCTCCTCCAGCAACTGTTGGAAACCCTCCTTCACCTTTCACAGCTTCTGAGCCAGGTGTATGAGTAGCTTGCTACACATACACCAGGAAGATACCAGCTTCCCCTGCACATCACCCATGCCTTCATATTTGGAGACAGGTAGAGTCCACTGTGGATTCCAGTTGGTCCTCATTCTCACCCACTTTATATCTAATCTTCTTTCCCTGCTGCTGGCCCTGATAACCTCAGGCCCAACATCAGACATAGGACAACAGCCTTACACTGACTTCCTAACCAGCTCCCACAGTTGCAGGAGGCCTAGTCCCTATAATAAATCCCTTACTTTATCTCATCATAGCAGTTCTGCTTCTCTAAGCACACTCTAAACGACATGCCATTGACCTTGCAGTTACCCTACCTCTACTGACTGAATAAATTTCCTCCTCTCTCGACTTTGGATCTAGCTGGGGGACTTGTCTTGATGTGACACAAGTAGGGGCTTGCCTCTTGGGGCCTTCCTTCTTGCAGCTCTGCTAACACCATGAGAAGGGCTCCGGCTAGCTCCCGATCCCAGGAGGAAAGTGAGGTTTATCGGCACACAGCCACTCCAGCCCCTGTAGTCTGAAGCAAAACAGCCCAGCCAACACCGGGCCCTCGGTGCAAAGTAGAACTGTCCATCTCAGTCCAGCCTAGGTCAGCCAAACACCCGCTGACCTGCAAAGGCACGAATGATAACGAATACACGTGTTATTAAAGCCTCTGAATTGAGAGGTGCTTTGTTACACAGCAATAACTAACCAAGATGCTGTTACAAAACTTTTATGTCAAAAAATGGATTCTAGACATCTCTGACTTTTGCCCAAGCCTACTGTTATGTGTTTTCAGCAATGGCCCATTTTTAAAAATCATATCCTTTCCATTTTGTTTTATAATGCAGTTGTGAAACACACAAACATTGGATATAGTTTGGGTTTGAATTTTTGCTCAAATACTTATGACTTGTATGAGAAACCACTTATTTAACCCACATAAACCTCTGTTTCCTCATCTATGCAAAAGGGATATTACCTAATCGGCTGTAGGAAGGATAAAGTGAGACAAAGTTCTTAATGGAGTAACTGCATGGTATGTGCTCAATAACCATTAGCTATCGTGTGTGTGTTCCCTAAGTATACTGCCCCCCAAACATTTTTGTTTACTTAACACTGTCATTCACTCACCATCCACCAAGTGCTGAATAATCCTTTTAACAATACTAAGTAACAAGCATCTATAAGCACTCAGGAAATACATAGGTGAACACAACCCAGGCTGTGCCCTTCATGAATCCTATCGCCTTTGCTGTATTTCGGCTGCTCCCCAAATAACTACATCACTTCTGAAAGGCTGCATTTCCACCCTGTGATGGCAACTGAGGCTACAGTAGTCAGCGAGGAATGCACTTTATGGTTCTATAAACCATTTAAGGAGGTGACCAGAAAGATAAAATGTTTAGTAATTTCAGGGAACTGCATGTTCTGTTCAGCTAAATTACCATATCATTGCTATCATCTTTATTTTATTTCAGTCTTTCGACTATTATGTAGAATAATTATAGTATTTCCATTCACATTCATATCTGTGCTTATTTTTCACCAAAATTGTACATTTTTCTTTTTGAGTATATGATCTAAAACACATCCCTGAATTCTCAAGTTATATTTTTATATATACATATTTGGACAATGTTTTTCTGAAAGGAACCTCATTAGTCCTATTCTTTATAAAATGAGATTAACTCTTTGATGTGCATAAGTTTATGTTACTGACCTCTTTTTAAGCTAATAATTTTAACATTTATAACATGCTTACTAGCACACGATGTAAATTCACTCATTTATTATGACAACAACTACCTAAGCAGGATTTTTTAAAACGTGCCATTTTGCGGATGAGGAAATGGAGGCAGGGAGGCTAAGTGGCCTTTCCGAGGTCACGCAGTCTGTCCACAGCACTGGCAGGATCCAGTCTGACCCCAGATTCCAGGCTCTTCACCCCCAAATGCTACCAGCTCTTTCGTCTGCTCTCTGAAGCATGTAGACTGTGTATATAGAATATATCGATGCTCCAGGCAAATCCCCCTAAACTAAACATTCCTCAAAATAATTGCTTTATTCTTCTGAACCCTTAACTTTGAGTGGTAGTCTCTGTTGTCTTTAAGCATAATTTCCACTTAATAAATGTCCTCTTTTTGTTATAGAAATTTCATTAATTTGAGTATCTCTTGGGCCGGACAGAAATGATTATTGCATTCAGGAAATGGAAGAGAAATGGGTTATCACTATGGAGTCAAATGGAGCAGGGGGTGGGGGAGACAGGAAAGGCAGAGAGAGAGGTAAGTGCAAAAGGGGGCGGGAGAGGGAATCAAGGAACTGGGGAGCCCTGGTGCACACAGGTTTCTCAGTTCCGGCCCTCCCTCCTGTTGCCAGACAGCTACCAGAAGGCTCCAGGAGCGAATTCTAAACCGACAATGTAGAGGTCCCACAGGGAATTGCAGATTTCCCCCACGACCACCCCATCGAGGAGAAATGAATGCAGGGCAGCAGCTGCTGAAGACGGAGGTGAGAGGAAGGACTGTGCCCTGCATTTTTTAACTGGAGGCTCCCAGAAATTTCCCTTTGCTCTGGTTCTTCCTGGGGAGCCACAGAGAAACAGCAAATGAAAAGCATCCTTCAAACAAGCCCAGGAAGGAAGCCTAGTGGCAGGAGTTCAAAGGCCCTGAGTCATCATTTCCAGCCTCCTGCAGACAGGTGTGTTCCCATGGAGCACGGGAATTATAAGGAATAATTCCTCCTTATTCACATGGTGACTTTCTGTGAGACTACTTCCTGACCCAGGCCTCTCTTGCTGGAGGTGATCATTTCCCTCACTCAGGCCACAAGGGCCAGCCTCATTTCTGTCCCATCATTTGAAATAATTATTACTTCCGTCCTGGTTTTCTGCCTAACTGTCTCTCTCTAGTGCCCACAATACCTAAATGCTACTAATGCAATGACTTGATTCACAACTACAGCTCAAAATTTTAAAATGCAAACTCCAATGGTCTCCTAGCTGGCCTCCTCCTATTTCCTCCCTCCCCTTCCCATCCAATATTGGTCCAGCAAGCCAAAGTGTTCTTTTGCAAACATAAATAACATTATGTCACCTATCATGCTTGCTGAAAACCCTTTTAATACAGGGCAAAATAATCCACATGGCCTATATGCATGGGCAAGGATCCTTCCTTGACCACCTCTCCACCCTCATTCTTGACTAGCCACCCCCTTGATCTCTATTTTTCCATCACACCCGCCTTTCTGCTTCCCCAAAGCACCATGCTACCTCTACCCAAGGACCTTTGTACATGCCCAATGTTAGTCTAGAACTTTGTCCCTTCACAGGTTAATTCTTATTTATCTTTTAGGTCTCTGAGCTAGACAGTGTCCATTTGCCCTCACATCTACTCTCCACCTCCATCTCCCTATTCTCTGCCCCCATGGGACTAATCTATATGGACTATATTAATGGTCTCTTTTGCCCTCTGGCCTCTGGAAGAATAGTGAAAGGAGAAAAGAGAGTGAAGTCAGGGCATTTACTTCCCTGCATCACTGTTTGCAAAGGTCAACTTTTTGCAATGGTCAAGGGCACAGTATTGGTCAGCAATTGCTATGTAACAACCAAAACTCTCAGTGGCATACAATAATAAGGATCCATTTCTCAAGTATCTTTTAGGTTTTTTGTTGTGGAGATGGGGACACTGCTGATTTAGGCTTCTGTGATGACAGTTCTTAATATTCTGGAATTCATGATTTGGTATCTTGAAAGCATGGACCAATAGCTAAAGCTGTTCACATCTATCCCATCCCTGTGATTTAGCATATCGCACAGGCATTGTATTATAAACCCTCTAATCACAAATCCCAACAACTTTACATTCTCATTACCTAATAAAGTGCCTGGCATATTGGAAATTCTTGAGTAAATGGATAAAATGGGAAGCTTGCATTAGATGCAATCTAGTGACCCAGTATAAACAGTGGAGCAATCAGAGGGGCTATTCTATTCTTCAAATGGAAGAATTTTGAAAAGACATTGATTTCCTTGGAAGGCAGAGGTGACTGTGAAAGACACTCTATAAAGTGTCCATTTCTTGCTACAAGTAGCCAACTACTACTTATGTACAAAACAGCCCTAACACCATCAAAGTCTGACCCAAGAAGTGGTTACCAAGTCTTCAAAGATATCTAGAATGCTTTGGGATGCTCAACAGATTCTAATCAGTTAACTGAGAAGTGCAATGAAATAAAATGGAGACTTGCAATTTGTTGGCATTCCTTGGCTTGCGGCCACACCACTTCAGCTTTTACTTTAATTGCCACATTGCCTTTTCCTCTTCTATGGTGAAATCTCCCTCCACTTCCCTCTTACAAGGACATTTTGATTACATGTAAGGCCCACCTGATAATCCATAATAATCTTCCATTTCAAAATTCTTCACTTAATCGCACTAATTTGGCAAAGCCCCTTTTGGCATAAAGTGAAATCCACAGGCTCTAGGGATTAGAATGGTGACACTCTGGAGTAAAGTGGAGTGAAGGAAGGCACTATTAAGCCTACCACAGGCTCAGTTTACAGCAATGCTGGAGTAATAAACAGGCTCTTGAAAAATATGAGAATCATTAGAAACTATAGTCTTCCTACTCCCAAACTTCACTATATTTCACATACCCTTCATTTATGTGAGGAGGAGAAAGAGGAAGCAGAAAAAAGAGGAAGGAGAAAAAAAATCACAGAGCCCTCATAAATAAATAAATGAACTTGAACTCTTAGTGACCATGTCTGGTATTTAGATGTTTCGCTCAGGTGGAATCACAATAGCAGAGTTTATTTTTCTCTCTAGTGGAGTCATTGTCATAAACCTGAACATGCACATGATCATACACCTGGATAGCACACACACACAGTTCTTCCAAGGAGGAATTCTGCTTTTCTTTTTATTCTAGGGGGCACTGCTCTCCCCACCACCCCCATTAAAAAGTAGAACTCAACCACGTCAAGCCATCCTTTCCTTTCTCTCTAAAGAGATGCCACGTCATTCCTCACTGCTACCCACCACTGCCCAGCTGCTTCAGTGACAAATGTACAGGGACAGTCAGCCCGAGTCTGCCACACCGCCATCTCCATTTAGCCATAACATAATGAGAGGAAGGAGAGAGCTCACAGTCTCCCATTTGAAACTTTTCAAACTATTTGAAATAGCTCCCTGGGACCAGGTGAACCAACAGAAACTTTATAGCACAAAGAGGCATTATAAAGCAAAAGCAGGAAGGAAACTGGGCAGTACATGTAGTAGGGAGGCCATGCAGATGCCTTTCCGTGTCCAGAGAGTAACAGAAATAATGTATTCAGAAGAGAAGCGTAACTTGCAACTAGTAAAAGAAGATTTTGTGTAGACAATAGAAATTCATTGTATGCACAGTCAACATACATGGCTACAGATTTAAAGAGAAAGAACATTACAGACAACAAAATGATTTTCATAGTCTGGGAAATTCCACCATTCTTTTAAATGAATATGTCTTAGGATGAAGTCTTACTAAGCAGACCCAGAGACAAGAATTGGGTGCATGCAGCTTATGAGGTGACCCCAAGAACCACTGGTAGGGGAGTGGGAGGTAGGAAAACAATGGAAATAGATGCATTAATGAGCAGGATGTTTCTGCGAGCAAATGGGCCTCAGTCCTTAAGGTTTCCTCTGGGAGACTGGGCAAAAGACATCATGAGACACGAAGTAGTTGGGGTATTTATCCCCCAACGCTCATCCATAATTGGTAGAGGGCCACTCCACAGACATGAAATCCTCCAAACTTCTAGCCTCCCCCAGTACAGGCTGAGCTTGCTCCAGCCATCAGAGAAAGCCCACAGGCTAGGAGTTGCAGGTAACTGTAGAAAAAGTAATCCTGTACACAGGAAAGCAAGTGCCAGAATTGTGAATTGTGAGGGCACAGACAGTGGCTGCCCCGCAGTGAGAGACAAAAAATGTCAATCCACTATGACCTCAGTCTCTCTTCTTGTGTGGCTCTTATCACATAAGTGGCCCAGCATGCTGAGTGTCATTCTAGTATTTCAGGTACGTATGTTCTATAAATGCAGAAATACCTACGTTACCTGCTGCTAAACCAAAGAAACAGCTAACTGTCCCAACACCTGGCATTTGGTGAGACCTTTCATACTCAAACCTTTAAGAAAGCTTCAGTCACTTCAGCCTCCCTCCTCCAAGAAATTTGGTGAAAGGAAGGAGAGAGCCAGATCACAAGTAGTGGATGACAGGAAATGCTGCTGTTTTGCTGTCATTGTTTCAAACAGATCGGTAAGAGATCTGAGGCCTTGTTTCTGTTATTCTGTGGACCAACAGAAAGAGCATCATTTTCAGTGTAAAAAGTGGGGATGGCTGGGGTTGGGGGAGGGAGCGGTGGGGGGATGGAGACAACTGTACTTGAACAACAATAAAAAAAGGTGGAACAAAATAAAAAATATATAATAAAAAAATCCCAGAACTAGTAATATAACTAGCTATATATCACTTGATACTTTACCTTTTTATTTTGTTTTCATTCCTATCATGTTCCTTTCCTTATACAGTGGTTTTCCTTATTACGAAACTCCACTAAGCCTGAATGGATCCAAGGCTAACCCAGCCCTGGCATAGTGTGGGCACTCAATGCATTTTGACTCTTGCTTTCCAAATTGGATTTGCTGGATAAAGTAATACCATCAACGTGTTGTCTCCTGTCTTAATAGTCAGAGCAAATCTGGTTTAGGTACCAGACATATTGCCTTCAAAATGTTCCCAAGATGGAATCGGTACTGTAGCTTCCCTTGCTCTAAGAAACACTTCCTATGTCTGGGACTGGGTTCTGGGTTTCAAGGTTTTCCAAGTCAGGAAACAGTTGAAAACAGGATCGCTTCTCAACTGCCATGAATAACATATGCTGAAGCAACCCGATGTGGAACTAACTGAGCAAAGCAGGTCTATTGAACAGTCTGACCTTGACTGGACACAAGTCTGAAATTATTTTATTTTTTTCTCAGCCATTCCCTTTGACCTTTCTCTGTTAAATCCCCCTTCCTCCTGCTAATCTTGTGCAGACTTCACACTTTTCAACTGTTTGGTCTTTTAAGAAGTGCAACTACTTTAAACCTGGAATCACATAATCAATTTAGGGGGGAAATAAAAGCAGGAGATAGAATTGTGGAGGAAGGGCAGTTGCAATAAAACCATCTTGTGTTCCAGCCCTCCTACCAGCCTCTTAGGTTTTCCTGCCTGGCACGGAAAGGGACGTTGGTGGAGGAGGAGGAAATGGGAAGAGATTCGGATCGTGCGGCTGACACAAGGGTGGGTCCTTCCTACCTGAATGAAGCCCGCGGTAATGGTTCAGGGCTGAACGCTAAGCCATCCTACATCCCTTTCGCCCAATCCTCCTCAAAACCCAAAATCTGGATTTTAATGACCTGCCAAGCCTCTCTACTTGGGTGTTTTAGAAAAACCTAGACAAATAGAAAACTAAATCCTCTCATTCTGATTTTCCGTTTTTGTCACCCTGTCACTATATTGCCAGTTGCGAAAGCTAGAAACCACTGGATCATTTTTTTCCCTTACCTATTCAAAGTCCCTTTCATATTGCTAACACTTAATAGCCCCTTGTTACTAGGGCAGTTTTATCTGGCCAATATTCCTTGATGAACAGCAGAAAAAGAATTCAGCCACACTCATGGTAAACTCGTATCTTCCCATCACATCACAGGGAGAAGTGCTGTGGCGGCCCTCTCCCTCTATCCTGAAATCTCTAATTCTCTTCTCCTGCCTCCTCGAAAAGACACAAGACAGCGAAAGCAACCAATGTGCTACAGACAGACATCCGACTGCACATCACAGTCACGGAGCACCCTGTGGGCGACAGAACACACACAGCCACACTCACTCCGGGAGCGACACACACAGTCACTCCGGGGCCAGTGACTCACGACTGCACTAATCCTCCCGCTCCCTGTTCCAGTTTCCTGCCTATATACAATCAGCGAGAAAACATGGGTGGGAAGGATGGCTGGGAATACGGTTCAGGGCGGAAAAACAATTTAGTTAGGTTGCCACTTTAAATTTCACTTTTAAAATCTGCATGCAGTAAAACTCAATTTTCTGGACAATATTTACTTCCGTGAGCGCTGACACATGCCTAGCGCTGCGTTCCCGTCGCCACAGTCAGGGCACCGCACAGCTTCATCACCCCACACACTGCGTCTCCGCTCCCGCTCAGGCCCTCCCCTCACTGAAACCCTGGCAACTACTGTTTGCTCTCCGAGTCTGCGGCTTGATCTCTTCTAGAATGTCGTGTAAATGAGATTGTACACAGCCTTTTGTCAGGCTTTTTACATTAAGCATGACACAGCAGGTCCTTGAATAACGTTTGTTCCAAGTCCTTTTGTTGTAACATTGACGAGATGACGCAGGCACTTAACTCTGTTGCCATCCGTTGGCCTTTGGTAAAACTGGTTGCCCGATAAGTAGTTTTGTTGCTGTTCCAAAAACCTATTAATGACAGGATGTTCACGGAGGACTTACTGTACGTTTAGGATTCATCCACTTGTTGCTTATATCAACAGCGTGTTCCCTTCCACTGCCGAGTAGGACTCCATTGTTATCGTTATAATGTGGTTTGTTTTCCAGTTTTGGCAAATATGAATAAAACTTCTATAATCATTCACACACAGGCTTTGGGTGGCATAGCTATATCGTAAGGCAAGTATAATTTAGCTTACTAGAAACAGTCAAACTGCTCTCTAGAGGGGCTATACCACTTATTCCTGGGAGGAATGTATGAGTTCCATTGGTTCAGCATCCTTAACAGCACTTGATACTTGATATGGTCAGTCCTTTTTCTTTAATTTTAGAGATTCAGATAAATGTATAGTGATATCTCATTGTGATTTTAATGATCATTTCGTTCATGACCAGTGACAATAAATGTGTTCTCATATGTACTATGGTCTGAAAGTTAGTCCCCAAACTTTCCCCAAAGATGATGGCATTAAGAGGTGAGACGTGAGGGTTCTGAGAGGTGCTTAATGGGATTAGTGCTTTTATAGAAGAGGTTCCCCCTGCACCAGGTGAGGACACAGCTCGAAGGTGCTGAGTACAAACCAGGAAGCGGGCCTTTGGGAAAATACAACCATGCTGGTCCCTTAATCTTTGACTTTCTGGCCTCCAGAACCAAGGAGAGATGTAAATAAATAAATATCTGTTGTGTATAAGCTGCCCAGCCTGTGGTATTTTGTGTTAGCAGCATGAACAGACTAAGACTTAGCCAAACATGCATCTTCTTTGGCGGAATACCTAACTGAATTGCATGCGCATTTTAAATCCAGGTTGTCTTCCAGGCTGTGGCTTTTCATTCTCTTAACGACGGCTTTTATAGGGAAAAATACTTTTATGAAGTCCAGCTTGTCTTATTGTTTTTTTTTCCTTTTACAGATTGTGATTTGGTGGTATAGCTAAGACCTTCTGGCCTAAATTAAAATCATAAAGATTTTCTCCTATATTATTTTTCTCCAAAAGTTTCATGGTTTTACATTTTACATGTAGGTCATTTCACATTTAGGTCTGTGATCCACTTCACTTTAATTTTTGTATAAGGCATGAGTCTCTAGTGTGAGGTTCTGTCTGCATATGGATGCCCAATTGGTCCAGCATCGTTTGTTGAAAAGACCGCCCTTTCTTCAATAAATTATCTTTGCGCCTTTGGAAAAGCCAGTTGGCTACATTTGTGTGAGTTGATTTTATTTTTGGACCCTCTTTTTATTTCACTGACCTGTGTGTCTGTATCTTCTCCAATACCACATTCTCGTTGTTACCATGACTTTATAATATGCATGGAAATCAGGTGCTATGATTCCTCCAACTTTCTTCTTCTTTTTCAAAATTTTTTAGCTGTTCTAGTTTTTTACTTTACCATATAAATTTTAAAATTTACTGTGGCTACATCTCTTTGAATTATTTGTTGTGCAGTTGTTCTGGGGATTAAAATATACATGAGACATTTTTCACAGTAAATTTGGTATTAGTATTTTACACCTTCTATAAAACAGAGAATCCTTACACAGGCATAGGCCACCTGACACCCCCCCCCTTTTATGTTGTAGTTGTCACATGCACCACATCGGCACGGGAAAAATCAACCAGAAAATGTTATAGTGTTTGCTTTCAATAGTATCTTAAAGAGAGAAAAAAATAGTCTATCACATATCCTTAGATTTTACTATTTTTGTAAAGGAAGCTCTTCTTTTATTCTGGAAATTCCCAGTTTTCCTCTGTACCATCACCTTTCTGTCTGAAGAGCTTCCTCTGGCATTTCCATGAAGTGAGCTGGCAGCACATGCGTTATTTGTTCTTTATCTGGAAACGTCTTTCTTGTATCTCCATTTTAAAGGACATTGTCGCTGGGTGTGTAATTAAGGGTTGACAGTGCTTCCTTCATCACTTTAAAGATGTTTCACCATCTTCTCTCTTCCGTGGTTTCTGAGGAAACATCCACAGCCCGTCTGAGTTGGGGCTAACTACCCTTCCCGTATATAAACGTACTGTACATTTATGTCTTTCATGAAATTCAGGAAGTTGTCAGACAGTATTTCTCCAACTTTTTACCCTGTGTTCTAGTACTTCAGGAACATGAATGGTAGACCATCTTCTGTTGCCCCACAGCAGGCTGAGGCCCTGACCATTTTTAAAAATCTTTTGTCTCTGTGATCTAAATGTGATCATTTGTATTTTTATATCTTTAGGTTCATTGTCTCTTTCATCTGTCATGTGCACTCTTATTAATCTCATCCAACCAATTTTTTATTTTAAATATTGTATTTCTTATTTCTCAATTCTATATTTGGTTCTTTTTTTAGTTTCTTATTTGTGCTGAGATCTTTTCTTTCCATTAATTTCAGGAGGGCTTGTCTACCTCATTAAGCATGGTTATAACAAGCTTTAAAGTATGACTGATAACTCTAACTTCTAAATAATTTCATGTTTTGACATTCAATTTTTTTTCTTTAAATTTGGCAAATCTTTCTGGCTCTTCTTTGTTGCATAATTTTGGATTAGCTTGTCTCTCTCTGGACATTTTGAATGTTGTGTTGAGAGACTATGGGCCTTACCAGTATCTTCAGGAGATTGTTGGCGGGAAGGTATTACTGTTGTTTAGCAGACAGTCACCTCGGTCAGGTTCAGACCACAGGTGCATCCTCATCTTCTGTGGATGGTGGTGTCACCATCAGCTGGGTTTTCAAAGCCTTCATTGTATTGTTTGGGTCTGACTCACTCATATATCACTCAGGGGTTAGTCTGGGACTTGGGCAGGGATTTATATTGTTTTTCAGTTTTCAAATCCTCTGCTATTTGGGCAGGGGGGTCTGTTCCACCCACGTACTTCTTGAGGATGAACCTAGGACTAATGTCAGTTCATACCCAAAATTAGGATATTGCCCTTTCCAGCCTCTCCTGGCAGGAATTTCCCAGAGTCTTTGTCCCCAAAGGGCCCCTTTTGGGCCTAGGAAACATGCTTCATTCCTTACATTCCATAATGTATGAGTAATCAGACACCAAAGGAGGAAACATTTTTAGTGGCTTCTGCGGGTCATGCGGGAGACTACCCTGAACACCGATGTGCTTTGGCTCAATGGTAGAGTGCTTGCTAAGAAAGTTGAAAACTAATGGTGCTTGTAACATTAAGTCCAATACTAATGAAAGGCCAGTGGATTTTCTGCATATTTCCTAGGTACCGATAAACTTCCCAGAAATGAATATTTATATCAGTGACCCAGCAGACATCTATTCAATGTGAAGGGAAAAAAAACACAAGATCATGGTATTATTAAGTACTTTTAAAAATAAAATTAAAACCAGTAGTTAGTTAAGAAGACAATACGGAAAATGTATATATCCGCATATACTCTTTGGAGCATTTTTATATTAGGAGACAAAGCAGAAACAACCTAAAAGTTTAATTATAGGAAAATATTTAATTATGGTATATCTACTCAAAAGATTAATATGCAGCCAATAAAAAATAATGCTTAACAGAGGTTTCATTGGCATAGCAAAGTCTTTGTTTTCTAATATAAAGTGAAAAGACATGTATGTATGTGCACATACAATACATTTCCCATACATACATACATAATATACACATGTGTGGGTGTTTGTCACAAGCTTGCTTCACAAAACCTACTCTGGAGAATAACTGGCAGCTGAACTTGTCCATTCTGTTGAGGTATCACAAAACACAAAAGTTAAGTGTAGACAGCCAAAGACAAATCATGAAATGCATCACTTAAGCTCTTAGTGAATAACTGAGATCGACTATAATGGAATAAATAACCTAGAATCAATGAAATCTCCTAGAGTGAGCAATGTCTGTGGGATCACATTAGCCAATGGCTCTGAGAGCTCAGGAAAACAGACGGGATGGCTGGGTAATTCCATTTTATATCGGGGAGAGCAATTTAACTGTGTGCCCAATTAGTACTGAGCATGTTGCTTGAACCCAATGCAGAAATTCACAGTGATATTTGAGCCCTGGAGAGATATCACGTTCCCTGTCTTCACTGTAAAATGACACATGAGAGGAAACGTGGGGAAAGAAATATAATAAAAAAGTGGTACTAAAATTAGATTGGTAAATGTCCACCAAGATGTGAATAAATCAACAAGTGGTAATATAGTCACAGAATGGATTGCTACTCAGCAATAAAAAGAATAAACTATTGACACACACAGCAATGTGGATGAGTCCCAAGCACATTATGATGAGCAAAAGAAGCCAGACATAAAACAGTATGTAGAGTATGATCCCAAAATTAACCTATGATGACAGGAAGTAGATCATTGGTTCCCTGACACAGGGTCAGAGGGGCAGGGGGCGTGGACCGCAAAGGATCACAAGAAAACTTTCTGGTGTAATGGAAATGCTCTATGTTTCAATTGAGGTGGTGGTTTCATCAGTTGTAGAGGAGGCAAATTTTTACCTCTACCTTCTTAGGGCCTTTTGGCTGGACCTGAGAATTAAACTGAGAGAAGAGGTATTCACAGGAGATAAGCACACACATTTATGTGTTTTACATGACACAGAAGCCCTCATAAGAAAGAAGACCACCACAAGGGCAGAACCTATAGGCTTTTATAGTAGGCTGAACAGAGGGCAATGGTGGAAAAGTAACTAAACTATGCGGGGAGGCTAGAGAGAGATAAAGATAATTTTAATACAGACCTATACAGAAGTCTCTACATCTCAACTTCTTGTCCTTGGTGGTAAGAATGTTGCTTTCCTCTGGTACAGGAAAAACATCTTCCACATGGAAACTTCATCTCCTGCTTTTAAGGAAAGGAAAGATGACCAGTTCTTCTTGTATTTGCCACTGTTTGAGTGCCTTTAATTCAAAATTATCCTTATGTCAAAGCATGTTGGAAGTGGCATGTTTTGCCACCCTTTACTGTGCATGTATATGTGTCAAAATTCATTTCATTACATATTTAAAGCAGGTGCATTTCATTCTATGTAAACGAATTCCTCATTAAAATGTATTAGAATTTTTTAAATAGGCTGGTAGCACAAAACCCGAGAACAGTCCTCACAGATTAAATAGATAGAACTATGAAGTTCTGCTAAAGAGTATTTTATTTGCAAGCATTTCCGTCACATGAAGGTCTGAGTGAAGTTGCCTAAGACGGCTGCTCTCGACCCTAACTGCACATCAAGACTATCTGGATGTCTTTTTAAAATTCCGATGTAGTTGTCCTGGGGCACAGCCTGGGCACGGGGATTTTCCAAGGCTCCCAAAGTGACTCCAGCATGTGGCCAGAGTGGAAGACCACTGCAGTCCTCGGACCCCCCCCCCCCCCACCTCTCTGGCCCGGGGCTCCACTGGCACACGGGACTGGACACTGTGCTGAGCGTCTTACCCTCCAGGTGTCCCGAGTGTTTCCTGAAGTCGGGGAGGCCCCTAACCTCACACCACTCAGGGGCGGATGGGGCAGAGTCCTGGGCTATCCTATCCCAGTAGAAGGTTCTGATGAAAAAAAAAATCACTCTAGCATGTTCATCTGGGCACATAATAGCCACGAAATTAATTAGCTCAACCCAGGTGGTCCTGAAAAACAGTCATTTCAACCCTGTTATCTGAAGGCTAGTAATAGGTTCACCCTTCCACAGAAGGCTTAGGTGATCGGGTCCAGGGAAATCGTGCATTTTATCTCCTCAAAATGAGGGAGGAGAAGGGTGAAGTGTATCAAGGCAAATAGATGTAAGGATGCGAAACTCAAGTGTCTTTTACTGGCCCTCTAAACATGGAGGGAGGGGCTATTATACACTGAGAACTGCTGGTTGCTGAGCACTTTATACATATTAACTTGTTCACTCCTCACTACCCACATTGAATATCCTGTACCAGGGGGATGATTCTGCCCTTTGGTGATGTGGCTGCTGAGGCTCAGAGAAGTCACTTCCTCTGCCCAAGGTCTCACTGTGGGTGGCAGAGCCACGTCCTGAGAATTCCCTTTCTCTATAACCTATGTGTGCTCTTTCCACTCTAATCAGTTTCCACTTGAAAACTGATTATAATAAAAGTAGCAGTAATGATAATAAGAGCTTTATACGGGCTAGAATCAGATCTAAGATTATATCTATATCTATATATCTTTGTACCTTTATCTAGACCTACAATTATACTTAGATACAGATTTATAAAAGGCCACTTAATCTTCGGGACAACTCTAAGAGGTAGATACAATTATTAACCTTATTGAATACGATATAACTGAAATACAAAGAGGTGAAATGATATTTCAAGGGCACAAAGCTACCGAAGATAGGAGTTATTTAATGATAATTCCCTCCTAAAAAGCACTCTGTCTCACAATGCCAGCCAGGAAAAAAAAAGATAAGAGAATTCTGCTAACCTTGCTTTCACTGTCAATATTTAATACAACTATGATTTTAAAATACTGCTCTTTCCTTCGAATTCTGCCAACTTGTAACAGTCCATTTTGACTTCAGCAATTACGGTATGTGGGAAAGGGCTAGTTATGGCAAACTCTGATTTGCAAGATCAATGTGAATATTATGGCCTATCATTGTGAAAATCATAGATGAGCATGTTGGAAAAATACTTCTGACAGCTTCTGCAGCAAGAAAGGCAGTGCATTGTGTCTGACACGGTGAAAAGGGGCTGAAGAAAGTAGCGCTCAGAGCAAGGATTGTCAGCTGGAATCGACTGCGGGAAAACGGCACCTGCCTTTTTTATCAGGTTCACTGCCAAGCGGCGGCCCACACGTCGGGGCTTCACGTTTCATCGACACAGGTGAGTCCTGGCCTCGCTAATCCCTGCAGGGGGGATGCAGGCATGAAAATTCGAACTGGGTAAAACCCTGCCTCATACATCATCGGCGCAATTGTCAGTTGGGTTCTCATGGAGGAACTTTTCTTCCTAAGCGTGCAAGGAGAGGTGGGAGAGAACTTCGGAATCCACCAGACTAATAGCATTTTCACGTGAATGCATTTATGTGCATCTACTCCTAGGACTGTTCAACATAAGTAGGAATTATTCCCCTATCAGAGAGATGGTTTAAACGACAGCTAATGAAGTTTACCAATTGAAACTTTTGTTGGCATTAACAAACCACTGGCACCAAAGTTAAGAGTCACCCACACTCATTCCGTGGTTACTCACTTACTTTCAAATCCCAATGTGGACTCCACTTCAGCCTGAGGGTGTGGCCTCGGGGCCCCTCCCTGTCCTGTTCCCTGGTCACCACCCCAGGTTGGGCTGGGTATCTTCAGGAAAGAGAACACTGCAGGGTCTCCAGCAGCGCAGGTGACTCTCCCCCTCACCCTGTCCCCTGGCTTGCAGTGCCAGCAGGCAAGATCTGCCAGGGGGCACCCCTCCGTGCCAGCAAAGCCCAGCTGGGAGCCCGGCTGGGAGCCCGGCTTTCACACCACCGGGGGATTCTGCCTTCCCGGGTTCCACTTTTCTAGGTGGAGTTGATTTGTAAACTGCTTTTTCTCACCGAAACACAGACCAAATGTAAGTTCCATTTCTCTCATCTCTGCTTTTATCCCCACTTTCTCAAATTCTACATTTTCTGTCTCTCAATAACATCATAGGGAGATTCCCGAAGTATCTAGTCACCTTTCATCATTAAAACTGGTTAGGAGCAGTTTTAATTTCCATCTTGTGAGCACTTCAATGCTCTCCACTGGCCCCCACCCCAGCAGGCTCTTGGCTGAAGGCAGAGTGTACGTGTGTTGCGGGGGTGGGGGGCGGGGGCAGCGCTTGACACACCCCACTATCCCTGCCTCCTGGCTCCACATCCTCTGACGCTGAACTGAAAAAGGCAGGAAGAGAAGAAACAGTATCGCTTCCCTGGTCATGGAGAGCCGCCTCTTCTTGTTGGCCACAGCTGCCTCTCCGGCCTTCACCTTCTGGCCCACAAGACCTGCAGACCCTGGGTCAGCCCTCTAAGTGCTCATAAGCCCAGGGGTGGGCTCGTCACAGAGCCGTGAGGTTCCTCCCTACCCCGTAGTTTTCTGAAGCGGGATTCCAGCTCCATCTCCACTCTTCAGCCCCAAGGTCTTGGCCCAGCAGTGCCCTCCCATGGCCTCTGGTGCTAGGATCCCCTCACCTGGCAGGCATCCCTCCGGATAATGTATCAGAACAGCAGCATAAACTCAGCTACCTTGCAAAGCATCCCCTGGACCTAAGGGCTCGTCTTTGCCAAACCAAATGGGAAAAGTGCAGTCAGCTTCCCTGCCCCCTCCTCTGCCTCCGGACTCTGTCCCCTCTGCTCGGTGTGCAGAGGGCTCATCAGCAGGGCTACCGCCCAAGCAGACAGTCAACCTGAGAATGAAAATCTTTTTTTTTTTTTTTGCAGAGCAGATACCTACACAATGATACCAAGTGCTCTCAAGAACTCCACACCTTCCTTGCTTTAGGTTGAAAAACAAGACCCTTCTTCTCTGCCCTGGGACAGCGGGGGGTGACCTCGCACTCCCCACAATGCTCTCTCCACCAGACTGCTGACAGTGTCCCCCTCCCCCCCCAGTCTTCTCATTATATAGACACGAGGGGCAGCGGCGTCGGGTTACTAACAGGTCGGGGCAGCGAGGCTTCCGTACATCCTGGTAAGCCCTGGGGTTGGAAGTGTTGAACCTCCAATTAAATTTACATTTCAGATAAAGAACAAATTATTTTTAGTATAAGCATGACCTAAATATTGCATGGGACATTCTTACTTAATAAATCATTTTTCAGTATAGTATGTCCTGGGCCGTATCTAGGATATACTCACACTAAACGTTATTGGTTATCTGCAACTGAAACTGATATTGACCTGAACAGTCTATACCTTTATTTGCTGATTCTGGCAGACCTCGTTGGGTCCCACATCAGCCTTGTTCAGAATGTGGGTTCTCTCGTTTCCAGTGTTTGTCCATGGGCAACTCTCTAGGACAAACAGAAAGACGCTATCAGCAACCTCTCACACGCGGTTTTATTTCCCGTTTTCCTTCTTCGTGGCTGCAGGGCCACGCTGTCCTCTCTTGGCTGTGCTCCCTCGTGTTCCTGAAGTCCCGGACAGATGCCTTGAGAGTCTGCCCTGCACCCGGGGCGGGGGGTGGGGGGGTGGGGGGGGTGCAGGCCCACCGTCCTCTTTAGGAATTGCACGCCTGCTCTTCTTGTGAGTGCTTCCAGGCGGATAGACCCTCGAGCACTTCCGGGAGATGCAAAGCCACTGGTTTTGCTCCTCGGATTCTATAAAGGAAGAAAAACTTCCTTCTACTCTCTTAGGTTGTGTGGCGGGGCCTGAGAATTAAAGGGACATGAGATAGATTAACAAGAGAAAAGCGTACAAACTGATTTAATGTTTTTACAGGCACCAGGGACTCTTGAGAAAGATAGTAAAGTCCTGAATGAGCCATTAGGCCCAAAAGCTTATAATATCTTTTTCTACAAAGAATGATAAATGAGGGGATGCAATAAGATAATCAGTGTCTTGGGCTGTGAGCAATAAATTGCAGGACCGTGACTAGGATATATTTGTGGAAAATTAATGGAAGATAAGGGTTCCTTTAGTAGGTTTGCTTGTGCAGGTCCATGCCAGCATCGTCCCAAGGGGTAAGAATGTTCTTTTCTTCCTGGTGTAGGCAGGGCACCTTTCTCATGGGAAATTTTGTGACCTGTTTTTAGGTAGAAAGGGAGAGGTCAGAGGGTCCTTCCTTCACCTGCTGTTCCTCAAGTGCCTTCAGTTTAAAATACTCAATATTCCAAAGTGGCACATTTTGGGGTGGTGTGATTTGATCCCCTTCAGTTTACATAAAGCCTCAGAAATCTCCCACCACTTACACGGACACTTGCAACCACAGTTATGAATAATCGTGCCTACATGGGGTCGATTTGTTCAGCTCCCGTGGGCTACATAAAAGCCTGATTAACCAAGAGCAGTATGACAATAGGCCCTAAAGAAGGCCCAAAGCAGGAGTTTGGCCACCATCACCACGCAGTGGGCAGAGTGGGCTGGGACCTCTGACAGCAGCCAAGACGACAGCAAATATGCAGCATGGACCACACTCTTTGGCCTTAGTGCCTCAAACTCAGATCTGCTTGGACCACATATCCTCTCTCTCCTCCTGCCACTTTGCATAGTGGACTCTCTCAGTGCTCCACCGATATCCCCTCAGGCCCCTTTTACTGGTTCCAGGTAACCCTCTCCCAGCTTCTGTTTGAGCTGGCTCTGAACGGTCTGCCCGTGTGACTGATTTTGGATGACTGTTCTCCACTACTGGAGTTGTTTTACCCAAACAGAAGTACAGCAGAAATGCCAGTTCCCACTTCACCCCGAGCTGTAAGACCCTTGACCAGGGACTGACGGGTGAGGAGACTGGAAGCCCAGCTCTCTTTCCTCCTAGAGGGACAACTCTGAAGTGTCACTCACGGCCTGAGATCCCCCGGATACTGAGACTGAAGCTGCCCTGTGTGGGTCTCTGCCATTACTGCCACCTGCTCTGCCTTCTCCCCTTCCCTGCCCTTCTCCTCCACCGCCCTCCTCGTCCTCCTCACAGGACTTCCTTAACAAATGACCTGCTCACAAACACTCATCTCAGGGTGTGCTTCTGCAGAAGGAGCCCAGCCTAAGACAACCCCTTTTGACCAGAAGACAGGACGATGCAGAGGAGACAAGCGTACTGGGGGAGGCCACAGCCCCTTCTCATGGATTTCTATCAGGATTCTCCATTCATGTGCTTAAGCTCCCTCTCACTGGTGTTAAATTACACCATTCAGAATAAAAGCCCTAAAAAATCAGCTAAAAAGCTTTCTTTGGTGGGTGGAGCGGGGGGGACATGGATAAATTTTTTTTTGAAAAGAAAAGGCATTCTAATATACTTACAGAAACTATACTAATTAGCTCTGGGAGGAAACTCGAGAGTTTCAAAGTCACGATTCTGGCAGAAAGAATTGAAACACTTGGAATGAACATTAAAATTGTAATTTTCCAGAGTAGTTAGATAATTGAGTAAGTGTATTGGGGAGAGAAGAATCACTTTCTAATTACTAGACAACTTCAAAGAATTCCATGTCATACTGACTAAGCATTTTTATGAAAAATTCCAACTGAAATCAGAAATATAGGCAATGAAGATTTATTTTCTGCTTTTGATTTTTTACTTAAGAGGATCATACTCGGGCAACCGAGACAGCCACATCTGCAAGGAGCTTTTGTGTGCCCAAGATTACGCTGGACTCTATCGGAGGACACTGTGGGAGAGGCAGGGAGGCAGCGCCTTCCCACTGCCTCTGACAGGCAGGCCAGCACCTCGCCGGTTGCCTCCCTGCTAAGGCACAGGTCTTGTCTGGGTTCTGCAGAAGCACAACCTGAGACAGGGATTCTGGGGCATGTGAGTTAGTGAGGAAGTGAAATTTGTAGGGAAATGAGGGACACAAAACAAGGCAGATGAGAAGTCTAACTAAGCAAAGATGTGGTTTTAAAGTGATGCTGGGTGATTCCATGGTGAGCCCTGGAGAGTCAAGTGCACTGTAGTTGTTCTGCCCGGAGAAGCAGAGGGCTGGGTTTCTATAGCTTCAGTAAGAGTCATTCATTGGCCTTGACCTTCCTGGTGGGGGTGGGGTAGGCATGGGAGGTGTGCTCCCCCACCATCTGTGGTATGGCAGCATCAGCCAGTGAGAGACAGTCCCCAGAGAAGGGGGCAGTTGAGAGCTACTAGCAACCAACATCCACAGCAGTTGGAAGTGGACACACCAGTCGCACACAGGGATGAGGCACCAGGTGCATCTGCTGTACCGATTACCACAAACCTCAGTGTCCCAGAGGAAATAATGCCACTGCAAGGTGACTCCCTAGGCTGTGCTGCCATTAACTGTGCCCCCACAGTCAGCAGCTTTCCAGTAGCTTTCTAAAGGCGGAAGCCTAATCCTCAAATCATTCCCTTCTGTA
Source organism: Phyllostomus discolor (assembly GCF_004126475.2). Lineage (NCBI taxonomy): Eukaryota > Metazoa > Chordata > Mammalia > Chiroptera > Phyllostomidae > Phyllostomus > Phyllostomus discolor. Next base: position 16,015,482 of record NC_040909.2, on the reverse strand, counting down.
ATTACCCAACGCTGGTGCCTGACTGAAACAAAATGAATTTTTTTCTTTTTTTGCAATTTAACATTTAAGCCTTTATTAAAAGATGTGTATCTCATCCTCTCCAGACTCCTCACCCTCCCCATGGAAACTGCACGGAGGCTGCTGCATACTCTGTAGGGTGTTGCTCTCAGTGGACGGAATCTTGCTCTGAAGAAGCCAGATGGGGTGGATTAATGAAATCTGTTGTTCCCCACCTCCACCGAGGGACTAAGTCCCTGCACGCAGAGAGGAGCAGTCCATTCAGGGTTTTGCCAGTTTGATACACGGAGGAGACTACGGAGACACTTTTCCGGTGCTGGGGGATTTCTGTTAAGGATCAGAAGTCATGGAGTTCGGTCTTGTGGGAGACTCTAGTCACAGGAAATCGATGTGAGGGCTCTGCCACTGGGGCCACCTGTGACGAGCAGAGGAAAACTGTGGGTGTGTGACTGCCTGTCCAGGCTCAGTGGGAACCCTGTAGGGTGCACAGGCAGCAACTTGGGAAATGGTGCCGCTATAGGTGTGAGGCTGTGAGAGACCTGAGTTATGTCCCACCTGGGGATCTTTCCTGGATTAAGAGAATGCCTCAAGCACACACAGAAAGTTCAAGAAAAATGCCACATGGGACATCCAAGGCAAGTCAGAGGCCTTTTCAAACTAAACAACCACTCTCAGAAGCACTGCACTTTGAACTGACCAGCTGAAGAAGCAGCCAGCACCGACTTCAGAACAGAATGAAAAGGGGGATGCGGCGCCTTTGTCATCATTCCCCTACAAGACAATCGTGCCTATTTAGCTCAGGTCTGTGTTTAAGAATTCACACTGCCATCCTTCCCACTGAGCCACTGGGCTGGGCGGGAGCTCTGTGTGTGGAGACCGTGCTCACGAGAAGGCGCGTGAAAAAGAAACGAGGTGGGTGGTGGCTTTTGTTTGAAATGAATTGTGTTTGGGAGCCCTCTGAAGAGCAAAAAATAGACCTATTATTGACCTACAAGCATCCATGAAATGGGATACGATCTCTGGCACAAAAAAATAGAATAGGAACTCCCCAATGCTGTAGCTATGTACAGATGAAAAAATTGTCCGTAGCCGAGGGGACTAGTTCTTCATCCACAATCCCAAGGTTGAGCTTCCTGCAGAATCCTGAACAGTATTATCTGTTTCTGGAACACAGATAAAGATAGATAGTCAGGTAGATAGACAGACAGACAGATAGATATAGAGATAGACAGATTAGATATATAGATATAGACATGTCCGTGATAAAGATGGCAAGGATATAGACATCAGTGACACGGCTATCAGTGACACAGATCTCAGTAATATAGATATATATCTATATTATATATGATAGATACAGAGACGAGATAGAGATACAGAAGGGGAACACAGTATGCCACCCCAAAATATGCCTCTATGGAACATTTACATATGTTAATATACATGTAAATATATTTATAAACATATAAGCATAGGATCATTTTTACGTTGATTATTTTTAAGAAACAGACACAAGTAAAGCTCTGAAATCTGAGAAGTTATCCTTTTGTAAGAGACATTTTTACATTTATAAGCAAAATCTCAATTTGCAAGGGTGTCTTCCCTTCGGTACCAGGAAGGATGACTCTAACTCTCTAGAAACTCGTTATTAATTCAGAAGGCAGCGACTTCAACCTGCATAACAACCTTACCTTCGTTTGCTGTGCTTTTCCTGGTAACCTCCCATAACTGGCCTCCCCCGCCACCAAAAACTTTTGACTTTAGCTAGAGACTGCTATTTATGGAAGTGGCAGTTACTCAGTTTTCCTGGGTATCTCCCATATACACAGGAGATATACATGTTTTTAAACTTCTGTTTGTTTTTCTCTTGATAAACTGTCTTCGGTATAGGGAGGTCTCAGCCAAGAACCTAGAAGGGTAAAAAGAAAACTATTTTCCCTTTCTTCCACAATGGAGACATAAAACAGCAATATCGATATAGATGGTACAGATTTTTTTTTTACTTTAATAGTCCTCTTTTTTATGACCATTGTGAGGGTGAGAAGGAATCATGGGCAACACTTTCTGAGCACTCACTGGGGCACCACACACTGAAGAGCACATCCATGTATTATCTCACTAAATCCTCAACGCACCACCATAAAGAAAAGGCTCGTAGCTTTTAGCCTCATTGACAAGCTAAGGAAACTGAGGCTCAGGACATTACCCCTGGGAAACAGTACTAAGATCTGAACCCTGCCCAGTCTGACCTCAGCCTGAGCTTCTTCACCACTGTTTCATTTCATTAAAGGAAATGACATTCTATACAGGAGCCACAATTGAACAGGTGCTCAGTGTGGCCTTGCGAAGGGGAGCAAAGAGAGGCAGTCACTGAGTGCCCTTGAACATTTGAGGGACTCAGTTTCTCCTACCGGCAGCCCGCCATGGTGCTGCTCACTGCCTGAAGCATCGTGTGGTTTGTGGAACGAGGAACAGTCGCTACTGACTCCTCTCGTCCTCCATCCTATGCAGCGAGTCAGCCACTAAATGCAACAGACTCTCTTGAAATAACTCATAACCACCCTTCGTCCCCACATTTCTTCCTCCACTTTGGGTTCAGTCTCAGTCTATTCCTGTTTTAATGACACCATTTTCCCCACTGGCTGCTCTGATTCAGCTGTCTCTGTCCTCATCTTATGAGCCTGCTCACTGCCAGGCATGGCTTTTAAGTGTCATTTCACTGCCAGCTCAGACACCTGGGACAGCTCTCCGTTCCTCACTGACCGACGTCGGCCCCTTCACCTCATTACAGTCTGTCCTCAGGCCAGAGCACCCAAGTCCACCCCCACCTGCACTCCATCTCGTCATCTGCCTTCCTTTCTTTGCACATCTGGCCATCTCCATCTGTGTCGCCTTCCCCGCCCCACCCTGTTACTAAATCATATCCACATATCAAGGTCAAGTTGAAGTCTCACTTCACCCTTGACGACTGTACTTTAACCCAAACCACCCCATCCTCAATTGTCCTGTAGATACCAGGTCTGTTTTCATGAGTTATTGCCACAAGGAAATGCTTGGACAAGAATCCTGATGCAAATATTCTATCTGGAAGCGGCAGGAAACACCCCAGAGGAGTGCAGAAGAGGGACAGGGAGGAAAAGCAGCCAATGGAAGGTGTATTGCCAAGCCAGTTCCTACTGTGAACAACTGGAGCTCAAGCCTGTTGGGCACGGGGGAGCCAGGATAGGACAGACACTCAGCCATCTGGCGGGTTGTATGCAGCAGAGCTGTCACCACAACCCTGGACTGCCTAGCCATGTAGAGTGAGAGAAAAATAAAAAAATTTGTGTAATTAAATTCATTGTTATTTTGTGTTTCTCTTTTTCACAGCTAACCAAATCATACATTTTATTGCTATTTCTTCATTTTCCACTTTTAGAAATTACCTACTGATGACTTATGATATCAGGTAAATATTAGCTTTCTTATAACTTCCACCCCTCCACCTACACATCTTCGATCTCAATATAGTTTTATTATAATATTATAACTGTAATTCTTGTTCACCAACCAAATCCAATAGTATACTATCAATGTTTCCTTTCTTGTACAACTTTTCATCATACCTGGATTTAAGAACTGCCTTACTTACTATCTCTATCTTACTTACTTACTCTATCTTCACTTACTTACTCCAAAACTACTGCTAGATTTTCTGCACCACCCGATGGCCTCTAAACTCATTCTTCCACAGACAGAAACGTACCCAATGCTCATCCAGTTCCACCTCTGTTTCTCAGACTCTCTCCGCTGGACCCCTTGGTCCTCCCACCCTCCAGGTCTGCTGCGCAGCCACCACCACAGGGCTTCGCCTCACACTCCTGCTGGGGCTTTGCTCTGCCTCACTCCTCTGCGGGATTCCCGGTTTCCTTGCCATCAAGTCTTCCACTGTTTTGGTTTCTCCTCTAATGTGGGGGACTGCTTCTGGTAGCTTCCTAGGGAAGGATGCCTAAAAGGTAAGTTGCACTTAACATCTGTTTGGTGGGAAGCAGACACACGGATGGCCCCAGGGTTTCTCCAGGCTTGCAGGACCCATCAGAAAAGCTGGAAGAAGTGACACTAGTAGAATATCACCTCTTGTCTCACCTTCAGGTGCAACTGTGCTGCTGCAGAAGAATATAACTAAGGTAGGGAAACACATTCTCCACGATGGAGCTTTCCAGAAAGAGCGAAAGGCACTACTGACAGATCTGGATGCAAGAAATTCAAGAACTCCAGTCTACAGCCATTCCACCCTTAAGGCGCCCAATCTCATCTGATCTTAGAAGAAATTCACTCCAGATGACCCTCTCATGAATGTACTGACTTTCAAAATTTTCCCTTGAACTCTGTTAACTTACTCCCCAAGAGCAGAAGATGTTATGTGGCACTTTTTCTACTCCTCACCTGGAATGAATCTGAAAGCAAACTGCCCCGAACTCATTCGCTGTGTAGTTAGCCACACAACATTTACAACTCAGAATGCTCCAGCAAAGCACAATGAAATCAGCAGATAAAACAGCCCAACAAGAACAGGGCATCCCTGCTAGCCCCGGAGACGGAGACGAGCTGGCAGGTGCACCTCTGAGCACCCCAGGCTGTGCCCTGCTCCTCCCCAGGCTCCTCCTTGGCTCTTGATTTCAGACTGCCAGTGAGCATCAGGGTCCTGAGAACTCTGGCCCAGGTTTGGGGCCATTTCTCATCCAAGCTTGGATGGGTAGTTTAGAAAGTCGGTTTTGCTCCAGGTAGAAAACCAGCCATGATGAATTCATCCAACACACTTTCTTGTTTTTTAATTTAAAATTGTATCTCGAGGTGTGCTTGCTGAAGGCAAACGCACGAGGATCTGGGATGCGGAGGGAGAAGCTATTTCCCACTACTTGGCTCTCTTCAACCAGGAATCAGGCTAGTAACATTATTACAGTGGAGTCTCAGCACCATCAGCTAATTGACTCAGAAGGCCCCCTTCATAGCTTGTAATTGTAAAAAGGGCTCTGCGAGCGGTAAGTGACCCACATGCTCCATCCCTAAGGGCTGCAGAGGAAAGAGTGGAGAGTTTTTATGGCCTTTCCGCAGCCTCGGTGTCTGCTCCCTGTTTTCAAAGGAGGAAACAGCAAATGGTTCTTCCTTTGGCTTTTTCTCCTCTCCTATTTATCTTGGATTCCCCTCAGAGCTGGAAATGGCCTCTGCTCCCTCTAATGTATATATTCCCCCAGAACTTAAAGCAATGTCTCTTGAAAATATAACATCGTGGTTGTGAAATACATATGATGAAGATGTACTCGACCCAACTTATCTTCACTATAGGGGCTTTTTAGGTCTTGATATGATAATTTATAACTCTCCAAGACAGGCTACTGAAAGTAGCATTTCCACAACTTGTTTAATCATACAACCCTTTTTTGGGGGAAGGGGTGTGGGCATTTCCTTATATTTCACGGGCTGTTGGCCCAAGGGATGTAATTTAGGGAACTGGAGGAAATACCAGCAGAGCGAGCCTTCATGTCTCCAGCCCCATGATGTATTTCTGAACCAGAGTAATGTCATCTTTGGGAAAACCAGGAGACTAGGGCTTGAAAATTTCCTTCACCATGCCCTGGCTATTTTACCCCAGCCAAGTTACTTAACTTCTGTGAGATCCATTTTCCTATGTGTAACATGGGAACAATTACACTTACTTTTTTAACAGAGATATTTAGAAAAGATTGAATGAAATACCACACGTAAAAACCCTGCTGAATGCCTCACTTTAAGTGGACACCAACTCTAGCTAATAGCCTTTCTCTTTCCTTTGCAACTTCTTCTTTCCCACCCACATCTACCTCATTTTGTCAAAGACCTCTGCATTACCCCCTTGCTTGCTGATGTTCAAAGCCTTTTCAGAATGCATGAAATAGATATGACGGTGCATCAATAAACCAGGAAGAGGGGCTTACCTGAAGTAGTGACTTTCACACACTGAGGCAGCAAAATTACTTGTCAAGAATTTTTTCATTAAATAATAAACTAAAAAATACCCACATCGAAAGATTCGCATTTAGGAGACTGTAGGTGAGGCACTGGTTTCTATATTTTAGCAGAATTTCTAGGGAATTAATTATGAGGCAAACAAAAGTTTGGTAATCGTAAGGTTTTATATATATATATCAGTCTAGATCTAGATAATGTCACAGGCTTCTGTGGGAACAAGAAGTGGGAGGGGAGAGAAGGTCAGGGCCCTCGTGATTGAGAAATGAAGCCAGAGAAGGAAGGCAGAAGCTCAGAATAGAAGCTCTGACTAAGGACAGTCTTTCTCTCTTTTCCCTTTCTCCTGAAAGTATGTTGAGGACGGTTGCAGGAAGGGGAGAAAATACTAATGTGACCAAGGGTGAGTGCTGCTGGGCAGCTTTTGAGGCATGCTGGTGGGGTCCATCAGGCAGCCACACACCTGTGCTCGGTAAATACCCATTCTGCTGTCTCCAAAGCCACTCCTAACTCTGCCAGTGCTTCAGCCACGCCCATTACTAAAGCCTGATGCCATGGTCAACAGCCCCTTGACGAGTACGTTTAGGGACCTGGGGAAATCTAGATACTGAATTACCTATAACCCCAAGGCCCCTAATAATCCAGTTGAACAGCTCCCTTCCCTGGTGTCCCAGATGGCTTCACGTTTCACTCTCCTTTCATGAACAGAACCACTGAACTGCCTTCCTGTTTTGCTAATCCAAAACCGGCATGCAACTGTCAATGAGAATGGGCTGGGAAACAATGTGAAAATCATATAAAAAAAAAAGCAAAGGGACCAGCAGTAAACAAGTTCCTCCCAAAGGTTTCTGTGAGGGCTTAATAACTGACATACGGTATCCAGCAGGGCATGGCCCTTCGTCTGGTGCTCACGGAGAGGAACAACAGGCAGTATTTTAGATATCAGGCTGTAGATACAGTCAGTGCAGGGAGTATGTCTGTTATTTCTGTCCCCCAAGTAGGCCCAGGGCCTGGCAGACAGTGAGAGCTCAATAAATTTTAGCTGGCTGACTGGATAACTGACATAGATTCCAGTATCAACCATCAAATCTGCACATTTTTATGACACATTCGCTGTGTGGCCACAGCATGGGGGTCTCTCTGTTGGCATAAAGGTGCAGAAGAGCACCCTCCCAGCTTTCGGCATTAACACTTTTGTCTGGCCAGAAAGGTTTACACAATATGCACACACACACACACGCACTACACTGTGAACACTCCAAATGATACACAGTCAGACGGAACACTGTGATGTGAAGACATGCTGTGGTGAGTTGGATTAAAGGAAAATTCGGCATGGACCGGCATAGCCTCATCAGGGAAGAAGAACTCCTGGTGAAAGAGTGGAGAGCGCACTGGCTCCGAGTCGGGCAACCACAGGCCCAAGTGCAACTCTGATTTCCTCTTCGTTCAACCCTCTTCACTCAATTCACAGGGTTGTTGGGAAGATTTGTGGATTTAGAACCTAAGAGTATTTTTTATATAAATTTTTCATCTTGGGTGGTGTGGTTGGCTAATGGCCCCCAAAGAAGGGCACACACTAATCCCTGGAACCTGTGAATATGCCACCTTATATGGTATAAGAAAGGGCTTGGCAGGTGTAATGAGTTAAGAATCTTGAGATGGGGAGAGTACCCTGGGTTACCTGGGTGAGCCCTGTTAATCACAGGGTTAGGCAAGAGGGTGTGCAGGAGGGAGTACCTCTTGGGGTATAAGGTGAAGGCAAGAGGGTAAAAGTCGGAGAAGGGGATGTAAGGATAGAAGCACAGGCTGGGGGGATGCAGGGCCACAAGCTAAAGAGTACAGACAGCCTCTAAAAGCTGGCAAAGGCAGGAACAGATTCTTGCCTGGAGCCTCGAGAAGAAATTCAGCACTGCCGATGCCTTGATTCCAGCCCAATAAAAGTCATTTTGGACTTCTTACCCTCAGAGCTATAAGACAATAATTTGTGTTAAGTCACTGAGCTCTGGCAGTCTGTTATAGCAGCAACAAGACACTAATACAGGTTGCTTTTGTTGACCTGCTGCTCTCCAGCCTAGAGGCTGAGGCATCCATCCATTCAGGAGGATAGCAGAACTCAGATAAGAACAAAGCATTCAATGGTCAGCCTTTGAGGACAAAGTCAATTCCTGGTGCATATTTAGAAACAACAAGTATGGAAGCTATGGCTTTCACTTTGTAAAAACTGTGATTTTTTTGAGAGAGAGAAAGTGAAAACAAGTGATTGCCGGTTCCCAAGATCAAATGCTTGTAAACTCAGAGGATCCCAGGGCAAAGAAAGAGGATGTGTTCTGAGACAAGTTTAGCCACCATGCAGGGAGCAGATAAAAGGCTAGGGGATAACCCAGAGGAACATGCAAGAGGGTGAGATTATGGGTAAGATGTAGTTTCCCTGCCCCATACAAAAAGTGAGTAGGTGGATGTGTGTGAGATGCTAGAAAAACCGGCAGTAAGAACGCAGGACATGCTGAAGGGGAAGAGACTTCTACCCCACCTCACTCCAATAGTTCTAGGGGAAGAAAACCCTGAGAACCGCTCACAGTGCCCCCAACACTATGGGAAGGTACATGGAGGCTGGTGGACTTTAGACAGCAAGAGCACCTGAGGTCACATTTGTGGTTCCCACAGAGATCTACCTTTCCTTGTGCCACAGTGAAGGGACCCAGCAGGAAGGTGAGAAAGCCCACACACTGAAAGGGCCTTGGAGTCAGAAGAAGGAGGTTGTCAAGTACACAGACTTCACAGCTACAGCCCGTGACTTGGTCCAAGGGCAGCAGTGAACATAGCAAGCGTGCAGCAGGCATTAAGATCCACTCTCCACAAGCAATGGTGAGTGAGCTCTGCTGAGGCCGGTGAGAACACCCAACGGAATGCACCCTTCCTTTGCGGCTGTGGTGCTGTGTGCCTTTCCCCTGCGCCCTGGTAGGACTGTGGAGAGGGAGAGGGAAGGGAGGACCCCTGAGAAGGGACGTCATCCTTGATGGGGAGTTCACTTTTAATTAACTGAATTTAAAGCCTGAATTGACTGAGTATTGACTCGGAAAGAAATTAAGTTTTAAGCCAGAAGAATTGAGTTACCTTGATGTGACAAAAAAATCTCCCCCACCACAAAGAACAAGTTGAGTTTGATTATTGAGAAATAAATTGAATTATACTGCTGTTTTTAAAAGCTGTGACTAAGAACTTAAGCCAGTGCATGGGTGTAAAGCACTTGGCACACAGTAGATGCTCGGGGGTGTTATTACCACGCCTACCCTCTGCAAATGAAGGAAGGGATTTGTCCAGGGGGACAGGGAGGGGAAGGACATAGTTTGTGGAAGAAATCTTTAAGAACACCAAGTCTTAAAGGAAGTAGCAGATGTCTATTGTTTTGCCTGACCGTTTTAAGGACCTTCCTGCTGGTAACAGCACCCTGATTTTCCTTTGGAATATACCACTTTCCTGCTCTTTCCATGTGATTGGAGTAGGCTGACATTACCCCCAACTCTGGCATATCACCTAGTCCTGTTCAGTCAGAACATTCTAGCCTGTGTTCACCGTAGTCAGTTCAAGAAAGAGAAGGGTCCCAAGCTTCATCCCAGCTAGGAATTCCAAGGGCTTTTGCTGGCACCACTTGGAATGAGATTCCCTTTCTGTTAGAATTGATGAACTGGGGGAAAAAAAAACATAAGAAAGCCTGGATTTCTGCTGCTATCTTTCCAAAACAAGGGATATCCTGCCTGACATGAAAGCCAATGCAGAGAAAAGAAGTTTGGAGAGATTTGGAGAAAAGGATACCAGGAAGCATTATCGGTGCACCTGGATCCATTCATGCTTGAATCCTTTTCTATAGAAGCAAATTAGGTTTCTTTCACTAGCAAATATAGAAGCCTGAGTAAAACACAGAGGTATGCACTTCCTGTGTTCGCAAGACAACAAGGAAATCAGCCTAGTAGAGAACGATGGTATTGCATAAGAAAAGTATAAACAAGTAGGGTAGCAGATATTCAAAAAGCTCTTGAATGCCAAGCTCAGTAACTTGATTTTGGTCCAATAAACACTAGATAGTCAGAGCAGGTTAAAGAAATAAGTGACATAATAAAAAGATTATGTGGAGAAGACTGGCGTGGCAGTTACATGCAAGACTGAAAAAGCAAGGGCTCTTAGCCTGGGACCCAGGTACCTAAATGGAAAAAAAAAAACAAGTTTATTTACATTAATCTGTGATTGGAATGTGGCATCTTCTATTTTGAATGTAGACAACACACTGCTCTAGTAGCAGCAGTACTTGTATATTTTTCTGCATAAAAGTTATGGGTCTTTTCCTATCCCTTTACAGTTATTGCAGATATTTAAAAAACTCATTTATACTCATCGTTCCTTTAAAATTATAGTTGTTGCTGAACCTACCACTGGATCTTGTCTGAGACATTAATGGAGAAGCACATATGTTACAACAGCATGTCTGGGAGGTGGGGGGTTCTATTTCACTAACTGTATTTTAATATAATTGGCTTACTTTGTAATCTTAAGTGTTTGCCTTTGTGCATTGGAAATCATTATGTGGAGGAACCGTTACGTTGCACCAAGGGGGCACCAAAACAATGGCACTGAGTTTATTACAAATCTTTGCGTCAGAGGAGGCAGAGAATCTGGCAGCCGGGAGGCATAGAGGGCTTCAAGTCAGAAGGAAGAGTGGAGAAGAAGACACACCCGAGAAGCTTTGGGAAAATGTCAGCTGGAGCTACAGGAGAAAATGCACCTATGGGAGTCAGGCAATGCAATAAAGGAGGATCTAAGAGACCAAGGACTCCAAGTTTCCAAACCTGAATGAGTGGGACAAAGTCAGCACTCGACAAATGACAAAATAATGAGGATAGAAAATGAAGGACACAGAGCTGGTTTAATTAAGGTTAGCTTTGTTATATTTTCCAAGGTCATGGTAGGACTTTCCAAAGGAAATATTCAATAGGAAAATCAAAATATCTCCCAAGCGCTCAGCTCAGAGGGCAGGGTGTGTGGCCTGTCTCCTGGGAAGGCCTCTGTATGGAGGGGAAGGTATGGCTATAAATGTATGCTCTTGGGGAAGAGTGTGTAGGAAACCAAGGACCCGTGTCACTGGGGTCACTGGGGCTCTGTCCCCTGGGATTCTCCCACCTCTGCCTTCCTCCACCTTCAGGGAGCAGTGTGACGACACTGTGTATTCCCAGCCTAAAGCCCTCACACAGTATCAGGCAGAGAGCGATATTCCCTTTTAGTCGTCTCTGGGGACAGAGCGCAGCTCCTTTTCCAGCCTTCCCTGATGCTCACTCCGCTCAGGCTGGCTTGGTTCAGGTGGACCCTCTGACCTCGGGCGACCACACAGCCAGGTCGGTCCAGAAGAGTCCACATCTACTTATTACCCCAGTGTAAGCAAGCAGTGCCCCCTTTCACTCTGGAACGCATTCCAGTTTGCGTGACAAAGCATATGGCCACACTTCCCTGAACAGTCACTGAGCTAGGGAAGCAGGGAACACATTCACCTGGGCTATGTTCAGAGATGTGGGCAGGGAAGGATATCCCTGAACAAAATCAGGACAGGTGCTAGAAAAGAACATGGGAGCTGGACAGCAAAACCCACTGATGCCCACTTTAGGAAGTACGATAAGGTAGATTCCTTAAGTTGGAACAGAAATATTTATAGCAAGGTAAAACTTAGAAAGCTGAGGGGATATCACAAGAAGAGATCAAAAGGGGAGGTCCTGGAGAGGTGACGAGCTCTCACTAAATTGTGAATAGTAGCCCTGATTTATTTATCCTGTGTCTTCCGACAACCTTTAGCCCGGCGCCTGGAAGTTTTTGAAATGTTGAATTGAAAACAGAACATCAGAGATGACTGGCCCTCAGTGCAGAGAATACTTTCCACACCCAGGAAGACTTCTATTCCTGAAAATCTATCTCTTCTGCCTGTAGCACGTGCAGCGTGACGTAAAACGGAGGGCAGTCCGTTCTGTGAGGAGTCCTGCGAGGATCCACAACTGAGGCACTTAGAACCGCAAACACCTTGTATATTATCAGCTATAATCTTCACAGAAGCTGGTGTACAAACATCTAACTTTTTCCCCCCATTTCTCAGTTAAACCAAGTTCTCAAATCATTTCCGAACAGGAAAAAAAAATCTCAGTCTTTTTCACTCAAACTAACTCAGGATTTAAACTTGAGGAAGAGTGTGTAGGAAACTCCTGGTCAATTCAAGACTTACATTTAGTCTACGTATGATCTCTATTCAGGACCAGTTATGTAATTTTCAGGCCCCACTGCAACACGACAATGCAGGGCCGCTTGTCTCAGACTGTTAATATTTTTAAGACAACAGCAGCACATCATTCGATCAAGCAGAAATCCTTCCTGAGCAAGGAACGGCATACAGGTCGCAGGCCATGAAGCCGGCCCTGTCTCCTCTCTCTCTTCCTTCTGACACCCCATGAGGTGAGACCTTCCAAATGTTTTTACTTTCCCTCTACCCACGTTTGTGAAGCCTGTCTGAGGCTCTTGCTCATAGATTATTTTCCAGTTAGGAAGCCCCTCTACATCAGAAACTCCACTTAGAACTTAACGTTACATGTCCCCACTCATTCCGTCATTGCCAATTGCTTAGCTTTCTGGGGTCTGTGTGTTATGAGTTCTTTCTCAGGTTTTTCACTCGTATGGCGCGTGATCGTATTTTTTCTGACTTTCCTGCAAATCCATAAATTTCATTCTTTCACCCTGGCAACTGCATAATATCTCGGGTGCATATAAGATTCTTCGGGCATAGACCTTTTTTCTTGGAAGAATATTATAGACATTATTCCATTATCTTCTCATTTGCTGTGTTGCCCAAATACAGTTCAGAGGAGCCTGATTCTTTCTTCTGTGTAGCTTTTTTTTTCTATCTTGAAGTTTATAGGATTTTTATCTTTACCCTTTCAGTTCAGGATTAACACCAGGATATACTGAGTTACAGGGTTTTTCTCTCCAACACTGTCTGGTACTCAGAACACTTTCACTCTGCAGACTAAGGGGTTTCTTTAGCCTCATTCTCACATCACCTCAGAGAAATTTCTTCTTCTTATTTGTTGATAAGCAAGCTCTCCTTCATCTGTCCTTTGCTCCTGCTAGAACTGATGGTGTTCATACATTAGGTCTCAAGAATCTGTGTACAGATTTGCATACGTTCTTTGTCCACGATTCCCTTCTCTGCAATTTTGCTCCAACTTCTTGCTCTTGATCGCCCAATCCAGTTCAGGTCCCAAGGAATCACTCTTCCCTTCACCTACAAAACTTCGAGATTAAAAGAGCATGGTTTTCATGCCAGAGAATGTTCTTTTCTCTGAGCTGTGGGCAAGTCTTTGCTTTCCCAGGACCTTCACTCCTCCGAGCTGCCGCCGGCACCAGTGCTCTGTCCGTTCTCTTGTGCCTTGAACTCTTGATCGCTCTTCCCTGGGCTCAGGCCACCAGGGGACACCAAGGGCAGGGCCGTGGGAAGAGTGTGCAGTGAAACGAGGAACAACAAACCCAACCAGAGGCCAGACCGCCTTTCATTTTCACCACACACGACAGCATAAACAATGTCGGCAATAAATTACACCTCTCCCCTGGGAAGCTGCTCTTGGACTAGGTTTTACAGAATTGCTATGGTTACAGTTGAGTTTTAATTAGACATATATAAGCTTCAAATTAGCACATCTTGATTACTTATCATGTATTTATTTATTTATTTACTAAATTACTTTGATTTATGAGCCTTTAGAAATCTTTAAGCTTTTCCATTTCCTATAGGCCAAAAAAAGTATTTGCTGAGAGGTACCAGAAACCTCGTGTTGTTTACCCTTAACCTTGGATATACATATCAGTTTTCCTATTTCTTCCCTTTGAGCATGAACTGCTCAAATTTTAAAGGTATTTTCAAAAGGTTAAATAGACTATTTAACTAATTCTGCACATCTCAAAGCAAGAAAGAATGTCGACAGCCACCTTAAGTTTCAGGTAGGTATACAAGGTACTTATCTTTTCATAGACATTGTACTCCACATGGAAGGTAATTCAGAAAATTCTCATTTATACAGTTGGCCCCCAACATGGACACGCCGTTCTGAGCCCCTGGGAAGAGTAAGTTCAGAGTCTGGGGTTGCTCCAGCTCCCGTCAGATGCACTCCCCATCTCTAGCCCTGTGGTACTCCTCCCTAGGCTGCGTCTGTACAGTGGACCAAACACAAACGATGGCAGCGCGATAACTGTGATGGTGCGGAAACAGAACTTGGGGCACTTGAGTTCTGTTGCTATATGAATACTTAGCATTTTTATTTGTGCTTTTTTAACAGTGTTAAATGGAAAGAAGTATAAACTGCAAGCCAAAATATTTTGCTTGGGAAGTGAAAAGTTTAGTTCGCACTTGTAATTTTGCTGAATTGTAATAACACTTTGAAAATTAAAATGTGTTATTCTTGGTTATTTGTTCTTTGTTTATAGCTAAAGAGCAAGTAAATAAAATAATGATTATTACCAAATACTACATGGTTTACACTGAAAATAATATATAAAAGAGGGGATATTACAATATGACCCACTCTGGGTATTAAACAGCTGAACACTTCCCTGGGTCCAACCCCTGGGGCACTTCGCTGACAGTGACGGTGCACGATCTACCTTATGTGGTGACTCAGCTGGCAAGTTATTGTCCCCATGGGATGTCAGGACAAAATATGTGGGCCCCTGGCCACATCTGCAAACACTAGTACTCCTGGGCCTTGGCAGTAGGAGGGACTCACCTCATTTTTCCAGATCCCTCACTACTTCTCAAGATCTGACACCAGCAAGAAGTCCCAGAACCACTCACAGGGCTGGAATGACCTCCCCTCCTGGGTCTCAGACCACTGTAAGCCACATTTTCTCCAGGGTCTTGCACCTGGATCCTTATCCCCAGGGTTCTCACCTGGTGATCCTTAGTTCTTATCAGCTTCAGAGATGAAAAAGTCTTAAGATACTTCCATCCCCGGACCCCACCAAAGCCCAAGATCTGCTACTATCCCCCTGCAGAAAACTCAGATTTGAGTCGGGAAGAGATCAGCTGCTGTCATCATCCCAGAGCCCTCGCCACTGAGGCACACAGTCACAGCTTCATATGTACAACATGTAACAATTTCTGATAGATAAATTCGGGAGTTCTTTGCCCATTCTTTTTTGCTTGGAATTGAAAACATTTTTCAATCCATGTAAATCAGTAACTACCAGATTTAAATATGGCCGATTCAAGATTTAGATTCGGTCAGTTCAAGGTGTTCTCTATCTCCCTTGGTCTCCTCTTGGCCTCTCGGTGGACCTGGGTTCCCACAGGCTCTGTTCTCCTAGCATGGGGAAAGGCAGCTCGTGCAGATAATCCACATCTGGGTCTCCTCTGAAAGAAGGGCTCCTCAATTTCCTGAACAATCAAGCTGGGAGATTTTAAAAGCATTCTTACAAATTCTTTGACACTCCTATCAAGAGGTGCCATCTTCCCTTGATCCTGGGTAGGCTTTTGTGCCTGTATCAGTGAGAAGTGTTGCCTTATTGACTTTCAAGGCTAGCTTAGATAAGGCCCCAGAGCTTTGGGGAGTGACTTTTGGGATATTCGCTCTGGTAACCTTCAGCTACCATGGAGGAGGTCTTCGACTGGTGGCTGCCCCATGAAAAGACCACATGGAGAAAAAGAGAAGCTCTCACAGCCCCCACTGTGCCTGCCCTCAGCTGTTTAAGTCTTCCCATCCCGGGGGTCAGTCATGTAAATAAATACCCAAGGCAACCACAGGTCCAGGTGCCATTTGACTGCAACCCATGAGAGACCCTGAGCAAGAAAGGCCTAGCTGAGCCCAACCACTCTCTCCTCCAGATTTTTGAGCAAAACTAATGATTGTTGTGCATTTAAACTTAAGCTAATGGCTTAAGCCAATGTTTCAAGGTAGTCTGTTCTGCAGCAAGAGACGACTGAAACACATCGACTGCTGATGTACCTCGCACCCTCTTCTCTCAGCAGAAGCAATGCTCAGTCATTAATCCAGGGATCTCCATTTCTTCCCTCCGTGGATGATACTCTGATACCTGGCTATGCTCTCCATCCAGTTACTGGCCTGGGATGAGTAACCAGCAGCTTCTCTCATGAAGTCCCCTCACCCAGTGCCACAATGATGCCCCGGCAGGCCCACTAGCTCTCAGCCCTCAGCCAACTCCCTGGTTGTACTCCAGCAGGAGAGGCAGGGCTGCTACCTTGTAATACTTCTCCAGACAAAGTCTGCAGCCTTTGCCTAGACTACCTCAGTTGCCTCTTATTGTCATGTGGCCAAAGGTTAACTCATTCCAGGTGCTAAATGGGATACCAGTTCCCTCAACCCTCAGATTCCCAAACATTTGAGGGTACCCATCACTCTCACTATCTAAAGGAGGTGCCCTGGGCCTCTTCTCTGAGCTGCAACAGTATCTAAACTTCCTTCATAATTTTTTCCTCCTACTAAATGTGTTTTCCTTTCTGTGGCATTCAAAGTCTCTTATGTCATCTCATGTTTTTCCTATTGTGTATTGTACATAGCTGTATTCTTGAAATCCTCCCAAAATTATGGTTTATGCTTACAGCTCAGCTATTTGGAATTTCATAGAAAAACATAAGCCAACATAGCGTGTCTCTTAAAAATCAAAAATATTTTATCTTTCAAAGTATTGAGAACCCAAACCACCTATGCTCACCCAACTTTCTGTCTGCATTCACAAAAATATTCCAGGACACCCTTCCCCAGGAAGATGAAATTCTCAGTACCTTTTATTGTTTGTTTAAAAGATGACCTGAAAGTACTCAACAAGTTACAAAAGTACTCAACCAGACTCATCAACAATCCAAGACCTGCTTTGAATGCCTGGCCTTGCAATTCTCACCTTGCTGAGTCAGCCAGTTCCAAACTACTTTATCAGGAACTTTGCCTGCTTCTAATAGAATCATAAATATTCCAACTTTGCCCTTCCCTTTCTGAAATGATATTAAGACATTATCAAAGGAATGATCTCCTTTATTGTAATAACCAATATACTTGGACTTACTCTATCACCAAATTATTTTGGTGGTATTTTAAGAATTGAACATTCAATAATATTACCTCTGCTATAAATTCACAAAAGCTAATTTAAATATTTAAAGCTAAAACAATTAATTACCCCAGACTGCATCCAACATTCTTGAGAACAGTTAGTTTAGAAAGGAAAGTAATAAGTACAAGGACATAGGCATATAAAGAAAGATAGAAGAGGAGGAGGAGAAAGAGTAAATAATAATAATTCATTTAATCCTCACAACAAATCAACGAGTTAGGTATTATTATTACCTCAGTTTACAGATGGGAAAGCTAAGGCATGCAGACCAGATAATTTGCCCAAGACTATAACATGGCTGGTCAGTGGCAGAACTGGGACTGTACCCACACAGTCTTGCTTCAGAGTCTGTACTCTTAAACACTATGATAGTATCCTATTACTTATGAAGACAACAACTGCAAGATGGTACGATAAAAGTCCAAGCATAGCTATGAACAGAGCTTAAAGACAGAGTAGTCAACTGTACCTGAGGGTGGTTTAAGGTGGGAGAAACAAGACTCAGTTGGGCTTGATAAAGGGGTGATGCTTGATGTGAGCTTTGAAAGACGATCAGATGTCCCTGCCTGTGACCTGACCCAGACAGTAGGTATGCAAAGGCCCAAAGGCACAAGACAGTGTGGAGTACTCAGGTAATGGTGAGCTGGCCCGTGGGGAAGTATGAGCAGGGAGGGAGGCACAGTAAGAGACAAGACAGGCTGCAAGGGCTGGATCATTAAAGGTCTGTTGGATTGGCCAATGGGTCTAGTCCAGAATATCAATTCTTAGATCTAACCATGAGCAGCATGTTTAACCATCCCTTCTGCCTCCCAGTAGAGACTTTCAAAATATCAAAGAAAAAGAATCAGAAGTTTCTGCTCTCCAGCAGGAATCAACACACCTCCCCACCCCACCCAAAAGGCGGCAAAGGGCTGCTGTAGTGTGGAGGCACTCGGAGGGAGCAGGCGAAATTTCATCTGGGGTGAGACTCCTCCATTAAATCATACACTTCAAATCCCAAAACAGCACATTAGGGTGAGGTCTTTGCTGTCTCTACAGACAGTAAATGAAGTTTTCCCATTCCCAGTTCTGCATAATAATTCCCCGCCTCGGGCCTGAAGCTAATACAGAATCATGTGTGATGGATGAAGTCGGTGGAAGGAGAGGTCTGAAAGGCACATGTGCCCCCGGGCACCTTTTCCTCTCTCTAAGTGCCACCCTGTGTTAACCACACGTGTGTTCAAAGAGCAAGGGCAAGGAAGGGAAAGCCAAAATGGAAAAGAAGGAGAAGTTTCTCATCAATTCTCTGATTGAGGACAAAGAAAGGAGTCACGAGGGAAGAAAGCAAAGGTAGCACTTTCAGTGTCTAATCACTACCTCCCAAGAGCTAGAATAAAACTAGGGCAGAAGTTCTCAAGAATCCGGAATCGTTCATTCTCAGGGTGGGAGCCTACCCAGCTTGAAAGAGAGAAGAGAAGGACAGATGCTTCTACTTCTGAATTCCAATACCACTGCAGCAATCTGCCCTTAAAAAATGGCAAGGGCCTTAGCTGGAAATATTAATTCAAAATTAGCATTCATTTGCATCCACTTCTTATGTTCCCAACTTTATGAATAAAATCAACCTACTTAATGAAATCAATTTCCAAAGTATTAAAACCACCATTTGGAGGATGATGGAAAAGAAACTCATATATAAATTTTATATATATATATATATATATATATATAATTTTTCATTGCCTGGCACACAGCAGAAGCTTAATATGGAATGAAGAGTGAGTGAATGAATGAATAGTCCCCTTAGTAGCTGTATGACAGTATGATATATTCCTTACCCTCTCTGTGCCTCAATTTCTTGCTTCTTATAAGCAGGGAGTATGGAGGAATCAATGCAGCTCACCTGGTGCTAAATGGATGGCACAGCCCAGTGGTATCACATCAGGTCAAGGCCTTGCCACCAACTGAATAATCACATGACCAAATCATCCCCCATCACCATTGCCTCTTCCCAGCCATCTCATCACCAGGGTTCCACTTTTTCCCGGCACATGGTCAGCGTGCTGGGGAGAAAGTGATTCCCAGGCCTTGTTCTCAAAGGACCACCTGGAGAACCCTCAGTGAGCGGAATCCTCAGCCTGGAGGACTCTTGTGAGGTGGAGAAAGGCACCACCCAAGACAACAGGAATAGGAGCCACTGTGAGATCTCCTGCTCACAGAGCCATCCTCGGCTGAACTGAGCAGTGACCTTTCCAGCCCCTGTCACAACTTTTGAGGAGGGGAGCAAATGAAGTTGTTTCCTTCAAATCAGTCAGCCAGGCTTTGCTGACCTTGAAGCTCCTGCCTGTGAAGAACTCGCTATATGTTTAAAGAGACAAGATGAATGCACAGAGAGCAATGAAGGGGCAGAACACATGATACCTAACCAACACTAACAGAGCAGGAGGAGGGTTTTTACCTCTTCCCTTGTTTTTGCAGTGATGGGGAAAGGAGCGCTTCTGGACCACAGTCAACGCCTCATAAAAGTGAAACTGAACAAGAGTTGAGCAGAGAGGCCTTCAGATGCCTCATAAAATGGTGATTTCTGGACTCCGAACAGTATTTCTTTTACCTCCACAGGCCACATATGGAGAAAAAACAAGGAAGGGTTTTGCATTACGCTCGGATGAGAACCAGAGAATTACATTGCCTTCCACAGGCTCAGACTTTATTGCCGGCAAGTGGTTGCCTCGGGAAAAAGTATAGGCCGGTGATTCTCAGATCTCGTGTGTCAGAGTCTCCTGGAAGACTGGCTTAAACAGACTGCAGGGCTTCACCCCAGAGTTTCTGATGCAGGAGACCCAGGTGGAGCCTGAGCATTTGTTGTTATAATAAATTCCCAGGAGAGGCTGATGCTGTACAGCAGGGACCACACTTTGAGATCTGCTGACTTGTACTGAAATGGACACTGTATGCAAATGTTTGGTCTCTGCACATTATAGGTGATGCAGACGTCTACATAAAGCTACATTACTAGGCAGTGAGCGGATGTGGGAAGAGAGGGGCAGAGGTAGAAAGGGAGGAGAGAGAAAGAGGGGGAAGGGAGGAGGGCTGAACAGGAGGAAAGAAATGGTCACTATGGAGGAGAGGGGTGCAATAATTATAGACCCTAACTCGGGGCTCATAAAGTCACGTTATCTGTAGACTCTAAGAGATAGTATAAACAAAAAAGGGGCAAACAGGAATGAGAAACACTCCTGTCTGCCACAATATGAAAGAGACAGTAGTGGGTGGGGTGGTTTCAGGGACCTGGAACTTAACACCCCCTTGCAAGGACACATTCCCTATTTGACTCCGTTGGTGTGTTTGCCAGCATTGCCAATTTTTTGGAATAACAAAAATGTTTTGGATTTTTGTCAGATGTGCCTGTGAAGTAACAATAACCAAAATCATAGTAAAAAAAAAAAAGAAAAGAAAAAAAGCAGTCTATTGGGTTCCCAGCGTGACCCAGAAGAGACCAGGATTAAGAAGTTCTCCAGAATTTGCCTAGGAAACAATGACTGGCATCCCTTACAGGATCAGAACAGCGGCCCCTCTGGTCAGAAGGTGACCTGCAGATCAGCTCACATTTGCTGTGATGGAGCTTTAACAGCC
Organism: Phyllostomus discolor; assembly: GCF_004126475.2. Lineage (NCBI taxonomy): Eukaryota > Metazoa > Chordata > Mammalia > Chiroptera > Phyllostomidae > Phyllostomus > Phyllostomus discolor. The sequence goes on along the minus strand of NC_040909.2, from coordinate 15,994,722 downwards.
TGCCACGGACACTGAACCTCGCTGAAACCTGGCTTCTGAAGAGATCAGTGTCTGTGTGTGCTGGATGACAAATGTTGTTCTTCCCAGGCCAAGAGATCATGTGGCATTTCCACTTCACTGAAACTCTGGAAGCTGAACGGGCGGCTCCTGACACAGTCAAAACTGAGGAAAGAGTCTCCGGTGTGGATTTCCAGCTGGATGTATCCCAAGCCTTCCCTCACAGCAGGACAAGGAGGGAGCTGAGCTCACACCGCCGGGACTCGCCGGGAAAGGAGGATGCTCCTTGGAGACAGGACAGCATCTCACTCCCCTTAGTGTCTTCAGGGCCTGGCACAGCATGGAAACTCAGTGTGTTTGCCCAAAATAAATGTCCTTCGAAATGAGGCCCCTTTCGAGAACTGGCCCACTTTCTTAAAATCTTTTATTTTCCTTTCTTCTCTTCTTTTGTCTGCACCAACCTCTGTGTTCTTCCTGCTCCCCAAGCCACTCACAGCAGGGTCTTTTTGGTCTGTAAAATACAGTCACTTTAGATGTTGAGGGTCACTTTTAGACCCATTGTAGCAGGGATCTGGTCCTGCCTTTCACTAGGGGATTCCAGAAAAAAAAAAGAGAACAGGTACAAGAAAAAGAAGCCAAGTCAGAATTTAAAAAAAAATTTTACACAGCACTTAGTAACTGAGGCGGTCTACAAAATCCTCACTACAAGGAACCCCAGTAAAAGTTGAGTTTCAATATGCAGCTAGTTTGCAGGATGAAATAGGGTGTGGGTGATCGACTGTGCCTGTTTTCCTGAGACTGAGAGAATTCCCCGGGACGTTGGACTTTCAGTGCTAAAACCCAAATGTCCCAGGAAAACCAGGGCAAGTCGGTCACTCTCACCTCTTACTTGGAACAATAAAGGAAAGACCAAATGGGGGGCTAGGAGGATGAATACCTTGGCCTCACCCGCACTATTAGAGACATGAGGTAATATGAAAGAAATCCAGAAGCCTTTGTTGATCTTTAAGACACAGTAGCCCATTCAACAAATTAAGGAGAGCCCCACAAGTCCAGTAAACTGATCTCTCTTGAAAGTGGGGAGCTGTGAGAAAATGGGAAGGGGGTCAGAACAGTGCTGGAGAACCCTCCTTCCCAGAGGAATTCCTCCCCTGCCTTCCAGAGGCTCGTTCAAGGACCAGCTCCACGGATTCTGCTTGGTCTTGCTGCTCTGAAACAACAAAGAAATGGGTTCTTGCAAATCATTTCTGGAACCTGATTGCTTTGACATAGTGATCTTCAGCATTCTACCAAAGCAGTCTTCTCTTCCATTTAGGTTGTTTCACCGTGAAATTATTTCATTCAGCAACAGTGTGTTAGATACCATGCAAAAACGCTGCAGTCCCTACTGACTGTCAGGAAGGAAGAAGAAGGGGGGAAAAATGCTGCTCAAAATGGAACATAAATTCTATTTAAAACAATTTTCTAAAAAACAGTGATTGTGGAGGCTTTGCACCAGGACAGCTGGGAGCAAGCCATTACATTTCCCTTTTAAGGCACAGCTCCCTGTTGCTCTCAGCAGACCACATATTTTGTGGCATCTCTGAAGAAATGTTAAATCAATAAGCTACCTAAAGGTTGCTGACAGATCAGATGCTGTTCTATAAAAAGATGAACCCCTTTGGCAGGGAGACATTGAAGATCTGAAGAATTTTTAGAAGGAGAAGGCCATTTTCCGCCAACTCCCCGCCCTGTGTTCTGATAGCTGAGGGATCTCAGCTCACATTAGGGGGAGTGTAAGTCCTAACATCTCAACCAAGCCTTCAAGGTTAACGAGTCCTAGGAAAGCACAGACAGGACATGAGCTTGGCAAACCTGGCGCTCCATATTCATTCTGAGAAGGGTTTCTGACTACAAAGGAATTCCTTTCACCTGGAGAGTGCTTTACAGTTTCCGGAGCATTTCACACCATCATGTCATTGGCTTACCATAAAAACCCTCTGAGTTTGGCCAAACCGGTATTACTGTACTTGTCCCACAGCTGAGGAGAAAGAGGCTCAAGAGCCCTTGGTAACTTGTTCTAGACCACATGGCTAGCAAACAACAAAGCCAAGTCCAAAACCCAAGGTTTCTTATCTCTAGTTCACACTCTTCTTTCCTTACTCTGTGGGGACCTAGCACCTTTATGAAATCCACCCAGGACTTCTGATATCGTCTAAGCTACCAGAAAATAACTCATTTATTCCGCTCCAAAGAACAAAGTTCTTGGTTTCTTCAACAGCTATAACTGCTTATATTTCTAACTGTATCAGATTCCTGTGTTAATAATTATATGGATTTTTGTCTTCTCTCCTAAATTCATTCAATCCCTTCACAAATATTTATTAAACACTTTCAGGCAGTGTGTGAGGCACTGATATTAAGCACACAAAAGTAGGAAAGACAGTCCCTGCCCCCACAGATCCCACAGTCCAGAGCAGGGACTGGCAAACTGTTCCTGTTAAGGGCTGGTTGAAAAACTACTTTAGACTTGGTGACCACACTGCCTCTGTCACAGCAACAACTCACCTCTGCCATTGTAGGGAGAAGTCAGCCATAGACAATGGATGTGGCTACAAAGTTTTATTGCAGAAAAGCTTTATTTACAAAAACAGGAAGTAGGCAAGATTTAGCCCTCATGCTGTGGTGGATCTAATTCTGATGTAGAGAGAGTGTCAAGGTGAAAAACATCCAACAGTGAAGCAATACATTAAATGTCGCAATGCCACATGAACTTGGAGTATGTGTTGGCACCTTGACACCACCACTTCTATTTGTGGCTGGCAACTACATTTCCTAGAGTCAATTTCCTTTATGGCTCTAGGTTAAAGTTGACTAAAAGGAACTTACGTGAGATTGGGAAGGCAAAAGCAAAACAAAGACGATTACTTCAGGAAGTTGTGATGGTCACACATGGAGAGACACAATGGTGACATGCCTGGAGGGTCCCGGCATGTCCTCCTCCTACTCTCATTCTGCATCCCCCTCATATTCCTGACTGCCAGCCCTTTGGACCAACGTCAACCCCAACTTCCCACAAGGCACTTGAATGTCTCCTATCAAAAAGTGACAGCTTTCACAGAGACAACGCCTCTCACAGAGGTTGTAATTTCTGCATCTCTCCTCTTGGGCACCTCCTCTGGAATCCCACATCCGCAGCCAGACACATGGAACATCTCCGATTTTCCTGCAAGCTCCAGCTGTCTACCCATGCCTCTGTCTCACGCAAGCGTGATGGGTGACTATTTCTCTGAGGCTCTGACTCCCCGCTTCCAGACCTTCAATCCCCAATGCCCTCCACTTTCATGTAAGAAAAAGGTCCTGTATTGAACCCCATATGTGCATGCTATGACCTGAATGTGACTTGGTTATGTCAGAAGGGTAGAGCCCTCATGATTGGAATTAGTGCTCTTGTGAAAGAGATCTCACAGAGCTCCCTGGCCCCTTTGGCCATGTGAAAATACAACAGGAAGCCCACACCCCAGAAGGGGGCATTTACTGGACTGTGCAGGTACCCTGATCTTGGGTTTCTGGCCTCCAGAACAGTTAGAAATATATTTCTGTTATTTATAAGTCACCCCATCTGTGGGATTCTGTCATAGCAGCCCAACTGGACTAGGACATCTTATAATTTTCATTGTGACTCTGTTTCCCTAACTAAACCTCACAGATGCACCATTGGGTGCATAAACTAAGTATGTTGGGGGCATAGAAGAGGAGGTAATAAAGTGGTTGAGTCTTTCTCTCCATGATGTCTTGTTGGGCAGGGACTGAGAGAAGTTGAGAAGATTTTGCAAAAAATATTGTCTTAGGTCAGGTTATCTTGGAAACAGACCCTGAGCCTCTGAGATTTGAGTGCAGGAGGGTTGACTGGGGAGTGTGCTATAAGGAGATAAGGAAAGCAAAACCAGACAAAAGAAAACATAAACTGCATTGTAGTTACAACTGAGATCTCAACCAATCCCAAGGGAACCTCAAGAGAGAACCCGATTTTTGGAAAAGTGGTCAGGCCCTTGTGCCTTCTCACTGGCCAATTGAGCCCCTGAGGAGCAAGCTGTGAATCATCAGCAGCCAATGCCCCCAGCAGTGCAGTAAATGAAGGCCTCAGGCCCTCTCTGTGGCGAACCACAGCATGCATTATATAGATTCTAACTTTCAAGAGGGCTCTGAAGGGTAAACATGAGTTATCCACATATTGAAGATGAGAATCAAGGTTTTAAAAGATGAAACCATCAAAGCAAACCCATCCTGAAGTGAAAACAGCCTGAGATGTTCAGAAAGTTTCCAACAGACCACACTCTTCATGGAAAAGGAAGTAGGTAGAGGTGAGAAATGTTGAGGTCGCTTATGAAGGTCCCAATTGACGTTTTGTAAGCTATTTTTGATCCTACTTTGATTAGCATGATCATCTACCCAGAGGGAAGATTTTTAAGTGTTTGAGGATGAGTAGTAAAGGATGAGCAGTGAGGGAACGGTTGGAGGGGTGGTGAGTGGATGTGTTGATATATGCACGAGGTGATGAGTGAACCGATAGTGAGTGGATGGGGGGAAGGTGGATGTGCAAAAAAATAAATGGGTTTGTGGCTACATGGGTGGTTGGTGGATGAGCTGATGGGTGGTTATAAATGAGTGAGTGGGTTATTGAACGTACTGTCATTCATTTACCAGGGGTGTCTAAACTTTTGGTGTCTCTGGGCCACACTGGAAGAAGAGTTGTCTTGGGCCACACATTAAATACACTGCAACACATAATCACAAAAAAAAATCTCACGTTTTAAGTAAATTTACAATTTTGTGTTGGGCCACATCCATAGCCATCTTCGGCTGCAGGTTAAATACCCCTGATTAGTCACTGGTTGGTGACAATCATTCCTCCTTAGTTCCTTGAGAAGCAAGAACCATAACTTGGGAGGAAAGAATTGCTGGTGAATTAAAATCTCGAGGCAGACCTTCTTGAGTAGTAAATATTGGGCTGGACAAAAAGTTTGTTCAGTTTTTTTCTGTAAGCTGGTTCTAATAGTGCTTAGTTGTCTTCAACTTCATTTGAAACAATTTTGTTAGATTGTATCATAACAGCTGTCCTATCAGCGTGCATTTTTCAAAAACTTACCAAATTGGTGAATTTTTGTATAGCCATGTTAATATTGAAGATGGAACAAAATAAGCAACATATTCAGCATATTATGTGCTGTATTATTTCAAGAAAGGTACACACGCAACTGAAACACACACACAAAAAGATCTGTGCAGAGTACAGAGAAGGTGCTGTGACTGATCAAACGTGTCAAAATGCAGGTTGCAAAGTTTTGTGCTGGAGACTTCTCACTGGACCATGCTCATGGTCCAGTAAACCTGTTAAAGTTGACAGCAATCAAATCGAGATGTTAATTGAGACCAATCAATGTTACACCACACAGGAGATAGCCGACATATTCAAAACTATCCAAATCAATAGAGTTATTGGTGAAAATGAAAAATGTGTCTTTTATTTTACAGAAAAAAACTAAAGACTTTTTGGCCAACCCAATATATTTGTAGTCGTCAAGCTTAGGGGGAGAATGTCAATTTGTGTCACTCATTTACTACAGTTGTCTGGTGCCTGCAGACAACCGAATCTGCACAACCCTTGTTCTGTAAGGACCTCAAAGGCAGAGGGTATGCCTTCAAGCACTCCCCAACAAGCAGACTCTGAAGACAAGGATTAAGTCAGTAAGTGCTCACTAAACATCATCAACAGGTTTTTGGAACTGTGGTGAAGCATATAGTGAAAACAGCTTTACCATAGGCTAAGTTATATAAACAAGAGTTAAGTTCCCACAGCATCTCATCAACATTATAATGAAACGACACTGAACAAAACATTATTCAAGGCCCTGCTGTACTTGTATGGGAAGGGAACCCAAATAGCCCAAAGTAGGACAAGGGGACAGGGAAGAGAAAGCAATACACAAAAGTTGTTTTATCAAGCCCCTCCAATCTTGGCAATGGAATTTTAAATCTGAGGGTTAACTCTGGGAGACTGTATAAAACATATGCCTCAGAGGTATTCCAACAGAAGGGTAAGGAAGTAGGGGTTTTTATACCCTAACTCCAATCAGTCACTATTTAAGGAAGGGCTGCTAAGTGTGGTGCTCAGGGACTCTCCACGGACTTGGAGAACACCCTGAATCAAAAAAATAGACACTGGCAGACTTCATAGACTTCAGCCCCAAGCTGGCTGAAGTTTCAGGGGATACAGGCAAGACACTGGTGGCATCTTCTCCAGTTTCATTTATTGCTGTGCTCAACACCTGACAGATAGTGAGAACTCAAATAAGTGTACATAAGTAAAATAATACATTTGAATCAAGAATGGGCTGATTTCAGACAGGGAACAAGGCAAGTGGAAATATATGTGTGGCCAACTTTCACACCTGTGTACATGGTCAGCCCAGCAACCTGACACCACTCCCCCCACTGTGGGGCTGCTCCTGCAGAAAAATTATTTCATGCTCTCAAAATGCCTTAAAAGATGACTGCAACAGTAATAATCATCATCATAAGTCTCTGTATTTAATAACACACTGGAATCAGTGACAGTAACAATCCCAGTATAATGGGCTTAGCTGGCAAGGAATTCAGCTTTGGTAATATTGTATGCATACTTGTTTTTCATCTGCATTTCCATTTCTTTATTCTTGACTACCTAAAGTTGTCTCCATCACAATTTTCCCAGAGGCCTTATTCAGGAGACAAAGTCTGGAGAGGACACATCATTGCCACCTCACTTGCGCATTATTTCTGTCTGCCCACCTCACCTCTTCGCCACTGTCTTTTGTGTTCCTCTATGATTACTGTCGCCCCAATGGCTGCCACTTCACACTTTTCCTCCATTCAGTGGAAACAGATAGCATTCCTAAAAGCATTTACAGTTTCACAGCACTGTCCCTTTATAGATGCTCCTGTGATTCTTGTGGCAACCCTGGGAAATAATCATAGGTAGGTTGTTGCAGTAAAGCTTTGTAATATGGTATAAGTGGGGCCAAAAAATTCAATTGCATAAAACATGGGATTGCATTATTGTGAAGTTAATGACTACATTTTTGTTTAGTTGTTCTTCCAGTTAACTTACGGGGGTGGGAGGGAGGGAAATGTTCTCATTTACTTGATGTGTAGGAACGAGGCTGATTGTTATAAACAACATATGCACCAAACACAGGATGTAAAAATCCTTCCACTGGGTAAAGGAGGATCAGTTCCAAATCCCAGCTGCATTACACTTACTGTAGCTAGAAAAGTCCCAGTACCCCCACCTTTTACTCTCAAAAAATGTCTCAGTAAGAATGGTAAGCTTCATAGTCATTCTAGCTTTAGCTGATTTTACATTATCACAGTTAACTTTTCAATGGAGTTTTACTCTATTGTTTCTATTTATCACATGAAAAAACTGAGGCTCACAGAAGTTAAATACTGTGTCTAAGAGAATATGACTAGTATTTGCTTACAGCTAGAACTAGTGGCCAAAACTAGTTTCCTGCCTGACTGTGTGATTTACTTACCCTTGGGCACACTGCCTATCTTAACTGAGGCCGCTTGTGCAAAGCACCATAGACTGGGTGGCTTATAAACAACAGAAATGTATTATTCACGGTCTGGAGGCTGGAAGTCCAAGAGGCCAGCATGGGCGGTTCTAGTGAGAGCCATCTTCCAGGCTGCCGACAGCAAACTACTGACTCCTTACTGTATCCGCACTTGGTGGAAAGAGGGCTAGAGAGCTTGCAAGGGTCTCTCTCTCACAAGGGCACTAATCACATTTATGAGGGCTCCACCCTCACAACCTAACCACCTCCCAACGGCTCCACCTCCTAGTACCATCACATCAGGGGTTAGGGATTCAACACTGAGGACTGACTGTGGTGGAAGCACATTCAATGCCTAACATTGGCTTTACTGTATGGTTCCCATTTTGCAGATGAGAAAACTGAGGCTCTGAAGAGTTCAATGATGTGCCCAAAATGACACCACTAGTATTTGCTTATATTTAGAACTAGAAGCTAAAATTAGTTTTATACTTGGCACACTGCCTCTTTATCCAGGCTGACTCTAACGATTAGCACCGAACAAATGTTTTCTCTTCAACATAGTAAGTCCTTCTTATCATTTGGCTGCAGTGCTTTCTAGTCTTTCTCCTTATGCGTATTCTATTTTAATATATTTACAGGGAGATCACAGATAGACAGTTCTAATCTACATTCTCACTCAGCATTGTACTACCTTATCAGTTAGGATTAGGAGTGGCTTAAACAACATGGAAGGGCTTTTCTTTCTCCTCCGAAAGAAGAGGAATCTGACAGCAGGCAATCCAGACTGTTACTGTGGCTCCACAGTCACCATGGACCCTGGCTTTTCCCCCTCCCCGCCACTACCCTAGAACCTGGCTTCCATCCCAAAGGCACCTCAGGACCCAAAGGTGGCCTCTGAAGCTCCAGTTTTCCTCTGTTCAGCTGGAAACGGGAAGAAAAGAGGAGGAAAGGGCAGAAAGGGTATATCTGTCAGCCGGAGTCAGTTACTTCTAATCAGCTTTCCCAGAAATGTGACTCAGCCCTTTATCTCATTGGCCAGAACTGAGTCACACAAACACATCTAGCAATTTAAAGAGTTTAAAAATGTAATTTTTTAATTGAGCTTATTGCTGTTCCAATAAGATTAGGGTTTTGTTTTCAGTGAAGGAGAGAAGCAATCCGTTATTTCCACAACAGTGCTACATAAGAAACCACCCCAGAACTCAACAAGCACCCCTCGTCTGTGTGTCTTGGGTAAAGGAGGACTCACAGGATAGTGCCTGATGCTGCCAGGGGAGGTGGGAATGCAGGTACCTGGGTGCAAGATCCCAAACTGGTGATGTGGAAAGAGAGGCTACGATGGAAGTCGGTTTAGTGGGTAAGGTTGCCTGCCTCCCACGGTCCTACTGGACGCCTTGAAATGGAGCCAGCCAAGAGCTTTCTTGAAAACCTGAGGGTTAACAAAGAAACTTCAAGGGTGTATCAAAAGATGGAAGGAGAAGAAGGGGCTCACCAGAGATCAGCAGAGTGGGCATCATCTGTAGCAGTTAACGAGGCAGCGCAGGGAACAGGGCTACTAGGGGTGTCATGGCTCTAGGCATGGCTCTAGGGGTGTCAATGACAGCACAGTGCACGCGGTGAGCAGCACAAACCTACATGGCCTGGAGCATACAGAAGCCTTCCCATTACTTACCAGATATATTTCCCTGAAATATGTCCTCTCCTAATATGACACATACAAACATACCAATGACATCCTTCCATGTCAATAGGTATAGATCTATTTCTTTTTCTGAGTTGTCTGATATCTGTGGTATAGATTTACTATAATTATTTAATTATTCCCACCTAGTAATGAACCTTAAGCTGTTTTCAGCTATAAATGCTATTGTAAGAAGCATTCTTCTCCATATGTCTCTTTCATTCTTATCTCTCATCATACATAAAAATAAATTCTGGATAGGTAAAAAAATAATAATCTTAAATGTAAAAAAATAGAAAGTATTAGAAAAATGTGAGATGATGTCTTTATACTTTGGGGTATGAATAATCTTTAGAACACAAAACCATCCCCCATATGGTTTAATTTTATAGAACATCTGTGTGGGTAGGCATAATACAAAGTTAAAAGACAAAGTGACTCAAAGCTAATACTTGTAATACATATTAAAGACTAATGACCAAAAGTATTTTATTTAAGTAGCCTTCATATACTGATATCTAAAGTCAATGATTCAATTAAAAAATGAGCAATGATGAATTGATAATTCCCAGAAGAAATAAAAATAGAAAAAAATAAAACACTTGGTCTTACTAGTGAATAAGGAAATACAAGTTAAAACAACAATAAAATATAACTTTTAACAACTTTTAAAAACTTAAAAGTATTGGTAGCATTTACTGTCAGTAAGAATTTAAGAAAATAACAACTCCTGTGCTTGCTAGAAGGAAAGGGCATTAATGCAATTTTTTTGCAGGATAATTTAGCACTACCTACCAAGATACTATTTAACAACTCAGCAATTTCAGTCCTGGGAGCCATCCTAAAGAAATACACTTACCTGTGCATAGAAACACATACACATACACACACTTTTCGTGCACAGCATGATTACTGGAGCATTATTTGTAGAATCAAAAAAGAAAAACAAATAGAAATGACCTGACTGGCCATTAAGAAGACAAAAGTGTGGTACACTCTTAGTCATTAAAATGGTGTAGAGCTATGATCTAACTTGGACAAATGTCCACAATATATTTCTAGAGAAAAAAATACGGTACAAAAAGTATATGTAGCTTCATTCCATTTCCTTAAAAATAATTGTGTGTGTGTGTGTTTGCATAACTGTAGAATATTCTAGAAGGCTATACTTTAAAGTTACTTCTGTAGGTGAGGGGATGTTGATTTGGAACATAGAGAACTGTTTCTTCTATATTTCATATACTCTGTTCTTTTGAATTTGTTACACATGTACATACATTTATGGTTTAAAAAATAAAATGTAAAGAAGAGAAGTGACGTGGTTTTGTGCCTGACTCTGGCACTCCTGAGCAGGACGAGGTTTTCTCCGGGGTGAGCAGAGGCGTGCTGGTGAATCAGCTGGGTGAGGACTGAGGGTTGGGATGCAGGTGGGAAGGGGGTCCTGATTTGTAGTGTTTGTCTGTATCTATTGTCTATATCTATTCCTACCATGTTCTATTTCAAGTGGCTCGCAAAGTTCCTTCATAGTTACCATATTAGGTGTTCAATAAATCAATTTTAAAAATCGTGTGCTGAACAGAACTAAATTGCCAAGGTCCTGAACAAATAAACAAGTGAAGTCATAAATTCTACTCCAGTCAAACGGAAACATCCCTGCTGTCTGGGGCAAGTCCTAACCTCATTTCTTCACGGCACGCCCCTCTCTCTCTCCAGCTCTCCAGTTCACAGTTCAAGGTTTCCCAGGCTGGTATGGTCTCATAACAGTTTTGCGAGGTCAATTTACTTACTGGTTCTCTAAATGAAGCTTCACCCTTTAGAAACAGGTCAGGTGGTGGAAGGAAAGTCTGCCAGGAAGGGTTCCATATTTTTTTTCAAGCCCAGGCAACCTCAGGTAACTGAACACTGCAGCTGGTGCACAGAGGGAGAAAATCTGGGTGAACTTACAGCCTTTACCCAAATATTTCTCCTGCTGGGGAATAAAAACTGTAGTTTAACCCCATTTCCAGGTGCTTCTCCAATCCGCAACAATCAACAAGCCTCAGGGAAATTTCCCTGGGTGGAAATTAAGAAAAAACCTTGGCCCTAATTTGCTCCCAGTCCAATGGCAGACGAATCTGAGCAATATCATAGAACAAGTGCTGTGAGGGTCAGGCCCACTAACAGCATTTGCAGAGACTATGAAACCTGCCTTCCTTCTCTTCTCAGCCCAAGGTTCCATCCTACCCTTCAAAGGTTCTCACGCAGGCATCCCACCAATGTGTCCAAACCTGATCCACCGTCACCTGTTGGCCATCCTTTAGGAGCAGGGGTGCACACCAGCTAAGCCATCTGTCCTCTATAAAAAAGAATCTGGGGAAGAACTTCTGTGGGCACTTGGAAATAGACTAAGGCCATTTGGGACAGAATTTGGGGGTCCTGGGTGTTCAGAGAACGATCTAGAAACCGGGTGAGGACCCTTTACCTCATGGAAGGAGGAAAGCCCACAAGGGACCCAAAAAGAGTTCTCAAAATCCTGGAACCCAGGAGAGGAGCCCCATTTGCCTAGGAAGTTTTGGTAATAGGAATTATGTATGGGGCTAGGAAACAACTAACCTACCCCTGGCCAGTAAGGGAAGGCTGACTGAAAGAGATAAGCCTAGACTGCGCTTTGACTTGTGAGTCAAGTTTAGCCAATCAGAAAACACTTAAGGCACTCCAGCCAAAGGAGCAGTGTGTGATAGGACCTTAAGAGCTGAGAATTACAAGAGCAGATACTAAATCATTAATGCAAATCTGTACCTGTTCTTAACCAAATCAGGGAGATGCTACCCACCTTCACTCCCAATTGCTAAGAACAGAGATTGGCAATTTAGTTGGACCCACTCACAGAAGAGTATGAGTTTTCTAAACAGCTAGATGGAGCGCAAATTCTGAAGCAAGTGATATTTACTCTCTGTTTGCCATTGTGACCAGTGGTTCAACTGAAGTCCCCCAACTGTGGCCCTAACCAATCCCTAACTTCCCTCTCCTCCTTCCACCTCCTCCACAGTTCACTACTGTCTCTGGGGAGACACACTCAAGGACAGAAAAGAATGGAAAAGGAATTAGTGCCAAGGTGTTTACTGGGTAATGAGTTAGCAGATAATCCATTTACATTTTTACAGGCCTTTTAAGGCCTTAATTTAACCTGAAAGTGTGATTAAGGAAGAAATTTTCAAGATGTAAGAGGGTCCTTAAGAAAAAGTCCTGCACCTCCTGGTCACCTTTTAATACCTAAATCAGATATACACACACTTTTTCTATAAAAGGCCAGAAATCCAATATTTTACATCTTGTGTCCCATGTCCCTGTTGCAAATACCCAGCTCTGCTGTTGTAGCTCCAAAGCAGCCATGGGCAAAATGCAATTAGATGAGCAAATAAAACTGTGTTTACAAAACAGGTGCAGTCCGGAGTCTGCTCTCACCTGCTCTAATTTTAATCTGCTTTCCTTTCCTCGTCCCACTACTTCTAGGGACACATAGCTCTGCTTCTCAGAAACATTACAAATAGTCTTTGAAACTCTGATTCCAAGGGGAATCATCAGTGATTGACATTAGTGACTTTGGTGAACCCAGTACTTGCAGGCACATGGAACCTATCTAGATATTGAAAGGTTTTCTTAGGCTCTGCCGAGGAATAAATGCTAATCAGCCACAAAGTTAGGCAGTATAAAGCTTTTTGTTGGAGTTTGTGCTTCCAGGCAACACTCTCTGGTCCAAAGAAAGGGGTCTGGAGAAGTTGACTGGAGCAGGAAAAATGGCAGGATTTTATTTTGGGTTGGCTCTCCATGGGAGCTGGGGATTGGTCCCTTGTGAACAAAGCAGCAACATATCATTGGTGGTTCCCCTCGTGCCCTGGTGACGTCAGCCATCTCTTCCGGGTTGTAGTTCAGCCGCCATGATTAATTGTAGTCCAGCCGCCATTTTGATTGTAGTCCAGCTGCCGTTGTGTCCTATCCCACCCATCCTGACAGATATCTTATGTCCATGTTATGCTCTCATATTTCTGAAGGGCGATCACGTATGTTACTTCATACTTTGGTCCTCATTCCTAGCCCTATCACATTGGGGGAAATAGCATAGCTTAATGGTTAAAACAAACATCGGGGTTCTGGAATTAGACTAGCAAGGGCTGTGTTAGTCAGGATAGGCTAATTATGCTACAGTAACAAATTGACCTCCAAATTTCTATGTAAGAAAAAAAAGAGGTTTACTTCTTGCTTATGCAATATGTTAGGGTTAGGTGTAGGTGGCTCAGCCCCACACAGTTACTCAAGGACCCAGGCTAATAAAGCCTTCACCATATGGAACATTCCTAGGTCCTGTGGTAAGAAAAAAATGTGGAAACTTCATATACACGCTATGCTTCAGCTCAGCAATGACACACATTGGTTCTGCACACAGCTCATCGTCCATAAGTAATCACATGTCCTTAACTAACTGCAAGGAACTCTGGAAGATATCAAAGAGCAGATTCAATGTTTGATGAGCACAACTATCTCTGCCACATGTGGCCTTACTAGTGAGTAGTTGTGTGACCTTGGACAAAGTATTAAAATATTCTGTGCCTCACTAACCCCCAAGGTAAAGCAAGACTAACAACAGCCTCTGGCTCAAGTATTGTGGTCACAGAAATTGAGAATATGCTTTTAAATCACAGTGGCAGGCACATAATAAGCATTCAGCAAAAGTCAGCCATTACTTTCATTATTACTAACTATAGGATTGTAAAAAAAAATGCCTTGTTCCTCTGGGTCTATATTCACTCATCTACGAATCAGGCATGCCAATAATACTGTCTAGGATAGCAGTTAAATTAAATGGCACAGTACAATATATCAAGAGATCTTACATACAATAAGCATGTAATAAAAGCCATCTCTCCTCACGGTATGCAATCATAAATTGATAACTCTTCTCAGTTCTGGCTGCAAAGGGCTCATATGTGAGTTTCATGAGCTGCGAGAATATTTAAGATGCTGACCAATGGAAATTCAAATATAGAGTATTTCAAAACAGAAGTGATTTTAGAGATTCTCTATTTCTAGAAACAGCTAAACTTCCACAGATATAGTGTTATATATAATGTGTTATGCTATTCTTTCGGCAACTGGGTTATGTTTAGAACTCCATTTTCCAGAATCCCTTTTCTTACACGGTCTGGGTTAAAGTTGCCGAAAGTGTAGTGGCCTGAGATACGAACATGGAAGTGACACAGCAGCCCTGATGCTCTGGAGTTCAGTGTCGGTGGGAGGTGTTCAAAGGGGCACACTGAGCTGGTTTGGGGTTCCAGTTTGTCTGATCTTCCCTGCTGCACACCCAGCTTTCTTCTCCTGCTGTCCGCTGAGCAGCAGGGAGCCTGCCACACTGCGACCTCACCAGGTGTGCTCACCTTGTGCAGTCCCACACCAGCAGCCAGACCTGCGTGTGGTCGCTCCCAGATTTCCGTGAAAGCTCCGACCCATTCACCCGCACTAGGGCTGGTTAGTGACCTGTTATGGGGTGAACTGTATGTCCCCAAAATTTATACATTTACATCGTGACCCCTAGTACCTCAGCATGTGACCATACAGGGGTTGTAAAAAGTAGGTTAAATAAGATGAATCATAAGTAGGAATATGAAATAATAACAATAAGACAAATAATATAAATAATATAATACTAAATAAATAATAGAAGAATAAACTGTGTTTTGTGTATTCACACCTATAAACCTACATTTGCCCACCCCTGTATTTGGAGACAGGGCCTTCAAAGAAGTAGTTAAGCTCAAATGAGGTCTTATGGGTGGGTCCTAAGCCAATAGGACTGGTGTCCTCATAAGGAGAGGAAATTAGGACACATACAGGGGAAAGACCATGGGAAGACACCAGCGGAAGATAGCCACCTACCAGCCAAAGTGTGGGTCCTCGGGGAAAAAAAACAGCTCTACTGACACCTTGATCTTGGGCTTCTAGCCCCTAGAATTTTGAAGAAATAAGTTTCTGTTGTTTAAACTGGACAGTTTGTGGTACTTTGGTACAGTCCTAGCGAACTAACACAAGACCTTTCCCTGATCCTCCAAGCTTCATCTGTGGACTTTTCCTTCTCCAGAACATCCCACAACTGGGCGAGGTCTAATTCCTGCAATAAATTTCCTGTTCCATAATACTCATGGTGGTTCTGCCTTCCTAACTGAACCCCAACTGATACGGGTAGAGATTAAGAACATGGCCTCCAGATATTAGTAAAATCTCCAGTTTTACTCTCTGTGTGATCTCTGGGCTATTATTTAACTTCTCTGCATCTCAGTCACCCTACCTGGAAAATGGGATGATAATAGTCCTCCCCCTCCCTTTGCAGAGCTGCACTAAGTGAGCTACTACAAATAAAAGAGTTAGTAGATAACACTTAACAACTGCTGGTCAATATTACGACTTGGATTAATATTTGCTGTCCACCCAAGAACTGAAACACTGACTCACAAGGATCTCAGACTCTGCCCTGATTTGTTGTCTATGTTTATTTTTTCTCCTAGAATATAGTATCTTGAAAATATATCTATTTTTATAATTGTATCATTCATCTTGCTTTCTTCCACCTGAAACATTTATCCTCATGTAGCAAGAGGTCCATGACCATCTCAGATGCCCGTTGAGCGAGAATTAGGGGTCCATTTGGTCCAAGGAAGGCTTAAGGTCTGTGGGAGCCAGCCTCCAGGACGGCTCCCATGAATCCTGCTGCCTGGTATTTAAACCCCTGTGTAGTCCCTGCTCACATTAAGTTGGACTGACTTGTGTAACCTGCAGGACACTGGGAAAATGATGAGTGTAATTTCCAAGGCTAGGTCGTAAAAGAAAATGAGGCTTCTGCCATGCTCTCTTGGATTGATCATCTTAGGGGAAGCCAGGCACCGTGTCATGAGACAATTCAGGCAGCCATATGAAGAGGTTCACACGGTGACAAACTGAGGCCTCTTCCCGGCAACAGCCCTAACTTCCCAAGCACGGGACTGAGTCATCTTGGAGGCAGACCCCTGGCCCCTGTCAAGCCTTCAAAAGATTTAAGTCCCAGTGGAAACCTTGGTTGTAGTATCTCATGAAAGACTCCAAGGGAGACTGTTCAGATAAATCACTTCCAAATTCCTGATCCACAGAAACTGAGGTCATAAATATTTACTGTCATTTGTTCCATAGAAAAAGAGAAGCAATATACCATCTGAAAAAATACTAGCCTTGTTTCATCAACAACAATGGGGTTATGTGCCAAGTGCTAACTGCCTGCCAGGTGTTGTGCTGAGCACCTTGCAAACATCTTGTTTAATCCTCATAACCACCTTATTTGAGAAGTGACTGAATTAGGTTTTCTACTATTATTAGTCTTCACTTTGCAAGTAAGAAAACTGAGACCTAAAAAGGCAACTGACTGTCGGCAATGCAGCCAAGACTCAACCTACACATCCAGACTCACAGTCGTGGGATCCCTTCGCTGATGCCCTCTCATGTCTCTGGCGGAGGTCCCTGAGACCCCATATATTGCACACACTGGTTTCTCAAACACTCCGACACATAAAGCTCCTGGGCTGTAAACGCCCCTCCCCTAGGCGCACCTCCCAAGCTGAACGATGCATGCTCTCCAGCTTCCTCCAGCCAGAGTGCAGCCTTCCCCAGACATGCGAGGGCAGCTAACCAGCCACAGGCTTGCACGGTTGACAGTCCCCAGGTAACTGCAAGTGAAGGGCACACAGTTCCTTCCCCACCGCCGCACTCTGATTTCCCTCCTGGCTTCCTCCTGGTTGGCTGGGGAACGGGGAGAGGGGCTTGCTTTAAGAGCAATTTCACACTTCTCCTCTGTTGTTCAGTGGGGATATATCAAAGAAGATAATTAGCTCAGAAGATTATAAATCTTCTTATTATGAGAACCAGTTGCTTTTGGTTTTTAGAGTTACTTACACGTATTCTCTTTGGGCCCTTCCAAGTGTAAGCACTTGGTCTGGCTTCGATTTCTTGCTGGTGTAGCTTCTGCTTGCTTAAAGAGAAACAATTCCATTTTGCAGTAAACTTCCTTGACCACAAAATGTCTAATTAATCAAGATGTTCTCACAGCACGTTGCCACAAATCCTATAGTATGTGTAGCATATGAGAATAGAGCCCTTTTTCGCCTTCTATCTCCTTAATTTGCTAGGGTATTAACAAAATTTTGTTGTTTTCTTTCTAATTACAAATATAATACAGAGTTAGCTAACATACAACACTTTCATATATATACATAACAAATAAAACAAAAGTTCCCCAATCTCATGCCGCAGGGATTATCACTTTAAACAATTCAGAGCATATACATTCAACTTGTTTTTTCTACACAAACACTAAAATGTTTTATATTCGTTTTCTTTTAAAAAAAAAACATTTTCTTCTTTAAAAAACAAAATTTGTGTTCATATTATACATTCTATTCTCCCATGTATTTTTTCCTTAGCAAGATCTTCTAGAAACATTGTATCTCAGAAAGACACTGCTACATCACTGTGTATAAACTCTCATTCTTTTGAATACTTACTGATATAATATGATCAGTTAGTCCCATATTCAAGGGACATTTGGGTGGCTTCCTTTCTATTTTTCAATGACAACCTGCGCAAAAATGACCATTCTTACACACTTGTCTTACACATTCCTGGGAGTGTTTCTGAGGGGTAGATCCCTTTAAGAGGGAATTTTAAGACGGGATTTGCTAGCTACACCAGTTCGCATTCCCAGCCCCAGTGCCTGAAGCTGCCTGTTCCCCTATACCTCACCACCATTGGATACTATCTCTTCTTCTCTCATCTTTGTGTTATGCCTAACTCTTATTATAATTAACACTGGTGAGGAAACAAAAGGTTCTTTTCCTCCTTTACAGCTGATTGAAAAGGAAATTCCCTAAGTGGTAAACAGGAGATTAAATCTGCCCTGGAGTAATTAGCATTTATACAGCGCCTCATCCTCAGAGCTAATTCACATTCCCGTCCACACACACGAGCAGAAGTCTGACAGGAGGGAGAATTTTGCGTGCCCTTCCTGGAAGCTACTGTTCTGCTGCTCTTAGCCTAACCTGTGACTTGCAATCAGGCAGTTCCACTTAAACGAGAATACATTTTCGGTACTTAACAATCACTTAAGAGAACTTAGGAAAAATGGAGATTTCTACCCCTCCTGTTTCCCATTTTGATTCAGGAGGTCCTGGGTGGGACATTTTTGTGTGTGTTGGACTTCCAGGGTGAACAGCGGAGGTGCTCATGCTCCGAAGTGTGGCATTATTGCTCCGCGTAGGGCCGTGTTCCTGTGTTACACAGTGACTGCCTTCCGTTCCCGCTGCCGTCTCCAGCTCCCCTGCCCTCTCCAGCCAACCATTTCAATATCGTGGAAGTATTTTCTAGAACTTTAAGGTATCTCTGGAAAATATGCCGTGTTGTTTTGTGTGAATGGAAATTTAATTTATAGATCTTAAAATAAAAATATGTTTAACATGTAATATATGTACATCCAAGAGTCTACTGCCAGATTTGAAAGACATGAACATTTTGCTAAACAATGAGTCCTTACTCAGTGTCATCAGTAGATCCTGCTACTTGAAGCAAAATAACATAACGAAATCCATTTTACTGTAGGCTGATCAATGTTAACAAGAGTTAAGTTCCCATGTATTAATTGGGGACTCAAGAGTTGGAAAATTTTAGTTTAAGGTAAAAAGTTATAAGCCTAGTAAGTAATGTATATGTTAAAGTTTTTGTTTCAGAAACTACAGATAAGGCCCATCCTGGCTCCTGGGAAAACAGCCGACCTCCTGGGGCACTGCTGGAGATTACTGCCTGGGGACAAGTGGAGGCATCCGGGCCTTTGTGTTCCAGGGAGAGACAGATGACCACCTTCCCTGGGAACAGCTACCTGCCCAGGGCAGGAATGTTGCAGTTCTTTCACCTGATCCTCCCTGAACTTCAAAACCCCCCACTGCACCTTGTGCAGGGAATAATCCCTGCTATATAAACCTTGGCCTGGAAAGAAAAGACAAGATGGTTCTTTTGGGTGCAAACCTGCCATCTTCTCAGATGGCCTGCCATCTGAATAAAGCATCCATAAAGATTCAATCGCTGTCATTGCTTATTGGGTTTGGGAGTGACAGGCAGCCCGAACGCCGGTGTCTTTTCTGGTTTCAGTATCTCATCAGCATTGTAACAAAATGACATTGGATCAAATACCAGTATTGGAGGCCTGCTCTGCTTTGGATCACTCTGGGGAGAAAAGTCACAGAAGCAGCTAATGTCTGCCCCTACCCCAAACCCAAGCAGAGCCACCCCTACCCGGTGGTCCCCCCCATTCTGAGACTGGTATGATTCATTCTCAGGCCTATTTTTAACTTTTGTTAATTAAACACACAATGTTGGGGGGCGTTAAATTTTACCCAAATGATATTTTGTTGTATATATCCTTTTACAACTTGGTTTTTATTATTAGAATCACCTTGGAGAACATATTCTTTTTCCTATTTGATTGTCCAAGAAAAGCAGGTACTCACTGTGCTGATAGAAAATGTTTTAGCTTCGCAAAGGCCCAGAGCTGAGAGCTGATGGCACCTGGAGTTGGGTGGTACCTCCCTATCATGTGCCTGTTTGAATCCATTAGTTGACAGTGGACTCAAGGAGCAACCCGGGAGAACTGTGAGCAAGCTCCGGGTCCCCTTCCTCTTAAGTTTCAAGTTGTATAGACAAATTTAATGGACCAGAGTGGTCCTGGCAGAGGCCAGATGGCAGGAAAAGTTAACAGAGAACTCTGAGGAGACTCACTATTAGAGTGGGGAATCTAAATTGAGACTCAGATTCCAAAGCAGGGTCCAATTTTTTTGGTATGGACAAGAAGAGAGCTGGTTATGGACAGTGTATGTGAGGATGTGGGGTCCTAATCTCACCCAGTCTAGCTGCTCTGGTTCATGGGCAGGACATGGAGGTGGGGTCGAGGTGGCAGGGGTTGAGGTGGGCTGTATCAGTATACATATGGCAAGAACTAGTCCTGTGAACAAACTTCATGACAATTTCCCTGTATAGTAGTGACTATAATGTAAAGACCTTGTCTCCTACGGCCAGAGACAGGATATGTGACATGCAACAGACAGCACCCCAAGAACAGCACAGAGCAGGGTTATAGGAATATGTGCTAGACTTCCTGCTTTTCCTTTGCAAGCTGGTAGGAGCTGAGCTTTCAGTGTCCTTGGGCTTGTCTTGGGAATCAGATATGAGAGAGTGAAGAATGAACTTTTCTTAATCTGCACATTTAATGAAACGAGACCCATTTATACATTCTCAAAAACTTACGTGCAAGAATGATCACAGCAGCACTATTCCAATCATCCCTAACTCAAAAGCACTGCAATGCCCTTCAACAGAGGAGTAGATAACCAAATGGTGAAAACTCTACGTGGTAAAAGTCCTCTACACCAACAGAACAAGTAATCTACAACTATATGAATGCTATGGATGAACCTTACACATACAATGATAAATGAAAGAGGCCATATACAAAAGAACACATATTGTGTGATTCCATTTATATGAAGTTCAAAAACGGACATAACTAATCTATGCTGTTGTAAGTTGGATCTGGTGGCTCTTGGCATAGGACACAGGTGGCAAACACAAGGCCTGCGGGCCAAGTCTAGCCCTCTACCTTGTTTTCTCCAGCCTGGCACCTTGTTTCCTTTACCCGGTGGCAGCGCTGGGCTCCTTGCCCCTAGTTAAGGAGTAGTGCCCCTAGGACGTTTATACAGTCCTAGTTACATTTATACAGTCCTAAAATACTGTTATATTTATACAGTCCTTTGAAGGCAACCTCGAGGCTGATGTGGTCCCTGATGAAAATGAGTTTGACACCCCTGGCATAGGGTAATGAGTCAAAAGGGACCATGAAGGACTTCTGGGGCCCTGGTAATGTTTTGTTTCTTGATTTGGGTGCTAGTTAAAAGGGTACATTTAGTTTTTGAAAACGTGTCAAGATTTAGTTTATCAAATTTATCAAAATTTTTGTATGTATATTACAATTTCAAGAAATTTATCAATCACATCCATGACCACTGGTTGAAGATCAAGACACACTTTCATTTCTCTATCCTATTTAAACATCTAAATGTTTTCTCAAAGACAATGTTGTAACCTTCCGCAGCCCTTCCTCCAGCTTTCTCTGCAACTTTATGAGAAAATATGAAAAATCTGTTACAAGAGATGAGCGAGTTTTTATGGGAAGGAAGGAGCTCTCAGTCCCCAGGTCCTGACTCTGGGAGTAAATTGATAAATCAGAAAGCAGATGGTGCTCACCACGAAGACATTTCCCCAGCAAGATGAGGCCCAGCTTCGGCGTTGTCACATCTATATTTAGCAGCCTGAGCTTTGCTTCATTCCAGTCTTGGTGAGCATTTCATTTTTTTCTTTTATAATTTTTTAATTTTTTTAAATTGATTTTAGAAAGAGAGAGGAAGGGAGGAGACAGAGATAGAAAGAGAGAGAGAAAGCAACATCTATTTGTTGTTCCTCTTATGTATGCATCATTCATTGGTTGCTTCCTCTACGTGCCCCGACTGGAGATCAAACCTGTCACCTTGGCATGTCAGGATGATGCTCAGACAACTGAGCTACCTGGCCAGGGCTTGGTGAGCATTTTAAAAAGGAACATGTATAAGGGACATACGGACAAAGCCAAAGGGGGGAGATTCAAGGGTGGGAGATGGGGATGGGTGGGGCTGAGGGGGAGTGGTGGGAGGAAACTGTACTTGAACAATAATTTTTTAATGCCTGGCTGGCGTAGCTAAGTGGATTGAGTGCGGGCTGCGAACCAAAGTGTCGCAGGTTTGATTCCCAGTCAGGATACATGCCTGGGTTGCAGGCCATGACCCCCAGCAACCACACATTGATGTTTCTCTCTCTCTCTCTCTTTTTCCCTCCCTTCCCCCTCTAAAAAATAAATAAAATCTTTAAAACAATAAATAATTTTTAAAAAAGAAAAAAGATCTCTTGCCATTGCTCACATGAGAGAGTTATCAAACCAAGACCCCTCCTGCCCCACAGTAAAGCCCTGCTTTTCATCAGATGCTGTGCTCCTCTTGCATGCTTTCAGTTTTCTCTGCATTTTCCGGGCTCTTACCTCTAACGTCCCTCTGTATGTGGCTTTTTTTGTAGTCTCTTCAGGTCATGTGACTCTGCCCCCAACAATTGCCTCTATCATGTCAACAACTTCAGGTTTGCCTATTAGATTCCTGTTGGCTAAACCTCTTTTTTGTCAATCCCTCACTAACAGATGCTGAAGTAAGTCGAAAGGATTTCTGTGGATACACGGGAAAAAATTTCCCTCCCCAATGAAACACGGGTCCGATGGCAATTCCCGGTGCCTAGTCCAGGAGGTATGTGGACTTTGAAACTTTCTAAATGTAAAATGTACTGAGATAGAAAGATGGCTACACATTACTGGAAAAACTAAGCCCTAGTAATTCTCTTTGTTCCTCGTATGGAATCTACATTATTACACTGTTCCCATACAGTGCCTGACGTAAAAAACAGGGTGAGCAAAACTAGGGTTATGGTTGTAATGCAAATAAATAATACAATAATTATTAAATAATAACATGAGTTATAAACCCTGTGTTTTGCATACTCACAACTGTAAACCTGCTTTTGGCACACCCTGTATGTTCCCATCATGTGATGGGGAAGGAAAGAAAAGAAAGTACGGAAGAGGAGTATGAGATGAAGAATCTGACTGTGGCCCAGAATTCCTTTAGTCTTTCTTCACATTTCCAAGTCAACTTGTTTGGCAAGATACTCTGTAAAATATTTATTCCAAGGTTTAAACAAATCGGAATACTCTGCAAACTATAGCCCCTTCCTGGGTATTCCTGCTACACAAGAATCCTAAAGGTGCTGGAAGTCCTGGATCAGGGAAACACGTTTGGTCTGGGTTTGTCCCCGAGTATTCCATGGCCCTCTTTTCACATTTTTCATGAGACCGGTTAGTAGCATCTAGTCACATCCTACAGGACGAGTGTTCTTCAGAGCATGCTTTGGCAAATGCAGCTGTAGATCAACCAGATGTGACTCAGAGACTGTCAATCTGAACTGTTCCCAGGCAAAGGGCTCCTGACACCATAGCTATCCATTGCGCACATGGCTCTGAGACAGCACCCAGAGCATCCTGACCGAAATACTTGCTTGTGTGAGGCCAAGAGCACATGACGCCTTTGTACCACACACATTGTGCATCTAAACATGTTCCGAGCCTGTGTTGGGAGGATGCTGTCGAATCTCAGTGGTTTCCAGATAAAGTGACACCAGACACTATAGCCATAATAATTGGGTGTATAATGGTCCACTCTGGAGATCACTGCAAATGAGACAAATGATTGAGAGGTGCGTTTATGTGTGTCATCTGATCCTGGCATTCAGTTCCATTCGGTGTCATTAATTTAACAGAGCAAAGCAAAGCATTGATTACCCTCTTCAAATTCAATCGAAAACAGCCATGTTTCACAAGGGGGGGAAGCAAGGGATTATTGAAACCACAGTTTGCAGATGTCTGTCTGCCAATAATGAAAGCAATCTGAGCCCGTCCTGTGTGAAAAAGAATGGAAAGGTGGCCTGGTTGTGACATCTCTCATACCAAGGAGAGGGTGGCAGGATGTGACCCCTTATGCAGAGATTTTTTTTTTGTCACCCAGATGGATACTCTACCAATGATTTCAGTGTAGAAATGCACTGACATCTAGTGGACAACAGGGTGATTGATATTTTGGCTACCAATCACACTGCAGGAATGAGTCAATGACATAATAATGGTATTTGAGAAAACTCAGTTCACATTAAGTTTAAACTGTAAACATAAATTTTCTCCTTTTCTCACGGTTGAAGCCAGTTAACTGAATTCATATTTAAATTAATATTATACTTTGAAGACTTTTCTCCTATTAAAAATACTTTGGTGCGTAATTGGGTGCCTACCAGAATTAACAACTTTATATGTAGTTGAAGACAGGTAACAATGCTGAAGACACCCAAAATATGGCATAAAATTCTGTCCATTTATATGTTTTTGGAGTAAAATATTTTATCTAACTATCAAATACACATGCCTTAGTAAATTACAGTCACCTGCCAGTAAGGAATTTGAGCATTTTAGAAGTTTGGTCAAAAACTTGCAAAGCTGAGCATAACTGCCTCCGGTACTGCTCTGGTTGTGGCGGGGAAAGAAGGGCATTTCAAGTCCAAAGAGAAGGTTGTGTGTCCAGTTTCCCTTGAGTCATTCATCAAGGGAATCTGTGACACAGATCTTATTTGTCTAGTTTACTGAATGATATGCTGTAGGAAGTAATTAGGGCTAAGAGATGAGGAGACAGCTAGACAACATCTATCTCCTTGACTAGGGGTATAAACCAAGTGAGAAATAAACTAAAGGGGTAAATCAAGCAAAGATTTAAAACAAGTTTTATGCTTGGTAAAGCAGATTGGAAAATGCTGCTCAACCCATGCCAATATATATCTCTCTAATATGCTTTGGCTGCCTTGATTAAATTTATGCTGATGTAATTATACTGCTTCTGTCTAGCTCTTGTATAGTTCCTACTTTTCCAGAACTACAGGGATTATTCATGATTTCCGTTATCTATTTTTCCCTAATACACAATGTTAAGAAAATATTATCCAAAACTTAGAAATAAGGCAAAGGGGAAGTGGAATGTCTTTTCAATGCCATACTAGAATTTTGTTTACTAGCCTAGCACAAAGGATTAATTTTCTGGGAGAATGTACCTGTATTTGACTTACAACTCATTTCAATAGAACTCACCCACTGTGAAGTTACATGTTAATTTGTAGAGTTCTGTACAGAGAGATTAAAGTACACAAATGGACAGTGTCCAGACCATATATAAAACCAGTAGCGTGACTCACGACCTTCAAGAATCAGCATAGGAAACCAACCCATTATCTGGAGTAACCAGCCAAGGAAGCCAACCAACTGTAAGTCAGATTTGTAGGAGGTTAGATTGCTATCTCTAGTAACAATCAGGAAGCCAAACAGGCCTATGAAGCATCAGCCCACATTTTCTGGGACTGGATCATTAACTGACTGCTTCCCTAATTTTTATCCTTCTTTTTCAACTTTGGACTGACCAGAGAGAGCCAAATATACACCCCAATCCTGCTTCTCATTAGCCCTGCCTCATGTCAACAGCCCCCAATCAGGGCATACCTGGTTTCTACTCCCCTTGTTTCTACTATAAAACTTCCCTACTCTGCTGCTTGCCCTTAAGTCTTTCCCAAAATGCAGGAGATAAGTGGCTGACTCCCTCGCTATAGCCAGCTCTGAACAATACCTGTGCATGTTGGATGGGTAATTTCCACAGTTCAGTGGTCCTTCTGCACTGGGAAGTACTACAGAGTCATGTGTCCATGACTGTGAATGTATACACCTATCTCATCTAATCAGCAGCAAAAGCAAAACCACAGGGGAAGAAAGAGCACTGCTGATCAGCTTTCGGAAGCACGGCATCCGGGCACAGACCAGACGTGACAGACGGCAAGTGGGAGGAGTACAGTTTCCCAGAGTGGAGGGCCCTGAACTGGTGTAATCACAGATCTTGAAGATCTCTGGAGCTATCTGGCAGAGTAGGAGTCACAGTTTCAGAAATGATTTGCAGATAAGTGTGAATCAGGCATTAAGCCTGTGTCAGCCTCTGTAATGCACACCTCAGGATATGTCAGAAAATTAGGCATTTGCCCTGTTGTGCTCCAGTGCCCCGGGGCACCGACTGAGCTGGAAGCAGGCCGTGCTCTGCAAGCAAAGCCCAAGTCCTTGAGATTAAGGGACAAGTAT
The DNA here is from genome assembly GCF_004126475.2 of Phyllostomus discolor. NCBI lineage: Eukaryota > Metazoa > Chordata > Mammalia > Chiroptera > Phyllostomidae > Phyllostomus > Phyllostomus discolor. The sequence continues at coordinate 15,968,579 of NC_040909.2, read as the reverse complement.
ATTCTGAATATTCTAAATAAAGGCACTAAGTAAAATTCTGAAAATCTTATTTTGCAAGCAAATGTCGAGTAATGTCCCTAAACCTGACATATTAAAGCTAAAGTCTAACATCATTGATATGCCTATTTACATGCATCACATAGTTGTCAAGAATTATTATCCATTAAAACGTCACTAGCTCAATAATTGTGATAGATGACTTATTAGGCTTAAATTTCGTTTTAACATGAATAAATTAAACTTGGAACATACTCTTATAAAACTGATGAAATCTGTATTTCAGCTATCAAATAAGCTAGGATCACTACCTTTTCCCATGCAGCCCACCCAAATATAAGTGTCCGACTGCACAGTGAACTGCTGAAAAACTTCAAATGCCTAATAGAAAAAATACTTCTTTTTGCTACTCAAGTCTCTTTTTTCACTCAACATTATATTTGTGAGATTTTTCATTAATACATGTAGTTTTAGTTCGCTCATTTTCAGTGCTACATTGCATTCCATTGCCTATGTGTGTTCCATTTTTTAAATTCATCCTTTTATAAATAGTTATTCACAGTTACTATTCAGTTTGCCATCCCAAAACATTCTTTGTTCTTACCTTGTCATCTGTCCTTACATGTATCTTAACATCACTGCCTAAGACACATGCATTATAATTAGAGTTTAGCACCAAATAGTTGTAAATATGTAGAGAGAGACCTGCTGGAGTGATATGCTGTCCCTTCACAACATCCCATTCATGATAAAGGCCAGGATTATTCTAGTAAGAGAAACATTCAGGATGCTTTTGTCTGGGCCAGGATCGGTGGAGCTTGACTAGCTTGCTCACGCATCTGTAGTCAGTTAAGGGAGGCTGGCTGGTCTAGGATGGTCTCACTTAGATTCCTAGATGCAGGGTCGCTCTCGGCTGGGGCAATGAGCATCTGGGCATACAGCTCTCATCTTCCGAGAGGCTCCAAAGGCAGGATACAAAGATGGAACAGAAGTTCCCAAGGCTCTGAACTGGCACACTATCACTTCTTCCACATTTCACTGGCCAAAGCAGAATAAACAGCCAGCTCATATTCAAGGGAGATATTCCAGCCATCTCTTCCCGTATAGCAAACCACCTCAAAACTTAGTGGCGGGAAACAACAATCAATTTATTTTACTCACAGATGTACCATTTGGTCAGGGCTCTGTGGGGACAATTCATCTTTGCTCCACTAGATGTCAGCTGGGCAGTTTGACTAGGTCTGAAGGATCCTCTTCCAAGGTGCCTCAGTCACAGGGCTGGCTGGCAAAGACCTCTCCCTGAGATGCTCTTAGGGGGAAGATTAATTTCCCTACAGCATAGTGGCTGGGTCCCAAGAGCAAGCATCCCAAGAGGCAGGAATTGGTAACTGCTAGTTTCTTAAGACTTGGTCTACAATCTCGTACAGTAGAGTTACCACCCAGACTCAAAGGGAAGGAATATAGGCCTATCTCAAAATAGAAGGAGTATCAAGGAATTTGGGGGCTACACTTTAAAACTACCGTAGGCAGACTTCAGACTCCACTCCAGATGGGAGGGTGATGATGTCACCTTGCAAAGGACATGGAGCCTGGAAGAGGTGAAGGGTTGCAGCCACGTCAGGGAGGGGGCAAGATTTCAAGATTTCTGGTTCAATATTTCTTCTGCTTCTTTTAACTAAGCTATTATTTATGTGTCTCAGCCTTATGTTAGCTATAACTTATTAAAAGGTAAATTTATAAATGCTACTCTTATTATTTAAATGGCTTAGATGATTTTATATGGAAAGGCTTCATAAGTGCCTCCTTTTTACTTTGAAATAAATGTGAGTGCTTCAGCTCCCCTTGAAAGATGGGAAATCATGTTTTATTGATGGGATAACTATTATGCAACAACCGCGCAGGTAATCATCTTATTCCACTTGACAAGATGAACATAGCCATTTTCGCACAGAAAAGACAGGGAAGTACTCAATTACAGCTGTGTGTTCAATGTAAAAGCTCCCATTCATATGAACTACAGAGTCAGTGATCTAGACATGCCGGCAAGAAACTTTAGACGCTGCGGCCATCCTGAACTTTCCTTAGGCTGTCTCCCCTGTGCCTTGAAGACCACAGTTAAAATGACCTAGAAGCCAGCCAAACAGACTTCCCCATTGACGTTCCCCAGCCCCATTTACACTCCATCACAAATGGCTCCACAGGACACAAACACTTCTTTGGGGAGGAAATTCTAAACTACATTCATCGGTTACATTCCCAAATCCCTGCTTTACTGTCCCAGGCAGCAACCTGATTTCAGAAAAAAGAACTGACCTCCTAAAAGCCCTCAGTATAAAATATTTACTGCACTTACCCCTATCCCACCCCCAGAATGGTTTGATAAACCTAGCCCCAATGGTCCAAGCAAATACCACCTCCCGGAGAGCACTGAAGTGGTAATGTGGATCCACTGAGCCACAGATTGAGACAATTTGAGTCAGCTTCTACATTTATGTACTTTTCAAATGCTTTCAGTTAGGGTTGTGTCTGGCAACAAGTAATGCAAAATTTTACATACAGTAGTTTTTAAAAAGCGAGGGTTCTGTTTTTGTAGTTCGTCTGTTTTTAATGTACCAAAAGGCACAAGAGTATTTCTCTTTGAATGTTCTTATTTTTGTGATGTTTATCCTCATATTTGTCACCGTGATGTTACAAGTTAGCTATTTTAAATATGTTGAAGCTACTATGCCGACCTAGGGAAAGTCTGTTTGTGACTGCAGACAACAGGGAAATCACTGCCAAGACATGTCGAAACATAAAGGAGAGCCTGGAGAATTTGTTTGCCTTGGCTAAGCCAATCCTGAAGACACTCCTAAAATATGCATACCCCCGGCCATTTAAATTACATGACTCCTTACGTTCCCTTTTTATTAATAGATTGGGATTGAGTTTCTTATCATATAGAACTGAAATTCAAGTGACACAAACTCTTCAGATGAAGAAACATAAAGGTCCTCAGATCTATCTTCTAAAAAATTTACTGAATATATTTGCTTTTTGCACTCACATAGCAAGAATTCAATACAGTGAGAATTTGAAATGTGAGGATCTCCTGAACTGAATTTGTGGAAAACTGCAAAAGTACTGTTTAGGGGGGAAAATATAGTCTTAAAGGTTTATAATAGAAATAGAAACTGAAATTAACTGAGGTAAGTATCAGTGGAAGAACTTAGAAAGTGCAACTCCAACGCCAGAGAAAAGGAGGAGGAAGATGAATAAAACAGCCGAAGTTTGTAAAACAGAAATCAAAGATAAAATGCAGACAATTAAAAATCATAATGGAAATTCAAAAATACTTATAGCCAAGTTATAACGAAAATACTATCAAAATTTGTGGGTTGAAGCAAAATTAATACTTGGAAGGAAATGTGTAGTTCTAAATCCTTGTATTGGAGGGAAAAGGCTGTAAGTTAATTTGCTAGACATCCAATTCAAGAATTTAGAAAAGAACCACAAAACAAGTCCAAAGAGTAAAAACAGGAAGCAGATAAAATGAGCAAATTAAAGAACAAAATCAAAAAGCCAAAGATTGGTTCTTTGGAAAGGCTACTTAAGTTAGACAAAAGCCTAATAATATTCGGCAATGAAAAAATAGGGGGGAGGCAAAAATAAATATTAGGAATAAAAAGATGGGCATATAGGCAGACTAAAGAGAGAATAGAAAACATTATGAATAGTTTTTATACCAATGAATTTGACAACAGATAAAATGAACAATTTCCTACAAAAATATCATTTAACAATATTGTTTCAAGAAGAAATACGACCTAAACAATACTAGAACCATTAAGGAAGCAGAATCAGTGATTAAAAGATCCTCCCACAGGCAAGATCTTTTTTCAAGAAGATTCTATCCAATTTTTAAAGAACATATTACTCCCATTCAAACTCTCCCAGAGACATAAGACAAAATATTTTTCCCAGCCCAGTCTGAGGCGGAGGATAACTCTGATCCAGACCTAGAAGAAAACATAAAAATGACCAGCCTATCTTTATGACTCAATGGTAGGAAAGAATTTCTTAAACAATAATTTTTAAAAATCACTAAAGATAGTAGAAAGGATAAATAAATTCTACATTAAAATTTGGGTGCCAGCATAGTTGGGCTCTGATGAGAGCCCTCTTATGGGCTGCAGACTGCAACTTCTTCTCGTGGTGGGAAGAGAGCAAGTGAACTCTCCGGCCTCTCTTTATAAGGTTACTGACCCCATTCATGAGGGCTGTTGGACTCACAACCTAATTATCTTGACCTCACCTCCATTCATCACACTCGAGATTAGATATCAACTCTTGAATATGGGGTAACATAAACACTCAGTCCACACAATATAATTTAGGAACTTCAACACCTGGGGAGAACAAACGGTTTGGAGAAATAGGAAGAAGAGCCGCTCCATCTCACTATTAACCAGAGAAATGCTAAAAGAAAAGAAAATTCCACTTTATGTCAATAACATTGACAATAATGAAAAGACGGATAATATAAAATGCATAGAAGTTATGAGAAAAGGGAGTTCTCATAGACAGTGATAGGATTAACGAGTTCAGACAACATGATGAACAGCTCGGCATGATCAATTCTAGGTGTTTACTCCAGAGAAGCTCTCACAGAGGTCCATAAGGAGCTATGTGCAAGGATGATTATTTCGGCATTGTCTGTAAAGGCAAGATTCGCCTCTAGAAAAATGGATAAGTAAAATGTGATACGTGCACGTGATGGAATGTTATGGAAACTGTGTAACAGGAGCATTAAACCAGATTTACGAAGCACACATAAATAGTTCTGAAAAAAAAAACATAACATTGAGTGGAACGGGGGAAAAAAGAGAATTTGATTTATACCTCAGTTATATTTGTGTAAATTTAAACAAACACAACCCCACACATTTTCAAAGCTGTGGCAGTAAACCTATAAAGAAGGGTAGGAAGTTCATTTACTAAATGCATCGAAGGGAGTGTTTAAGAGGGGAAAAGGCATTGGAAGTGGGAATGAAAGGGACATAACAATGAAATAAAACAGAAAAGGGGTCTTCCACAGACTAAAGTAGGTAGCGTGCCATCAACTGAAGTGTATAATCAAACTCCTTTCTGGGCAATTGAGTCAGTCTGTCTGTCTGTCCTGTCTCTCCCTCTCTCCCTCTCCCTGTCTCGCTCTCCCTCCCGCCCCCCCAACACACACATACAGACACATTCATCAAATCCGCTGATTTTACAGCCTTATTTTATTATCTTAATTGAAAAGCTCTATCAGAAGAGACATTCAAAAGGTTTGCAGAATATCTTTGAGCTGTCAAAATAGCAATCGTATAGTTTAAAAAGTTATTGATATGATTGATTTGTTCAACGACCAAAGTTGTGTTGACAGGACTTATACCAATAATTGCCAAATTCTTCTCTGAATTCCTACAAGCTGGTTATCTTCTAGAATTGTTTTAGGGTGTTTTTTTTTTAATATCAAGCTTTAGGTACATAATTCCTGGCATCTCCCTTTTGAAAATGAGGTCATTTTTTTTTTTTCAGATTTACCCATCTCATGCCTCTCCCATTTTCTGAAAATTTTCAGGATTGAGGGTAATAATAATAATCTTAAAATAATAAATGCAAGATAAAACCCACAAGCTTCTTCTGGGCTCCAGGATGCAACCCATCTGAACCTGGGTAAATGCATTTAAAGCAGCTTCGTGATTTTTGGGTGACTCATTAATATTTCATGCATTTTCACATTACGGCATTGATTATTCACTAAAGTCCAGAGTCTTTGTAAAGGGCTTCAGTGATTTAGAACAATTCGTAAAAACAGAAACATAATTTGAAGACAGAACTGGCAACAGAATATGAAACTAATGATTCAGTACCCCGCTGACTCTATTTAAAAGGGATTTACATGTTGATGTAGTGAACAAGAATCAGAGATGTGAATTCTAGTGCACAACGGTCCACTAGTGAGGTTCATCTGTAAAATGGCACACTAATTGTCAGAATCAAATGAGATAATGGATGTGAAATATCTCTAAACTGCAAAGTCAAAAAAAAGAAATGGATATTTTAATTGTTTTCTAGAATTATGTCCAAAGAAATGGAAGGGTGTATTAGCTAAAATGTTTTCAGTTATGTATAAGGAGGAACCCAATCTCAACTGGCCTAGACAATAAGAGGAATTTATTAGCTCAATGTCTGTAAAAGCAGAAATGGAAAACTGGACGCATGGGCTTAAATTGTGTAAGCAGGGCCTACTTTGTTTCCTTCTGTTTTTTAGCTCCAGTTCCTGAGCAGGTTTTCCAGCTTCATGGTCTGAAAATAAGCGCCAGTAGCGTGTAGGGCTATACCATTCCTGGTATAAGTCTAGAAATGAGATCTGCAGCCCTGAGAGTTTAAATACAACCCCTGAACTTGTGTCTTGGTTCTAATTAGCCTGACCTGGGACGTGTGCCCACCTACTAACCGTCGCTGTGGCCAGGAGCATGGGACAAACTACTGATGGGCTTTAGGTTAATCAGGAATCATGGCCACAGTGGCTGCTTAGCAGGACTCCAGGGGGCAGGATTTCTGTATTTCTGACAAATGGACGCTGAAGAGCCAGTCAACACAAACAGGCTACTGTGGGTCTCTGGGACAAAAGTTAATAATTATAGTGGAAGTCCTTTGAGCTGAGAATAGGAAAAGCAGCCTCACTAATCACAGGCCAGATCATCATGAAAAATCCTAGATTCCACCCAGTGATAATTTTCCTACTCCCTGCCCACCTCCAAAAACCTGTCTGGACAGCATCTTACATTGGTTTCTGACCTACGTCCATGATTTTTATTCCCTGAACCCCTCCCGCCATCAGTTTACTGTGATAAGGCTTGCCCCCAACACTCCAGTGAACATTTCTAGCAAACACTGAGTGCCTTTCAGTCCTAATCTCACATGACCATTTAAGAGTCATGGGATTTTACTGATAACTCCCTTCTTCTCTACCTTTTTTTTAAGTCTATGACCCAATATGATTGCTCTCTTCCCCTCTGGCTTTTGTTAGTTTCCTTCACTGATTCCTCTGCATTGCCCAATATATGCTGGTGTCTTTCTGCCCTCTCTTCATGTTCCGATCCTCTTGTTACTCCAAGTTCTCAAGGACTTGAATTACTACATCTGTGTCAATGACTCCCACACAAAAATCCACCCAACCCCCACCCAGGCACCCTGAGTCAACATCCATAGATCTCTCCAGCTCCAGCATTCAAAGTAAAGTTTATTGTTATGATTATTCTATCTACTTCAGAATAAAAACAAAAGAAACCTGCTGCAATATGGACAAATGGTACTAAACCACCCAAAACAGAAACCTCAGCATTATCCTCAACGACTCCTTCTCCTTCGCCTTTTTATATTAATCGGTGGCGTAGCTCTCTCTTTGACATCCTTGGCCATGTCCCCTTCTGTGTCCCCTAATGCATGACCAAAGTGTCGTCCTGGATTAGCGCTCTCTTCCCCCAAATGGCCTCTCTAATTGCGTTCTGTGCATCATCAGCACACCTACTGCAAAGAAAATGAAAATACTTTAAAAATCTGATTATATCACTTCCTACTTACAATCCGTCCGTGGTTGCCCATTGCATAGCAGATAAACTTAACTTCAGCTAAAGGGGATTCTGTGTGATGGAGCGGACAGCAAATGCAGTGCTTCATTTAAACCAGTGGATGAGATAAAGTATTATAGTGGGTTTGAGCAAGGTCCAGCTCCTCCTGAACCTTGTATCCACCCTAGCACTTTACCTCTGTGGCAGGCTATACCACTGTCTGATTTATTGCTTGCAAAGCTTTAGGAAGCAGGTTATCATATTATCCCCATTTTGTCGATAATGAAACTGAGGGACAGAGAGGTTAAGTAGCTTGCTGAAGATTATATAAGTGGCAGAGCAGCCAACTAAATTATAGTAGCCTAACACAAGATTGCACTTTTTAAACCATCTATCCAATGGGCTATATTTCTCAGCCTGGGCTCCATTAACCTGTCCAGAGATAGGCCAAAAAAATTGCATTGAAATTGTTGTATGCATATATAATTTTTACTGGTAAGATGATCTCGAGCTTTTTAAGAGTCTCAAAGGAATCCACAACACAAAAAAACAACATGGTTAAAAGGAAAAAACCTGCTATATGACTATAATTTCCAGGGGCTGTAAAGTGGCTTCTCAAAATATTCCTTGGGAGGCTTTCAGGGTTGTAGGACTTTGGAGCATTTTATGTTACCATAATAGCTTATTTAAATCCTATCACAATAACAAATTTTTCACTCCATTAATCTTGCTTCCAATGGGGTGTAAACATGGTTCTGGCAAGGCAAAAAGGTGGTCTATCCACAGAGCTAGGAATGTTAAGAGTCCCTTCAGCCCAAGGTCAGGTGTACAGTTGAATGTGCAAGTGTGGGATGACAAGCTTACCATCAACAAAGCATGAAAAGAAAAAGATCAAGGCTAAACCATAAGGAAGTCCTTCAAGCAATGCACTGCTGATGCCTAGTCATTGGCAAAGAAGGCTGAGCCACATTCAAATTCTCCCAGGTACAAATGCTTTCAACTAATATGCTCATCTTCTCTCTCTAGGCCTGGATATTTGCAAAATGCCCTGCTTGCCTTGATTAATGACTCTTTACATAAAACCAGTCTCAGTGATGACATGACAAATCTCCTCTGTCCCTGTGTGTTAACAGTGCAGAGGGACCATTAGCTTTTGGCTAGTATCCCAAAATTGCTCTGAAGACGCAGAAGAATTCTAATGAAATGTAAAGCATTCATCAAAAAAAGAACACAATAGATTTTTCAAAGCTTATGCTCAGTACTTCCATTTAACAAACACTACACCTCTTTAGGAAACATAGGCATTTCCTATGCCTGCGAAAAATGATTTTGAATTTGTCCTCATCATTTCTGTATTTTCTAAATTGTAGGTTACAAACTTGTACTGTGATTGTAAGAGAAAAATTTCATAAACATTATTTTAAAACTTTTTCAAAGTCATGTACCCTTTTAGTTCCCAAAGATGGTTTACTACCAGAAGCAGCAGATGTGTTAAAATGCAGACCTATTGAATCCAAATCCCCAGTGCTGGTCTAGAACCCGGGCAAGCGTTGTTGCGAAGTTCAGAAGTTAGGCAGCCACGACCTTTTGTTTGTGATGGACACAGTTGATTGACCACTCAAAATGTTTCTCACCTTTTCTTTCTTAACTGCACCAGATTTCATTTGAGTAGCTACCTCCCTATTTTTTCAGAATACATTCAACCCTCCCCTCACTTCAGGAGCAGTTCCTGGTTGGTTTAAACAAAGCATAGGTTCAACAGTGGGCATGTGACCTCCATGGTCCAATCAGGGTAGGTCTCAGGACCCCCTTAGAATGCCAGGACATAAACATCTATGTCTCACCTGAATTAAACAGGAATCCTGTAACTCCAATGCCTATGTCACCTATCTCTAAAACATGAAGGGGACTGGACTTGGAAAGAACTTGAGACTTTGGTGCTACCACAGGACTGCTGTGTCAGCCAATCTCAGAGATTTATTGCCTCTGGATGACCTGGCACAAAAAACGATAAATCCTCTTCATTGAGAAGGCCAACTGAAATTAGATTTTCTGTTCCTTGCAATATGATGACCTAATTGGCACACAACTCCTTATAGTTATTGATTGCAGCTTAATACCTCCTCATTAAAGCTTTCTCTGATTTTCTCCAGGTTGTTGCTGCACCTTCCATGTAGAAGACGGACAGCAGAGGGGAAAAGGCTCCGAGGAAAGGCTGCGTGCCATTTACAGCCCAGGAATCGTACCGGTGATGCTGCCTAGTCAAGGCTTTAGGCCCTGACCAGTCTTTTCCTTTGCAGAAAAGTCATTAGGCAGATGGACAGAAGGGCAGATGCTCCTCCTCGCAGTATATTCCCTAAATTAGAATTGGGACAGAGTACTTTCTAAAAGCACATAGAACTCCATATTGTACATGTGCATGTAATGTATGTTGTACAAGTCTGTTGGTTCCCAACTCAAATATTATGTCTGTAACAGCAGAAACAATGTCTTGTCTGTGGCACACACTGCTACACTCTAAGGGCTATATTATATTATATTTTAATGCCTGCTCTACTATAAGGGCTCAAAAAATACTTTTTGATAAGAGTGAATGTATGACTGAACAAATAATAGCCTTTACATTTAATCAAAGAATAGTAAGTATCGGTGAGGAGGCAAGACAAGGGGTACTCAGATCATTGTTGGTGAAAGTGTAAATTAGCACAATCTCTGAAAAACTATTTGACAATTTTCCCTCGAACTAAACATACAGCTATGATTCAGCAATGCCACTTCTGAGTATATATACCTGTGCACCCTGGAGATGAGAGTGCATATGTCCACCAAAAGATCTGTGCAAAAATACTTACTGCAGCTTTATTCAAAAAAGATAAAAATTGGAAATAACCCAATTGCCCATCAACTACAGAGTGAACAATAATGATATATGAGTAGCAGAATACCACTCAGCAATACAAAGAACAAACTACTGCTACCCAGGACAAATAGATGAATCTTGAAAATTCAATAAAGAATGAAAAGCCAGACACAAAAGAAGACACTCTCACGATTCCACTTATGAATTGAAGGGTAGCAGGAGCAGCATGTGCCGCCCCAAAATATTCTTCTTTGATATAAAGATAAATTTGAGCTGATCATTTCTGAGAAACTGCAGACACAGGAGAAACTCTAAAAACAGAGAAGTTTGGCTTTATAAGGGAAATTTGTATTGATAAAGGAAATCTCCATTTGTAAGAGTGTCTCCCTAACTGAAAGAGAAGGATGGCTCTAAATCACAAGATTTATCAACAGAGAAGGCATTGACTTATAACTGTATACCAAACCTTACCTTTGTTTACTCTGCTTTTTCTGGTAACCTTCCATAACTGACATGGGCCCCCTCCATTTTTCTTTTATCTTTAGCTAAGGATGATATTTAAGGTGGCAGCCTGGGCCATCTTCAGGAGTTACTCGGTTTCCCTGGATTATCTCCAGGAACAAGGAATAGGGTGTTGGAAATGCCCCACATCTCGATCTGAGTGCAGTTACATGGGAGTGTATGTGTATATGCACTCATGTGTATATATAATGTCAATGTAAAAAAATGTTGAAACCTGCAGACAATTTTTGTAAAAGTTTATTTAAGCCAAAACTGGATGACATATGCCAGGGAGCAAGATCTCAAATGTTCTGGAGAGTAACAGTTTTGCAGTTTCTTTTATGCATTTGAAATTAAGGAGGAAATGTAAGGAAGATTACATGAAGGTGAGAGAAAGCAAGGTGAACATCCGATTACAGAATCGTTAACAAGACGGTGGTTACGCTTTTGAGGGGTATTACTTAGGACATGTCAAAAGTGCCTTCATCTGAATGCAATGCACAGAGCTGGCTTAAAAACCTTTCACCAAAGAAATGAAAGGCCTGGGGCATGACTACCCACCATGACCTGCCCAAATAAAAGTTTATGATTTATTACAGCACCCTTTTTCTGTCCACAATGTATACACATACATACATATAGATACACACACATATGTAAAACTTCATGAAGTACATTTACAGTTTATATACTTTATATATGTTTTTTCTATATGAAATTTTTAATGAATTGAGGGCATTTCAAATTCTTTCTTTTTTTGGTTAAACGTAAGAGAACACAGTGCAAAACTGTATCAGACAGAATCAAAGGTCAGAATTGGAAGAAGCAATTCCCTTATTTACAAATGACACAAAACCAAAGGGATATAGTTATTTAACCAGTGGTAACTTTTCTCATTAGTCACAGAGCTAAGCCAATATATTTTCATTACCCCGTGCCTTGCAGTTTAAACAAATAAAAGGCAGAAATGAGGAATGGAGAGACGGCAGTGTTGCTTCTAAGAAACAAAAGGGACTTTCTCTACATTCCATCTTCTTTCCTGCTGCATATCCAATTCCTTTCCCCTTCCCTGACTTAATCCCATGCTAACTATCTTCCCTGACCTTCCCTGGTCCTCATTCTCCCCTTACCCTCCATTATCCATCCCAGCCTACACACATAGTCCTATCATCGTAGCTCTCAGAGTGGCACTAGATGATAGAAGCCAAAAAGTAGGTAAGCACGAAGTATGTTTCTTTAAAATATACATTAATATAGTTTTACGTTTATTTACAACACACCTCATTTCCAAAAAAGAATTTGAGTCAGCTGACAAGAGAAAAATTCTGCAATGCCCGAAACTACATTGCAGCAAGCCAGAGGGTGGAAGGAAAAGGCAACGAGAGTCAATCAGTTAACGGAGCTGCAGAAGAAAACCAACAAAAGACTGCTCACATTCCTGACTGTGTCCTGAGACTCTGAGTCAACTTCCAGGCAGCTATTTCAGCTCTTATCTGGAGAGAAGAGCCTACCGCCAAATCGCCACACTTTGCTTACCCGGGAACTTTCTGGACTGTGGCCCACATTCAAGGGCACCAAGTACCTCTTCCTGATGAACTCTTCACCGATTCCGGTGCTCTCCCCACTTCGCCTTTTCCCACCCTCCTTCTCTACAGCCAGTTTAAAGTCTTTCAAAACAACACATTCTCCTTCTCCAAATGCACTGCATAAAAGAGCCCCCTTGCTCCGAGGATGAGGGGCATGTTCGTCTCCTCCACCGAGCTCTGATGGCGGTGGTCTAGATTGCATGCCCTAAGACCTGGTCCTTTTTCTGGCTAGGCTCAAGAAACCCTTTCTTACATGACAACTTTTGGTCTTGAAGGTTTTTTGTTTAACACAGCTTACAAAATTACATATATTACTAGATGACAAACGGAAATTGTTATGGAGGGAAAATCAGAATTGGAGGAATAAGAAGATTCTAGCAAAGTAGTCTGTGCCTCCGTTTGGGGAGAGATTTTATCGCTGCCTCTAAAACGTTCGTATCAAAGTCAGAAACTGCCGCTGTCATTACCTCCCTGATCTCCACTGAAGGCGGATCCTGATAGGAAAGGATGGATCTGAAGGTTTTATCTTACAAGTTAAGGAAAATGGAGACCTTCTGATATTTTATTAGGTGGCCCTGAATATAGCCTACAAAATAAGAACTGATGTCCACAATCTAAACAATATAGCTGCTTCGAAGGTGCAGCTGAGCTGCAGACAAATTAAAGTGAAAACAGGATCTGATGAGAGGCAGGTGCAGGTTGCAAAGAACTCCTCCCTCCACATCAGCCTAGAGGGCCTCAGGACACAAGCTGGAAATTGTATCATGTCAATCAAGCTGCCATATGGCGAGCCTCTCCTTTGTTTATGAACTGATGCACAGAATACAAAACATATTAAAATTGGGTGGTGGGAAATAAACTGCTCTTCCAAAAACTGACCACACAGGAGTCAGGAAATGCGTTTATTAAATATTCTCATTTTACTGCTCATTCATCCAAGGCCCATATATGTGACCAACATTCTGGAAACCACCCAAGGAATTTAAAATGTTACTTACTACTTATACTCAAATGAGAGTAGTAGAAATTATAGTGCAGTCTATCAATTGTCTATTATCTACTACTGTTACCAGAGTGACCTCAAAGAGAACACCTTAACTTAGTCAAATGAAAATTAAGGTTTGGGTATTTGTTTTTCATTATAAAAGAAATAGAATAGAAAAACAAAAAATATTTAAAAACAATGAAATCCTTCAATCATACAAATAGCTGAGAACTCTAAGTGTCATTAAAGAACTCATGGTCCGCTTGTAGGAGGGTTTTCAGGAGTGTGGATGAAATGCATCCCCGAGTTTCTCTCGGTCTGTAGCCACTTCCAAGCAATTATAAGTTACATCATTACAACGTGGCCCAACTGCTCTCTTCATTTAAAATTATACTGGTAAACGTTTATTTTTATTATCTTGATGGCTAAAATGTAGCGACTTAAATTTGGTTTTCATTCCCAGCTCTAGGACATGTTAGTGGTGTGATCTTGGGCGAGTTGCTTTAATTCTCTTAGCTCTAATTTTCTTGTCTGTAAAAGGAGTACAATAACATTAAATATTGATTAATATTTATTATTAATCATGAATCATAGTTTCTATAACTTGTGTATAAATATTAAATATTAAAGCATACGAAAACCTCACCGAGCTGTTGGGAGGATCACATGAGAGGAAGTGCAGTCACTGTCAGCATCTACTTCATTATGTCCGTTACCATAGTCACTACTGCCACCGCTAATGTATTGCTGGGGAAAACAGGAAAAGTCTTCATTTTCTCAAAAGAAAAATATTCCAACCCCAAGAAACAGGCAAGGGTCATTCCTATCTACATGTAATTTGTAAAGGCCAGTATTTTGCCGAAGCCAAACTTTTATAGATACTTGGACCAGGGGAGGGGCTGCGTGGCAAGAGAACATAAAGCAAGTACACCATCGAAGTCTAGGAGTTTGTGGTAAATAGTAAGAGGCTGGGAGAAAGAGAAAGGGCATGCCAGTGGAGCGGGGGTGGGCTCCGGATTCTCTGAGGAACGTCAACAGGACGTGAACAGTGTAAGAGGAAGCGACGGGGTTGAGCAGATGCTATCCCAAAATTTGCCACCTTGGAATACTGAATATTCTAAGCTCAAGGAGTTTGAGAAAAGGGCGGAGGCAGGAAAGTCACTGTAATCCCCCTTCCCCATCACCCCGCTTCTTCAAAACAAGTCCCGAGAATCTCCTGTTCTCAGGGTGAGAGATGCCCTCCCTACACCCTGAGGAAAGGAGCATCCTTATTTCCTGAGGAGAATCCCAACAGGCCTTGCTAAGTTTCCCCCAGGTGACTACACTTACCTCTGACTCCTTAACCTCTCATATTGCTTCACACCTGCTCCCTCTTCATCACACCTCGCAGGAAAAACACACAGGTCTGTTTCTTCAGGCCCTCATTTCCCTAGGAAGGCTCCCATGTCAAGTAAATAAATCCATATGCTTTTCTCCTGTCCATCTGTCTTTGTCAGGTTAATTTTCAGACCCAGTCAGGGACCCTAAGAGGGTAGAGGGAAACGTTTTCCCCCCTTACAGAAGAAACCAGACCAAAATATTTAGAATAAAGACCACTTGGCTTGGGCTCAGTGTTTAAAAGTCATGGCCCGCTCCTTAGAGAAAAGTACAAGTTTATATCAGAATTTACTACATATTTTTTTATAGTGTGTTGTTCCAATGCTTTAAAGCTCATATATAGTCAGTGTAAAAGAGCTGTGATTTTAGGGTGTGGATTAGATCATTCTTAGCTAATCCTTCCTCTATCATAAGAACATCCCAAGATTTAAATAAAACAAAAATCCCTCTCTGAGAATGGTTATGGATAGCAAATCTGAACCTGATGACCTGAAGGTCTTTCACAGTCCCAGAGTGGGCAAAACTCGTGCCCATGCTTTTTGGGCAATACATGGTATTGTAATATGAACTGTTTTGTCCAGCTCTGGACAATAAGGTCAATCCTACTGGTGACAAATAGACTAAAGCAATTCCTTAGACACAAAATATTCCAAGCAGCATTCCATGTCGCTTCCTGGAAGCACTGCCCCTCCCCCAACCTCAGTGCACAGAAATCTCCTAGCACGCAGAAGTCTTATCTACTTAACCAGCAACGAGGCATATCAACAAGTTTTCCAAAAATAACAAAACGCAGAATTACTTCTTCCTGGAGCTGCAGGGAATCATCTTTACCATCTTCACTGAGGAGTCAGCTAAAAGTGGAATTCCTGAAGAAACCCTGGCCCGAACCCACAGCACAGAGAAAGCAACACCATGTGGAACTATTATCGGCCGGCCTGGCCGACAAAGCAGGCAGCCTCCGCCCTGCTGAGATCAAGGGGAAGAAAGCACGCCATGCGGCCAGGAACTGAGAGCCACACACATCCCCAGCCCTCTTATCCAAACCCTCTTTCCGGCTCTGCTGCAGACACCACTGTGCTCGCCAATCTCTCCCTAATTGTTCCCTGAACAGCAAAGAGTGAATGATGACAACAGCAACAATAACATTAGCAGACACTTAAGAATGCTTATTGCATACTACACGCGAGTATGCGTGCTTTATTCTATACTAAACCATTTAATATGTGTTGCACAGATGCTCTCTGAGGCATAGGAGAGGGAAATCACACATCCAAGGAACAAAGCTTTTAAAATGAGTTTTTTGACCCTAATGGCCACATTCTCAACCACTGCCTTTACTGCCTCTTAGAAGAGTGAGGCTTGCTGGTTGGTGTCCATTTACCCTAGTGCTCAGAACCTTCTTAGGGTTTTTAAACGTCCTCAAGCAGGAGGGGGAGGAAAAGGGACAACAAAGCTCAGAGGAGAGAGAGGCAGTATTGATTTAATAAGCAATCCTTTCACTGCGTTTCTATACCTGCTAAATATAGATAGCCCTTCTTCCCCTAAAACTTTTTGTTATAAGAGAACAGAACAAATTTTCATAGGAGCTGGGCAGAGACGGGACTAGAGAGCAAGTACATTGTTATCTGTAAATCACTGCACAAATGTAAGGTATTCTTGGCCGTGTTTGAAGCTCTAAGAAATTCAGTAAATGCAATCTTGTATAAAGACTAGCTCGCTGTTAGTTTGTTAACTCTTTGCAGCTTCTGGCGGTCTTTTACGGCAAGGTTATCAAACGCTGATGTGCCCGTTACCAAGAGTCTGTTTGGGGAATGAGAGGAAGAACGGTGACCCAGCAGACAGATGGGGTGAGGGCACTTAAGGGAAAGAATGAGAACCGAGGTACTTACTCGTGCATCGAGTAGGTACACAGGGAGCATTTCCTATATGCCAGGAGTAAGTGCTAAAGACACAGGGAAGAGCCCTACTTAGGGAAGCTCATTGCCTAGAGCAGGGGTTTGCAGGCCATAAGGTCTCTGTCCCAGCTACTCCACTCTGCCCAGTAGCACAAAGCAGAGGTAGACGACATGTAAATGAATGGGTACAGCTGCACGTCAACAAAACTATTTTTAAAAACAGCTGGCTAGATTTGGCCCACAGGCCAGAGTTTGCAAACTCTATTCTAGGAGACACCTCATGAAGGGCTTACAGAAAACACTTTCTGGATTGTTTCGTGTTAACGTCTGTTTGTCGTCTTCACCCTTTAACAACTTTTTTCTGGGTCTTTGCATCCTGTTTAGCTCCTTGACTGCTTTGTAGCTGCTTTTAGCACTGACTGTTGCTGAGGGAAAATCTGTAGCCAGCGTTTCTTCCTCTTATAGGTAGGTGACTTCCCAGGGGATTTTTTTTATCTTTGAACTCAAGGAATCTTATTAAGATATGTCTTAGTAACCCTGATATGAAAGGCTTTTATATCCCAGATTTCGGCTTATTTATAATTACTGACATGACAAGTGTGTTTGTTTGTCTTACTATTTTTATTATTATGCTTTCTTTCTCCTTTTCTCCTTTCAAAGCCTTCTTTGCTATATCATCTTTTGCTTTATATTTTGTGTTTCTTCTAATCTGCAGTGGCACACACCTTTTTGTTCTAGTGGTTATTTTTATGACTAACTTAGTATCTGTTAATTCTGTACTATAAGCAATGATGAATTTAACCTCCAAGGGGGGGACACAAAACAAATGGAAGTATCTTCTGGAAGGCAGGTCTTTGTAGTACAGGCTTCTCCCACTATGTGAGGGTTCAGGAAACCCATCAGTATCAGAGTACCAGCTGGCGCTGTTGTGAGAGCCCACATTCGGCATCAGTGAGTGTTTTTTTTGAAGACTCTTTCAATGTGTTTGCCCATTTCGCGATGGGTTATTTACAAGCTCACCTGCCCACACTGCACTGAGGGTTCAGCAGTTTTTGACCAAAAATGGCATGACCTCTATGCCCCACCCTCCCTGTTCACCTGGCCTTACCCCAAGCGACTTTGTCTTGTTTCCTCACGTGAAAAAAGTCCTCAAAGGGAAATGGTTTGCTGATGTGGAAGAGGTGAAACAAAAAATGTCAGAAGCCCTAAAAGGCATCAAAATCAGTGAGCTCAAAAGTTGTTTTGAGCAATGGGAAAAAACACCTCGATAGGTGCATTGCATCAAATGGAGAGTGCTTTGAAGGTGATGGGAGTTTAAACATGTGAGAATAAATGCATAATTTTTATAAATAAATTCCATTTCGGGGGGTCCCCCTCATATTTTCTCTTCCTCCTCCCTCCTTCAGCTCCATCATCTAACTGTAGTCAATCATTTAATTTAATAAATACCTTTGTAATGTTCATTTATGTGATAGGTTACATTTACTATTTCCTTTCATGTTTTCCAGTGAAATCATATTTGACATCTTCCTGTATTTTCACTGCCTTTCCTATAAGCTCTTATACTTCTGTTTTATTTCCCACTCCATAGAGATGATAGGAAACTTAAGTCTGTTTAATTTGTGGTAGTAAAATTGGTTGTGATTTTTATTTATTTGATAGTAACACTTTTTTTCTAAATATGTTTCTTTTTCTGCCATTATTTTCTGCTGTTTCTCATTACTTTTTCTGGCTTATTCCTTGTACTGATCCTGTGTGTGCACGCTTCATTCTTGACCACCGAAGGGGGTGTTTTCTCTAACAACTGCGGGCAGCAAGCCTGTGTTGCATAGACTTCCTGTTCCAGCTGCACCCGAACATCGTGTGTGCGGACACAGACAGCGGCAGGGAGCTGTGCAATGCAAAGACATTTTCCTCCTCCACCGCCACAAAAGCAGACAGCTCCCTGCCAACATGGCTCACCCATGCGATTCTTCATTTAACTCCTCCTCTGTTTCCTGACAGGAATGCAGGTCTGGGGAGTTCTAGAAACTGTCCAGATTCAGATTTTTCTCCCGAGAGCGTGCTCTCACTGCCCAGGGGTCACTTGCTTCTGGCTACTTCTAGGTTCTTTGGCCCAGGGTTTCTGGCTGCCTCGGGGGCAACCCTTTGCTTGGACCCACTGCTCTTGGCAGCCCTTCCATCAGGGTGCAGTTTGAGATTTTTGGCTGTCTTTTAGTTTTGCTGAAAATGTAGAATGTGTCTATATTTTTCATTAACCTTTTTGCTTTTGCAGACCTTCTAGGAAACTAAGGTGGGGGTGTTGGCTTTGCTTACTCTGAAATGTGAACATGTATGAAATTGTAAAGAGAGTGAAAGTGACCTAGGGTGATCAGGGCAGGCACATAAAAACCAGGAAAGTACACACACACACACACACACACACACACACACATTCCATCTTCAGGTTAACAGTTACTAACAACTTGATTGCCTAAGGTCAAGAAAAATCCTAGTGGGAAAAAAACTGAAACACCCAGCCTCCTGAGAGAAAAACAATTCTTACCAAGTCTGTACACGTTCTGCAAAGACAGGCAGGGAGATGAGTGTGATCGCAAGACCAAAACTGGGGAAAAGAGACCTTATCTGTGGAAAAGGCACTTCCCATCACCAACCTTAAGGGTGGGATCTGATCTCCCGTATTTATAGGTACCAACGTCAGGATGAGTTGGCAGAACACATTGGAATTAAAATAAGACTTTTTGTTGCCACCTATTTTATTGCTTCTACTTTAATGCAGTTATACTTGGATCTACACAGAATTTTGCCTAGATGTACAAATGTCATCATTTTCTTTATGGTGCTGTCCTTTTTCTCTTTTTATTAATAGTTACTTCCCCCTCTTTTTAAAGGGGCACACCACCACAACCCTGGCACATGCCCCAGACAATCTGTGCTGCCAACCTTTTTTGGTCTTTCATGTTTTTCTCCTCGCTTGTGTAATCATTTTCAGAAACAGACTTATAGATACACACCATTTTTTTGGTCATTATTTATGCTACAAAAACAAAATTATATTAGGGATTTTTTTCTGTCTAGCATTTCTCACTCAACATTACCCTGTACTAATTCCTCAAAATAGGCTTGAGTAGCTTTCATTTGTCTTTTTAATGTCTGTATAAGATTTCATAGTGTAATTATGGACAATAATTTACCCAACCATCCCATTATTGATGGGCATTTGCATAATTTCCAGTTCTTGCCACCACAAACAATGTTGCCTAAAACATCTTCACGTATATTTTATGTATGGTGCTTTTGTTTCCACATGACAGATTCCTGCAATTTGTAATTGCTAAGTCCAAGGAAATATATATTTTTCCATTTTAATAGAAAATGCCAAATGGCTTTCTGAAAAGGCAGAAACACCTCATATTTCTACCAGCGATGTATGAAAAATCCCTTTTTCTCTACACACCCTCAATAAATATTTAAATCAGTTAGTTCTGATTTATGTTATTTTCCTTATCAGTCTTGAGATAACTTCCTCCTTTTTTGCAAAGTGATGTCATGAAAGACAGGGCAGAGAGAGATTAAGAAAAAGGCATGGTGTCAGACAGTCATCCAGGTGGAGCTTCGGGAGTGTTTGTTCAGCAAATACTTTCCAGGTACTTACTCTGCGTGCAAAACCTGTATAAGGCACTCATCCAATTTTTAAATATATAATTAAGCCCACAGAAGCATGCAGCCCACATATAAATAAATTGGAGCAAAATGTCTCTATCTAGGAAGGCCTGGGATCTGCTTTCTGTTAATGTGTGACTTCTGAAACCTCCGTTTCCTCATCTATAAAACCATGTTGATGATACTACCCGCCCATTGAGACTGTTCTGGAGATGATGAGAGATGATGTATGTAAACTACCTAACACAACGTTTGGCACAGAGTAAGCACTTAATAAATGGAGAGATTGTATTATTACTATTATTATTGTTATTATCATTATTATTATTATTAAAGATTTATGAAGAAAAGTAATGGATAATAATATTAGACAGGTGGGTTGGGGAAAGAGAGTGATATGATGAAAATGGTATTCAAGGACTATTTCCTGGGCAGTCATTAATCTATGGATAAATTAGTGATGAAGAAGCTAGCAGCAAAAAGAGAGTTGGAGGCGTATCAGTTAGATGCTTCTTCTATAAAACAAAACTCATCTTTGAAATATTTTTTTAAATGCCAAAGCACTGACACTGAGTCATCAGAATGGATACTGGCTGTAAACTACTCATACCACTACAATCATGCATCAAACTTAGTATCAACCCTGTTCTTCAATGAGAGAGCACCTTCCAGAAAATGGCTTAAATAATTGTTTATAACTCACATAAAAAGAAATCTGGAGGAAGATGGCTCTGGAGTTGGTTAACGGTGCAACATACCAGGAACTGGCATGGGCCACCCATATCCCTCAGAACTCATCCTTCCAGTGCACCCTGACAAAGGCTGCCTTTGGCCAGTATCCGCAGTTCTCTGTCCGCAGGCTCTCCCTGGCTGCAGGAGTGTTCTCTCCCCCTGTGTAGGACAAGCTAGAAGAACTAGGGAGGCAACACCCTGAGGCCAGTGCTCAAACAATGCCTCATGGGAGTAGATGGGTAAACACGCAGGTTTGCTGACCTACTGGGTGGGGCGCTCGGAAGCATGTGCGGCACGTCGTCACAGAGGTCCCAGCAGGACTGAGGCCCAGGTGGCCGCAGCAGTAACCTGCTCACTGGCACATACTCTGTTGACTTCCTTCCTTTCCCTATCACTTCCCCACTTTCCTAATGATGCTTCCTAAGATTGCTCCCCAAGTAAACGTCTTAAACTTAAATATTTTTCTCAAGAATGGCTTCTTGAAGAGGCAAACTATATAGACTTTCATCCTGGGTGTGTACCATAAGATGGACTCTCCAGACATTTTTCTCACTTTAGGAAAGGAAAAAAATATGTACTTTCAGAAGGCTCACATCTTCTTGCATTTCACTGGTCACAATGGGTCCCATGTCCATGCCTAGCCATAAAGTAATCACAAAGGAGAACGAGATTAACACAGTGCATTTAGGCCAAACAAGACTCATATCCTGGGGCACCACAACAGCAGACACGAACAAAACTGGAGTCATGTTACCAAGGAAGAACTAAGAATGACTCCTGAGTAAGCTCCAACAGTCTTTCCTGGAAAAGGCTTCTGTGATAATTTGGGTGTGAGACAATGAGACCAGCTACCTTGGAGCTGGCAATGAAAATCTTCCTCAAAATCCTGGACTGGATTAATCAAGGGAATTCTGAATCTTCCATCTTTTTTCAGAAAAAATTAGGAGCTTTAATATACAACTCTGTGATTAACCTGCCATGAATGTGATTTGTAATGAAATGGTCTTAGTACATCTTAATTGCCCACAACAGAAATAACATTTTTCATAATGATGGGGTATTCACGTCACTCTTTCCCTTCTTTTATCTGAGTGCTCAGAGATACATTAGAACCAGTCAGAAGTAAGAACTGCCATGAACAGCCCTTGATTATACTGTGAAGTAAAAAGTATCCCCACCAGACTTCCACATTGATACCTGATATAGACATAGAATGGCTGCCTAAAAAGCATTTATTAATATTCAGAGAATCTGTGTGGCCATGATAAGTAATGATTGATGACTCAGGCCACAAAGGGTCCTGAGAGACAGAATCTATTCCTATTTTGTACACATGTCTAATGAGAAGACCAAAGTTTCCTCTCTGGACAGCCGGGAGCTGGCTCTGGGCAGGCCTTTGACTCAGTGCAGGACCTTAGCTGCCATTTTTCTTACTTAACTTTTCCTAAACCCCAGGCAACTGCACGCTTCATCGAGATTATCTCCCACAGGTGAGACCCCTCTGAGGAGGTCACAAAG
This sequence comes from Phyllostomus discolor, assembly GCF_004126475.2. Classification (NCBI taxonomy): domain Eukaryota; kingdom Metazoa; phylum Chordata; class Mammalia; order Chiroptera; family Phyllostomidae; genus Phyllostomus; species Phyllostomus discolor. The sequence continues at coordinate 15,945,867 of NC_040909.2, read as the reverse complement.
CACAAATTCTCCCTGGGATGGGCCTGTCAAATATTTCACAGCAGACAGGGGAAGGGAGAAGAGTGAGGGAGTGGAAGGCAGAGCTGACCCCACACTGAGCACGTCAGTATGTCCTGAGCTCAGCGGCTAATGCCGCCAGAGGTATGAAAGGCACAAGGTGACAGAATTCGCCTTCAGCCTGTGCTCTTTTATATTTGTTGGCATGGAAATAAATTGGTTTCACTTTTTATTTCCTCTTTAAAAGTCCTTAAGTTCTAACAAGCTAATGGAGCCAATTCCTTTTGTCACCCCAATCCAAATCCATTACTACCCACCCAGCACTTCATCATAACCTCATGCCCCTTTACAAGCCATGTGATCATTCATGTTCAGTTTGTCCTGCAGGAGGAGAAACCCAAAGGTGTCTGATAATTCCTGGTTCAGGCAGAGATTCGGTGAGAGGGTGTCAGTCAGTTCACAGCCCTTCAGAGATGGTCTGCTTGTCAGTCTTGGCCTTGCTGCAGCCAGAAAGACAGGCCATTAGTAGGAATCCACCACCTTTTGGCCTTCCTAATCGTGGAAGCTGCAGAAGCGGAAGGGGAAGGAACGGGTGGCAGGTGGAAGAGGAGGAGCTGGGGAGGGGGCTCAGTCAACCTCATCATTAGAAATAAATGCCGCAGGCATTCCACAGAGGGGAAAAAACAACAGAAGCTTCCAGCTTCCGCCTCCCAGAAGAATCAGGTATTGCACAGAAAAAAGACTTGAAAGGTTTGGAAGCTTTTTCTCCGAGTTCTGCTTTCCCTACATGTGTTATTTTTATCTCCTGTTTTTGTATGGTTTTACTGGAAAGCTCGATATAGAAGGCACCTGTGGCTCTGAGCTGGAGAAATGGAAGAAAGCAGAGCAGAAGGACTGGGTCTCCCCCACAGCTGGTTTCAGGAGGAACAGAAACCAGGGAACCGAGTGAGTGGTGGCAGCTACAAGGACAGAGGTTGATGAATTGAGGCTCTGAGGTGCTTCTGGGAAAAAAAAAAAACAGCAAGTGGAGGAAGATGTCCTTGACCTCAGGAAAGTCAATGGACGTCATACCAAGGCCAGAACTCTAGGAAGCACTATGTCAACAGGGGCTGCGTGAGCCTCTAAGTCTCCATCCACACTATCCAATATGTTACCCACTCACTACTGAGCCCTTAAAATGTGGCTGGTTTTGAAAACTTCACACTAAAGAAAGAACATTATATATACACTAGTTACTTTTATATTGCATGCTGAAATAAAAATGACTTTGCATATATTAGGGTAATTAAAATACATTATTAAAATTAATTTCTCCTATGTCTTTTTATCAATCTTAATGTGGCTACTACTTCTGAATTACATGTGTGGCTCGCATTACATATATAACACATCCCTTGTCTAGGCAAAGGGATGCAGAATTTCAAACCTCCAAGTCGATGAGCTCATCATAGTGAAACTTTGCCCCCCCCCTCCTCCGGGCCCCTGAGCTTCGTGCCTTCCTGAGCAGCACTGAACCCAGCCTCAGCAGAGCGGGGAGGCAGGATGGTCCGGGCTCTGATACTGCCCCGTGGCCTCGAGCACAAGCAGGGCTTTCATTTAATGTGGCGACATTTCCTCTTGCCTCTAAAAGAAAGGAAACAACTTCGGGGGAAGCTGAAGTCATAGGATGTAGGAAGCTGGAAAAAGGTGTCCGTTCCCTTCTCTGCCCCAATTAGTTTTTCTTTTGTGTGAGCTCTGCTTTGTCATGAAAATCTGCATCTCCTCGCTGACCTGACACCAACCAGGCAGGCTCTTTTACTAGGTGTGCCACCGGATGTGCCACTGGACGTGCCCGGTGCTCTCCCTTCTGCATCAAGAGACAAAGCTCGAAATCATTTCATTACTCACTGTCAGGAGGCAATTTGAATAATCTGGAAACAAACTTTGTTCTATTTGCTCAAGGACTGAGGCTTTTCTTTAACCTATTGAATTCTTACTGGAATTTGCAGAACATTTTGTGAATTCTGGCTGATTGGTAGGTTTTGATTTCAAAAAGTCTTTTCTTCCCGTTTTTTAAGGGAATTCATTCACTTGATTAACAAAAACGAGTGACTCATGAGACACCTTGCCCTCTGTGAACTCCCAGATAATTGAGGGAGACAAGTTTGCTTTTTAAAAAAACTGCAGACACCAAGGCAGAACTCATGACAGAATACAGAGGTGTGTAAAGGAGGGAGTCATCAGTTTTTCCTCTGGAGAGTTCAGGAAAGGTTCTAAGGGCCTCTGAGTTCAGACTGCCCCACCGACTCCCTGCCCCCACACACTCCTGTCCCCGAGTCTGAGATCTAAGCCAGCACAGGTAGAAGCCTCCAGACATGTCCACTTGCACGCACGCCTCAGGGACGAATTAAAGCCACACGGCAAGACCACTGCGCCCACCAGGAAAGCTAAGGCAATAGGCAAATGGAATAATATCAAGTGTTGGAGGGGCTGTGAAGCAACTGGAATGCTCACACACTGCTGATGAGAGTGTACACGGGTACAAAAAGGCTGAAGAACTGCTTGGCAGTATCTACTAAAGCTGAATATATTCATACCCTATGCCCCAGAAATCCTAACCCTTAGGTACACACACACACAGGCACGTGCGCGCGTGCATGCACCAGAAATCTATACATACATACATAAACCTAAACATACATATAAGATTGTCGTTAGCAGCACTGTTCATAAGTAGGCCCACGCTGGAAATTAACCAAATGCCCATTAATGGTGGATAAATAAATTTTGCTATAGTCACATAATATTATTCAACAGCAATGAAAACTACTTCAATCACTCAAAAAAAATATGGTCGAATCTCGAGATCACACTGCTGAGCAAAAGACAACAAGGAGAGCTCACTGTGTGATTTGTTTAGACCGTGTTCAGCAGCAGGAAACCCCACTGAGTTCAGTCAGATGTCAGCTGAGAGACACCCTTGGCAGGAGGAGGGCCATCACGACTAGAAGAAGGAGAACAGGCAGCTTCTGGGCTGCTGGCCATGCTCTGTCTCCTGACTTGAGTGTTGGTTACATGATTACATTGTGAGAAAAGTCATAAAAATTATATTACGGTTTGTATACCTCTCTGTAGATATCTTAAACTTCAATAAATTTTTTAAAAAGAATTCAAACTTCCATCTGCAGCCTATAAGGCCCTACCCTCTCAGCCTGAGGTCCTTTCCCCTGGTTTTGCTGCTCCAGCCCAGTGCCTTTTCTCAGCTTCTCAAATGCACCAAGTTCACAGCCACCTCATGACGCTTGCTTATTTCATTCCTTCATTCTGAATGCTCTCCCCGCAGCCTTCACCCAGCTAGCTCCAATTCTCCTTGACACCTAAGCTAAGCTGTCTCCTCTTCTTGGGCACCACACACAAAGGAAGTTTCCATCCATTATTTTCAGGCTCAAGCCTCTATCATAGCACCTATCACAACTTCCATTATTTTATTTGTGCAATTTTGGCAGGTGTTCTTTCTGCTTAGAATGTTAGCTTCACAAGGGTAGAGACTGTCTGTGGTGTGCACCCTAGCACCTCAGAACCAGGTAACCAATTCATTCTGGCTTCCCCAGGACTGTCCTGGTTTTAAAACTCAAAGACCCACATCCTGGGACACCCCTCAGTCCCGGGAGAAATGACGTGGTTGGTCACCTTAGTCAGAATGTGTCCTGCTGCCACTAAATAGTAAACTATTAATTTAGAACAAACAAACAAATGAATTTAACAGAGTGTTGTTCCGGTGAACAACAACAAAAGGGTAGCTATACAACACTGACTTTCCAACACCGACACAGACAGAAAGGAACAGGGGTCAGGATGGAGGGCCCTTGAACCCAGCAGGGCCTTTACAATATGTTTACTATATTTGATCCTATGCTGGTGCAATTTGATAATATGTCATGCTATCTAAGTTGCTTCTGTGGCTGATGGGTTGGTATCTCTCCCAGGGCAGTTTTTACTTCATGGAAATCAACCTGCTGAAAGACGAAGTTAACAGGTGCTGCCTGCAAACACACTGGTCAGAACATTTCGTTTAGACGATCATGCTGCACCAGCACCCTCAGGAAACGGAAGGCCTTCGGGAAACTCACCATTCGTCAGGGAGAGCAACTCTGCAGGCTCCCCAGGCACCGGGGATAATGTCCATCTCCCTCCCGTGTGTCCCTTTTGGATTCCAGTTTCCTCGGCAGGTGAGAGCGAGTTTCTGAAATTGAAATGATGACTTAAGTGCGAGATTCTTCAGCTTTCACTCTGCCCCTCCTTTTTAAACTACCGAAAGCTCCGTTATGGCTTCCCGTTAGCAGAACTGCTTCTTGACCCGGCATTCTGTACTACCTGTGACTGCAGAGGGGATTAGCAAGCCGAAATCAGCTGAAATGGAAGAGCAGCAATTTTCGTGGCTGGGAGTTATAAGTCAATCCAATAGGAACTCACGGGGTACCAATTAAAGGTGCAGTCCATCCCCATACATCTAATTTGGACTTAGCCACGTGACCTACTTTAGCTAGGGGGATGTGAGAGGTGTGGTAATAGTTCCAAGCACAGATCTTAGGAGGTATCACGTTATTTCTCCTCTCCTCATGCTGTTGCTAACAAGCAATCACAATGAGAAAAACATGTATCAGGTAGTTCAGTGACCCAAAAAGAATGAAATATGGAGAATACCTGTACCCAACCCACCACTTCATGCCAAGCTCACGTGAGCAAAGCCTAGATCAGCCAACCTTCAACCAATGCACAGATGCATGGGTGAGAATATGGGACTGTTGTTTTTGGCCACTGATTTGGGCTGGGTTTGTAGGCAACATTGGTGTGGCAAAAGAAAATGAATACAATGAAAATGAGTCTACCTATAAGTTGGTGCTGTCCTAAACCTCATAATGAAAATCAACTTCACCATCCCCTCCCACAAGGTGAGTAGGCACTTTTGGCAAGGTCATCTAGGACCAGTAAAAAATTATTGAGCCTCCAATATACATCAAGGTCTGAAAGCACAGAGGTGAATACAACACAGTCTCTCATTGTGAAACAGCTTATGTTCTGAATGGGATACAGACACCTAAAAGCCACTTTACCATAACTTGGTAAGTGATAAGATTATAACATGCACACTGTTCAGAAATACATCAAAACCTAAAACTCAAGTATTGTCAACAAAAAGTTGAAATTTCTAACATAGGTTGACCCTGGGTGACTCTTATTAACCCAAGACTTTTGCTTACAAGATCAGAAGGAGCCTCTACTACCATATCAGCTCACCAGCTGGGATGCTGACTATCTCATAGCAAGGGTGAGAGTGGTTGACGAAGGGGAGAAGAAACTACATATTCAGACGCCGTAGTTTATTGCCAGCAGATTCCCAGACATATTGAGGCATACAAGCCCATCAGTTATATAAACTGCCAGCAAGTTCAAAGAAAACAATAAACAAACAAAAGGTCACCTTATAACAGCAAAGCAAGTCAGGGGAAAGAGCTGCCAGTGTCAGGCAATGTTGACCCAATCTGAAGCAGAAAATACCAAGAGAGATTAAGATTGCTGTTGGTGTGAAATCTTCATGCGGTGCATTCCCTCTGATAGGTACAGTGCCGAGAAAGGCAGCAATCGAAACCAGTAACCCCACAGCCCTTTCAACCATGGCTCCCTCTCTCCCCAGAATGTATTGTCAGCACCTATTTGTGGGCTCAGAAGTCTGGAGTTTGAGTTACAGTTTGTGAAACATTAGAATGGGTGCTTGAAAAAAACACAAAAGCTAAGTCTGAGTGATTTACAAACTCGCCATGAGACCTTCCTTTGGGAGAAAGCAATTTGATCAGATCCAGATGAATCTCTATCCCAGGGGATACAAAGAATGATTAAGGTTTTGCTGGTCTATCCAAAACCCAGATAAATGATCATATTTGCAGATCTCAGTTTTAGGAACTAAAAAATAAATAAATAAAATGCATACTCTAATACATTCCCACTGTGATGGTAAGTGATTATTCCCACTGTCCAAGACAGACCACTTTCCATGGATAGAAGACCATGCATCCAGAAGATGGAGAGCCCAGGGTGAGGTGGTGAGACAGGCATGGGGCCATTACCTACCACCGAAAGGCATCTCTGACCAGCCTAATCAAGACACATGGAAGTCCAGTCCCTCCAGTCCTAAAACAATTGCTGAGTGATATTTGGGGCAGTGTGTACATAGACCGAGAGAAAGTGACTGTCTCCTGACACTGGAGAGTCATTTCCCCTCATATCAGAAAGAAAAGGAGAAGAGTTGGTTTATAGCCAACGTGTATGACTCCAAAAAGCAGTGACCTGTGCCTTTGTTTCATATGGTTCTCTTCTTTTTTTTATCAGATGTAGATTGAGGTATTCTTTACCTACATAAACTTCACCTGTTTTAAGTATACAACTCAGAGATATATCAGTAAATTCATGGAGTGGTGCAACCATCACCGGCATGCAGTACCAGGACACTTCCATCCTCCCAGTAAAGATCTCTCCTGTCCATTGCAGGCACTCCTTGCTTCCCCAGCCCTAGACAACCACTATTCAACTTTCTGTCTCTACAGATTGACTTTTTGGGGGCATCTCATGTAAATATAATCATATCATATGTGGTCATTCACATCTGACTCACATAGCATGTTTTTGAGGTTCATACATGTTTTAGCATGTATTGATTCATTTTGTTTTTAAGAAAGTTATTTTCCCTTACCAACCTCACTCCTGTCTAACAAAAATAGAATTAACATAAGAACATTACACATAATGTATAGCTTTAGTTCCTTCAGCAATCAGGCCCAAGGAAGCTGCTGTCTTGAAATGGAAATAAATACTGACTGAAGTAAGAACAAGGTTTATTCTCCACCTCCCATATCCCTTAGCACACTGGCCAAGAAAGCACCCAAATCTTTAGTTATAACAGAGAGTATCACGAGTTTTCATTATTCTTTAGCAAAACGGTGACCTTACAAATTTTCTGACCACAGATGAAGTCTTTTTCAGGCTACTTTGACCTTAATTCCCTCTCTTTCTGTTTCTATCTCTCTGTATGCCCCTCTGTGTATCTCTACTTCCTCTATATCTTTCTCCATCTTTTTCTGTTACTTCCTTTCTCTCTCTCTCTCTGCATCCTTCCCTGCCTCCCTGAGTGTGTGTACACGAGTCCTGGCTCTTTTGGGGGGTCTACAGCTGGATCATTGAGCCCTCTGGAACTTTGGCAATGGAAGAGCATCTTATTTAACAGGACTTGATTGGCCAGCACCAGAAAAATGATCTACCTTCATAGAAGACTATAAAATTCAACCATTAAAGTCACAATTTATACACAGATACCAATAGATAAGGAACAACTGATATCAACATGTGTGTTCTGCAAATATTTAAGTATTTCAGTTGTGCAATCCAGGAAGGAAAGCATGTTTTTAATATATTACTGTATTATTTCCATCAGTGAGACCAGATCATCAAATGAACTCATAATTTAAGAGGGGGCGGGCACAGGGAAATCAAAGAAAGAACAGCTTAAGCCCTGGTATACAAAACAGAACTTTGAGTGTGTAATCAGCCAAAAGAATTCTCCAACCTACTTGGGAACTGTGAGCAATCTTGTGAATCAGCTGTGCCCTCCCCAAGCTAGGACCTCAGTCCACATTGCTGCTGCTATTCACGCCCAGTGGATGCATTCGGATTTGCATGGCTGTTTCAGAGTCCATGCTCAATGGCCCACCCATGTTGCAGTAGGACACTGAGGCCACCTATGACACGAGTATGGTCAGCTGAGAGACAGTGCCAAGCTAACACCTCCACACGAAGGCAGTGACTTGTGCCAAGCCTAATTTTATAAGCCACACCATCGGGAAATAACCTGGTCGTGCTTGGGCAGCATGTCTGAGTCTAAAACAGTGTGGAGAAAGAGAAAGCAAGGTTTAAATTAAACAGAATTGAGTTGAACTGAGGAAAAAAAGAAGACAGAACCTTGTAACTGTAATAAATCCTGCCAATTCAAAGCCAGGAAATAGTGGATGGGAGAAGACGGGAACATAACAAAGCATCCAAATCCATCTGAATTACCCAGGCTCATGTGGTAGAACACAGGGTTGTGAACCACAAGAGGATGCTGAGGATCCCTACGTCACTTATCTCTCCATTCCTACAGCCAACCAGGTAAAGCAAGGGCCACCGGAATTACGCTGCATTTTTAAAGTGTGGGTCTCTGTGGGAAGGGCGGAGTTAACCAGACCTCTTGGTCCATCGAACATGAACCTGATCAGTGTGTACACAGCCCTTCTCTTGTTTCATTTGTTTATCCACTTATTGTCTTTTTCATTGCCTTTCTGTCTCCTGGATTCACTCTCATCCAGAGACCACGCATTAAAACCTGTGACTCTTGGTCCCTGACTAAGGTCTTAATGGATAAAAGATTCAGTTTCCACCACCACCCCCCCCCCTGCCAAAAGCACCCTCTCTAAAAAGCTGTATGGTCTCTAGAGTCAAACTGTAGTAGCCAAATATGTATATTTCAGTCCCTGTTATTCCTTTACAAACCTGATTCCACACCTGTGTATATTAAACAGCATGTATATATATTGTGAATATTTCACTTTCTTTTATATACACATATATTAATAAAATTGGTTAGTATTGTTGAGTTCTCACTATGAGTCAGGCACTAGGATTAGTGCTTCATATTTATAATTGCCACTCAACACTTAATATCCACCCATATAACAATTATAATCCCCACAGCAACTCTATGAGGAATTATTATTATTCCCAGTTTTTATCTGAGAGACCTGAGTGGTGCATGAGCAAGTAACCTGCTCAGAGTTGCAAATGAGGGGGTGTGAAGCTCCGATCCACATATATCAGGTGACCGGCATTTATCCATCATCACAACACAGTACTCCATTCTTACATATGTGTGGGTGTGTTTTTTGGCTTTTTTTTTTCAGTTTCATTGCTCTTATTATCTACCCTAGGATATCAGAGTTCAAAAGGCAGTAACTACTTTCTATTTGCTTTTGTGTACCTCATGTCTCCATTTAAATGAGGAATTATATGGAATTACAAATCCAGGGGACAAAAGCATGCCAACAGGATACAATACTTAGTTTGAACATTGAAGGAAATCCTCCGCATACAAATACAATGCATAAGAAAGTTAAGTGAAACACAGGAGAATGTGGAAGGATGAAGATGAATGGAGGTTTTGGGGTCTAGGTGTCACAGCATCTTCTGAAGAGCAAACACAATGCAGAGGAGAATTCTAATCTCCAGGAAGGCCGAGAGGTCATGGTACTACCTCTTGTGGTTTCCTTATATACTACTCACATCTTTGTAAATTCTTCTCAAAATACTAGGTTGAGTGAGTCATCTGTTTCCTGCCAGGGCTCCCACTGATCCAGCTGCATGACAGATGTTGACAAGAAGATAGAGACTTGGGCATCCAGAAATAGCAAAGAGGAGATAAGGACGGAAGCAAGAGAATCTCTGGGATAATCTGCTGATTAAGGTAATGACAGGAGATAAACATCTCAGGAGTACTTCTGTGGACAGATGACATCAAGGACGACTCCCCACCCCCAAAGATTTGCTGACATGTGTCTTATGGTGCATTCCCTCAGAATTAGGTCCTATGCATGCAAACATTGAACTTGAGAGCTAATCCTTGACAATACCAGCAAGGAAGGGGAAAGTGAGCCAGTGGAGGGAAGAGAGACAATAAAGGGCTACCACCTTCTGTATTTGTATCTGCCTCGGTTGAAGGATGCCCCCAGGGTATGTGAATGCCTTGGTCAGGGACAGAGTAAGTTGTGCAGAGAGAAGCCCCAGCCATCGGAGCAAGCACCCAAGCAGGGAGATGGAAGGGCTGGCCATGGAAGTCTGTGGGTGTATACTGTTATGGTAAAGCCCCATACAGTGTGGTTAGGACATAAACAGTGCATTTGCAACACCAAAGAAAGCTGAATGCCTCTAAATTGGCTGAGATTGATTTTAAGTGGAAAGTGGCTCAAACGAGAAACTAATTTGATTTATAGACAAAGGAAAATGAATTTCTCTTGCATCTGCGTTTACAGATGGAGATCCATATTCGTTCATTCGCAGAAAACAGAAACTTACTGAAGCTAGCACAGGCATAAAAGAGAATTAATTACAGGTACATCAGGATCATTCATAAAACCCAAAGGCTAGAGTCTGAACTGCATCAGAGGCTGACTGGAAACTGGAATTGCATCAGGGCTCTCTCCACACATGCACGTGGGACCCAGCTCTGGCCATGCTTCCGCTCACTGCCTCCGCTGCTTCATACCTCCTCGTCCTCCCCTCCTCTGCTCCAGGGTTCTTTATTGTTTGCACCTGACCTCGCCACTGCCAAAAGCCAACTACATCCTTGGTAGGCAAAGTGTTTAAATGACCCCCAAGATTCCCCACTCCCTGGTGTACATTCCTGTGTAATCTCCAGGATTATTAATGTGATGGATTTCAATCCATTGATTAGGTGTACAGTATATGGCACAACTGACTTTAAGAAAAAGGAATCTGTTTCTTTCTGTTTTCAGTTTATTTGTGTTTATTCACTTTTCCCTGTGAAACTTTAGTTTCTTCGCCTGCCATCTTCTTTGTAGCTCTCCTACACTGAAAAGATTAGGCAATGGTGTGTTAGAATTGGTAAACCAATTCTTTAAAAAAACAGGGGAGACCCAAGATGGCAGAGGAGTAAGTGGAAGCTACACTAACCTCTTTCCAGGACCAATCTGGAATTACAATTAAATTGTAGAGAAATCTTCCTGAATAACCAATTGAACACTAGCTGGAGAGAGGCCTTATAACCACGGACAGATAGAAGAAACCTCTTCACCACAATGCAACTAGTAGAGAGTGTGGAGGAGGCGAGAGGGCTGGCTGGGTTCCCACGGATGGCACCTAAAGTTCCTAATGGATACCTCAGCAGCCAGGGGGTTCTCCCTGAGAAGTGTGGGGACTAAACCCCAAACTGGGTTCCCTAGCCTACAGCACCAGAGCTGGGAAGGAAGCCGGATGACATCCAGCTGTGAAAATCAGCATGGTCTCTGTCTTCCAGGGAGAGAGACTACAGAGGCAGAGAGCCTCGTAAAAGGGCACACAAATTTTGTTTGCACCACTTAGGCTGGGCTCTGGCAGAGGGAGAGCAGAGTGGACTAGAGACACATGAGGAGAGTCTAGGGCTGGTGGCTCTGGGAGAGAACTGAAGGAACAGCCGCCGGGATCCCTGTGCGGAGTCATTCCCTACACCGCAGAGGCCTTCCCCTCCCAGCAGCATCAACCTGCGGGGAAGCAATAGCCCTGCCCACAGGAATCACTCTGCCTACCTTGTGGAGCTTAAGCCTGGAGGCTATATCACCTATTAAGTTTAACAACTATGGCAGATGTCTGGGAGTTTGGACAGTTTAGCTGACCCTCCCCTGGACCCGGTGCTGGTCAAGTGGGTCTTGGTGCACAGTCTGGTTCTTTTTGCACAAACCCAGGCCCAGCGGAGGAAGGGATAGCAGCTGTGGATCGCCAACAGACCCAAACAGGTTGCCCAGGGCTGGTCACAAACAGCATCTGGCAAAGGGCTGCACCACAGTCTTTGCTGTTTTAATCTGCCAAATTTGTGATGACTTGTTTACAATAATAGGATACTCGTATAACATCACTACTTCTACACAATCTCCTACTTCAGATACCCAGTTCCAACCAACTACAGACCCTAAGTCCTAAAATAGTAGAGAGTTGGGAAAGGGTCCCCATGACCTAGACTGCAGTGACACTGGGCCCAGGCATGTTTCCCACTTCTCACTCGACAGTGGCCGTGGATATACAATGTCAGGCAAGAGGACAGAGACAAAACAGGCAACTGGCTGGCATGCTCTGCTACTGCCCTCCCGACTCAAATGGGTAGCGTTCTATTAGCTTATACTCTGCCTTGCATTATACACATTTTTTCTCGTGCATCAAGGCCAAGAGGTAGTATGGTGCAGGCGACAAGCACCAGCTTAGGGAACACAAAGACCTGGGTGCAAATCCCAGGTCTTTCCACGTACTTGCAATATGGTCATAGGCTAGCCGCTTAACCTCTCAGAAACTCTTCCCTCATTTGTGAAATGGTAATAATATAACTACTGTGCAGGGTTGTTGTGAAAATTAAATGAGATGAAGTGGGATCTTCAGTAAGTATGAATTCTCTTCTGCCATTTTTAGTTCACTTTCTGTGTCTGCCATAGCAGTTAGCACAACAGCATTAGCTCGTTGCTGCATTAAATCAAACAAACAAAACAATCCATACACTGAGTGTCTGACTGATGGAAAAGAGTGGTGCAACCAATAGTAGGGAAGTAACCCAATTATCTGGTGCAGCCATGGTGTCAGCAGAGGACAGACCCAGTAGTGGGCCCCCCAGACATGAGTGCGCAGAAAAGGTAGTAATGAATAGCATGATGCTAGCATCTAGCATGAACTGACAGCATATCCTACTGTATATTAGGCACTATGGGGAGGTCCCCCTTGTGTACTTCATTTACAGACTAACAAGGACCTTTCATAAGTGCAACCGATACCCTATTTTACACATGAGGGATAGAGGTTCAGAGAGATGACATGATTCAGGCCAACTAGGAAGTGGCAGGATCAAAATTCAACCTGGGTCTCTATGACCCCAAAGTCCAAAGCTCTAAGCCACTCTGCAGATGGCCATGAAGTGACAATCCTCCATCAGAAATAGCATTCCAGTTGGTGGAAACACTTGTGGTACCCATGGAGCCTGAAATGGAGTGATAAGATATAATCCCTTTCACTGACTGCTAAGCTCTTTTCAAGTCTTTAAATTTCCAAGATTTTTTTTTTAGCAAAGGGCAACAAAAGAATAATGAGTTTATGTCCGCTAAACTGAGAGTTGCTATTCAGAAGGGAGCCCAGAGCAACTCCATTGGTTAAGTTTTCCAAACAATTTCTGCTTGATTTTTAGTTGTTTAGAAAATGAAGAAAAAATGAGAAGACTATTGTTTCCTGTCACTAGATACCACAAGTCTCTTATTTTTGTATTTTAGCAGGACAGAGACCTCCCAAGCAGCTAAAAATTCTCTGTACTGCTTGGGGTATCAGAAGAATACCCAGGTCACTCTTGACAAACATTTATTGCTCTTGGGAACGTGACATTTGTATTTATTTATTTATTCCACATCCAGACAGGGTGTGGGGTCCTCTCCTGTCCACCATTTAAGTTTCAAAGTGCAAGAGAGCTAGCCCAGGCAGTTACAGAAAAACCAAGGCTCGCTTTGATCGTTTTAATAACCTTGTCTGTTCCCCATTTAAGAATCAAGCCTTTTTTGAGTCGACTTGAAATTCACCTTGGCAAGGATTCTGTCCTTGTTGGACACTTCCCCTGGCTTTTCAAACTCAGTGAAAGGAATTGAGACCTAGTGGGAAATGCTTGCCTGTTGTTCCTCTTTCTAGAGTTTGTATGAAATCTCCCACAGGGCTGTCCTGCCTCTGGGCTAATTGGGCTGTTTTATTATACAACAGTATCAGGAAAAACTAAGGGGGATTCTTTATACCAGCCACAAAGCCCCTGTCTCTGAGAGGTTGGAGGACCTGTGGAAATCACACAATGCACAGAGATCCAGAATGTTATTTGCTTGTGTATGCCTGGGGTGTGCTTTCAAACCCTAGGCCCCATTGAATAAAATGCTCCTTATCCATGATACACTGACAAACAGCAAAATAAACAGATAGAGGATGTGGCATATCCCCTTCCTCTACTCTCTTCCTGTCTACGTGGCAAACTTCTACTCAGATCTTTAAAGTAGTCCATCCTAAATGTCACCCTTTCCTTCAGGAGGTCTTCACTGAGCTCATCTTAGCAGGGTGCAATGCCCTCTCCTCTGTGCCCCTTGGCACCAACACCAGTCATCACAGTGGGTCGCTGGAGTTTAAGTGGCCGGCAACCCCCAATAACCATGCCTGTGAGTGCAGGATTAGGCCACAAAAAAAAAAAGCCCTGTCACGTAGGAAAGTGCTATTCAAGGTGTGGTCCACAAACTAGGCACTACCCACCCACCATGAGGAACTTACAAAAGTCAAGATCGATGTCTATAAAGTTCTGCAGTGATTTGACCGTGCTGGAACATTTTACAAAAGGATCAGTGCACAGCAGATTGGAAACAATAAACAAAACCATTGCTTTTTAAAAAAAAAATCAGTTTGGATGGCACTGGTTTTGGAGACACACCAGAAGAAGGGAAGGGAAGAAGGAAGGGTGGGAGTAAACAAGAAAGATGAGTGGGAGGGAAGGAAATAAAAACTATAGACAGACTTCGTGTAATGATTTAAAATATACGAAGTATTTCTACACATACCACGTCACTGGTCCCTGACCTCAGTCTTCCAATGTCATCCCTCTGTTCCTCAAATACTCCATGTGTTCATTTCGCTTTTTTCCCTGGGCTCCCTTCCCTCCACTGGTTTGTTCTCTTATTTTGTTTAAGATTTGTGTTTATTTATTTTTACAGAGAGGGGAAGCAAAGGAGAAAGAGAGGGAGAGAAACATCAATCAGCTGCCTCTCTCATGCCCCCCACTGGGATCCTGGCCTGCAGTCCAGGCATGTGGCCCTGACCAGGAATCGAACCAGCAACCTTTTGGTTTGCAGGATGATGCCCAACCAACTGAGCCACACCAGCCAGGACAGTTTCTTCTTTTATTATCATCACAGTTCATATGTAATCTCCTCAGGGAGCCTTCTCTGGCCACCCCATTGAGAATGTTCTCCTCCCTTCCCCATGCCATCCCTCTCTATCTACCACCCTGTTTATTTTTCTTCCCTCTGTGATACTTAAAACAATGCAGAACTATCTTATTCGTGTACTGACATATTGTTTATGGTCAGTCTCCTCACTACAAGGTAAGCTCCTTAAGAACAGGCCTGCTGTCCGTCACTGTTCACCCCACAACTCCCACAGCTAGAAGAGTACCCAGCACAGGAACAAGTAAGCGAATGACTGATTGAGCAAGTGGTTGAATGAATGACTGAGTGAATGAATACAGTACATATTCTTGTTTCCATTTAAAATGCAAAGAAAAGACGAGTTTGAGGACTTGGCCCAAAAGAACCTGAGGGTGTTACGCAAGGACGCACGGCAACTCGGCAGACCCGGGGCTCCAGGTGAGCCTCCTGATTCCGAGAGCAGTGCTTCCTCCACCACAGAACATTGCTGGATGTCAGGGTTCCTGGGGAACGATTACAGAGCCTGCGATATCCAATAAGGAAATTCCCATGAACTTGCACTTGGCCACAGTCGGCTTTCACAGTTCTGAATAAGTGCCTCTTTGAAATTAAAGGGAAAACAGAAAAAACCCAGGAGGCTACGTAAAAAGTCTGCCTCCATCTGAGGCAACGTCTAACCCCTCATTTACTCCCTTCTCCATCTGCCCCAAGTGATTAATTTCTTCAATCCCCTTTTTATTACTATAAAAGAGTGGTACAAGCCGAGACTTGGAAACCAGGCACACATGAGTTCAAATCTTGAATTTTCGCTTGCTTAGGCAAATTCCTACCTCTCCCTCGGGTTCTTTATCCCCTTTTCAGAATATGCACGAGGATTAAAGGGATGACAAAGTAACCCCAGGAGCATTCAATCAAGGTGATCCTTGCTCTTCTTCCGATAGACATCGTGTTTAATATCAACTACTTATTACTGGTGTCGAGTGGGAGGGAGAGTGAGCACAAAAAGAATGAAGATGTATAACCCACATAACTCTTCAAGGTAGGTAAGGCTCCCCAGTTAGACTTACCATGTGAGGGACATCTTCACATTTACCTTCCCAACTAAATAATGTTTTTGCCGATCTGTAGGCTCACATGCAGTCTCACCACTAAGAAAATAACCCTCAAAATGAGCCTTACATAAGATAATGAAGTAAATGGCCATTTCCAATGCCAAAACACCATCACTCAAGGTAATAATCATAGTTTCTTCACTTTAGTGAAGTGAAGGGAAATAAAGTCTTCACTTTATTTCAGCTTTTCTCCTCTGAAGCTCAACTAGTGGAAAGATTACAAACTTTGCAGACAGACAGACAAAGGTTCAAATCCAGCCCTGCCATTTACTGGTGAATTACTACACGCATCTAAGCCTCAGTTTTCAGAGCTATAAAGTGGGCATTATACTTCTTACCTCAGTGTGTTCTTGGCAAGCCTAGAAATGATGTAGTGGTGACTACAAAAGATGCGCAATAAACAGGAGCGTTGATTTCTCTCCTCAAATATTGGTCTAAGTAACAAATAGAAATGTCTGCCCACAGAGGCATGAAGGAGGAGGGCCCCTTTCCCACAGTGCCTGTAACACAGCATAGGAGGCACTCAATAACTATTCGATGAATGAATAAAATGGAAGGATAGTTTGTTTGTAACTGTCAATGAGCGAAAAGGTTCATACCCTGAAAACTGGCTTGGTGTCTCAGAATTTCGATTCATGACATTGGCCCTAAGTCACAGCAATTCACCAAGAATGAGGGCTGTTTAGTCTAAAAGTCTTGCCCATCATTCAGCTCCCCTCTGGATAAAAGAGCATTGATCTAAGGCCAGCTGTACATGGTGACATGGCCCATGAGGTGCTTGATTGAAAGCACCAAAAGTGATGTCTCTGTAGCCACCAAAGTGACTCTGTTCTCTCTGGGAGAGGAACAGATCTCCATGAAGGAAGATTTGAGGTGGCTACTCTCACCGCCATTGAGCCCTGATTTTAAAACATGGTTACATTCTAATCAAAGCCATTCACTGCACCTGGATGTTCAGCTGGGCTCCAACTCTTCCCATCAAGAAGATGACGCATGAATGCCATGCAGGAATTAGATAAGAGCAGGAGGAAAGAGCGTCACGCAAAGACTGAGAAGCCTAAGAGAAATTGCTACGCTGGGGTTTCCAAAGCTACGCAGAAGTTCTGATCAGGCACTTGGTGGGAAAAATGTAGTTTTCTGTCAGACATCAAGTTTGATTTGCAAAGCCATCAGTCACTGCATGAACTACAAAGTCACCGTGTGAACTGGCCAGCTCCTAGGAGGATTTTTACAAAATGAAAATCCAGATAAAGAAATGCCAACAAGCCCAAGGAACATTCAATTTTTAGCAATACTGGTATACCAGCACTCCAGAGTCACATGAGGGTCCCTACTCTCCTTGTCTCTCCCCATCTCCAACTCCTCCTCCCTCTTGTGTTCCCTTCCCTGCCTTTTCTCATCTCCTCTCCAGGGACCTGGGAGACTTACAGAATTGAAGGAACAGAGGGAAAGTAATAAAGAACATAAGTTTGTTAGAAAGAGCTTCTATTTATCTGACATCCAAACTTCCATACAACTCACATCCATGAACTGGTTTTTCCATCCTTTTATGAGAAAAGAACTAACAGCTAGTTGATGCAGTAGATTAATTTTTTTAAAGATTAATTTCAGAGAAAGACACAAGGTCAATGTAGATTCAACACCAATTTATCCATCTTATCTAGTTATCTATCTATCCAGATATCTGGTTTTCAACAAAAACTTACAAAGCGAGAGTGTAGATTAGGCGTTTCTCTCCTCTCTGCCCCAGAGTGGTTTCACCACAAATTCATGGTCTGCAGCCTCCACTGGGCCATCGGTGCCACTTGCAGCCTTTCTACATTTCTGTGGTCAGCACCCTCTCTTAACACACCAGCAAATGTCATCTTCATACTCACCAAAGCTTCTACCTTATCACTACCCTCTTTACTCAGAAAATGCCCTCACTTCCTCTTTAATCAGAAAAAATAGAAGCCATCAGGCATGGACTTCCTCAACCCTCTGTTTCTAAGCTCACCTGCCCGGGTGCCCATGCCACGTCTGCCACCTTCTCAGGACACCTACCCTACAGGTCAGCCTTTCTCTCTCCAGAGCTTCAGCTTCTCCCTTTCTACCACTCCTTCTCCAGCAGCATTTAACTATACTTGAGGTTATTCCATCCTGAAAGCAGACAAGGAGAGAAACCAAACTCCTCTCCATGACTGGTCCTTCCAGATCTGTCTTCCTCTCTTTTCCACATCATATCCACCTCATGAAAAGCAGAGCCCACACCTATTGCCCCCCCTCTCTTTTCTTCAATTATTTAGGAATTTGGATTAAAGCAGCCTGGGTCAAAGCCATTCTTCACCCAGCTGACTTCTGTGGTCATGGGCATAGTATTTCACTTCTGTCTCAGTTTTCTCATGCAAAAGGAAGTTAGTATTAATTCTAAGTATGTGGTTGTTTTAAATATAAAAGGTGGCAATACGGGTAAAGAGCTTAGCACAGTGTCTGGCACATAGTAAGCTCTCAACATGTAGCTATTAATAGTATATAATCCTTAATACTTTGTAATCTGTCTTCTTCCTCTGGCATTTAACCACCATTCCTGTTTCCAAAAAAAAACTTCTTATTGCTAAATTCAAAGATGATTTTTCAGAATTATCTCATTTGATCTCTGTGGCACAGTTGATAATTTGTTTGTTTATCAAACACACTCTGTCTACTTCTTCTTAATCTCCTTCCTCTAACATTGTAAAGTTTGCAAATGGTCTTCAGACTTTCATCCTCCACCCTGCCTGTTTCTCACTCTCCTCACACCCCCTTGGTGATTTCACATACTCCTATGTCCTCTACAGGCTGACAAATTCCAAATCTTCATCTGCAGTCCAGAACTTTCTCCCAAGCTACAGACTCCACGATCCAGCTTCCTATAAGGCATCTTTCCTAAGATGACTCACAGACATAGCAAAACTGTCCCAAGTGGGACCTAATCATCTTCCACCTGTCTTCCTGTGTGAACCATCACTCAGCCAGTTGACACTTCCAGAAACTTTAATGACACTTGTTCCTTCCCTCTCATCCACATCCAATCCCAATCTACTTCCAACATGCCTCAGTGCATTGGTGTGTTTCCATCCCTGTGGGGGCACTGCCACAGCTAGCACATTCGTCTGTTGTCAGTGTCACCATCACAGACTTCCAACTGCTGTAGGTGTAAGGGTTCAGAATGAGCCACCTCAAGATGTGCTTCAGTGGTATGTGGATTATTTTGAACTAAAGGCAACCAAGACCTGCAGGTTCAAGAGAAACTTCTGCTCCCTCCTTAACTATCTAGAAAATTTTAAATGAGGAGCCTGGCCCATGACAGGAGTGATCACCAGAAATGACTTACCTATCTCTATGGAAGAGCAAACAAATTAATTACTGAGCATGTGCTCTCTGTGCAATTACCTTCTGAAGCCCTGAGGTGCATTACCTCATCGCTAGCTCAGACTGCATTATGTACCTCGATTTCCCTTTGTGCCTCTGAATCTCTCATGTGTGTGTGGTCTCTACTCTCATGTATGTGGAGTTCCCATACATTTATATGTAATTAAATCAATCATTTTCTCTTGTTAATCTGTCTTCTAATTAGATTGTTAGATCAACCAAAAGAACCTCCAGGGTAGAGGAAAGTTTCTTCCTCCCCAACAGAGGCATTGCCTCTCTTCTAACCCTTCTCTACTCTAAAGCCAGAGTGAGCTCTGCTTATCTATTTTATTTGAGGGAGATTTTTTAAGTCTAGAAAAGTACAAGGAATGATGAAATAAATACCCATACTCTCACTACCCATAAACACTGATGTTTCTAAAATTAAAATCACTTAGAAAATCATAATGCTCCTAAAATTAAATGTTTTCATTGTAAAATTAAAATCGTAACTAGTCTGCACACTGCCCAAAGGCTCCTCCTTGTCCTCCTTAGCATCACGTTCAACCTCCGTCGCAAGGCTGACATGACTCTACAATTCCCAGCCTCTTCTCACCCGCACTTCCCTACTCAGCAATCTCAAGTGCAGATCACAGCAAGCTATTTTTGTTTCCCCAAAAATACCAAGCCCCCTCTCCCATCCAGCTCTTTCCACCTTTAAGGAGGAAGGGCAGGGAAGGGATGAGAAACTGCCTACATAAGGGAAAGAACCAGAAACGAACACTGGATGGTATTTGGCAGGAAGCCCATCGAACTGATATTCAGAGCATACCTGAGATTGTGCAAGTGACGGCATCACAGAGTCTTAGAATCGCTCAGGAATTTATTTAAATCCAGCCTCTCCTGCCTCTCACTCCTGAACTTAACCAGCAGGCCTTCCAAAAACCTGTATTTGAAGTGTAGTAAAGTATACACATTACATGTTTTGAATCTGGTGGATGTTTTACATACTCAAAGGAGAGTATATAATACAAGAAGATGGATGATTATCATTCCCTAAGGCTTCTGGAAGGCAGAAATCTTTCCCCTGACATCCCTCCTAGGGGGCAGAGGTGATCTCTGAATGGAAAAGGAAAGATCAGTCACTAAATTAAGCAGTCCTTTTCCCAGACAGAGAGGAAGCATCCAAAGGTTCCTGGCAATCCCTTCGTTTTATGGAGACGGTTAAAAGGAAACCAGGAAGGAAGAGAAGTCTTTCCACTTCTTATGACATGCCTTGCAAACTGTCTTATTTTAAGAAAACACTGGTATTTCAGCTACGCAGTCAATGATGCCTAGAAAATGGCAAGGCCACTGTATACCAGAATCCTCTTATTTGACTCTGTACTGAAGACCATCAAAGACATGCACATCATTAAATGCCTGATGACATTTGTCTTGGTAGGAAAATTAGTGAAAAAGCAGCATATGATGCAACTGCACTGCCAGAATTATTTAAGAAATGGGTAGCTGGCTAGAAGAAAATGTATTGTGCAAATAAGCTGCCTAGTACTCAAGGTTCCGATGGAAATTGCTCTGATTTCTATGGATGACTTAAGATGGAAACTTGGTTTTTTTTTTTTTCAAAATTCAATAGCTGTTAACTGGTTACACCTCTGCTTTTACAGTGACTGTTGTGAAATGTGAGAAGAAAACAGAAGGAACTCATTGCTGACTGTTTTAAAAAGTTATAATGAAAGGGAAAGGGAAGAAAATCTGTGAATGATCCCTGTGCATGTTATCTGGGGTTTTGTTTGGGGCTTTATTTTCTCCATGAGAGCATACTCCCACTCCTCCACCCTCCCCACACACACAACCCTTTTGGAGGAAATTTATTCTGGACTATAACTGACTTTCCAGTAGAGTGAAATATTTTTTAAAGTGCTGACATTCCGATTAGGTAAAAATACACTGCCTTTTAGAACAGGTGTTTTTGAAGAATAAATGTATGTCAAGAACTCATGATTGTCTCTGGAAACATCACCTATTGGGATGGATCAAGAGAGCCCCTTAGAAATAGTCATATTCATAAATACAGAAGTCACTCTTCCATT
The DNA here is from genome assembly GCF_004126475.2 of Phyllostomus discolor. Classification (NCBI taxonomy): domain Eukaryota; kingdom Metazoa; phylum Chordata; class Mammalia; order Chiroptera; family Phyllostomidae; genus Phyllostomus; species Phyllostomus discolor. The sequence goes on along the minus strand of NC_040909.2, from coordinate 15,924,543 downwards.
TGGTCTCTGTGCCAAGAGCCATGGCGTCCTTTATAATCATGACCTCATTTTATTCTCCCAACAACCATATTTATTAAGTCATAATATCCTCATTCTACAGAGAAGAAACGAGAGGTGTGCTTCATCACCAAGCAACCATATAACCTTGAAAAAAAGCATCAAGGTCCTTTATTTCCAAGTTGTACTTAGTTCATGAGGGTAAGCTTCCCAGCGTCAGTAGAAATCAAATTTAGTTTTGTGTTAGATCTGCTAGTTTGTTCCAAGGAGTTTAATTGAAATACAGAGAATAACATGTTTTTATTTAATTATGTATTTTCTTTCATAAGAAATATACTTGAAAAGTATACTTGAAAAGCTCAAAATACTTGAAAAGCTAAGGATAAATATTGCCTACTATTCTTTTATTTTTTAAGCTTTTTTTAATCCTCGCCTGAGGATGCATTTATTAATTTGAGAGAGACAGAAAGAAAGAGAACATTTGTGTGAGAGAGAAACATCATTCAATTGCCTACCATACATGCCCCTGACCAGCAATCGAACATGCAACAAGACAGCACTCCAACCAACCTAGCCACACCAGCCAGGCTTTGCCTAATGTTCTCACAAAAGTTTATTTAAGTAGAATATGCAGATAGAGCTAATGTTTTTATACAAAGATTCTGTACAGTTCAGTACCTTTCTCTCAAATTTTCATTAGTTTTACAATTCAATTCAACACACGTTATCCTTGACACCTATGTGTCAGACACAGGAAACACAATACTAAGCTGGCAGACATGACGGCCCCTGGCCCTCACAGAATTTCAATACCGTCAGCAATTATTCAATACTTACAGCAATTTTAATGCTGTAAGTGCTATAGAGGGCAATAATCAAGAGATTACAGGTGAATGTACAAAGGTAAGAAAGAATTTTGGGAGAAAAATGACATCTATGGTGAAACCTGATGTAAACCACACATGGAGGAGTAGGATAAAGATCACATTAGGTCTTGGAGTTGAACATGGTGCGTTCAAGAAAGTGGGCCCTAGAACAGGTACTGTGATGTGGTCAGTGGAAGTGTGGAGGTAGGGAGGGTGAGGAGAAAGACACAGCACAAGGTGTTGGAGAAAGACATGGGCAAGGATGGCAGAAAACAAGGCTGAAAATGCAATCAGGGTATAACTCTACCCCAATCTCTTGTAGATAAAACCCTCAGAACTGTTAGCCTCACTAACAGTTAAAAATTCCTAAAGGTTTTCTCCTGCGGCAGACTGTAGGTATCTAGAAAAGGTAACTCCTACTACCTAGGACTTTGCAACTTGGTTAGCATTCTCGGCTCCCTACCTGTTCATCACTACAGTATTCCCTGTCTCCTAACTCAAGGAAGAAAGAGTCCTTCTGATCCATGCAGAGCTACAAGGAAGGATGATAATTACTCAGCAGCTGTAGCATGAACCCACATAACCAACCTAGCTCTACAATGCATTTCTCTCCTAAACCATCCCCATTACCTTTAGCTATTTCTCCTTTGAAGCTAGCGCTTTTATGTAACTTGAAGCTATTAAATGGAATTATTATTTAGCAGGTATCACCCATACTGAGTTAAATTCAAAACTACTCCCTCTTTAAAAGATTAAAATTACAAATATATTATGCCAAATACAACCTTCAAAGCACACTTTAAATAGGTCACTGTTTTTTCATCCTCACCTGAAGACATGCCTACTGACTTTAGAGAGAGGGGAAGGGAGAGAGAGAGGAAGAGAAGCATAGATGTGAAAGAGGAATATCAATCGGTTGCCTCTTGTATGCATGCTGACTGGGGACCAAACTGGCAAACTAGGATGCACTCTGACCAGGAATCGACCCCGCGACCTCTCAGTTGATGGGATGATGCTCCAACCATGTGATGCACACAGGCCATGGCAGTCTATTTCTTTAAAGTAAATGTAAAGTGCGTTTGCCACTAGTTTCTTCTTCTGGACAAAGAGAAAATTCTTAATGAGAAAGTGGAAATGATTTTGTAGCTAGACAATCCAAAACACACACACACATACACACACACACACACACACTTCTGCACTTGAAGACAGAATGGTTACAAAGAAAAAAATTAAAAGAGGCAGTGGGATGTCTGAACAAATAAATATCCCAAGTATTTCAAGTATCATCCAAGAGGGAAATTCCACTAACATATGCTGCAATCTGCCACAGGCAAATGAGGGCCTCTAATTCAAGAACATAAGCTGGGTTTCTACCTATAAAAAAATTCCACAAGCATCAGCATGCCCTGGCTAGAATAATGATGCATGACTTGTGGTTGAAAACATTCTGCAGCTCAACAGACGCCTGTCTTCTGGGGTTTGGGACAGGCAGGCGTCAGGCAGTATCCTCACAACAGTGAAATGCCACTGACCGGAGGTGGAGAAAGTGTCAGAAGCACCCGCCCAGGGAGACGGCAGGTCTTTTGTGAAGTACACCATTTTCTGGGCATGCCCTGCAGGAATTCCCCCCAAAATATGGTACAAAGCAATTGCTTTGTTACCGAGGCATGTCAAGAAATTTGTAAGAAAAGAACCATTGGTGCAAGTGAAATTCATGACTTCTTTTTAATACACTGAGAGACGGAGCTCGTGTTTGTCTCAGAAGCTCAGTGTTTGCATTTGGAAGCTGTATCTCATTATTATACATCTAAATTTTAACTTGAGGTTTGTCTCTCTGGCGTATTCCAACCCAAATTTCTCTTTTTCCTAATGTAGATCCTCATTGGTACCAGGGAGAAGAATAACTCTTGTAACTGAAAATGACCTTCTCCCTGGTCCTGTGAGCAGCCTTACCTTCCTGGTCAGGCACTACCACCCCCAACATACAAAAACTGAACTCACTGTCCTCCCTCCAAAAGCCAATTCTTTCACTTTTCCAAACTGGTAACTGGTAACTATCCACTTCCACTGTCCAGTCCAGAAACTGAGGAGTCATCTTTGCTCCCCATCCCTTACTCTTCAGGCCAATAACCAAGTCCTGTCACTCTGAGCATCCAAATCTCTCTCCAGTCAGCCTGTCTCTCTCCAGCTTCCCTGCCACCTCCCAGGTCCAGCTCGTTGCCGTATCAGTCCTGGATTATGCAACCTGCAGCCAGAGTGGTCTTTCCCCTCACAGCTCAGATGGAGTGCCTCCTGCTTCAAACCCTTCCAGTGGCTCTTCATTGCTTTAGAACCAAGTCCTCACCCTGGCTTATCTGAATCCTTATCTCTTGCCGTGCCTCCTCGCCTCGCACTCTCTGCTCTCACCCGTCCCAACAATACGTGACATCCCCAAGGCACTGTGCTTGCTCTTGACACTCAGCCTTTGCATATGCTGTTCACCTTGCCTCAGGTGAGCACCTTCCACCCAACTTCACCTTGTCTTGTCCTTGAGCCTCAGCCCAGTGTCCTCTACCAACAGAAAGTCCCCTCTTTCCCCCCAAAATTTCCTTAGGAGGAGGACACAAACAGGTGCCCTCCGTACATGTTCTCATAACCTTCCAAGTCACAGTACTTGTCCCATCATGTAAATGACTGGGTCCCATCAGGATTAAATCACAGAACCTGAGAAAATATTGGATACTTAAGTATTTGTTGAATACATGAATTAATGAATACTTGAGTAAATGAATGATGTACTAAATTAATAAATTACACTGCTGATTATTTTAGCAAGTGATAGCACATCCTTTGCCTCTTCACCACCACCCTACTCCACTCCTTTCTTTGTCTCTTTCTGACTCACCACTGATCTGACCCTCTATTTCCTGACCTCTAGACTGGGGTGTATGTGTGGTACCACTGCTGTCTGACCCTGGCTTCCCCAAGGCATCTCAGATTTGGCCTTCCCTCTTGATCCCCAACCTTCTTTGTTTGGGTAGGACCAGCCACACAGTATCTCATTTTTGGCCCCAATCATTCAGTTGGCCTATGCCTGGGTCACTTTCCACCTCCCTCACACCCACCCGTGAAGTGAGAAGCCAGGCATTTTAATATACGCCTATGTTTCTGGGAATCCACGCTACTGAAGCAAAATTACACCATTTTTGCCTTCTTGAATTACGTGTATGATGTTGGGGCAAGACACGCGCAGCTTGGTGGGCAGATGTGTGCTTCTCTGGAGCGACAGTCAGAGATGCTCCCCTTTCCCTACAGGGGCCTCCAACAGCTACCGGGGTGGCACCCACAGGCTATTCTTTATCTTCCTGTTGAAGAGTTTCACAGACTCATCACACAGTTACAGTAATCCGTGGACCCCCAAGGCTCAAAATCTTGCGATGTCTTTCTTGTAAACCAATTATTGCAGGACAGTGTGAAGGAGGGTCATACTATCCCTGTAGAGGCGACCCTGTCAGCTTCTTTGCTACTCTGCGGGACATGCCCAAGAGCCCCCTCCTCTGTGCTTTCAGGAGTCACAGGCCAACATTATAAGGATTCTGCAGCTGAGCCCCACTGGCCTAGGATGTTCTTCCACAACATTTACATGCTGAGTCCTAACACCAGCTCCCTGAGACCCCTCCCATCCCATCTCTCCAGGTACCACCCCCTGCCCCTCTGTGTATGTTTTCCATTTATCTTGGTCTTGATTTCTACCACTCTGATCTTGGAACTGAAATCCATGTCTTGAACAGGCCTGTGCCCCTCTGTGCATTTTGAGTCTGCATGTGGACTTCTCGGTGTGTAACACCTGGCTTCCCGCTATGACCCTGACTGGCTCAGCCTCCAGATTAGGATACTGGTACCATGGCACCTGCCCAACTATGGCCCTTCAGAAGGGGAAGAGAAGGGGTGTTAGAGTCAAGCAAATAACCACTCAGCCTTTCCAAGTGGCACCACACTTCCTGTAGATGCTCCCTACAGAGACTACTTTATCCTTGACTTTGTAGACTAAGTCCTAAAACTACAGTTGGAGGCCATCTATACTGTAATTGACTGACAGCATGAATGGGAGGGGGTTTGAAATGTATTCTCTCTCTTATTTATGCCACCTGCAGATACCCTGTTGTCTTTCTTTAAGGTATTTTTAATCTGAGAAGTGCAAAATTATTTTTTAGGGGTGGGAAGACCCTCATTGCTCACTCTCTCTGTGGATTCCAGGTGTACCAATCACTCCCACCCCTAGAATAATCATATACTTATCCTTTAAACAATGGCATTTTTTAAAGTCAAAGACTTTTTTTTTCTTTTCACATTTTGTATTGTTGTTCAAATACAGTTGTCTCTATTCCCCCCCCATGAATCCCCCCCACACTAGCCATCCCCACTTCCCACCGTTGATCCTATTCCCTTTTGGTCTTGTCCATGTATCCTTTATACATGTTCCTGAAAATCCTTCCCCCTTTCTCCTTCATTATCCACCCCCATAAAACACACAAGGCAGAACTGAAAATGCCACATTGGGTATCACAGAAGTGTGGGTCAGCCTTTAAGAAGAAAGTCAGAATCTTGATCTCAAAAGCTATTAAAAGCCATCCTTCTTCCAATCCCTTCACCTGCTTGCCTGATTGCCTTTAAATGAAGATGCGAGATTTCAAGAAGAGGGTGCAGAAAACAGAGTGTCATTTTTTTCTCTCCACTGCCTCACAGATGATGGTGTGGAGCGTCCATGGGTATAGATAACCAGTGTAAATTAACAGCTTAACTGGAAGCCTATAAAAGGCCACCTTCACTCCCTCTCGTCTACTCCCATTCTCACACCATGCACAATACAACTTGAGAGAAGGCCAAAAAATTATCTCTCGAAAACTCAATTGCTATAACCAATTACTCAGCAGAACGTCCTTTGTTAAGCCTCAAGCCTTTGATTAGTAAGCTTCGTTTAAAGAGATTCTTCCTCCCTGCCTCCTTCCCTAACACTGAGCTGCATGAAATGCTTGCTGTCTTTGCTGATCATGGTGATGTGAACCCTCATAGGCCAAAGGGAGTCTTGGATGTGCTGTGGCATTCTATTAAATCAGACCTGCTTTAGAAAAGAGAATGGAGTGGGGTGGGGGCAATCAGGCTGTCCCGTGGGTAGTCTAAGGCACCACCTAGAAGCACCTTCTCCCAGAATCGCCTTGGTACCAGTGACATTGTCACTTCTAGCTGGGACAGAGTGCTATAATCAGAAAATACGTATTTCCTTCCTTCCCCGCCTTCTGAAAGTGATCAGCTATGGAAAATTCAGGTCTGTAGCTTAGATGGAACAAAAGACCTTGAAAATCCAAGAGAGACTTACGTGTTTTAAAAATGATCCTAGGGACAGGACTTCTATCCCAGTACTGTTCATGGTATAATTTGCTTCATCAGAAATCTAAGCCACAAAACCCATAACACAAAGCCAAGTATTCTGAAAGATTTACTCAGTGAATGTAGAACTTGATTTTTAAAATACAAACGTTTACCAAAATCAGGAGACAACATTAGCTTCTTATTCAGATTAAGAGCAATTGGAGGAGAAAAAAATGCAAGAGAAAATACCTAAATTATCATATCACTTGATTCAGCTGCTCTGTACAAATCTCCACCCACATCCATGCTCACAGCCCTGCTGAGGAGACAGGGAGCCATGGGCCCCTTCCCACATCTTATCGACAGACACTTGATTAAAGGTGAGCACTCAGTCTCCTTCACGGAAGGCTGAACTCAGACACCAACCAGCATCCTAGTTGGTTAGCCTCAAGTGCAGGACTCAGGAGGTCATGTAAACAGACTAAAGTGCTGACTTCATTTTGGAATGGATGCAGCCATACTGCTTGTGGTGGGGAGAAAAGGAGAGAGATGGAGGGGGAACGAGAGAACAATGCATCTCAAAGCTCTGTTGCAACAACTGTACCTCCTGCAAAGTACTTTTGGAATCCCTGAAATAAACCCGTATTCACCTGAGCTTTCTTAAAGGATTTCTGTGGTTTGCCATCAAGAGATCCCTGTTATACCATGTATCCTCAATGAGTCCTTTTCATTAGGATTTGCCTTTTCCTAGGTTAAACCATGCCTTTGGACATTTATAATGTATTTCAGCAAAAACCCAATCCTTACAAATGCCCCAGGCTCTAAATGGTTTTGTGACTACGAAATTTTATTATACAAACTGTAAGGTGAGAAACCACATCCCCAGTTTTCTAGAGGCAGTAACAAAATAGAACTGAAGTCAAATCTCTCTGCAGTAAAAGAAGCAAGAAAAAAAAATCCCATGAACCCACTGGAAGAATGAAATTGATGTCAAAGGCCCCACACAACTACTCTTTCATCTTTATCCCCCACACCCTTCTCAGCCTTCTGGAATCTTTGATTTTGTTTTATTTTGTTTTGCTTTTGCAAGCAGTTGGGGAGCTAAATAGATTTTGCTGGATGTTGGAGATAGGAAATGTCAATCAGCCTGAATCTTTGATGCCAAAACAATAAAATTGTGAAGAACTCACTTCCCTTATCCTCTTTCCTCTGAAAATGAAAACAGGACACAATCAAGTACATCAATTGTAGAGGATAAATGACATTTAAGAACAATAACAAGAGTAAGCAAATGTGGCCAAGATTATTATTATGCTTAGTTTTTTATGCTTGGGTCAAAAAACCAATTCTATTGCTAAGAACCCTTATTAGAACTCTGTAAAAGTTTTAGTATATGGGGTTATTCTCTATTAGGACATTTGCTAAAATGAGATATTTTCTTGTGTAATATGTAACTATTGTGGTACAGAGGGCTTATTTCAAGTACTTATCACACACTCACACCAAAGCTGGCCCTGTCCCCTGCTGGTGCACCTAACTTGTACTTCCTCAGCCATAGAAAGCGAGTTACTAAAACTGTAACAGGATGTTAAATAAGCCTTTTCTTGGGTTGCCAGACAAAATACAGGATGCCCAGTTGAAGTGTTTTCCAGATAAACAATGACTATTGCACAGAACATAATTATACTGAAAAAATATCATATGCTAAGTCTGGCAACCTTAACTTCTCCTCTTGTCTCAAAAATTCAGTTGAAGCTGTAAAGCTGAACCACTGGGTTACAAATCCCCCAATACCCCTAAAAAGAGTTGCTACATGTATCCTTGCCTTTGGTTTGATTCTGCCTCAGCCTTTGTGCTTGGGGTTCTTTAATTCTCCATCTGTTCTGTATACTCCTGACAACTCACCTGAGGCTCCACCTTTGCATCTGTCTTCACCTGTAATCTGCAGACACCTTCAGGGTGGGGCCAGGTCCTATTATTCACTTGTTTCCTCAGGACCCTGAGCACACACAGAAGACGTGCAATAAATATTCACTGGGATAAAATGTTTGCCCGTGGCCTTCAACGCCAATTCCAGGCTCCTTTCCCTGGCTTTTGAGAGCTTTCACAATCAAGCCTCAGCCTTCTTTTTCTTCTTTTCCGCTCAAGAGCCTCCATGTTTATTAAGCTTTTGTTCTTGCTGTTTCTCAAACATGCTCTACTCATCCTGCCTCTCAATACTCACGCTGACGTGGGAGCCCATCCTGCAAAGCCTCGCCTCTGATCCCTGAAATCTTACACAGACTTTCCTTAAGACCCAATTCAAGTACCGCATTCCTCAGGTAGGCTTCTTTGATTATTTCCCCGGAAGCCATCACTGTTCCATGCAACTTCCATCTTAGAAGTTGAAGCATAACACCAAGTTTTCCCATCGATGTTTGCTAACTCTTTGGTCTCTTAGTTAAGCCACCCTCGTTCTGAGGTCTTTGGAGCCAAGGATTGTGTCATAAATGTCTCTTGACTGCCCTCCCCCCAGCACAATGCTTGCCCAGTGGATATACCCTACAGAAAGGCATTGAATGTTTTTTCCATATTTTCTAGGACCCTCTATCAAATTACTAGAGTATAATTCATGGCTTAAAACTTTCAAGAAAAACTAAGACACATGGGCTTCAATCTTGGCTCTTCCACAAATATTCATCATGCAAATAAATATTTTTAATTATATTTCATTTTGATGCACATTTCTCTGACCACTACACGTGAGCATCTTAATTTTATCAGGCTTTCATATTCCTTCTTCTTTCACAGACCAGTTCATACATAGTATACTCAGCTGTATATTCTGATTTGGGTTTAGTTTGAAACCTGTGTTTGAGATACAGTTTGGGGAGTGAGTAGCCTAGAGCCTGGGGTGGTCATTAACGGTTTTGGATAAGAACGATGGGGAAGTGTGGTAAGTGTGACAACCCAATTGGGCTTGTCAAAGAAAAAAAATTCCATAGTAAATGTTTTGGAATTACCCATTTAACAGTGGCCAAGTGAACTAGAAAGGAGTCTTTAAACCTAATCTTAAGCTCTCTGCTCATATTTGATGTTATAGGATTTTGGTGGGATACAGCAAATCACGTTTCCAAGAACCAAACACACTGGTAAGTGGGAAGCGTCTGCAAGGCAGCATCAATAAAGCTGTGTCTGCCATTCCAACTCGACACTGTGAGACGGAGACGTATCTGGCAAGGGAGAGTGGCTGCACTGGGTTCTGGATAGAGCTGATAGCAGTCCAAAATAATGAAATCAGAGCATCTGCTCTGTCTGGGAATAAATCGTCTAGAACAATTTCTCAGCTACTGGGCCAAAGTCAGCATTACCCACTGCAGATTGGAGAGTCGGAAATGTTGACATACAGTTCACCATTAATCAAAACAAAAGCATGTTGTTGTAAGTTAAACAGCCATCATGCTAGCTGCACAAGGAGATAATTTTTAGAGATGCCAAAGGGTCAAACTATACCATTAGCCACTTTACTATGACAGACTATATACCAAGGGTATGAGTACAGGCTAAAGTGCTCAACTAATATAGCTAGACACGGGCAATGCTGTAACCAAAAACTGCTGAACGCACAGCACTCTGCAAGGGGGCGTGATAATGTCTCATCTGCCCTGGTTCAGGGATCATGAAAGCTATGTTTGTTCCTCCATATATCAAAAGGGAAGATCATAGGATGATGATAAAACTCTACTACTGTGAAATTTCATTCCAGCTCTGACATTCTGGAACCAGAATATGCAGGGAGATGATCATCCTACCCAAGGATGCTATCCTCACTCCTGAACACTCATGGTCAAAATCATAATGGTTATCATGACAACAGCAACAGTTAACAATGAGCAACTGTCTTTCTTTGCCAAGAACTGTGCTTTAATACTTAACATAACCCCATAAGGTAGGGTGGATCATTTAGGAAGTTACTCATGGCTTGGCATAATCCTCCCAGAGAACTTTCTTATCTCCAGAACTTCCTCAGGATGCAGTTAGAAGCGGCATCCTTGCTATTTTATAGAAGTGACACTCAACTCCAGCCTCACATGCAATATGCAATGTGAATCCAATCTTTTGTTTCATTTCTTCTTTTTTTTTTTTCTGCTCTTGGTTAAGTATCTGTGTAGCCACAGAAGAGAGTAGGTTAACCCTACAAGTGAACTCTATTAAATGTTGAACACTTCCAAACTCAGTGCTCTTGCAAGATTTAAGAGGGGAAAAGGCTGTGGCAAAATAAACTGGCTGGTTCCTTTAGATACCTAGAAAGAAAATATGGCTCACTACTTAGGAAACACTCTTAAGATCTTGGAAGGACACTAAGAATCCTTGTTTGCGTGGTGGAGCTATTCTCACATGGCTATTTTTATGATTAACTTTTGAGTGACAAATGAGAAAAGAAATCCTTGAACTTTCACCCCAACAACTGCCAAGTTTTGTTTTACTAAAGTAACTCAGAGAACTACAGTTATGTTGTTCTGACCTCAGAAGTCATCACTCTGTTTTGGAAAGTAATAAACTAAAATAAAACCTTTTTTCTTCTTCACTGTCCAGTACTCTGTCCTTAGACGTGCTCAATGCATGTTATGTGGTAAATGCTTTTTTCCCCACCTTTTCTTGTTCTGTTTATACTGTCAACTTTGAGACTGAGGTCTCTGAACTATTAGTGCAAAGTTAAAAATTCAGCTGTTAATTCACTGGCAAGCCACACTCCCTTTCTCCCCAACTTGTGATGTGGCTTTGTAATTTAGTCATGTAATCTGTTAAAAAGAATAGTGATAATAGCCCTGGCTGGCGTAGCTCAGTGGATTGAGCGCAGGCTGTGAACCAAAGCATCGCAGGTTCGATTCCCAGTCAGGGCACATGCCTGGGTTGCAGGCCATGGCCCCTAGCAACTGCACATTGATGCTTCTCTCTCTCTCTTTCTCTGTCCCTTCCCTCTCTAAAAAAAATAAATAAATAAAAATCTTTAAAAAAATGTCAAAATTTTAAAAAAAGAATAGTGATAATAAAATATGCAGTGAAAAAAAATGTTTAACAGAGTAAAGTCATCCACTGGAGAGACTTCACAGAAAACGGACATGAGAAAAAGATCTCATATGTTCAGGAAGCTTTAATGAACCCTGTGTGTCAGATCCTGTGATGGCCAGGCCTCAGCATGGAGGAAGAAGTCAGCTGGAGACAGTGCCCCATGGAGAGAAATGGGCCTTGAGGCCGGAGGAGCTGGCCTTGGCTTGCCCTCGGAAATAGGCATCTGGTTTGACACCAGCCACTGATGGGGTCTTCTCTGCATTTCAGAGGTTCCTCACTTGATTTTTGGGGCTTTCTATTTTTAGGTAATTGTTGCTTCACTCTCAAGAAATAAGAAAGCCATTCCCTGTATACCCTTAACCCAGTTTCCCCAACAAGAACATCTTGCATAACTATAGTGTATCACAACCAGAAAATTGACATTGATACAATCTACTGACCTGATACAGATTTCACCAGTTTTACACATACTCAGTGTGTATGTGTATGTGCATGTATTTAGTTCTCTGTGATTTTGTCATATATGTAGATTCGTGAGGCCAAAAGCATGACAGAAGATCTATCACAAGTATACCTCATGCCACTCCAATCTGATCTTCATCACTATGATTTTTTTCATTTCAAGAATGTTAATGTAAATGGAATCACACAGTGCAACCTTTTGAGACTGGCTTTCTTCACTCAGCATAATTCCCTTGCAAGCCATTTAAGTTGGGGCGTGTATCAACAGCTGTTCCTTTTTCTTGCTGGGTATTATTTCATTGGGTGGATGTATCGCACTTTGTTTACTCATTCACTGAAGCACATTTGGGTTGTGCAGTTTGGGGCTACACGAGCAAATAAAGTTGCTATGAACATTCATACACACAGACACACACACATTGCATGTCTGTGTGTGAATGTAAGTTTTCATTTCTCTGGGATAAATACCCAAGAGTACAATTCCTGGGTTGTAAGGTAAGTGTATGTGTAGTTTTATAGGAAACTGCCAAATTATTTTCTAGAGTGGCCACACCATTTTACATTCCCACAACAGTGCCAGAGTGATCCAATTTGCCACACCCTTGCCAGTATTTGGTGTTATTATTAATGTTTTTATTTTACTCATTCTGATAGGTGTGTGTTATACTTCATAATGGAGTTAATTTGCATGTTCCTAATAACTAGTGATGTTTAACATCTTTTCACATGCTCATTTGCCATCTGTATATTCTCCTTAGTGAAATTCTGTTCATGCCTGTTGCCCATTTTCTAACTGGATTATGTGTTTAATTTTCACTGTTAGGTTTTAGAAGTTATTTATACATTCTAGATACAAAAGCTCTGACAGACATGTGACTTGCAAATATTTTCTCTTAACCTTTAGCTTGTCTTTTATCCTATTAATTAGTTTAACAGAGCAAAACTTTATAATTTTAATGATGTCAAATTTATCCATTTTTTCTTTCACGGATCATCATTTTGGTGTCAAATCTAAGAACTATTTACTAGTTCTATGTCCTGAAAATTTTCACTTATGTTTTCTCCTAGAAGTTTTATATTTTTTACATTTAAGTCTATGAGCCACTGTCCGTTAATTTTTATATGAGATGTGGGTTAGGTTGTTTAGGTGTTTGGGGGTTTTTTCCCCTATGGATATCCACTTACTCCAGCACCTTTTGTTGAAGGGGTTATCTTTTCCCCATCGGATGGCTTTTGAAACTTTGTCAAAAATCAGTAACCCTTATTTATTTTTATGAGCCAATACATATTCCATTGATTTACATGTATATCCCTTCCACCAACAGCATACTGCCTTGATTACTATAGCTACAGAATATGCCTTAGCATCAGGTAAAGTAATTACTCCCACATTATTCTTTTATTTCAACATATCTTAGCTACTTTAAGTCCTATGAATTTCCACATAAATTTTCCAATAAGCTTATCTACGTCTCTTAAAAACCATGCTGGGATGTTGATGAGATTTGCATTAAACCTACAGATCAATTGAGGGCGAGTTGACATCTTTGCCGTGTTCTGTCTTGCAATGCATGAACACTGCCTTGTTTTAATTATCCCCCACAGGTTGCTTTGCCTCAGCTCCTGGGTTTAAGGCCCCCAGGGCCCACATCTGTGGAAACCATATCTGAGTTTGTCACAGCCTTTGGACCCAGAGCTGCCCTCATGGGCACAGGTCTCTGGTGCCATCACCTGTGATTACAGCTTTGGCTGCCACCTAAAGCTTTAAAGAATAAGCCAGAACTTGTGGTTGAATCCAACCACCATCAGGTGTTAGCTGAGACACCTCAAGGTTCAATTTCTCATCAGTGAGTAATTCACGCCTTCCTTAGAGCATCCCTATGAGCTAGGCCTTATATGGGGGCTATTTGTATTATTTTAACATATGCTCCCACCACTTACCTAACTTTGTATGCAGATTTTAGTATTTAAAATGCCAAGTTACAATCATCCTTATTATTAATCTATCACCCCTTTTAACCTATCATTCCCATTTGTTATAAGCATTCTGACCCCTGAAGCCATCTGCATTTTTATCCCAGTCCTTAAAAAATAACTGCAAACTAAGCAGAGAGACATGGACAGAGTTTGACATGCTACCAGGTAAATCCATATTCATTTGGGTCCTTTGGTTGCAGTTCATAGAAACACCTTCTGGGAAATTAGATAAAGGGTATACATTAAGAGGAAGTCAAAAAACCATGCCTGAGAGCAGCAGAACCACACGGCACCAAACTCAGAAACCTGACAGCCTGACCCGGGACCTGGGCTCTAAAATGAGATAGCTGTACCCAGCATCTGTTTGTCTGTGTCATTCTATTCAAGAGAGGTCCTCTTGGCCGAGCTCAGGTCTGGCGATTGGCTCCCGGCTACAGTTGGCAGTCAGAGAAAAGATCTGGCTGACAAGACCCTTCAGCATCTGTAACAGAAGGATGCCCCCGGCATTTCCCATCCACCCAAACTGCCCGCAGTGGACAAGAGTCAATGCCCCCAAACAGAACCATAATGCTGCTCAGGAGGGAACACGAGTACCTGGATATTACGAAGTACCAAAAGCCTACTCTAACTTTCCCCCACGTGACAGTGATTCACTAAGCAGCCTTCTCTGGCAATGGCCGTTCAACCCGAAACAAATCCACCCGATGGTCCAGGAACATAGACCTACCTGTTCCATATGTTAACAAATTGGTAAACAGTGTTGCTAAAAGGCAGGTAGGTGAAACCTACGGCGTTCTGTGAATCTACTGAAATTTAGTAGGATCACGACTTTCACACCGGCAGTTAAGCTGCCACACTGGCTTGTGCAGTGACCTCAAATCCCTTACTTAACCGCAGCACTCAAGTTTTCTTATCGACAAAAGGAGAATAATGGTTCTAATATGACACTTTGGTGGGATTTTTCAATTATAAAGTACTCTGTAACTTATTCGTAATTTTTGTGCCAGTCATAACTCCAACTGCTTCCTTACAAGCATAGAGACTGTTAGGTGGAAGTCCCTAAATTCTTAGTTTTGTTGTTGTTGCTTTTTTAATAAGATTGGGGATGCAAACTAGGAAGAAGAAACATTGAAAGGAGAGTTGAGTTTCTCTGTAAAAGAGGAGAAACAGAAGACATCCCACCATCTGGAGAAGTCTGTGGGGGAGGGCGAGGAGCAGGGCTGGGACAGAGGGAGAAAGGGCCAGGAGACGGCAGAGGCATTGGGTTGTGTGATGAGAACCCTCACCGCGGCCCCCTGGGAAACCCTCCCCAAAGAGGCCATCTCAAGTTAGAGGAAGTGCCACAGGACAAGGACAGATTCAAGGAGTGCGAGCCCAAGCGTCAGCAAAAGCCAACAGGTCACAAGTGCCCATTCCACTTGTATCTTCACCCTAAGAAGTAGCAGAACTCTAGGATTTAAAGCTCCTTGAACATGGAATTTGGGAGCTAAAGGCAAACTTATCTAGATCTCAAAGGGTAGACAAGCCCCCAGCTGACTTTTGGATTGTATATATTTGCATTCAGACATGAGAAACAATAGAATACTGAAATCTCTTGTGATTTTTTTCAAGCAGAAAAAGGAAAAAGGCGGCTCTTTGTTCTGTTATTCCAACTTTGATCTTTTATTCATCCTCTAAAGGCAGAAATGATTGTTTATATGTTTTCATGAGTTAAATGGCTCTTGAGGATTTTTTTTTTGTTTTGTTTCCAGTTGTTGTTTCCTGCTGTGGATTTTAACACACAAGCTTCTCCTTTTGAACCAAAAGTATTGACAGCCAGCACCTTACAACTACCACGCGCGACAGTCTGGATTCGTTTGTTTGCGGGCTCTTTTATGTATGCTTTGTAGGACACACAATTAATTACAAATGTGGAGAATGTTCCTGCTGTCTAGGAAAACCTGAAATGAGACTGGCTGCCACCCGCCACCCCCCCACCCCCCAAAACGTGTCTAATCACAGCCTCGGCAGCACACGGAGCTCCAGGACACCACCCTCTATCGTGTGCCCCTGCTCTTCTCGCCAGAGCCAGGATGCAAATCTAGGGCGAGAGCAGCCAGACCCTAACCTGGCTGTGACCTCTGGAGTGACCACAGGTGAAAAGACAAGCTAGGCCAGTAGAATCATCTTCCTTGAGTATTTGAAATGGGAAAGAGGTTAAACAATAAGCGAAGTGGGTGTCAAGGAAGGTGTGAGATCATTTAGAGGCCACGAGGAGTCATGAGCAAGCCAGCATTAGGAGAAGGCAAGGAAAATGAAGCAGACATAAGAAAACTGATTGCATCATGTTAACGCCATCTGTTCCTGCCCCAGGTATGAGCAAATACAAGCCATTCCCTTTGCTTACCTTCTCACATTGTCTTCTTCCTCTTCCTGTCTCCCCCGTCTCTGCCTAAACCCACCGAGGCAGAATAGTTTTGAATCAGAGCTGATGGAAATGCACCTTTCCAATTCCCTTCTTTTTCTCTCAATCCAGAACAAGACTTAAACAGAGGACACGCTGATGACCTTGGCACACGTAGGTCTAATGACACCAAGGCCTTCCTTTGTTGGCTCAAAATGCCCAGACAGAAATAATACCTAAGAACTTAAGGTTTCCCACCACAACGCTCGTCTCTCTTATGGGATCTAATTGTAGCTCTACAAAGAGAGAGGTTGGCTCTTGCAAACCTCCCAGCATGCTGGCTCTAACACGTCACGAGCTAAATCAGAAAGCAGCAAGGGCAGCATGGTGTGGGAGAAGTGGCAGTGTTCTCTTTGCTGTCCGCTCAGATCGTCGATCCGACTGGTGGGCTTGGGAGGAAGGGAGAGAGAAATGTGAAACGCCTGTGGAAGCGCTATCACTGCAGGCCACAATATATATATATATAGGTTTGCAGGGTAAAAATATAGTTAAATGTATTTTCAGGATGTGGCTCAACCAGAGCAATTTGTATCTGTAACTGGCATCCCTAATACCATAAAACTGTACATAGAAGCTCCTTTTAGGCTCTGAGGATCAAATGGCTATTCGAAACCTAGATAATGGAGTAAACAACTGCTGCTTAACAGCGAGAAGAAGATAAAAATAATTTGCTACATTTCTCTGGATTCTGTCCCATGCCTCTAACACGGCGATCCTGCGCAGTTAATTTATTCGAGTATGTGCAGTTACCACAGATGAGGGAAAGCACTATCAGCAATGGGAGAAACAGTAGACAGGAGATCCTCAGATCTTAAAAATTAAACAAGGGTAGAATTTTAGAAGCCAAAGAAGGTACCCTACGAAATGAACCGAGTTAGAGGAAATGAAAGCCTAGTGAAAGCAGGTCCCCTTACCTCGGATCAGCAAAGACTCTAGGTAAAGGAATCCGTATTTAATTTGTTAGCTATTTTTAGATAGGCTATCACTTCAATTAAGAAATTAGATGATTTCCTGGAATTAACCTGTTTTCCAGCTTTGAAATTAAGCCATGAAAAACACAGAACAAAAGACACACACCAACACACTCCCTCCCTCAATCTACTGCTTTAACAAAAGGTCTCCCTCCTGGAACACTTTAAAAAGAGTCTGAGAGCTACAAAGTCACAAAAATGAAATTTTAAAGCTGGCAGAATGTAAGCTGGCTAAATGTCGTATTTCTGACTCTCTCCCCTGTCACCCCAGAAAGAAGCACAGGGGTGTCGGAGACACATAGGCCGGGTGCTCAGAGACTTGCATGTGTGGCACTTGAATGAAGAAATAAGAAGGAGATGGACTCCCCATTTACATCCTCACACCAGAACCCCTTCCTTAGATTTTTTTCCTTGTTCTCCAACTCACAAAGGAGCACAATAGCCAGGGACAAACAAGATGAAAATGTAAATGACAGACAATAAAAGCACTTGATCTTAAGAGCTGTTGAGAGCTTTTGATCCAAAGTAGAATGATTACTGTCTGAAGCCCCGTCCAAAAAAATTAATAATAATAATAATTTAAAATATTCCTTCATTTTCCTCCTGAAATCTTCCCCGAGATGGCAAATTGTCATACACTAAATGAATAGTTTCATCAACATGTCCAAAGATGTTATTCAGAGTAGGATTTTATGTGCAATAGCTCCTGGGCAATTTTCTGGGAGGGAAAGAAAGCCCTAAAATTGGATGCACAAATTGCTTTAAGGTTTTAAGACTTGGCAAAGTATACTGTGCCTTCATTGCACCCCAAGCCAGAAATGGGAAAAACGTCAGCTTACTAGGTACTGCAAATGAACTTGCTTAGTACATGTCCGCAAGAACGCAGCAAGGAGGAGAGGCAGTGTTCCCAACAGAAAGTGACCCAAACCCTGATCTTCCAGCTGGCAGGCTGCCTAGTGGAGAAATAGGATGCCACTGAATTTGTAGGCATCTCAGTCAGCCATGGGAGTAGAGGAATGTTGCCAAAAGAGAATGGGAGGAATAAAAATTGGGAAAGCTGGGACAGAGGTACAGATGAATTCGGGAAGTGGAAAATTAGTTTTTCAAGCATAGAACAACAACTTAAAAATATTACTGGGGAACTGAAGCATAAGAAGTGTTCTTAGCAGGTGGAAGGGAAAGGCAGAATATATGTCATAAAACACACTCTGTGGCCAAGAGCACATTGTATTCTGTGATTATCAAGACCACAGATTGTTAAGCAGAAAATACCTAATCAAGCAGACAAACCGTTTCACTGAGAATTCACACTCTAGCCCAAGGCCCAGGTTAATAGTAAAAGCAAAAATGTAAGTGCTCATACATGTCCACATATACACACCCGTGCATGCACGCACACCCTGAGGCAGAGCATCCCGAGGCCTGCATGCAGGAGGCAATGAATAAACTCATTCACAAAACTTCAATTGCTTTGCAATTGTTTTTCATTTTCTCCCCTATTTCTTCTGATGGTGATTATGATTGTATTTTGAAATCGTGATCTACCACTGCAGCACTGTAATTACATAAACACGGCATTATAAATGAAGGTTAGTGCCAGAAATAGCAGAGCAGAGAGGGGTGCAATTTGTCTTTATGGATGTAAGTGTGTGTGTATATGTTTATAAATACCTCCTGTTTACCTGGTATTTGGAAGTCATTTACTAGTCTAAGCAAGGGGAGCTTAGGAAATAGAACAACAGCCTTAGTCTCATTTTCAGCTGAAGAAAATGAAGGCAAGACAAGACAGGTTTTCTAGTCGAGATAAATAGAAATAGTGAGGAAAGAGCTAAGCTTCAACTGAGCTCAGATCCCTGAACTGGCCTGCAGCTGAGTGGGCACCAGGGGCTGGGCTTGCGGCCGGGCATCAGTCTGGAGCAGTACAGACTGTGAACAGCGACCTTTGGCGCCTCTGGAACCTCTCGAGCCCCGTTCAGAACAGGATTACCTCCTTCCCCTATCCTCACCCACTCTTCTTCCACACCGCCACCCAGACTCGTCAACCAATAGCAATGGGAGTTGGGAGGTAAACAACCCAGCTTCTTCCACTCTCAGGGAAAAGAAAAATTCTGACATGTGTTCCACAAGTGTCACACAGAGCATGCGGCATTTCTAAAACATGTTAACAAATTATTTGAAACTCATCCCTTTAAAAGATGGAGCCTAACTCAGCCTCCCCTTGAATGTGGGCCATACCGAGTGACCCACCATGACTACCCCATGCTGAGAGTGATGCCATGTGACTGCTAAGCCTAGGCCAGAGAAATGCTGTTTCTCCTTCGGATCGCTGCTTCTGGGGAAGGCTAGCACCATGTCATGAGAACACTCGAGCAGCTTCTGGAAAGGTCACACAATAAGGAACTAAGGTCTCCTGCCAACAACCAGCACCAACTCGTCAGCCATGAGGTGGAGGCACGTTCAAAGTGGATCTCCAGCCCCACTCAAGCCTTTAGATGGTGCCGCTCCAACCAACATCTTGACTGTAACCTTGTGAGAGATCCTGAACCACCCAGAAAAGCCACTCCAGAATCCCTAATCTACAGGAAAGGTAAGTATAAGTGTTGTTGTTGTGTTAAGCCAGGGGTGTCAAACTCATTTTCACTGGGGGCCACATCAGCCTCTCAGTAGCCTTCAAAGGGCTGAATGTAATTTTAGGACTGTATAAATGTAACTATTCCTTAATAATTAAACAAGAGCTCTGTGTTGCCACCAGATAGAAACAAGGTGCCAGGACGGATGAAAGAAACAAGGTGGAGGGCTGGATTCGGCCCGTGGGCCTTGTGTTTGCCACCTGTGTGTTCAGCCATTAACTTCTGGAGTAAGTTGTTACACAGAACTAGGTAACTGCGTCCTAGTGGCGTTGATCCCAGTTGCCCATAGCAGTAAACCCGCTCATCGCCTCCTTTACTGTGCTTCCTCACAGCCCCTCCAAAGAACACTACCGCCACTCCAAATTCGTGACTCACGGTCAGCCTTTGGAGTCTGAGACATCTTATATGAGGTCTATATTATTATTATCATTGTCATTTTAGGGGTGAGAAATATCAAACGTAGGTGACAGTTACACAACAAATAGTGGCTGACCAAGGTTTCCTGAATCTTAACCCACTGCTTCCAATTTCATCATAGCTACATCCCTCCCTACCCCAGCACTTTGCAATTTTAAGAAGTCTCTCTCTCTCCCCACTAAGAACACTAAGTCAATGTACTCAATCACTGTGGACCCAGACACCCATCATAATTACCAAATTTCAAAACCCAGCAAATTCAGTAACAAAAGCAGGAACTTTGAGTCACTTAAGTTTCGGTTGTGCTCATTTTTTCTAATGATACCTGTCTACAGCAGAGAGGAATAACTAGCCAATTAATGGATTATTCTTCTGTTGACATTAATGCCAAGGCTAGATGTGAGTCCACTGTGTTTTATGTCTGGGTTCCTGGTGCTGGCCTGAAATTGTGAACCAATGTCACTCATCATTTACTAAAGTTTTGAACAAGTGACTGTACTACACGGGCAAGAAATGGTGAAGATGAGGCCTGTGGAGGCTGTGCTTTCTCTTCTAATCAAATTAAATGAACAGCCAACTTCAGCTGTCAGACATTTAATCATAATCATTACTGTGCTATGTGGTAATCAGGCATACAGGGGACACAGATGACTCTTGATAGCACCACTGTACATACCAAGCAGCAACTGTTGTGTGTTTCTTTCCCTTTGATGAGTTTTCAGTTTCCACCTCTGCTCCGTCCCTGCGGGTGGTTTGCCCCGAGTCAGAGAGGTAGAAGAGAACACGCAGAGGGTCTGGAACCGAACAGATCACTCGAGCTGTGTGATCCTGATCCAGTCACTTTACCTCTCCGGGCCTCTGGCATCCAATGGGAACGAGGCCTCTCCAGCAGTACTGCCACGACAATCCAGCGAGAAACTGAAATGCAGTCACTAGCACAGTGTTAGTGTGCTGTCATTGCTCATTAAAGGTCTCCTTTCGGTCTCTTTTGTCAGCATTATTCCCATATAATGTCACAGGTTCTTGATTATGTCCCCACAGGTTGTCATGCCCTACTGTGAATCCCACTCCCAGGAGCACCTGCCTTCATTCTCCAAGTCACGCCATCCCACGCTAAAATCCCAAACTTATTCATACTTGAGAAAAAGACTTCCTATTGTCTGAAGGGAAGCTACCAACATAATCAGGACAAATGGCTCTGGGTTCACAAGTGGAAAAGAACAGATTTCAAATTTACCTAGCCCCGCTCAGACAGTTTGATAGGAGTGTCAACAGTTTAGCATGAATGAGTTTAGTGATGGGCAAATGATGATGGCAATTTCTCTTTCCATTCGAGCTGGCTATTGCTGGTGAGCTATAGCTGGTATTAGTCACCTGAAAGAGCGAAGGGAAGCCATAACGCTGTGGCTTCCAGCTGTGTTCCCCCGATGGGAGGCTGTGGTATTGTACCATAATTTAGCAAACACATACAGGTAGAGAGTTTGCATAAAAATATCTCACATCCTCACGGCTGTGCAATCTTCTGGGCTTTGGCAGACACTGTGAAGGCAAAGAGTTTACCTCTCTGATGCAAAAGATAGATTGGCAGAAACAATGCCCACTGATAGACACAACAGATCTGGACAACAATAGCAAGAGTAATAACGACCACTTCTTACGGGCCTAACATTAAGTTGCATGCCAAGGTTAACCAGCAACTTTTAGGTCTTACCTCACATGATCCCCTTGCAGCCTGGGTGGGTATTATTAAATCCATTTCAGATAAGCAAACTGAAACTGTGACAAAATACATGTCATATCCAAGAGGCCCATGAATAAATGGCAAAAGAATCAGATCTAGGATCTTAATCTCATATTCATGTTTCTTATCAGACTCTATTAATAAATAATTAGCTTTGGTTCGAGGGATAAATGGAAGCTAATTTATAAATTCTCCAGTTAGCTTTTCTTGACCTTTATTAGTTTTTAGACCCACAAACCCACACATCCACATCACACAGGTGGTATAGAAATAGTTTTAAAATAATTGTTTAGAGATCTTCAACAAGAATTCCTTGTCATGAATAGAGATACCTCCCAGGGTCCAGGGCAACTGCAAGCAGCTGTGTTAGGACCTGTACCTTCTATAGAAGGAAACGTTCAGATCTTGTCACAAAACAGCAGACCTTTACTGGGCCAGCCAGGAAGGACAATTACAGTTAATTTTTTTTCAGCTTCCCCACCACGACATGGAGACTTTTGGCCACAGATACCAGACTTATCTATGAAGCTCTTGACCTCGGGGTGGCGGGGGAACACTTTCAAATATAAGAAATATAAGATTCACTTTCAAAACAAGATAATGAGCCTGGGAATACAGCACATGCAAACCGAGCCAGGCACTACACCAGGAGAGGGGCCCCTGGCCCAGAGGAGCACGCGAAGCGAACCAGTGGTTCTCAACCTGGGATGGTCATCCCTGTCCTCTGGAGGCGTTTTAAAATCCAGATGGGTCTCCCTTCAGAGGTAACTATCCTCAATTACTTTAGAAACTTGCGTAGAACTGGCATTAGTATTTCTTAACCTCTGCAGGTGATTCCTTTGTGCAGTCACAGGAGAGAAACACTTAATATATTAGAAACCAGAGTGTTCTATACTTGCTTGATTTGAGAAGCACCTAAGGTTCTTATTAAAGATGCAGATTCACGGGTCCTGGTCGACACCTCCTCAATCAGAGTTTCCAGGGCAAGAACTTGGGAATGAGTGGAACTTTGAACAATGCAGATTTGAACCACATGGGTCCAGCTGTATACAGATTCTGCATTTAAGTGGACCCGCACTGTTCAAACACATGTTGTTTAAGGGCCAACTGTATTTTGAACAAGAGCCCAAAATTCTTCTGATTAGGAAAGTCAGACGAAACCTGTTATTGTCCTCAAAAACTCAACAGAGTGAAAAGGCAATCTACATAATAGAAAAAAATATTTGCATATCATATATCTGAAAGAAAAGATTAATATTCAAAATATATAAAGAACTCCCACAAGTCAAAAAGACAAATAACCGCATTTTTAAAAAATGCTTGAAGGACTTAGATAGACATTTCTCAAAAAAAGACATTTCTCACTAGAAAAATAAAATCAAACACCACAGTGATATATCACCTTACACTCATCTTGGTGGCTACTATCAAAAAAAAATAGAAAATAACCAGTATGGTGTGTGGATTTCAGTTTTTCTGCATCCTTGTCAACAACTGTTATTTGTAATAACAGGAATGTTATTACATTAATGTAGGAATGTAAAATGGTGCAGCCTCCATAGGAAATATTATGGGGATTGCTCAAAAAATGAAAAATATAACTACCTGCCCTGGCTGGCATAGCTCAGTGGATTGAGCGCAGGCTGCAAACCAAAGCATCACAGGTTCGATTCCCAGTCAGGGCACATGCCTGGGTTGCAGGCCATGGCTCCCAGCAACCGCACATTGATGTTTTTCTCTCTCTCTCTTTCTCCCTCCCTTTCCTCTCTAAAAATAAATAAATAAAATCTTTTAAAAAATAGAACTACCTTATGATCCAGTGATTCTACTTCTGGTATATACCTAAAATAATTCAAAACAGGATCTCAAAGAGAGATTTGCACACCCATGTTCTTTGTAGTGTTATTTATAAAAGCCAAAAGGTAGGAGCAACTCAAATATCCACTGATGGCTAAATGGATAAACACAATGTGATACATGTCAATGGAATATTATTTGGCCTTAAAAAAGGAAATCTTGTCACATTCTACAACATGAAGAAACCTTGAAGCCCTGGCTGGCATAGCTCAGTGGACAGAGCGCGGACTGGGAACCAAAGTGTCCCAGGTTTGATTCCCAGCCAGGGCACATGCCTGGGTTGCAGGCCATAACCCCCAGCAACCACACGTTGATGTTTCTCTCTCTCTATCTCTATCTCCCTCCCTTCCCTCTCTAAAAATAAATAAATAAAATCTAAAAAAAACCCTTGAGGACATTATGCTAAGGAAAACAAGCTGGTCACAACAAGACAACTGAAGTAGTCAAATTCATAGAAACAGAAGGAAGAATGGTGGTTAGCAGGGTCTGGGAGAAGAGGAAAAGCAGAGGCTGGCCAATGGGTCTAGGGGTTCGGTTTTGCAAAATGAAAAAGTTCTAGAGATCTGCTGTACAAGAATATTCATATAGTTAACACTACTGAACTGTATGCATAAAAATGGTTAACATGGTAAATTTTTCTTTATATGTTTTCTATTACATGTAAAAACTTTAAAAATTTTTTTTAATTTAAAAACATGATAGTGTCCAAAACCCAATACCTTTCTATGTCTCATCAGTCTCTGTCACAGGTCAGGGATCAAAGAACTCAGGGTGTTTCCGTTTTCTCTTCTGTAAAAACAAGACGAAACAAAAACAAACGAACAAAAACATTTCCCCATCTGCCTCCTAGGAGGGCGGTTCCCAATTTTGGGAAGTCCAGACACTTGCTAAATATAAATCTGGACAAGCCAAGATGGACAGAGATTGCCGACTGAGAGAGGAGAGTTTGAAGGTGTGGGGAACGGGAAGATCACAGGCTCAGGAGAAGGGTGGCCAGGAGTGAGGAGAACAGCCTGGGTCATCTCTGGGGCCCAAGAAGGGATGTGTGGGTAGGGCTGGAGTGGGAGGTGACACGCTCTTTGGGAAGAGACGCCGCCGCACTGTCATGGAGTAGTCCTTCTCCTACCTCACCGTGCCATCCTCAGTAAAATTCACTTGCTCCCACGTCTGTCAGTATGACAGAGCCGAGGGAAGTTCGCATGCCACATACTCCCTGCCCACCGCCAGCTCTGCCCAGCCTGGCGCCTGCTCAGATCCATTCTCTGCCCTTCTCCGCTCAGCTCTGGTCCCCAGGTCACCACCAAAGGCTCCTGGCCCTCTGACTTCCAACGGGGTCCAGTCAGTGGAGCCACCAGAAGGAAATGTGAGGGTGGGAGAAGAAAGGGCAGCCGGGTATTCTGTGTCACATCCCCTCTACTCCAGCATCACCCTCCGGAGGTGACAATACCCCTGCATGAAGGCAGACCCTGCAGGGCAGCCCCCCTCCACTGTCTCGGGGCTCCAGTAACACGGCTTGCTGCCCTCGTCCCATCAGGCCTGACCTCCCTGACACCAGTGCCTGGGTATCCAGCATCCCTGTGGATCTCCTACAGTATCTTTCTTAAATTAATCTTCTGTGTGAGTGGAATTCAGCTCCCTTCTGGGACCCTGACTGGTCCATTTGGCTTCTGGTTTGTGGAGTGGGGTTGGGAGGCAAAAAGGAAAGAAGTAAATAAAGGAGAACGTGGAGGAGCCCAGCCTGCAGTGAGCTTCTAAAGCTCCCGAGTTCAGGCATCATCAAAGCCCGCTGCTTCCCCAAGTGCTACAGTCCGAAATGCTTCAAGCATGCCATCCCATACCCAGAAAGGGCCCAAAATAACACTGCCTGTTTCACGGTTTGCTGTGCTGGAAACATAAGGGGAAAGACAATGATGTCCACACTGCCATATCGGTCTTTCAGTGTCCCCGAACCTCAGCAAGACCTTAGAGAGTAGCTCGCAGCGGAGCCAAGTGTTGGCAGTAAACACCCTCCTTGCCCCGTCCTGGGAAGGTGACACCCTGGAGGTACTCGAGGGGCAGAAGTGGGCAGCCACTTCGCCATGACTGAGAGGAAGGCATCTGAGCTTTTTGCAACCACAGTGGTGAAGAAATTTCAACACTCTCAATCACAGAGGAACCCACAAGGAACTGTTATTTAAACTCCTGAGCTTTCAGGCTGGGCTTAGAATTGGTTGTTGTCAAGGATGAGTTCTTGGGGAAACTCGATTGTTAAAATTTTTTAAAAAGGTGTTCCCAGGGCCCTGGAAGAGTTGCAAGGATCTCCGAGCAACTAGCAGTGGGAAAAAACAATAGCCAGCTCCTTCCCCCCTCCTAACCCAGCACTCAGGCCCAGAGGCCTCCCTCTGCCCAAGTCCCATCAAGGACGAAAGAGGTCCTAAGAAGGACAAGAAAATTGGGAGGGGCTTTCGGTAGGAGGAAAGGTAATTTCAGAACATGCAGGGAAAGAGATTGTGTGACCTGAAAGAAAATCTGAGAAAGGTAACCAAATCGGTGGTCAGAAAGTAGAGCAGCTCTGGAAATGGCCAGAAGCAAGACACACAATTGTTAAAATAGGCCCCATATGGCACATTTGCTCCGTTTCTGGAAGCCACTTCCCCAGCCGTTCGAGGCAAATAGGTTGAAAAGAAAGGCTGGGGGTGGCTACGGGCTTTGGAATGAAAGCAGCATCTGCAGTATTATTAACTGGACCAAGATGTGCAGAAGCTATCAATCATTCCTCTTTGGGGAGTAATTGATTGCCAAAGAGGTCCAAACAGGACGCTTCTCTCTCCCTCAGGCCTGGCCCTGAGTTCAGCCAATTAGCTAAGTGCTTCTGTGCTGGAGGAAGCTGGGAATGCAGTGAGCTCCCCCTTAAACACAAGGTGCTAGAGGAAAGGGACGCTTCAGGACCTCTGCTTGTCCACTGTCCCTTGACCAGGACCCACACTGTCCACTGACATGGCTTGTGAGTAGAACCTGTGAGGAGGGTGGGAGTGGGCTCTGCTTTCGGACTTGGCAGTCTGGCGGAGACTACCAACGCCCTCCAGGTAATGTTTTTAATGGCATAAAATTAACGCACTGAACTTCAAAAGAGGCCAATTATATGGAAACACAGTTATGAAAAATAATTTTTTAGAGAACAAACTAGTGATATTGTCCTGGCTGGGTGGCTCAGTTGGCTGGAATGACATCCTGTACAGCAAAAATTGTGGGTTCGATCCCCGGTCAGGGCACATACCTAGGTTGCAGGTTCAATCCGCAGCTGGGACACGTACAGGAAGCAACTGATTAATGTTTCTCTCTCACATCAGTGTTGTCTCCCTCTCTCTCTCTCTCTCTCTCTCTATCTCTCTCTCTCTCTCTCTCTCTCTCTCTCTCTCTCTCTCTCTCTCTCTCTCTCTCTCTCTCTCCCCTCCTCTCTAAAATCCATAAACATATCCTCGGGTGAGGATTTGAAAAGAGAAAACTAGTGGCGTAGTAAATAGCTGTGAATCTTTATTAAACATTAAAAAGTAAGATCTAGTGGTGAGTGCAATAACTTAAAGTTATGTAAGTAATGAATTTTTCAAGATATTTACAACAATAGCAATATGATATGAAATTATTTGTAGCATCTAGTGGCACTGTTAATTCTGCTGTGGTTTTCTGACCTACATTTATCACTGAAGGCAGTGTTAGCTTCATTTAGGTATTAGTGAAAATAAATAAGTAATATTTTTCCACCCAAATTTATAGATCCCTGAATTCTCTCCATGTGCCTTAGGTTAAGAACTTCTTCCATAAATGGGAATTTAAAACAACAATGACCCTCTTCAATTGCTGTGAGTGCTGTAAGAAAACATGCATTCATCTTTTCATTTAACTGTCCTAGGTGCAAATCCCTTAGACTTCGGCCTTAAGGGCCTGAAATCTGGAAAGCATCACATAGAGACAAGGACTCCTGTCGTGTCCAAATCTATCCAAACTAATGGTTGCTCACACCCCACCTTCCCTGCCGCCACCCAGAAGCAGACTGCACCATTCCCCTGTCCTGTTTCCCTCAGCCTTCCTGCTTTTTATCACTTGGAATAGATGGTTGCTGAGTCCATGGGGCTCATCAACTAGACCGTGGACAATCTGTGACTTTGGGATGGCTTTTCTCAGTGACATGACCACATCTGTATTTCAGGAGAGACCCTCTGGCTTCAGGATTGAGAATACCCCTCCAGCCCACCAGCCGTCCCTTTGTCTAAGTCACCATTCTTGTCTGGACTGTTGCTTTGTTCTCAGCTGCTTTCCTCCCATCCATTCTTGCTCCCCTACTGTTATTCTCAGCAAAGTACCCAGAGTGATTTTCTTCTCTGGTTCACTGGTTATCCATATCACATAAGTTTCAATCTCCTTGCCATTCTGCAAGGGTCAGCAACCTAGAGCATGCTGGCCAAACCTGGTCTGCCCCTGCTTTTGTATGGGTTGTGAGTTAAGCAATTTATGGAAATTTGCCTTTGCTTTTATTACATAAATAGCTGCACATTAGGGCCTTAATTTTACCTCTTGGGCCACAAAACCTAAAATACTTACCATCTGGCCCTTTATAGAAAAAAATTGCTAACCTCTGGCAGCCAGGAAGCCAGAAACCATTCTGGCCATTCAAATGGGATTGGGGGGTGGGGGTGGGTGTGCATTAACTCTGAGAATTGGTTGTTCAGAAGTTGTCAGAGCTGAGGAGACAAAACGACACAGTGAGGCAATGCAGAGACTACAACAGCAGGGAGCTGCTACCACCCTGCAGATGGAAAACCAAGGAAGGAACTGGTGCAACTAACAGGAGCCAGAGAGCTGGGGCATTCCACAGAGCTGCAGGGCATGCAGCTGGGAAAGGAATGCTGCCCAAGGCAGGGCAGAGGTGAGGGAGAAAACCTGGATGCTCACTTCCTCTCACCCCCAATTTCACAGCAGTACTTCCTGATGGCTGAAGCCACCTGGAAGGTTGTTGGCAAGAGGGTCTGTGATAGCCGAGCAACAGAAGGGAAGGGCAGGCAATGGAGAGCAGAGTGGGCAGGCAAATAACCAGCTCCTCTATAAAGTGACAGTAACACTTGCCTTGCAAAGTACCTGTAAGAGCTCAAGATAACTTAAGTAAGCTGTCCATGTGATGCCTGGAAAGCGTAGTTAATATTATCATCATCGTTATTGCTATTATTAACTTCAACCCTGCACTTGGGTCTCCTGTATTGGGTTGTCCAAGCTAAGCATAAAGGTGTAGGCAGAGGATAGGACCGTAATGACCTGCCCCATACACAAGTGGTAAGGAATGGCATGAAATTAGACCGCAACGATGACTCCCAAACATATCACGGAGATGGGCCCAAGAACTTAGACCAAACCCCCTTCTCTCAGGTAATGAAATCATTTCATGGAGTTTGCTGTTGCAAAATGCACTCAGAGATGCTTTGTGCTAATAAGGATTTTTACCCTAAAAGCATGTATGTTGTTAGTGGAAATTCATTTCTGTCCATTTTGCACACTTCTGCCTACCTTGAACTGTCTCTTGTGCCAACCCTTAAAACTACAGGCATGACAGCTTAGTTTAACAAGCTTCCTCTGTTAAATGCCAGCCAATGAAATCAATGATGGGTGTAATGAGGTAGAGAATGTAGCCAGTAGGGGAAGTTTTTGCCATCTTAAATGTCATAAGCAGAGCTGCAAAGGTGTGCAGACTGAATACGCCCCACCAACTCCTCAGGAGGGCAATCCATCCCAGCAGAACCTCAGAGAACTGGCTATTGGGAAACTGACCACCGCTGGCCACCCGTGCTTCAAGTCCTTGACAGCTGGGCACTGAGATCCAAGCCGAAGGCTTCAGGAGCTCCAGTTCTGGATCTACAGAGCAAGGCTATGTTTCTTCTACTCCGGACGCTTCTGGCGGTTGGTCGGTGTCACTCACAGTCCTTCTCCCCGCTTACCTGTCAGCGTTCAGCTCTGGTATGGGTGATGGCAATGAGTAACTGCATGACTTGGTCTTGCAGTCAGTCTACCTCTGGTTCTGCTCCTGTCGGACCCATTTCTGGGTTGAACTTTTAAGTATTGCAATGACAGCTAGTTAAATCAAAAGGTGTAAGTGGGAAATAGAATTCATTCTTTCTACTCGGGTCTTATATTGGTCCCCAGAAGAGCTATTTACTGGAATCTCCAAGAGCAGGTTGGGCTTGGGATTGGCTGCTAGGGAGCTGAAGTAGATGGAATGGTAGCTTTTATCCTAAACTAGAGGTTCCCAAACTTCTATTATTCTCTTAAAGTCTTAAAAAATGTCATTATATCCAAAAGCCACCTCTATACTTATTTACTTAACATCTTGCTTCTAATTAACTCATTTTTATTTCAATTCATTTTGAAGGAAACTTCCTATATTATTTTCACAAACAGAAAAGTAGTGTCACATACCATAAATAGAAGGTAACCCTGAAAACAAAATGATGTTGTTATGTGGCCCACTGAAGTCCAGGATCTGGGACCCGCTCTCAATGTTAAAAAGAAGAGAATTGGTGAGTGGCAGGAAAGCTGTTAAAGATACACTGGCACAAAATAAAACCTTTTTCCCTTAAATAATCAGCATTGAGAAATAACTGAAAAGGAAGCCATTCTTTCTGTGTGATTCAGTGACACTTCTTACCATGTCCACTCGCTGCCTGAATCATCTGCATAGTCTGGTGCACGGAAACAGCTATGGGATTTGCAGCATCCAGTGTGAAATAAAAATGGGAGGCCTCGTTCAACCATTATTAATAATTTCAAGACAGCAACAGCAGAGCATCAGGCCAAGCACAGAGCCCTTCTAAGCAAGGGACCTATGCAATTACACAGGCCACACACTCGGAAGCCTTGATGGTGTATGTGCCCTACAACTAAAAGAATGAACAGATATGACCACCCTGTAAAAACTGAAGTCTGAAAATCCCAAAGCACAGTCTAGCAGGCCATCAATGCTTCCTGAGGCAGGAAACAAAGCCAAGGTACAGGACCAGTAAGTCCACACCGTGCCAATGAGAACAACCGAGAGTCAGGTCAGAAGCAATAATGAGGAATGTGGCTGGAGCCACTGCCTGGAGCTGTTTGTAGCTTGCTTTTAGAAAACCAGCTCCTCCTTCCTTCTAACCTTAGTCAAGGTTAGGTTTGAGAAATATAAAAGACAGCAATAGCATGACCTTGTATATCTGGCAGTGCCCTAGCAAGAAACACCCAGTCTACTTACTGATACAGCTGAAGAGAGTTTGATGAAGGAACAATGCCCAGAGAGGTGGAGGCAGGGTTATCAGCACCAAACGGGACAATCACACACCAAGACTAACAACAACAGGAAGCTATTACCATCTCTACACTTGAAAGGGGAAAGGGAAGCAGTGGTTATTGACACTTAGAAGGAACTGAACCCCTGAGAGAGGGTCAGCCAACAGAAGCCAAGGCTTTGGAGGAGGGATGTAGTTCCTGCCAAAAAGCAGCTCAGTAGGGAGGGAGCAGGAAGCATAAATGCACGACTCCTTTCTTCTCTCAGGTAGGCATTGGCTGCACCCACACAGAACCTGAAGGCAAAAGATCTAGGCTTATGCCATCCCAGAAGTCAACCTCCTCATGCACAGGGAGTCCAAGAAGGGTAGGGGGATCTGGAAAGCAATGTGAAGTTAAACAGCACACCTGCTGACATGTGCTTGTGGGGGCACAATCTGATGACACATATTTGTGGAGGTACCAAGGAGTACATGAGAGAGAGTGTGTGTGTGTGTGTGTGTTTGGGAGAGGGGTTCATGAGGGAAAGACAGCACCCAGCTTCTTGGTCTGGAACAAACACTCATCAAGCTAGAGAACTCAAAAGGAGATAAGGCATTCTGTTTGGCCATGCCTAATTTGGAAGCCTAAGGCGCATCTAGAAGGATAAGGAACCAGGACTGGTGCTAGAGACAGGAAGTCACAGATTTGTGCTAGGCAAATCAAGTCACTAAGAAAAAAAGGCCAAGAATACAGACACAGCAACACCAACATGTGAGAGGAGATCAGGGAAAAAACTCAGTAAAAAATCCTAAAGAACACCATCTGTATAAGAAGGGACCCAAGAGCATTTATCTTTAGGGAGTTGGGTTGGGGGGCCCGATGTCTCCGGAGGAAGAGAGCCTCTGGTCCCTCACAGAAGGCCATTAGGAGGAAGCCTGCACTGCACTGGAGTTTGCATGAGATGTCCATTTTTCCATGTTCCATTGTGATGTTCCCGTCATGGTCAGAGGTGCAAGAGCTGCCGCTGTTCTCAGCTACTCCCCCACCAAAGATCCCAGTCCGCCCCAGAGATAGAAGTGGATGATGCCTCACCCACCACAGTCTCCAGCCGGGAGTAACCACCTCTGGCTTCCATCTCCCCACCACCATTCTCTCAATTTCTTCTGAAACCAGCACAGAATGACTAACTGGGATGGTGGGTGCCAGAAGGGATGGAGGTGCAAGAAAGAGTAAGAGCAACCAAATTTCCATTGGAATCTCTGAGGCAATGAAGGGCCAGTACAGCAGCCACAAGCTCTGGCCACCTTGGCTTGCTGGCCGGCTTCTCAAGAGGCAGGTAACAAAGAAGCCAACTTCCCTGCTGGCCCTAAGGAGATGCCACAGCTCTTCTCCCGAGGGCAGCCTCTGCTACCTGTCAGCCTACGCACTGCCCCTCCCATGCATCCTTACCTGAACTGATGTTGAGGGCACAGCCACACACGGAACCAAAGTCCAGGTCCCTCTGCCCCCACATGCGCACAGCCAGGATGGCCCTATGCCCGTGTGCCTATAGGGAGCCTCCCATCCTGCTCCCCTGAGTGTCCCAGATCTCTTTTTCCAGGCGAGCCAGGACTTAGTCTAGACATCCCACATCTGAGAAGCCTTAAGTAGCTCCCAAAAAGAGCACCTGACTTTCACCAAAACTAGTAGAGAGGGATTTCTCCTTCCACAGCACAACCCCGTTATCCTAAGAAAAGCGGCTTTAACTGAGAGACCCTCCAGGTGACTGGCCAAACGAGGCCAGTTCTCTCCCTGCCTCTCATCTGCCTTCCTGCTGATCTGTCTGTAGCTCCCACCAGTGAACACTCTTCCAGTTAGCGTCTGCTGAGCTCTGGAGCCCCAGGGTCCTGGTTCACGGAGGTGGCTGAACTACATCATTTCCCAAAGTTCTTCTGGTTCCCTAATACCCTCTCTGATCATCTTGTCCGCATGTGAAGGTGCGAGACAATTCACGGAGGAAGGACTCATAACCCTTCCCCGTTAAGAAGCTTACCGTCTTAGGGGAGAGACAGGGAAGCACACAATCACCCCTTTAGGTGTTCACAAAAGCACAAAAAGAATAGAGAGACCCAGAGGAGAAAGCCATTCAATCCAAACGGGGACCAGGATGATTCACTAATAACAAAGTGCCTACTACTTATTATGTGCCCGGCTGAGTATTAGCTACTTACATGCACATTAACTCTTACAAACCCAGGAGGTAGCCAGTCTTACTGGCCTTGCTGTATAGATAAGGAAACAAAGGCTGGCAACGTTAAGAAACTTGCTGAAGGCCACTCGATATCAAGTTCATGGGTTTGGATGTGGACAAATCTCTTCCACTCCAAAACCAGCATTTATAACCATCACAGCGTACATAGTAACCAGACCAGCAACAGATAATTAAAGGGCCTCTACTGCCCAATCAGATACTGCCTCATACATTTAACACACACAAAAATTTCCCTTGTGAGGAAGGTATTTTTTCAGTTCCCCCTCTAAAATAAGAAATGAAAGGTCAGTGAAGTTGTAGAACTTGCCTAAGGTCACAGAAAGGCCAGAATTCATATCTAGAGCCTAAGTATCACAGAATTTCCCATCCAGGTTTGTAGACAGAGTGTGTAAACAATGCTTTAAAGGCTGCTAAAGAAGAAACATTTCCTTAGTTTGGGTTCTCCCAAAAGCATAACCTGGGATAAGAATTTGGGTGGTTTACTCCTAAGGTGGTTCCAGGGAGCACAGAAGGGTGACACAGGGCAACAAAGACAGAAGAAGGGTCTGTAATGGGGATGGCCACTGTGGACACCAGGCCCAACTCCATGAGCCTTCCCCAGAAGCATCCGGAATCCTCCCAGAATTGGGCTCCCATGGGAAGGATGGTGGAATATTCCCCATGCTCTCCTACCCCATGGGGTGGGCCTGCTGAGCTCCCTCAGGCATCCCTGACCTCAGGGGAGCCCTGGGGCAGTAAACAGAGACATAAATATGTGTGAAACCAGACAGAGTGGGCAGGAAGTGAAACAGAAAGCTGGTTCTGAACCGCCTAGCCCAGCCATAGCTGAAATCAGAGGTGACAATGAAAATCTGAGTCCAGGTCCCAGGTGTGCCCGCCTCCCAGGGGAGATGCAGTGGCCGGGGACACTGCAGACACAGCAGACAGCAGGACCGAGACTGGGGCCTGAGTGCCTAAACCATATGCCCGTCCTGCCACACACGTGCGAAACTTTCCACTGCTCCCTGCTGAGCTCCACAGCTGCCTCTCGCGCACCATGTTTGCAGCACTCCTATGGAAATGACAGAAATAAACTCTTGGGCCAGGAGGGAAACTGAAATGGAACAACCCACGGAGCTAAAGCCAGAGGCAGCTTCCCCTTCTTTGGGCATCCACCCAGGAGGAAGCAGCCCTCTGCCCCAGGCAGGGGTATCCCTGGGCTCTCAGCTGCCGGTCTCTTCCAGGCTGGCAGTATAGAGTGGCAGCTGAATGCTTCGACGGTGTGTCCTTGGGTGAGTTATTAACCCTTCTGAACCTCAGTTTGTTTCATCTCTACAGCAGGACAAAGATACCTACCCAGGAGAATAGAGTGGCAATTAGATGATATTCTGCCTGTAACACATTTAGCACGGCATGGGGCATACAGAGAGCATTCAATCAAGGGCAGATGTGCATATCTTACCATTTTTGACTTGATTCAATTCAATACCAAAGAGGAGAACTAGAGGCAGTTATTTATCATTTAAAGAAAGAGAGTGATATAATACAGAGACTGCTAGGCGCGCCAGGCAAAAGATTTCATCTCCCAGCTGTATAATCTTAGGCCCAGTAACCTCTGAAATTTGGGTTTTTCTGTCATTAAGTGGAGATGATCATTTCTGTCTGCCTGGAAACATTGCTGAGACTCAATGGAGATCACAAAAGTAAAAATGCTTTGCAAACCTGAATGTAATAGAAAAATGTTATTGTTGTGATCATAACAATGATAAGAATCAAAGCTTTTCCCTCCCCAACACATCCAGGTACATACTCCAGGGACTCACTGCTCCTCGGTTGCTTGAAGGAGAGCAAGACATTGTCATCTTAAGGTCAGTGCCATTGAAGGGAGTGTATGATTAATATCGGAGACACTCGTAACAGCTGTTCAGGGCAAGTCATTCATACCATCAGTGTCAAGGACTGTGCCACTAATTTACTTATGTATGAGGATGACAACCAGGGAAAGCAATTAGGATTTGGACATCTGCGCTTTTGTGATCCAGGATCGCCGGAGCGCTTGCAGTGGCACGCCACGGAAACCTCAACAACAGTTGCTAACCGCTAACTACCTCCCTTCCGCGCTGGCCCAGGCCCGCGGCCTCTTTATGGGCCAAACAAGCCCCAACCCCTACCCAAGTTACACAACAAGGGGCGGGAGGGCTGAAAGGAAAACGGGGCTGGAGACAAAGTTGGGGGTGATGCTGAAGTATCTCCAGAGTTCTTTACAACGATCAATTAATGAACCCTTGCAACAACCCGGGAAAGTAGGTCAA
Source organism: Phyllostomus discolor (assembly GCF_004126475.2). Taxonomy (NCBI): domain Eukaryota; kingdom Metazoa; phylum Chordata; class Mammalia; order Chiroptera; family Phyllostomidae; genus Phyllostomus; species Phyllostomus discolor. The sequence continues at coordinate 15,888,973 of NC_040909.2, read as the reverse complement.
TATTATTCTCCTTGCTTCGTGTTTGAGAAAACAGGCTTAAGAAGAATGGCTTGCCCAAGGCTAAGCCAGCGATCAGAAGAGCTGAAGCGGAATTAGATGGAAGAATTCCTGACTTCAAACCCTCGGCCAAGTGTGTGCTTACTTAGCATGCAGAAGGTGATCAATAAGTGAGATGGACTCACTGACTGAGTCCTAAAATGATACATTAATCCCCTCCTGGGTGCAGTGGTGAATGTTAGGTGCAACTCAGATCTTAGCCAGGAGAGCTTTTAAACACAGATCCTCGATAATCCAAGACAATATCTTTGGGTGCACCTGCAGTTCTAAGAAAGATGAGGAGGTAGACTTGTCTTCACAGTGGATATTGTTTTGGCTGCCAAACAGCTGAATGCCCTTCTTTCCAGGGGGCAAGGACAGGTTTGCAGGGCTCTGTACCCTTTCCCCCACCCCTGTAACCTTATGGACGCCCAATTAGGCCCAGGATGTAGTACAGGGTGGACAAAACGGGGGCACAAGGCCTCTGGCACCGCTGAGATGCCCGGTGACCTCTAGTCTGGTGGCAACTCATGGAACTGTTCCTATGGCAAGGCCTTGGCCGTGCTTTCACCTCCCTGGTCTCCCCAAAGCCTGTGTCCCAGTTTTCCAATCGATTCCAATAAACTCTTCTGGCCTTAAGTTAACTGGACTCTCTTTCCATTGTTTTCAACCCTGACTATATAGTTTCTGACCTAAAAATGTAAGTGCTTGCCCAGGGGGATTAAAACTGCCAGGCATAGATTCCCACACATTGCTGGTGGGAGGGTAAACAGGCAAAAACATCCAGGGAGGAAAATTTGGCAAGGTTGTCACATACCCTTTGACCTAGCGCTCCACGTTGGGCAATTTATCCCACGTGTACACCTACAGCATCTTACACATAAGTCATTTTGCACCTGTGTACCTATATGCTTGGTAGTGGCATTTGTAATAGCACAATATTTGAACGTATTCAAAAGTCCATTAAGAGAGGATTGATTAAATTATAATATATGCATATGATAGAAAGCTATCTAGCTCCTTTTTAAAAATGAGATATTTACTATGTGTTGATGTGGAAAAATCTCCCAAATACGCAAGTAAAAAAATAAATAAAAGATTCAGAACAGTGTTCATAATATGCTACCTTTTGTAAAAAGATGAGAACAGAATCCGCATTTGTTCTTTCTAAAATATACCTAAGGCAACTCTAGCGGGCTACAAAAGAAAACTACAACCTGTGGTGTCCTATTGGGAGGAGAATGAGGCAAATAAGAAAACAAGATGGGGTGTCTCTTTATAACATTAGGTGTTTTCGAATCATGTTAATAGGCACCTATTCGAAAACCTACATTTAAGAAGCGCCATGGCAGAGAGTGAAAATCAGCACAGATGTGGTTCATTTGACCTCCCCGCCCTCACACGGACCCACCCAGTCCCTGCAGCATGTGGACCGGGCAGCTGGTTAACGGTGGCTGTTGGCTTGCATACCATCAGAATAAAATCTTGTCCAGACTATTGAGGGGAAAGGACAGAACAGAATGCTGAAAACCAAGCAAGACAGTGTCTAGTGCGAGAGAAAAAGGAGGTTCATAGCATCTTTTGATTTGTGAAATACAAAGAAATGACATTTCAGAGACGTGCCTGCTGTAAGAAGCATATGTTCAAGTCATGCAATTCACTGTCCCCTGCTGTTGAGACACTCTCCTCGAAACAAGGAAAACAGCCCATTCAGCATGAGCGACTGGGGAATACGGGTCTTGGCAAATTATGTGCCTCAGTGGCATCTGTCGGGTGTGATTATTCCACAAACACCCCCTAAAAAAGAGATCTGAGCTTTCTCACCTGCAGGTCCATGGCTCGGACTCAAACCAAGGTCCCCAAGACAAAATGTATTTATTTATCCCCTAAGCCATTTACTTGAAAATCAATAATATTTCAGATTGAATGAGTTATAAGACAAGTAAATTAGAATCTGGAGTAAACAATATTGATTAGATTATGTGGTCAGCAGGAACCCATGACTTTCCTCTATAATTAAGGATTCCATCTAGGGTACAACGCGCTCAACCCGAGTGGCTTTCATGAGGAAATCAGGGGTCTGCCCGTTCCTGTAGTGAAAGCCTTCTTCCCTAGGCTAGCTGGCAGTCCCCACCCTGCCAGTGCGGGCGGCCCTGCCCTTCTCCTCCGCAGCAGCAGGCTTCTGTGACAAGTGGCCTCCCCAAGCACTAATCACCCCTTGCTCTAGTCCCAGAGCTTCAGTGAGTTTAAACATCAAAACGAAGAACTGCAACTAAAAAAAAAATCATTGTGGCAGAAATAGCCTTTAGTAAAAGAGCTTCTGTGGAATGATGTGTAACAGTCAGAAGCTGTCTTTCAAGGTCCCCCGGCGATTTGAATTTCCTAGAAGCTTGAGGATGGCCAAAGTAGATTTCTCACCAAATGGACTGAACAAAGAAGGAACAAAAGGGCAGAACTTAAAACATCAGTGGGTTGGACGAAAAAGGTGAGCAGATTAAGCAAAAAAAAAAAACCAGTAGAGTAATTACAAAAGGGAAAGGGGAGTGGGCTGGGGGATGGAAGAGGGTAAAGGGGGGATAGATGGTGATGGAAGGAGACTTGAACACACAATACAACACAATACAATGTACAGATGATATATTATAGACCTGTACCCCTGAAGCCTATGTAATTTATTAACAAATGCAACAGCAATAAATTCAATTTAAAAAACCATCTACTGTCACCATTCAACATCAAGCATCCTACCTCTCAACACTGAATCACCTTGCCTACATCAATCTTTTCTGCCCTGTCCTGCGGGAAACCTTACTTTTTAAAATCCGAGTAATGGTTGCTTTTCAATGAATGAATGTATTGTTAAATGGAATTCCTGACCTTGTAGTAGTCCTGGATCTTTGGACAAAAATGCCCCCAGCCCTATTGCTCAGGAAGAACAGTTCAGAAACTACATGAGAAATGTAGCTACTTTGCAAAGTCCCCGCTGTTTTAAACAGGAAAAACGGAAAGCGAGTAGTGCCGGGCAGGTCCTGCTACTGAGAGCATGCGCTGTGCCCGGTGTGGGCACCACCTGGAAGTGTGTCAGAAATGCAGGCTCTCGGGCCCACGCCCAGATCTACAGAATCAGAATCTGCATTTAAACGAGATTCCCAGGTGATTCTGTAACCATTCCAGTCTGAGGAATGCCCCTCAGTTTGCACAGTGGCCCTGCTCTTACTCACTGTGTGGCCTTGGATAGGTTACATAGCCGCTGTGTTTTTCAGTGTGCCTGCCATATCATAAGCACTCAGTAAAAGTTGGCTATTCCTAAAGGAGACACATTGCAAGCAGGAATGGCTGGAAGAGGCAGTGATATCAATGAACCCAAATATTTGTCCATTCTGCCTCTGCTCCTTGAGCCCAGAGGTGCAGTGGCAGAATTTAAATAGGAAAAAAAATTGTTTTAAACACTACATTTGGAATTTCACAATCATAGATTGAAATCCTGTCTCCACTACTTCCTTGCTGTGTAAACCTGAACAAGTGACTGACCAACCTGGGCCTCAGTCTCCTAACACACACATACATGATGTGAGTTTTGAAAGTTAATGTGAGACGTTGCAAGAATTGAATTAAACAATCTGTGTGGAATAAGATGTGTGTGTACTGTGTGTGCACACCTTTATTTTTAAGCTGATGACAGAGTATTTGTAAAGCTAGATTAATCTCTGAAGTCAGGGGTTTGGATTAGTTTTATAATGGTTCTTAGCCCTAGCTACATAGTTCAAAACAGGGCCTAGCAAGGGTGGGCAGGGAGGGGGATGTTTTTTAAAAAGACCTAGGTCCAGTCTCCACACCAAAACCAATTAAATCAGAAGTTTTAAGAATGGTACTTGAGCCTTCATGTTTTCAAATGCACAGCCCAAGGTTGAGTTCCGCTGTGTTAGAAAGCAACAAGAGGTAACCCATCAGTCTGCCCAAGAAAAACCCAAATCAACAACAATAATCTTGGGTAGCAAAAACAAATGAACATATGAGAAATAAAAGAGGTCTGGGGACTGATGAATAAGAAAGAAGCTATGCTATGGTGAGGTGCCTGGATCTCCCGCAGCAGAAATGAGTAAGGGTTTTGTGGAAGAACAGAGAAATTCAATATAATTGATATTGACTATGTCATGTCAGATCTTCCAGTGAAAGCAATCATGTAATTAATCAGAGATGGAGAAAAAGACACCCCAGAAGAATAAACCACTGATTCTCAGTCGGATTGACACTAGGACTGATAGAATAAGAATATAAGAATATAGAACAAGAATATAAGCAAAGAGTAAGAATTCAACAAAAGCCAGAAATAGGAGCCAGAGATGACCAGGAGACATGCCAAGCCACAGGAAGTTGTAGAGATCTTGAGGGTGGTGTTGTGGGAGGGGAGGGAGCATGGGCTTTCTGCACCGTGAGAAATAAGCAGGTTTTCTCTACAGCATAAGCAGAAGGGTTAACTCAGCTAATTTCAGGTTACATGTGACAGAGCTCACCGTGGGCAGATTCTCACGGTGGTAGTTATAATTAGGCCTGACATGCTGAAATCTCAACACCCTCCACACACTTGGCATTGGATGCATCAGGACAGAAACCCCACTGGCCAGTGTAGAAGTTTCCAAGAGGCGGCTCTGGTAGTCTGATACTCATGAGGTGTGCGAACAGACCTTCTGACTTTGAAGTTTCCCAGCTTTTGTATTAGCAAGTATGTCCCGGCACGTGGATCTTGACAACCCTTTCTAACATCTGTAAGGAGACATGGCCTCCACCTAATACACTTCTAAGAAGACCCCCAATTTTCAGAATCATATTTGTGACCCAAGAGTCAAGAGAACTGTGGGGAACGCAGGCTGGGGGGAGCCTTGCACCAGCTCCTATACTTCCATCCATGTGACAGCCTCAGCCTCTTCCAGGACCCCACAGTGCTGAGGGTAGGAGCGAGAATGCAAGAGAATCCGAAGTAAATCAAGTGACTACATCATATAATATTTAGGAGTGCACAGATTTTTTTTTCTTTGTAGATGGCCTCTCAGAGGCAGGACTGCAGTTTAACACATAGAGTGAAATCATTTACAGAGGGACAAACATCACCCAATGTGAGGCTTTCCGGCCCCACAGGAAAACCTTTTAAGCTTTCAGGGCTTAAAAGAAAGAAAACTTCTTGAGAACTGTCATTTAAGAATCATAAAAAAAAATTGTCCCATTAAATATCCTTGATTTTTGGAATGATTACTTTCCATAAATGTTGAAGACTTCGATTAGTCCTCTCTTTTACTGCAGTAAGAGGGAAATTACTTAAGAGTAGAGATCTTATTCATCTGGCTGACTCAGTCTTCCTTCTAGTCCCAGGTCAGGTATCTTATCCTCTGAGATGTTTCTCTGACCCCCGAGCCAGGGGCAATTGTCCTGTCCCTAAATATCTTTAGCAGTCTCTTCATGTCACCACCTCACACGTCTGATTTTAGGCTGACGTTATCTTTATGTGTCCGTCTCTCCTAGAAGACTGTACACTGCTCCCACCGTACCCTTGGCAGCTAACACTATGTGTGGCACAAGTGTTTGCTCAACTCTTAAATCAGCAGAAAATGACAGAAGAGGATTCAAGAGAGCCCAGAGTCTGTAGTGTTATAAACAGGGACATCTCCTGCTTTCTTTCTCTCCTGAGTACAAATGAGAACATTACTCTATTCTCCCAACTTTATGGGGAGGTAATCTACCTAAAGAAGATTCTTCACCTGAATAATGGAGACGGCTAAAACTTCTCAAAATCCTCAAAATCAGCCAAGGCTGTAAGCTCTACAGAAGGACCTTCTCCTTCCTATTTGGGGCTGCTACCCCAGGTCTGGGCACCAGGTTCCCCCCAGGGAGCCTTCAGCAATAAGCTGCTTCAGAGACTACCTCAGTTGTGCCTCACGTTGCCTGAGGTCACGCCCTCCCCAGGGCAACCCTCACCAACGAACCAGCAAGCAATAAAGGCACAACCACACTGGCCAAATGTGGCCCCAGGACAAGTTCAAGAAGCAACATCTTCTCCAGATTCCACCCCAGCTTGCCCCGTGTTGCAGTTTGCTTTTTCCCTCAGCCCAGTCCTGCTCCCTCCCCGCTACCTTCACAGATCTCAGTCCCTAATGAATACCATGCTCCTCAAACTCAACTTCAGTGTCGGCCACAGGAGGACCTAACTTCCTAACCTGTGAAACGCTTGGTAAATGAATGAGTGGGGTGGGGGGGCAGGGGAAAGGACGTACAAATGAGTAAAAGATGTAACTAGGAAATATTTCAGCTGCACTAAGACTCCACTGTCAGCTGAGGATGGAGTTGGAGCCCTTAGGGACTCCCCAAAATGTAACTCCCTCTTCCTGAGCATGTCTCCTGCTAACTGCCATGCTGTCTCGCCTGATCCTTTCAGCTGCTCTATTGGGTGGAAATTCATTGGCCCCGTTTTCCAAAAGGGAAAGAGGCTCTCAGAGGTGAAGGACCTTGCTCTCAAGTTCGCACAGCTAGTGAACTGCAAAGTTAGGATACAACGCTTTTCTGCCTGGCTCCAAACCAAACTACTCCACGGTTCATATCATCCTCCACAATTGATAGCAAATGTTTTAGCTGGTAACCCCTTCTCAATATGGTCAAACAGACTGGCTGAAAGCAAACATTTGGCCTGAACGTTTCCTTCTATCCAGCTGGCTGCTCCAATAATAAACTGTTACCCTTGTTCCCAGTATATACCAACCAGCTCATCGTGGTGTGAGCAAACGGACACTACCCAGAAAATTCCAGTCTTCTTTTTGCCCTTAGTGACATAAGCGATGCTACTTTCCCATATGATGAATAACAGCAATAAAATGTAACAATAATAAAATAACAACAGTAGTAATAAAAGTGAAATCTATCTTTACTAACTTAAAAATTGCAAGAAAAATTTTGCACCATTTTTTACAAGGAGGATGGAATATTGTCTATTAATAATGCAGTAATGCAGCTTGGTCCAAAAGCAGTTTAAGAGGGACTTTAAAATATATTTCTGAATAAACACAGCGATTGGCACTTCCAGGTCATGGCAGTCCCCTCCCTCACCTGTTGAGGCAAAATTGAAATATCATTGGAAACTAGACAAATTAATACTTCCTCAAACTTTTGAAGGAATTCCCTCTAATCACAATGGAGACACGAGCCCTATTCCTTACTTGTCTCTGTACCTAGGCTGCTCGCCTTACCCTGTGACAGCGCCCTCCCACTTGGATTCACGGCTTGCCACGTGGATTCATTAGCCAATGGGATCCAGCAGATGTGATGTGAGCAGAAACTTAAACTCTACCTGTAAGACTGGGCTTCTCTCACTGTGAGCCCCCTGCCATGGCCATGCAAATGTGTCTAGGCTCGTTGCTGGAAGGTGAGAAACACCGGGAACAAAGAAGCCCCAGCTGAGGTTCCCCAAACCAGTCCAGCCTAGATTAGAGCCCCAAGCTAACACTCTAATGCATGAGAAATTCCTGCTTATTGTCAGATGTTACTAGTTTGCTACACAGCAGAGTTTAACGAGTAGCCTTAAGTACTCTGAACTTTGAAACAAGATGGAAAGATAAACAAGAAAAATGTAAGCAGACCTCCCCTATGAATCCTCACGTCAGACACACGGGGCCAGAGCTGCACAGAAAAGGGCTTTTGCTCTGTGGCCACAGATTTTTGCCCCATTGTCTATTAGTGTCTCATGGTATCAGTGCTTCCCAACAGAAATATAATGCATATTAGACAAATAATTTTAAATGTTCTAGCAATCACACTGCAAAAGCAAAATGAAACAGGTAAAATTAATTACAATAGGATATTTTAATACATCCAAAATATTATCATTTCAACATGTAATCAATATTTTTAAATTATTAGTGAGATTATTTCACATTCTTTTTTGTACTATATCTTTGAAAGCTGGTGTATATTTGTTAATGTTTTATTTATTGATTTGAGAGAGAGAGAGAGAGACAGAGATTTGTTGTTCCACTTATTAATGCATTCATTGGTTTATTTTCATATGTGCCCTGACTGGGGATCGAACCCACAACGTTGGAATATCAGTATGACACTCTAAACAACTGAGCTACCCAGGTAGGGCTGGTGTATATTTCAGACTTACAGCACATTTCAGTTTGAACTAGACATATTCCAAGTGCTCAATAGCCAAAGGTAACTTAGTGGCTACCATACTGAACGGCTCAACTCTGCATCCACTGGAGATGGTAACTCCACTGGCCCAGAGTAGACACGGACAGGAAGTGGAGAATGGCAACCATCCTAGGATTTTAGGCAGCCATCCGAAAGGAGTAAAACCAGAAGAACTGAGCACAGTAGTTTTTCATATTCAGCTTCTGACATGAAAATGACACATTGCTATAGATTATTCAGAAATACTTTCCTTCATCATATCCAGAAAAGTAAAAAGAGTAGATAATTCAGGAAAATTTCCTCAGGTAAGCCTCTGCAAGACACTGGAATGTGGTTAGGAGCTATGATTATCCATTCATTCTTCAACCTGAGACAGCCTGAGACAAGGAAGATTGAGTCACCATCCATGGAAAATAATAGGATGAGGAAGAACTCGCATACTCATTTTTTGAAAATCCCAGGAAAATATAAACACACATACAATTTTAAAGTTCTGCATCACGGGAGAAGAAACATGTTTCCCTGACAATGGAAAGCAATAATATATATTTGAAAAAGAGTTATTACAGAAAACACGATATATATTAAGAAGTTACAGAACCTATGAAACAAAAGTTGAAAGGAGATATAAAAGGAAAAGAAGTCAAATTTTGTCCTTAGATAAAAAATGGAGCTAATTGAAAAAAAGGAAAGAACATTAGAAAATCAAAAATGCAATGTAGATTTAAAAGATAAAGAAGAAATCAATAAATAGGATGGAGATAAGAGACCCAACTTATAAATAATTGGTGATACCAAGAGAAAATCATAATTTCACCAGAATAAAAAATAAAACTCTAACAATAAAGGACAATGAAGTAAATCTATAGAGTTTTGAAGCAAAGTGTAGGGCCCAATAATTCTCTACCAAATAGCCGTCACCAGAAACATATTTTTGGACTATAAACTGTACCCGTATCTGTTTCCACAATAATGTTGCAAAACAAGCGCTAGCCTTAGTGAGATACAACAAACATTTATTTTGTTCCCAATATCATGGGTCGGCACATGGGGTCAGCTGATCGGAGCTAAACTACCTCACATCCGCAGCCTTGTCTCCTGCACAACTGGATCCACCTGAGTGATCTCCATGCGTCTCATGCTCCGTCCTACAAGCCTGGTCTCATGACCTGGTCTCATGATGACAGAAGGGGAGAGAGCAGACACATGGGCACTTTTCAGCCTCTGCTTGCATCAAGTTTGTATTGGTCAAAGCAAGACACACAACCAAGCCCGAGTCAGAGTGGGAGGGAACTACAAAGTCACTAAGCACAAGAGGTGGATACAAGGAAGCCAGTCGGTGGAGCCATTGATGCAATCACTCCACTTGTCAATACCCTCCAACCACAGACCACCGTTAATATACCTAAACAAGTGGGTTTGTTACTCATTTCAGTGAAGTGAATCTTAGAAAACTCAAGCCTGGAAAACCTTGAGGTGTCTCAGGAAGAGAGTATTCAAAAGGACTATGACAGGATGTGGGCTTCCGTGATATGGGGGGACAGGGCTTAGTTCTGGATTCATGCTCTCAGGAAGGGAGATGTTTGGTCATCTTTGTCGTCTGAGCGACAGTCACGTCTCATCTGTATTGACAAGTGATCATGAAACGGTCTTGTCGTGGTCCCTCACAGTCACAGAGTGGCCCGCGCTGACACTGCCGTTGTGTGCAACCGTCTGTGTCCAACGGGACACTGGTACCCACCCGTGCTGTGATGCGGGCTCTTTCTTTTCTTTCCACATCACACACACACTACCAGTGACTGAGGAACTTCTACTTAATGCTTTCATCAATCACCCCAGAGGTGACTCAAATAGAGAACTTGATTTAAAAAGAGAGAAGTCTCTGGTATAAAAGTACCAATAGTAGACATTAAACCCATTAAACATGCAGCTATGTCTAAACAAATGTTATAAATATGCTTACAAAATATCAAAACTAATCATCAAATGAGACAGACAAGCCATACAACAAGAATGCACTGTGTTGGCCAAGAAGTCCACTAAGTTTTTCTGTACAATAACTCTAGCAGCGCTTAGCTGTCGTTAACTTCATATGAAACAATTTTGCTATATTGTGACAGCTGTCATATCAGTGTGCATTTAAAAAAAACTTATCAAAATTGGTGAATTTTGAGGAAGCCATTTTAACATTGAAGATGAAAAAAGATACAGAACATTTTTGGTGTATCATGCTTTATTATTTCAAGAAAGGTAAAAATGCAACTGAAATGCAAAAAAAAGATTTGTACACTGTATGGGGAAGGTGCTGTAAGTGATTGAATGTGTCAAAAATGGTTTGCAAAGTTTCTTGATACTGTTGACAATTTGGCCAAATAATTCCTTGCTGTGGGACTATCTTATGCATTGGAAGACGCTCAGCAGCAGCCTCACCTCCACCCGCTAGAAGCCAATAGCGGGAGATAGCCGACATCCTGAATACCCAACTCAATAAAGTTATTGGTGAAAGTGAATAATGTGTCTTTTGTTTTATGGAAAAAACCATATGGATGTTTTTGCCTAACCAAATATCAATAATTAGAATTTAAACCTCAAATTATATGAGCAAAAGTCAAGAAGTAAAGAGCAGATGGTGAGAGGAAGTTAAAGCGTATAACCTTTCTCATATTAGAGAAGGCAAAGTCAAAACTCGAGGGTTCAAGTTTTTCCTTTGATGCCTGGAGAAACAGAGGTGTCAAATGTTTCTTTTTAAACATTTGTTTTAAGCAAAAACTACTTTCAGTGCAAAAAAAAATAAGAATAAAAACAGAATATACAGCTTCTAAATGGTTGAGAAAAATAAAAGCCAAGAAAATTTAAAAACAGAAAACAAAGAAAAGAAGAAAACAATTGTTAAGTGTAAAATGAAATGGCTGACATAAACTAAGCATTACCCTCTCCCTGCTTCCCACTGCCCCCACACTCTGCCTTCCAGGATAACTGGTCTTTCTACTCTGACAGGTTCTCTCAGGGCGGAGGCTACCCCTCTGCTGCTCTGAGAGCAGTTCGTGGGGTGCGGGGAGGCCGTCCACACACTGTTGATTGTGGGTCAGCAACCAGGTGAGAGCAGAAAATAAAGTAGCATTGGAAACTTTCAGCAATTTGTCAGAGGTCTTTTGTACCTGTTGAAACCACTAATTAAAAATTGGTGCTTGCATTTTGCATTTTTTTATTTCATGTTTCTAGTAATTCGTTTCTGTTATACACTCTAAAAATATCACTGTGTAGTAATGTATTAGGAAAGGAAAAGTCAGCCCCTCCCCACAGACCGTTTGAGAAGCCCTGGTAGACCACATCAGAAGGAGTTATATAGGCCACAAGTCGCAATCTGTCACTTCTCTGCCTGCAAGCATGCAGTGCCTCCCTCTTGGCCCTAACAATGAATCTCACCCCTTCTTTCCGCCTCCACACTATTCCTGCGGGCAGCACTGCATACCGGTCATGCCTCTTGTTATGCAGGCATTATCAAAGGAGTTGGGAAGGAGGGTTCATATATACTAAAGGGAGAAAGGAGGGAGATAGAAATCTCAGACCCAGGAGGAAGGGGCAGGGAATGTGCACTTGGAAACAAAAGCCCTGAGGATTCAGATACGCCCTAAAAGTAGTGTGTCCCTTCCCCCTCTCCTTTGAGACTTCTGGCTCCAAGGATGATGTCAGTGCTCCTTAGCTCTGCCTACAGTGCATATCTTCTGCCCCCACCACCCTTGGGTCTCCCCGCCAGGCCCTACCCCACAGCACCCCGAACTCCAGGCACTCAGAGTGCCCCCTGAACACAGCCCGCACCTACCAGCTCGCACCTCCTCTTGCTCCTCAGAGACTGCCCTACCTCTCCCCTCCACCCACCCGACCACCTGGCCTGCTATTCCCTGAGGCCCCAACTCCAATGCCCTACTTTCCTTGTTCCTGCCATTCTCCCCATGGCTCCTTTAAGAAAAAATTCTAACTTTAACCCTAAGACTTTTATTTTAGGATTTTTTTCTAAGACAAAATTATGGATTCATGCACAGATTTACCTATAAAATAATTAAATTGAGAGCAATGTGAGATTGGTTGAATAAGTGTATCCATACAGTAGGATAATATAAAGCTATTAAAATTATAAAGAATACTAAATAACATGAAAGTATATTCACAATATACTGCTAAGTAAACAGGTAGGCTATAAAACAAAACATACACATTTACAGCGGGTGATCTTATTATTAAAATACAGTGATGGATACAGCATGTACTCAGATACAGCCCCAGGTGTGGACACAGGCAGAAGCACAGGCAGAAACGTAAGCACAGATACAACACAAATTTAGACACAGACCAAACGTTACGAATTGTTATTTATGTGCTCTGGGATTAGAGGCCATTTCTATTTTTATTTTTTCCTACCTACGTTGTTATCAGAAATATTTTATTCAATTGATGAAAACATGTTAAAGAAGGAATTAATTATTTCCCAGGTACGTTGCCATGGAGCTCTGCACAGTCTACTACGAAAGCATTCCCCTCTTACCTCGGTTGTTTACTTCGCCAGCTCCTACTGGACTGTGGACCTGGGTGGCAGGACCGTCCTCTGCTCAGGGCAAACAGAGCGACCCACCCACTCTGAGCCATCAGGGAGGTCGTGTTTGCAGAGTTAAGCAGAATGCATTGAATTGGAGAAGACAAACACTGAACAACAGGCATCTGTGCTGTTTCCCAGGAAACCAAAAATTAAATTGATCATCAAGACCAGGTTGTGGCTGGACCCACACAACTGAGACTTCAGGACTCACCTGTCCGGATGAAGTGTGAGTTGAACTCGGTCAAGGGGAAGGTGAACGAACCCTGTTGGAAGCATTCATTAGGCCTGATGGACACTTCACTGAGCAGTCCTCCCCAGCTCTGTCGGTGCAGGTGTAGGCTGTGATGATTTATCCAGCCAGCATTGATTCTTTTCAGGCAATTCAGAGAGGGAGTTTTTCACGAAACTGTCTGGGAAATGGAGCAAGTCCCCGGGATGGGCATATTAGCAGCAATGATTTTTCACTTAGTCGCTGTGTGTTCGTGTCTCGATGTAATAATAATACTCTCCGAAACGTGTACACTGACTTTCCCCTGAAGAGGACTCAGTTCTTTCCCACACACTGAGCCCAATTTTCCCATTTCTCAAGCTTCTCTCCAAGAGCGTGAGTACTTCAAAAGACACATTCATTCTGCAAAGCATCTAGACTTGCATTTACTGACAGATGGCTATTGCTAAAGGAATCCAGGCACCGCAATACCATCTGACTGCTTCTGCTTCCAGACTCGCACAGCCTCCCCAAGACCCTCATTCATCTTTACACATAAGTGCAAAAGGGCTAAAGGCAAGGAGTTACTGACATGGGCTTTCGAGTTAGCCTGCGCTGGGTGCAAGTCCCACCCTGTCTGTATCAGTCATGTGTATCAGCCAAGGTTCAATCAAGGAAGCGGAACCACTGAGAGTATTATGGCCCTTCTGGAGGAAGGGACTGAGACAAGACTAGGACCTTACGCAATTGGGGGATGAGCTGGAGAAGGTAAGCGGCTGAAAGCAGGAGCTGGAGGATCAGAGAAACGTCACTCACCAGCCCTCTGGGGGGCACCAGGAGAAATGAGAAGCTCTCCAGTTCCAGCTGCTGGCATGGGACCACAAAGGAGTGTCGGTGCGGACTGCTGTCCTCTGCCTGATCACGGGCCTGGGGCCGCTGTTGGTCAGCCAGCCCGGCGTGTGGAAGGGAGAACTGACCGTGGAGGAGGGAGTTGTAAGGAAGAGCTTAAATCTGCCGGTAGGATCTCTGCATCCGTCTCTCACCGCCTCTCACCACACAACAGCCTTCAGGGAATAAAGGCTACTCTGTCATTCGCACCTTGAAAATCCCCAGCAAATTTCTCTTTTGGTCAACTCCAAGCCAGGACCATGAAAAGAAGGAGAGTCCAAGAACATGATTCCAGTGTGGCCCGGCTGATACCATACAAAACCACCAAAGATGTGGCCTTGGGCACAATGGCAATAATATTAGTGCCTACCTCATGTGGTGTTTGGGAGGATGAATGGAGAGGGTACAGGTAAAGAGAAGAACAGTCCCTGGCACATAGTAAATGCTGGACAGTCCTTAGTTATTATCACTGATGCTGCTGAATAAAGATCTATTCTGGAGCTGGTATTCTCTCAGAGGGTTCACCTTGCAGTTTCATGGGTTGACCTTGACTTCAAACTCTAACACAATTCAATAAGCAGCTCTCTCCACAGACAGAGCTATTATAAAAAGGGGGGAAACAGAGACCAAAATCAAGCTTATCTTGAATGTAGTATTTTTGAGGGGATCACAAAAAGGACTAGGCTGGAAGGCCCCCACTGGTTAAATGACCTTGGACAAAGTCATGGTCCCTGTTGTTTCAGTCCTCCCATCCTGGAAAGGGGGAGAATGCATTCTGTCTCTCCCTCTCTGCTGGGAGGGAGGGAGGGAGGGAGCAGATCCAAGACAGGACTTCGTGAGACGTGAGGGCTCTTTGACAGAAAAACACTCTCGCAACCCCAAGTAATCTTCCCCTTTGTTATGGCGCTTCATCTCTGCAGTGAGAAATGCTCCTTTAAAGTGCTGCCGGGTGTAGATTATCACAGAGCTGGGATTTTAAGGTCACTTCTCCCTCCTGGTATCAAGCACTGATCAGCAAATAGGTTTATGAAGAGGGACTACTTGCCTGCCACTGTTCATAATTTCCCATGCAGGAACGGCAGCCAGAAGTGCGAGCAAAGCCTCCCGGGAGAATTGCTGAATTTGCCAAGGAGTAAAATGCACCTCATAGTTTACGTATTAAACCATTATGCTGACTACTGTCACCATATCCACTTCCAGAGCCGCTGAATGTTAAAGATCTTCCCCACGATCCTTCAGGCTGTAAGCCCTCCAGAGCCCCTCCTCTCTCCCTCCTTCCCCCTCTGCCAACAACGTCGGCCACAGACAACACGTGCTGCCATGTCAAGAGTCATGGAAACTTAACAATGAAGCCGTCATTCTAACCTCTTCATTTTCCAAATGTGGACACTGGGGTCCAGAGACACCAAAACCTCAATCAAGGTCACGGGGTAGGTAAAAAGCAAGGACAGCAGTCAGTCCTGGGAGTCCTCACCCTAAGCTTTTCCCTCCACACCAACAGAAAACGACACCTGTTACTGAGCTCCGTCCACCCCCTCCATGCGGACAGCATGAGCCAATGGGAGAAACTCGGAGCTCAACTAAAGACCAAGTTCTCAAAATGCACCTGGGTGATCCCAGAGAAGGGCTGCACTCCAGTGATTTATTATTTAGTTACAGCGTCCTACTGCCCAGCCAAATCCATCATAATTGCATTTTCTTCACCCTCCCCCTTTCCCTGAGTCAAGGTCAATGTACAGACCTTCTATAGCTCTTTTCTCATGAAATATGCCCTTGGACTGGAAGATTCCAATTATACCTTTCAGGAAGTGTTATCTATTGGAGAAAGATTTAAATAAACTGGGAGAAATAAGGACCCTCTGGGACTTCAAACTTTTTTTTTTCCCAGGTGCCCTCTTCCCTGAGACGGAGAGGATTTTTACATCTATCTGGGCTCAACTTCCTGTGACCTTTCCTTTTAACGTGTGTCACGTATTCAGGTGGGCCTAACCTTTCACCGTGAAACCTGCGGGCCTGTCATCATGTCTCAAGGCCAATAAAAACAGCATGTCTTGTCTTGCTTTACCCACCATTCCAGAAGCTTCTCTTCTGAATTCTTTTGTCTTGTCCCTCCCAACCCGCCTCCCAACCTACCCCTGCCCCCGTACCTCCTCCCTTTCCACTGGACCACTGGAGCCTAATGGCCAGCGCTAGCTGTCTGAGATTCACCTCAAACGTCTTTTATTCAAATAGCCAAGAAAGAGTGATTGCCACGTCAGGCACTGGGCTAGTGGGTATTCAAGGGCAAGAAAAACAAATGTGGTCCACATCCCCCTGGGCTAGGTAACCTCTCTGTGCCCCAATTACCTTGGCTCTGGCGTAGGGGTAGGTAACAATAGTACCAACCTCACTCAACCACTATGAGTATCAAAGGAGTTAACTTCATCTTAAAAGCGGGCCCTACTAGAGAGGCCAGCACAGGGACAGCATCCAGTACCTATTAGCTTTTATTGTTATGGTTATGGTTATTGTCTAGAACAATAGACATATATCAAAGAATCACAAAAGCATATGGAATATTCCAAGCAGGTCTGTGAAGGGGAGGTACGCTGCACTGGGAGGGTATCTGATGGGAGAACACAACCTGGTAGGGTTCTGTCAAGGAAGTGCCCCTTGAGCTAAGTTCTGAATGAAGAGTAAAAAACAACAGGCACAGAAGAGAGAGGAGGGGAATCTATTCAGATAAATAGACTATGCGAAAGTCTTGAGGCAGGAAAGTGCATAATGAGTTCAAGAGACTCCAGGGTGGCATGTGGGGCTACCAAAGAAAGCACCTTGTGCAAATTAAGGCTAGTCAGTCAGGTAGGGTCAGTGCAGGCAGAGCCTTTTGCAGAATTTTAAGAAGTTTTCTGTATCCCAATAACACTAGGAAGCACTGCAAGGCTAAAGAGCAGAGGTGACGTGATCAGATTTGTCTGTTGGGGGAAAAAACAAATGCTGTCTATTCCTGATCTTTCCAGTATTGATCTTTGAAGTCCTCCTCAGCTACTACTTACTTCCCAAGGCCATTATGTACGGCTGTGCAAATCAGGCACTGCACAATTTGGGGGATGGGAGGGAGACACCACTCAGACCTAAAATTGTACAGTGCCCCCTGTACTCACCTGCATGCAGTGACTTTCTATTTGCTCCCTCGAGCTGAATTTCTCCCCAGAGCCCCGGTAATACTGTAACTCCCAACACTCCTATGCCCTGCATTGCTGACAGTTTGGTCGTTGTTTCTACCAAAACCACATATAGCATATGCTTCAGTTTTTTATATACATGGCATTCACCTGCAATTCTGGTTCCTAAGATTTTGGAAGGCCGTAACTTTGCCCAGCACAATGACTGGCCCACTGAATGAGCACTCCAAAACTGGTCAATTAAAAACACATATTTATTCTTTTGAATAAATAAATGATACCATAAACTCCCATAGAGAGGGGCTCCCTTCTCTGGACACGCTGCAATTCTAGTTGAGCCCAGATCCCCTCAGATCTTGTAGCCATCAGGACCTTGGTTGGCAACACTATCCAGCACACAGTTCAAGTTCTTTTAATGCAAGAGCTACTTACAGAGGTGTGGGCAGTCTTCAGGAACCCACAGCAATGTGGCACCCAGAGGCCAGCGACAGCAGGAGGACATTACATGCACCTCACTCTCCGGGTTTCTATACCCCATGAGAAACTTTGGTTTCCGCCTAGCTTGCCTACTGTCCTCCTCAATTCTCCTCCTCCCTACCAAGTGCTAACATCTGGATCTCTCTTCATGAGGGAAAGAGTCTCTGATGTTCTATCCCATATCCTTTCATACTCCAGTGTTAATTCTCAGATTTGAGTCCTCCAGGCTCAAGCTAAACTTCTTTCAAGCTGTGCCTTTTGGAGACTCAGAATAAAAGTCCCTTTTATCTCAAGTGCCTAGCTCTCACAAACCAAAATCGCCTTGGTTTTTCAGACTATTACAGCCATGGACTCTCAAAATCCTTAAAAGTGAAAGATAACAATGATGTCCTTTTTCCATGCTATATCCATGCACCCTTCACTGAAAGCAAAGAATGCTATTGATCTGGATGAGGAGAGAGAAAGGAAGGATAACTGAGAACATCTGGGGATTCCAGGAATTCAAACTGTATCCATTTATAAAATGCCATCCTGCTGCACTTGTCAGCACGAAAGGTACTGCTGACTAGGCAGGGGAGCATGAGGACCGATGCGGCTGCACGCTGACCTGCCTGTACAGTGAGCGTCGCTCACAGCATCCACCTACTTACCCATCCTAAGAGTGTGATCCACGTGATTATGCTTAAGCTTTCTTAGTTATAATCCCCTCCAGGCATGCTTCTTAAAGAGGGATGTTCTGCCATCACCTTGGCTGAATCAGAATGTTCTTGGAATGTCTCAGAAAAAAGTTTTACAAGGGGTCTCTTGAAATACTTTTAGAGTTGGCTGACTCCTCCCAGATGTTTAGATTGTACTTATTTATTTCATGGATAGTAATTTTTTCCAGGTATACTGGGAGTGGATGAGGCAGATAGCCTCAAAGTTAGCCAGAGAAATAAAGGACAACTTATCAGAGTAAGCTTCCTACATCGGACATGATGGGCACCTTCCGGGTTCCAGCCTTTTATGAAAGCAAACAAGTCCTATTTACTGGGTCTAGGGAACAAGAAAGAAAGAACTAAAATCACTCACCCCAATCCATCTGTAATTTCCACCCGTGGCCAAGGGGAAGAGAGTCTCACGGTTAGAGACACTGGGCCTTGGAGACAAACACAGTGAAGCTTCTTGGGTCCCAATCACAATGGGCCACGTGTGAGCCCACTAAGGAGGTTAACCCAGTAATTCATAGTTCACAAAAGCTCCACACTTGTCCACCTCCCCCAAGGCTGTTATATCAGGACACGAAACTTATTTCTCATTGACTAGCTCTTAAGACCACTCCTGAGAAGTACATGCTTATTTATGATTGGCTCAACTCCTTTATCTTACTCCGTGAGATAAAGTTGAATGGCTCTAGGAATTAAAACCATATTGGGCTCTCTCTTTAATGTCTGTGTGGCTTTTGTATGTTAAAAGGGACATGCACTAGTATTTGTATTATGTTTAATGTTAAATTCATTAGGCTCATATCTAATAAAGGAAACTCTGCAAGCCCTTTTTTCTTAAGCATTTAATCAGTGATTACAAGTTTGATTAATTCAATTCCCTTATACAATTTAAATTGCAATTACAAATTTAGCATGGATTATTCTTTTGAAAGCTTTTAATGCCTTAAAAAAAACAAACAAAAGTACAATGATTCCAAAACTATTTAAACTCTTTCACAAAAAAGGCTCTAAATATGCTAAAATCAAGGATTTGACTTTATTTTTCACCACATGCTTATCCTTTTCTGGCGTTTCAACTTTCACGGTTTCCTAAGGTTTCAGTAATCCTACCATATACCATTTTTTTAAATTTTCTAAAGTTTTAGTAATTTTACTAGATCCAGAAAGAAAGGAATACCATAAAGAAAAGCTTAGAAGGCAGATATATACTAGACTGATGACCTATTGACTTTTGACCAGAACATAAAATCTAATTTGGTAATCCTCTGGATTAAATACAAATTTGTCATAAGGCTTTGCTTATGGAATTATGGAAAACCTACATTCATTTCTGACATTAGGTGTTCTTTATTCCTATTGTCCTTTCATTAAAAATATTGGCCTGTTTCATTGGCAATATTAAATATATAGAGAGAGATATATTTATAAGTATACATCTACATATATCAAACCACTTTGGAAAATTAGGTGGGATTTCTTATATTGTTAAACCTACACCTATCCTGTCACTCAGAAATTCCACTCCTAAGCATTTACCCAAGATAAATAAAAACATATGGTCATAACAACAATGTCCATAATAGTTTTATTCGTAATAATCAAAAACTGGAAACAGTGTCCATAAGTAACAGAATGGAACAACAAATTTTATGGCATAATCACATAATGAAATACTGCTCCGCAATAAGAAGAACAAATTAATCTATGTACCAACATGGATTAATCCCCAAAATATTAGGTTGAATGCAAGAAGCCAGACACAAGAGCACATACTGTATGATTCCATTCACGTACAATTCATAAAATAGGTAAAACTAACTTATGGTGATACAAGTCAGAACAGTGACTTCCTTGATGGAATGGAAATTTCTGGGGTGACGGAAATGTTCTACATCCTGATTGGTGAATACACCAATAGGTTTCATGGGTTAAATCTGCCAATTCATCAAAGATCTATTCATTTCACTGTACATAAATTTTACCTCAATACATACAAAATATGTATGCCCCCCTCAAAAAAAGATATGTACAGAAATATATATATTACACATACACACACAAGCAAACAAAAGAAAAACAAACAAAAACACAGCAATCTGTCTGGCGGCCCCGGAGAAGCACGGCAGTGAGGACTTGAGGAGACACAAGCACAGAAAACAGGATGATGACTCAGGAGAGGTGAGCCCGTTTCAGTGCACTGCCCTTTTAAGGCGTTTGCTTGTTCAAGTGTGGAGAAAATCTGAGAAGTGGAGTTTGGGGCAGTTTAAGTAGGGTGGTGGGGATGGGGTATAGCCTAAGATGGAAGAGAAAAATGCGGGTTCAGGCCCGTTGTTAGGGGCGAGCCTGCTACTGCCACTGTTACTAGGCTGATATTTTCTTAAAGGCTGGGTTCAAATTAATAATTCACAAGTTATTCATCATATTACTGGACACCACCTTTCTTATAACAGGTGGTTTTTCCAACCATTAAGACTTTCTCCTACACTGGCAAAAGCGTGTCTGTTATCAAGTCAACAGTGATTCATTCAAAGTGACTGTCATACAACGTTGTGACGGCTCTCTCGGTGACAGTATTTGCTCTCCTTCCCTCATCCTTCCAGGAAGGATCATTATAACGAGAACTTTAAGAACTTTCAGGAAACTCTACTGATAATCTCTCCAGAGGTACATACGAGCAGAATCCAGGTTCTTTTGGCTGGCAGACAACTTCTTGGTTATAGAAATAACCAGTTTAAAATATAATAGTAGCTTCGATCTTTAGAGTAAATAACGAAACATTAGGTGCTAACCTAAAAGAATGCGAAAAAGACATCCTCTCAGACTAGATTTGTGAAGCCCACTTTAAATATTTCTTCAAGAAAATATCGCATATTAACAAAGCCCTCCCATTCCGAGTCCAGTAAAAGAAACACGGTGTTCCGTTGCCTCCTGAAAGTTCTGAACCGGATGGAGAGTAAGGAGAGCTTGAACACCTTAATCTGTGCTGCAACAGTCTTCGAAGCCAAAGCACTCAACTCAGTTTCCACCTGAAATAATTTTGCCTCTCTCGATGGGCACAAACACACACATCCCATGCACATCCTTCCCCACATCTCAGACACACACACGCACACACACGCACGCACACACACACACACATCTACTCCACTTACTTCACGCCAATTCACTCGGTAACAACGCCACTGTTACAGTCTGGGCTCCGTCCTG
This sequence comes from Phyllostomus discolor, assembly GCF_004126475.2. Classification (NCBI taxonomy): domain Eukaryota; kingdom Metazoa; phylum Chordata; class Mammalia; order Chiroptera; family Phyllostomidae; genus Phyllostomus; species Phyllostomus discolor. Next base: position 15,867,514 of record NC_040909.2, on the reverse strand, counting down.
AAAAATTGAGTGCGACAAAGTAAGCCCCTGATGGGCATCGGTACTGTTCCTTTGGGCAGTCGGATGCAAACTGAAGTGTAAAGTCCGTGTTCCTTTACTTCCCTCAGATGTTCATTTTTTCACCAGAAAACTGAAACCTTCATCAGCTCTGTCTTCACCATATGAGATGGACAAAACAATAGCTACAGATGGAAACTATCAGGCAAACTAGAGCAGATAAACATGACATTCACTCTTCACCTGCAACTTCAGGACCCAGACAACTTTTAAAAATTACAGCCACAGAACTGTAAAAACTATTAAAGGCAGGAAACAAATCAAAGCTACTCTTTGTCAGTTATATATCAACCAGTATACACTCAGTAATGACTGTTTATACAGAAAACAAACCGCCATTCAATGTGTGCTTTAGGTATTAGGTAATTCAGAGGAAAAGAACAGACACATGTTAGCAGGTCATCAACTCCAACTAGAAAGGGGAGTGAAGCCATTTATAAAGTAATTACGTGTCATGAGGACGATGTCAAACTAATAGATAGATAGATGGAATGAAAGATGAGATGAAACAGATGAAGAGAAAAAGAAAATGTCATTAAATCCACACAACATCTGCATAAGGTAAGTTTTCGTATCCAGACTTGAAAGATGCGGAAACTGAGAGGCAGAGGGTTGGGATGATTTGGCTCGGGGCTTGAACTCCAACCGACGTCAGTCTGGCTCTAAAGCCACGACCGTCAGACTATGTCAGGAATCCACAGCAGAATGCTCAGTGTGAGAAATCAAGACGAGAAGAACACATCCCAGAAAGGTGTGTGTGCACGGAAATGGATTTACACCCGCGGCAAGTGCACGGAGCCTGCGCTGATGAGAGAATGCTTCCAAACGGGAGCGGGAGCGGCAAACATCACCTCCCTTTATTTACATGATTGAATTTGGATATTACATTCAATCAAAATGAATATAGAGAGTAAAATAATAGTTTGCCTATGGAATTGATGACAGACTTTAACTTGTAGAGATAATGTAATTGGATATAAATTGAACAAGTTCATAATTTTAATTGAATAGGTTCCATAAAAGCTCTAGAAAACCAAGTATGAAAATAACATTTATGGGAAAAGACACTTAGATTTAGATTTTAGTCACTGTTAGCATGTATCTACACCAACATTTTCCACATTATATTCCATGGACCATTACTCTTATTTTTTTATATCACCCTATTGATGCCCATGGCCCCCTAGCTGCAGCTGTGTCTGCAGAACCCTGGGGAGGGTTGGGTCTGGGAAATCTGGGCCCTCCCACCATCTAGTCCAGGCTCAAACTTTAATGCAGCTCCTTTTAAAATAATAATAATTAATAATAATGATGATAATAAGCCTGTTTGTTGATCGCTGCAGATCCAGGCTGCTTTTCCACTGCCACCCCACCCCTGCTGGCACTACTGAGAAGCAGGGGTGGGACACAGACCTGGGAATGCTTAGAGACACGCAGCGCCAGGTAGACACTGCTTCCAGGCCAAGCATTTCTCCCCCTAACCCAGATATAGATCCTTATACATCAACATACATAGACAGACCCACAAAGATAGATCTTGCCCAGACAAACACACACACACACACACACACACACAGCCAGACATGCAGACCAAGGACAGACATGTACACACCCACCAACAGAGGCACCCTCACAAGCATTACCTAATACACAGGCATACCCAAACTTAGGGGCCTCTCCATGAGGGAACCAGAGGACCCCCACAGCCTTCAGAAGGCCACAGGTTCCAGCACTGGTGTGGGCACACAGATGCAGGCCTGAGGCTCCGAGGCCCCCTGCACTCAAGATGGGGAGACTTCCCTCTCAGCCCTGGGTGCTAATACCACTCAGTACAGGGTCGGGTAGCATAGGGGTGAGAGGTAGGCATCAGCTTCAACCCTCATACCCTCTCCAATCCCGACTCAGACCCACACAGCCAGGACATAGCAGACATACTATTCAGACTGTTCAGACATGCTGACAACTGTTCTCCCACTCCTACGATGGAGCTTGGCTCTCTAACCAACACACACATCACACGCTTGCATTTCCAGAGTCCAGGGTTTGGCCTCTGCCCAGAGCAGCTCAGGCCCTACTGACCATTACTACTCTGAAAACAAATCCTGTCCAGGATTCAAATCATTTGGAGAAGCACTGATTTAACAACACAGGGCATTTCTTTCTTGCATGACTGCAAACATAAATCTCCAGGAAGAAAGCACATTATGCTGGAACGCCCAAACTGTCCTGTCCACGGGATGCTGGTATCACAGAGGACTCGCAGAACATGCTCCGTAAGGAGAATTTGGGAAATGCTTGCCTAGGCAGTTGTTGGCTTAGAAAAGTTTGATAGGGGTTCAGAACATACACGTTAAGAAAAACACTGCATTGCTCAACAACCTTCACAAGTTGCCCTGTCTTACTTTATTCATTCACCTTGAGCCTAAGCAAAACCGGGTAGTCCTCAAGAGCCATTAACATGAGAGTCTCATTCTCTTCATTCCCCATGCTCAACTACTTTAACCTTCATTAGACTTAAAGCATCCAAACTCAGGACAATTGGCCTCATAATTACATATGGTTTAACGTTTCCTTTTCCCCTCAAATTAAAACTAGCAGCCCATTCCTTCTCCCTGATTTCATTTTAACAATGTACGATTGATCTTTGGGGAGATAGGAAGAAATCATGGGGAAAAGATTCTGAGGCTCGGTTAGCATAATTGTAGATTTAAATCTTTTCTTCTTGATGGATTTGGAACATGTTCTATGAATGTGATTTTAGTTCACAGACTGGCCCCAAAGCATCCAATAAATGATCTGAGATAACTTATAAAGTGGGCAGATATAAAAGCTCTGAGGAAGTGCATGAAATGATATGCCAAGATAGAATTTTAGCTCCAACCTTCTCAACTTGAAGGGATTCTTTGTCCTCCATCGAGGGTGTTGATGATTCTCAGAGGGCAGCTGGGAATTACTTCCCATGTCACACAAGCAAGATAACGTGCTGAATTTAAAAGTGGAAGTACCCGTGCATTGGGAGGTGGGCTATGGAATAGCACACAGATGCCACTTTCTAAAAATTTTGCAGGTCACCTAACATCTTAATTCTGACAACAGATGAGAGAGTCACATTGACTGAGTGCCTACTATGTACTAGGCACACTATGCTGAGTGTTTCCCGCAAATAAGAATTTTAATCAGCATCACAAGCCTGCAATGTAAATATTACTGACCTCGTTTTAGACTCACATTTACAGGAGACCCACAGAGACAGCTACAAAGCTGGGAGTTACAAAGCTAGGAGCGGCAAAGCTAGGAGGCGGTCTCTAATTTGTTGGATTCTGAAGTCCGTGCTCTTCTAACTAAAAAACATTGCCTTTCGTGAAAGAGTGGCCTTAACTCTTAGTTCTACTTTATTACTTATGATGAAAGGAAGAGTCCAGTGAGCAGCTCAGTCCTTTTCTGGATAACTTAGAAGGAACACGACTTGAGAAATAAAACTGCTCATGTTCTAAAAGGAATCAACATGTCGAAGTCATCACCTTCACCTCCGCCTAGGTGCACATCGAAGGCAGAATCCAGGGCCCAAACACCTGGCAAAGTTCTCAGTGGACATGTCACTTCCCTGAGCATTGTGGATTACTAGCCCCCACCCTCAAGAGTTCACACTATAATGAGAAGACACGGGCAGGTCCCCTTTTCCCAGGAAATACCAGTAGAGTCTCATTTGCAGTAATTCAGAGTCAAATCAATTGTTTTCCTTTTTGACTGACACAGTAATAAGCACAAATGTAAAGTGTAAAACTCAATAAATGTTTGCATATGTTTACACATGGATAATTACTACTTAAATGAAGACAGATCGTTTCCAGCACTGCAGGAAGTTCCCCCATGTCCCTCCCAATGAACACCATTCCCCAAAGTAACCACTGGTCTTATTTTTATCATTATAGATTAATTTTGCTTATTCTTGAACTTCATATAATGGAATCGCAATAAATGCTCTTTGAATCTGGCTGAATGTACTCAACATTATATTTGTGAGTCATCCAAATTGTTGCCCATAGCAGCAGTCTGTTCTTTCTCATTGCTGTGCAGTGTGTAAATGGACCACAATTTATTTATCCGTTATACTGTTGATGAACATTTGTTTCTCATTTGGGGCTCTTATAATAAAGATGATAAGAATGGTCTTATACATGTCTTTTAGTGGAACTGCTGGGCCACACAATAGGCATATGTTTAGCTTTCATATACCTCCCAGCAAAATTCCAAGAATGTTTGTACAAAGTTATTTTCCCAGCATGTACTCTTACCAGCAACGCAGGAGTGTTCCCACTGCTCTACAATGCTCGCCAGCATTTGGTAGGGTTACTCTCAACTGTAGCCATTTCAGCGGGCATGTAGTGGTAACTCTTTGTGGTTTAAATTTGTATTTCTCTGCACTAATGATAAGCACCTTTTTATAGGCTGATTGGATATTTGGATTTACTTTCTTGTAAAGTACTCCAGAATGTTCTTTGAAACCAGTTAGATGAAGCTTTATTACCAACTTCACGTTGTGTAAGATGTATTAAAAGGCGCTTTTCTTCTCTCCAGTCCTCCCCACCCTCAGTTCCTCCCCCTCCTCCCTCAGCCTCCCTCTCCACACACACTCCCCTCCCCACCCACCGGGAAGAGGGCCCTAACCACTGGCGATGGGAAGCTGTATTTTAGGCTCAACAGGAAAACCCCACTTCATTTGGAAAAAAAGAAATAGATTATGACACTTCAGAAGGGTTTGTCTCTGGCTGCTTGTTTTTTTTTGTTTTAATTTTTTGCTTAATGCCAGTTTCATATCTCTATTACACCTCTGTGGTTTACCATGCTGGCATAAAAGAACTGAGCGGATTCTCTATTTCCCAGTGCTCGGGAAATACAGCATTACATATATTTTAAAAACCTAAATCACTGTGAGCCCTGCAAAAAATATAAATAAATAAATAAATTCCAAGTATTGATTTAAATGTGTCTTTTTGCAACATTCCTCCCTGCACGCTCCGGGGAACATAAAGTGACCCATAAATATTCCGGAAGAACCATTCATTTTCTAGTCTTCTGTCACCCAAGCCTTGTTTGCTCCCAAGATTTCAAATCTGCAAGCAGGCTGGCGGAGGGAAGAAAGCTCCAGTCTAAGGAGATTGCTGCAGGCCTTCTGCTGACAGTGCTGTCTGATCTCCCTTCGGGCCATTTCTAAAAATAATAGTAAGCAGTGGTTTCTCTTCACATCACCCTTCTCCCACAATGGAGAGTTCAAAGAGGTTGTAGCATTAATTCATTAATTCCACAATAGCCTCCTGAGATAAGGAAGAGCTTGCTACCCTGTGTCTGGGAAGGATTTTAGGGCCTGGGGTGTCGATGGGCTCTAAATCATGCAGAAAAACAGACTGAAATTAGCTTCATGAAATCCATTACATCACTGATCTACAAAGTCATATGATTTTAGAGCCAGAAGGACCCATATGGTGGAAAGTATTTATTTTTAGATTAGAAAGCACAGACCCAGAGAGGTTAGGGGGCTAGTCAAGGTCCCACAGAGAAGGGACTGAACTCCGCCCCACCCCCACCCCCCAAGACCGGGCAGAGACTTAGAGGCTGAAACAGGACAAGACCCAGGTCTTCTGACTTTCAATTCAATGATCCAAGATAGTAAACAACAACAACAACATCAAGAAAGAATGGCATGAGGAAGCAAAGAGGAACTAGTATCATCCTTAAGTTCCAAGGTAGTTAAACCAAACTTCAGCGCAAAATTTTAGAGGCAATTTTGCGTCTGGTAGGTCGAACGGGAAACAAGTGCCAGGTGAGAACCCAGGTCTGACTGATGAGAAAGTCTGCATGCTGAGCCATCTCGTCCATCCCAGGAGGTCAAGTCTGAGGGGTGTTGTGATCCTCCAAGAACATGCTTACCAATTTTCTTTAAGAGATTCTAGAAAACTAGACAAGTGGTTTAGGGGTGAAGTGGGAAGACAATCCCTTTTCTTCTCACTTTTTTCTGCTTGAATATGTGTTAACCACTCTGCACACATTACTGTAATTGTTTTTCCAAGTAGTTGACACATTGTAAGGATTTTCCTGAACTGGGAAATGTCATTTAATTAAAAGAAAAAAAAAAAACTAAATTCTCCTAGTTGCTCAAAATTTGTGCTCCCATTAGAGCATTATTTTATCTTCTTTGGCGCATACCCAGAGTCCCTTCACCCCAGTTTTCCCGGCGATATTTTTGGTATATTCTGTCCATTCATTACATGATGATTACAGCTACAAACATGCTTACTTTTGCCCACCCCCAATTTATTATCTTTATACACTCTCACTCTGTACAGCATCTTTATTATGAAGAATTTTCAGAGGCCCTTATGGTCCTTATTCACTCAAGAGATATTATCGATCACTGACTATATGCCAAGCATCTCATGAGGCTGCCACCCAGCAAGACTGACATTTGAACAAAGTGTAACCACACAGTCAGAAAAAATACACAATTAAGTCACTTCATATCTGCTTCGAGGATACAGAAGAAAGTAAAATTCATCTGTAGAGGGATTTAGGACAGTGTTCACAGAAGTGACATTTGACCTGGCTCTTGAAGGGTGAAAAGGAGTTTTCCAGAAGTCAAAGAGAGAACACGTTCCTCTGAGCGTGAACAATGACACAGAGGCCTGTCCTCTCCCGGATTTTCAATGGCTGCACCCAGAAGGGAAAAAGGCAGTCCAGATGGGGAACCAGAAGACACAAGCCAGGTGCTGCGGGAGGTGGGGGGCCGTAAGGGCGGCGCACAGCGTGCCAGCAGGAGAAAGGAAGGAGAAGCCAGCCTGCTCGAGAGACTGAGGGGAGGGAAAGGATGAGAGAGGCCCTGCAGCACGTTGTACTGTAGGATGGTCTGGACCAACACCTCTCTCCTCAGAAAGAGAAATCTGCTATCATGTGCTAGAGATGCACAGTTCGGTAATGAAACTATACAAAGTCATTCAAGGACAAGGTCACTGTACAGGTAGGAGGGTGGATACTTTGGGGAGGATGAGGAACGCTGGGATGGCCACTAATGTTCCCTTTCTTGACCAGGGCAGTAGCTGAGAAGGTGTCTGCTGTATAAATAACTTATTGTTTGTTGCTTTTGGAAGCTTTGGTATTTATGTTTATTTTTCAATTTAAAAAATTATCAATATCTGAATTAAGGATGGACTCAGTTTTCAAGGCCTCTAGATGGATGTAAAAGTGTGGAGGTTGGAGGCAAATCTCCAGATGGCTCAGCCAGAGCCCAGGCACACGTGAGAGAACACGGTGCACTTGGAGAACATTCCAGAGGTCACTGTGGTGGAGAAGCAGTAAATGGCTCTAAGGAGATCCACACTTGTGACAGAGTGGATCTCTGGAGGATCCACTGGAGGAGGTAGGCAAGTGGGGAACTCAGCAAGACCCCAGGGGCAGTGGGGGCCTTGTTTCCACTCCTTCCATCCAGGAGTCAGCATCACAGCCTCCTGGTCTTGCGGTGACAGTATCAGGACCCCTTGTTCAGAGGCAACGTAATGACAGCCACACCACTCCGGGCAAAGAAAGAACCTGAGCCCTCCCGACTTCAGTGCGGAGTGACTCAAGGGGACCTCTTCAAACAAAGGTCTGATCCCCTTTGAAAAAAGAAGAACACAGCAACTTTTGTGAGCTCCAGGTCTCGCTGGGACAGGGGGTCATTGCAGCTTTCTGGCTTAGCTCCTTGAAGTGCTTGTCCCCTGGGCACAAAGAACAGGTCTCTAACGGCTTGGGGAGGGAAGTGCCCTCTGGTGAGACCAAGAAAGCGCTGTATTCCCCAACCCCACCTCTTCCGGAAATACATCACGCAGGCAGCTCCCAGGCCGGCTGCTGGATTTAGAGCCTCCTTACTGCTCTGCGGAGGTCACCGTTTTCTCTCCTTCACCTTGGCCCCTGTGTTGTCCGCACCACAGCATAGTCAAAATAGTGCTTGTGTTTGTGGGTCAAACTGAATTGGGTCAAACAAGACTAGAGATTTGCCGCTTACGATCTCTGTGGCCAGGGTAAGTTATTGAATCTCTCAGGTTCTCACCTGTAAAATGAGGATAATCACCCCTCTTTCGGAGGGTTCGTGCACCGACTAAATGAAGCACTGCCCATGGAGCACCTGATTCAGCGCCTGATCTCAGAAGTCACTTGGGGATCAGTGGTGGCTGTTGTCATACTTAGATGGAATTCACAAGCATTTTTTCCCAACACAGAATGAGAAATAACTCCCAGAACGGCTAAAATCAAAAAAAACAACAATGCCTCAGCGTGATGAAAATGAGGAACAGCCAGGGTTCTCATAAATCCTGGTGGAAGGGTGATATGGTCCAACAACCCTAAGTAGCTATTAAGCAGAATCTGCTGAAGCTGAACATATGCACCCCCCCTATGACTTGGCAATCCCACTTGAGGAATAATATATACCAACAGAATATATACTTGTGCATCCAAAAGATAAGAATCATCATAACAGCATTTTCAGAATAGCCAGCAACTGGAAATTACCCAAATGTCCATCAGCAGTGGAATGAATAACTTGCAGTGTACTCACACAACAGACTATTACATGGCAACGAGATTAAATGGAGTCCTTCTTGATCCAACAACATGACTGAGCCACAGCAACCAAGTGTTGAGGAAAACATAAAGAGACAAAGGAGCCCATCTACTATGCATCCATTTATATATATTTCAAAAACAGGCAAACCTCATCTTTGGGGTTGGTAGTCAAGAAAGTGATTACCCCTGGGGCAAAGCCAACAGGCTGGTGATTGGGAAGGGGCATGAGAGGGGCTTCTGGAGTTCGCAACATCATTGTATTGTATCGTATCGTATCGTATCGTATCATATAGACTATATCATATCTTATTGTATTTTAGAGAGAGAGGAAGGGAGGGGAGGACAGAAAGACATGCATTTGTTGCTCCACCCATTCATGCATTCATTGGTTGATTCTATTATGTGCCCTGACCAGGGATCGACCCTGCAACCTGGGCATATGGGGATGACACTCAGACCGATTGAGCTACCCGGTCAGGACACAATATCTACTTCTTGGTCTGCGTGGTGGTTACTGTGAGATTTCTGGGTGTGTACACTTCGTGATCATTCAGCAAGCTACATACCTGTGATATGTTTACTTATCTAAGGGTATTACACCTCAATTAAAAAATAATAAAAGGATCTAAGAAATCAAGCAATTAAATACTAACATATGAACTCCATCTGATATAATCAACTGTCCATCTTTTCCTAAGTCTCCAGGAAAATTCTATTGCTTCTTAACAGTAATAGCTAGCCTTTGCTGAGCACTAACCATGCATCAGGCATGCCTTCAAGTGAGTTACATGTATTAACTTCTTTAATCTTCTCACCATTTTATGTGTAGAATGACCAGACCTGTTCAAGTGCTGGGTGTGGTCCCAATTTACTCTTGTTATCCCATCAAAATTATTATCAGCACCCCTCAACTTCTCAAAAGTGCCCGGGGTTAAAGAATAAACTACATATTCGCCCTATCTATGAGGCAAGCGCCATTATTATCTGCTGGGCTTTTGGGTTTCTGTGTGTGTCGTTTTTTACTTAAAAATTAAAAGAAGTTAAGTAATTTGCCCAAGATCACAAGGCTAGTAAGTAGTAAGGCCAGAATTTGAATCCAAGGTCTGGATGCTCACCTGTAGGATATACTGCCTTTCTTGCCCAAATTTCATGTGTCATTCTTGAGACTCAAACATTTCTTGATACCTAACTTTCTTCTTCTGCAGTTTTAACCTGTTGTCTTTTCTGTTGCCCAGCATTTCCTGAACTGGGACAGCTGCTCCCCTCCCACAGTGAGCCCCGAAGCTGACCCACCTCAAGCACTACAGCCTCTCCACGTGTTCAGGAAATGAGTGGAATCGTCTTCTCCCTTGTCTCTAAAATAATATAAATACGCTCCCTTTCACACTTACATTTTCCTTATTCAATATATTTTCCAACGTTTTAGTCATGTCTGTGGATCTATTTCTCATTTCCCACTCATTCATTCAGCAAATTATTCAATGAACTCTTACTATGGGCCAGGCCCTGCTAGCCCAGCTGACAATAAAGTGGTTGTAAACAAGACAAGCGCAACCCAAGTCTTCAGGAGCTGATAGTCCGCTAGGAAAAACAGCACTCAAGAAATGACAACACGAACAATTACTCATTAACATCCCAATAAGGGCTGTGAAGAGAGTAACAGGGGACTTGACCTGAGGGCCTGAGGAGTCACTGAGGAGTTAGCAAAGCTTTTCTCAGAGACAACAGCATTTGAGCCACGTCCTGAAGCCAGGAGAAGGGCACTGGACTGGTAAAGGCGGGTTGGAAGGGCATTCCAGGCAGAAGGACGAGTATCTGCAGACTCCTGAGGATGGCAGGAAGGTGGGGTGTCGGAGGAACCACAGGGTGACCTGTGTGGCCAGAGCCCAGTGAACAGCGGGGACAGTGGAGGCTGGCAAAGAGGCAGGGGAAGCTGGATCTACAGGGCAGTAACCCAAGCAAGGAGTTCCAAGTGCAATGGGAGGCACTGGGCTCCTTTAGCAGGAGGTTGGCCTAATCCCATCCCCCTGCAATGCTTCCTCCTGGCTTTCTAATCACTGAATACTCTAAGCTAAGTGAAGAGGGAGGCCATTTCCATTCATCCATGTATCCCAAGAGTGTAGAACATTTTTAGAATGTTTTAAGAACATTTTTACAAATGAACAGCCTACCCCAAATGTCCTTGGTTACCAGAAACTTCTTTTTCAGTAATGCGCTGCCAACTAGTCTACAGAGACTAAATTTGTCAAAAGTCTTGGATCACAGCCACCAGTTGCATAACTCCACCTTGTAGTCTATTGTAACCAAAGAGCTCTATTTACACAAACAGCAAGGATAGCGTCCCCTGTCATTGTGCAATGCACAAGGTCAGCCTCTGTCTACTAAGACTCGTATACTTATTCACCTTCATATTTATATCTTTATTTATGAATCTGTGTCCCCTCCTTATTCTAAAAACGACTTAGGGAGGCTCATAAGGATAGAGAAAACAGAACAAAATAGCATAACAGAAAGAGAACACAAATTCAAAGAGGAATATAAAAGTAAAAACAAGAGCAGGGCCATAGGAATGATTCAGGAGCGAAGTTATTACAAAAATGCCTTCTTACAGTTTTGTACATTTGGCTCTGAGTTTTCTAGCAGCCAATACTGTTGGGACTTGAGGGGACTCATTAATCAGATCCTTCCTCAGAAGGTTCAAAACAATTAAGAAATAGACTGAGAAAGAAAATTAAAACTCTACTTTTCTTATCCTGGAAAAGAACTGGAGAACTGGACTTGGAACTGAGATCCAAAATATTCTTCCCCAGGAAGTGAATCACTTGCCCCCAGCCACAGGTAGAACTGTGGACAACTGTCAACTTTCCCTCTCCAAGAAGCAAAACCTGCCTGTCATCCATGCATCACTTGAAGGAGGCAAAGACAGAGAATAAGAACACCTTTGCCCTGAGGGGAGGCGGTCCCAAGGGAGCACTGAGAAGCTAGATCCACCTGCAGTGGCCATTGTTCCAATGCCACCAGCTGAATTATCCCCCGCTGTGGGAAGGAGGTTATAAAAGGCAGACAGAAGTCTGGAAACAAACTCTACAATCGTACCTTTTCAATTCTGCTCAAGTACACAGCTCCTTGCTGGCCTGACCTAAGCAAGCATACATTTTGCATTGATTCTCAAAGTTTTCTGTGCACACAGATTACCCAAAGATCTTGTCGAGATGCAGATTCTGCTGTGTGAGTCTGAGGTGGAGGTTCAGGTTCTGTATTTCAACAGGCTACCAGGTGATGCTGATTCTGCTGGTCTACATCTGAAGCATCTAGAACAGGAGTCCTTGACCTTGGGTCCACACAGAATTCTTGAAGTCAGAGCGGGTCTATGAACTTGGGTGATAAAAAATATGCCTCTTTATTTTCGCTAACTTCTAACTGAAATTAATCATTTCTATTATGAATGTAGACAAGAAACCACAGTAGTATGAGCAGTAGCTATGATTCTGTCACCAATAAAAAGCTCAGAACTCTTCATTATCAGTTCATTATTGTTGCAGATACTGCCAATATTGCAGATATTTTGATCTCTCCAAATATTACTATGACTGTTTGGAAATTACAGTAGTTATTAGACCCACTGCTAGCTCTTGTTCTTTCAAGTACTTATAATAAAGAGGCATGCATGTATCATCTCACAAATCAACACATCAGGATATTTTTCATATTTTCATAGCTATAGTTCATTATAATTGGTTTCCTTTATAATGCCATGCATTTTATTTTTATGCATTTAAAAGTATTACTCCAGAAAAGAATTCACAGGCATCACCAGGATGCAGGAGACATATAAAGGTTAAAAACCTTTGATGAAAAAAGAAACTTCTGCCAGAAGAGGCACTACCCTCCGAATTGTGGAGCCAGACAGTCCGGGTCTGAACCCCTCTTCCTACTGGGCAAGTGCTTACGCTCCCTGTGCTTTGAGAGCATGTATTTCAAAGGGGTAGTTGAAGGACTAAATGAGTTACTGTTTTTAGGGTATACAAACAGTGCCTGGCACAGAGTGAATACCTTATAAGGGCTGGCTACAGGCTGTGAGCACTGTATGCAGAAATTCCACTGAAGAAGCATCTGGTCGGTCCACCAAGGAGACAGAGATGAATACTGCAAAAGCCCTGTTCTCACGGAGTCCGCCGGTTCAATGGGGGAGGCAGCAACCAAGCAAAGGGAAAACACTGAGCTAACACTCGGAACAGTAGGTGGGCACTGTGGGAACCCAGTGGAAGGAACTCCTGGCCATGTGGGAAGAAAGGAAAGCGTCCCTAAATGCTCATCCAAACACCTCTCTAAAACGTTCTGAGGTTCGCAACTGCATCCCATTTCCTCCTGGCGGCTATGAGTGCTGATTTCTTGCTTAAATTGCCCCAGAAACTCTGCATGCCTTTTAGAAGTTCAATACCAAGGCTCCTTATTAGCATTTTTCTGTTTTGTTGGAGTAATTCCCGTCTAGTCACCGTGCCCCTGGACGCTAGCCTTTCACAACACCATAACCTTGGGGCAAGTTTACACTCAGTGCAGACACCCCCCCCGGGAGAAACATTCTCCCCACACCCCAAGGACCAGCATGTCAACACCAGTCACCACCTACTCTGCCAGGGTACAGAGACCCTCCAGCCCACAGGGGCACAGCCACAAAACTGCTTCTGCAAGAAAGCGACTCCCAGCCAGACATGAAGACCTCTTGGCTCCAGTGCCTAGTACTTGCAGATTCCTAGAAATCTTTGCCACACAGCTAGTACTAATGACAACAATAGTTCCCATTTGCTGGGCTGGACCGTGCGTCAGGCAGTACACGCAGCACTTCCCGTCTGGACTCATGTCCCAGGGCTGCTAAAACAAAACCCACAGACTGGGTGGCTTCTGCCACAGAAATTAATTTTCTCACAATTCTGAAGGTTCAAGTCCAAGATCAAGGTGTCAGCAGGGTTGGTTTCTTCTAAGGCCTCTTCTAGGCTCTGGGATGGCTGCCTTTTCCCTGTGTCTTCACGGGGTCTTTTCTCTGTGTGTGCACGTCCGTCCTAATCTCTTCTTATAAGGACATCAGCCGTGTTGAATTAGGGCCTACCCCAATGAACTCATTTTAATTTAATTACCTCTTTAAAGATCTTATCTCAAAATGCGATTACATTCTGAGGGACGCGGAGACGGGGCTTCAAAATATGAATTATGAGGGCACACAACTCACCCACAACACTTGGGTTAACATCTACCCCACAGGGAACCGGTGCCGATGAGGAGCCCACAGCTCTGTAAAACTGAGTAACATTCTTAAGGTCACATAACCAGGGGAGCTGACACCTGCAGCAAAGGCACTCTGAGTCCACAGCCAGCGCTCTGCCCACTGTAGAGGCTTTCTCCTGGCAGGACCACTAGGCTCACTCCGGGGGCTTGGACATCCCCAGAATCAGAGTCCCAAAGGGGGCGTGGGGGTTGGATTCTGCATTTGTACAATCTCCCTGGATGCACCACCATATGAGAACCTAAGCATCACTCCATGTGGACTCCTGCTCCCACTCCCATCTGTGTTCAGTCCCTCTAAGTCCTGCTCTCTGGCAGTACAAGAGCCCGGGCGTGCGGTCTCCGTCCCCAGGAACACACGCGCTCGCCTGGAGGAGTTTGTCTGTAGTTGGATATGAGGCTGAACACTGGTTCCCGGGCAGGTTGGAGAGTCCACAGCCACCATGCCCTTCCCACACCCTTGCCTTCTTTCCTCCGAGCCTCTGAAGCCCACTCTCCCAGGGCGCTCTCAGTGGCCACCAGAAAACTAGAGGAGCGAACAGCTCCTCTGGTGCAAGCAGAGTTGGAGGCTGACCACGCCCCTCAGCCTCCAGTCCCAGAAGCCCTGGGAACCCCAGGGCTCCCTCCAAACTCAGTTTGGAAAGCACTGTTGGAAGCCACGCCCACACTGGATTTCTTCCGGACTAGTCTGCTTTGTTGTTGAACGGCTTTACTGCAATATGAATGAAATACAGCAAACTGCACATAAAGTGGACAGTTTGCAAAGTTTCATTATGTATACACCTATGGAACTAGCTCCCTAATCAAGAAAAGGAACGTGTCCATCACATCCAGAAGTTTCCTCCTGCCCCTCTGCGATGCGTTTCTGGTCTGTCTCTACCCTCCCCGGTCCCACACTGGCCCATCCCCCATCCTCATCCCACGCAGCCACTGTTCAGCTATTTACATTTAAATTAGTTACAATTAAATAAAGTTAAAAATCAGTTCTTCGGTGTCCCTAGCCACATTTCGAGTGCCCAGTAACCACAGGGGGTCCCCAGATTGAACGGTGCGGAATGAACACTCCGCAGGGTGTCTTCCGGTACAGCGCTGCCTAGATCCTCTCCCCTTTCACGTTACTGAAGCGGTCCGAATGTCTTCCCGGCTCACACTTTTTAAGTTGCTTACGGTTACTGGGGGCTTTCTAGGTGCCATTCCACCAAGCATTTAGCATTTACTTCATTAAATACGCACCATGGCCCTGTGAGGCAGCAACAATTACTGTCCTCATTTGAAAAACGAGAACACTGTGATTTAAGGAGGTGAAGAGGATGGGAGGGCCGGTCGGGCCTCTGCGCCAGGCCCTGGACGTCGCCTGCCTCCCAAGGCGCCACAGTCGGAGGTTAAGAGCGCAGGCTCCGGTATCTGCCCACGTGGGTTTCAGCCCCGGCTCCCCCACCCACTTCGTGATCTTGGGCACGTCGCCCATTATCTACGCTTCCATGTCTGCGTCTGGGAAATGAGGGTAACAAGAAAACCTGCCTCCACACAGTTGCTATGAAGATTGAATGAGTTAAAATAAAATATGTAACATTTTGGGGATGGTGCCTGGCACACGTTTGGGTTTCCTCCTCTATACCATTTTCCTACCTCCCATCCTGAACTCTTGTGCAACACACGGGTTTCTCAGAAATAGATGCGCGTGTCCTGAATGGTCAGACACTTGCCCCTTCCTGTACCCCCTCTCTCAGCATCTCCCAAGGCCCCGTGGGGCACGAGGCTCCGCGCTCTGCGCTGCATCAGCCACAACAATGAATGACTTCAGGTTTGGTATTTCTGCTCAGGCTTTCCCCTGCTGATCTGTACATCACATTTTTTTTTTCGTTGTAAAGTAAAGACACAATTAGTTGAGGAAACGGAAGCACAGAATCCTTTTCCCACTTCACTGGCTTTCCGGAAGAGTTAAATAAACGGCGTTAGATTCACGATTTGTTCCTGTTCTTCCTGTCCCTGCTGTCGGTGCCGCTGAATGCTGCAGGTCCCAGTCGGAGCAAGACAGCAGGTGCTTCCTCGAGGAAACTCAAACAACACATTATCTCTGTAGGATCATCATGACAGGTTACTGCGAGAATCAATAAGTCTCGGTGTAAAAATCCATTAGCGGAACCTAAGTTTGAGAATAATCGACTCACGCAGAAACGAGGGCATCGCCAGACAAAAGGCTGCCTTTTCTAATAGACGTGAGAGGAAGACCCACTCCCAGGACATTTCTGTCTCTTAGGCAACAATTTCTTTTCCTTTTAATCGCTACTCCCAGCCCCCCACCCAAGCTCAGCATTTGACTCCCAAGAAAAGACTTTTATTTCTTCAGCAAAGATAGAGAAAGAGGTCTATCTCCCTCTACTCTTCATTGGTACTAATGTCCCCAATCCAAGGGCCCCCTGGCTATAAATCTCGAACAACAGTCGTTCTGGGCCCAAACCAGTATCACAATAGGTAAGACCACATTCTGAGGCCAGAGAAGTCTCTGACACCACACATATACACGCACACACACCTATACGCACACACATGCACACACTTGTACACATACACATTTCTTTAACCTAATTTCAAACTATGTACTTTCCATTCTAAAGTGGCAAAAATTTTATCCAACCTGAAAGTGTTAAGAACCCCTTCTTGATTACGCAAACCAACATTTTTTAAAATTGACAGGGTTTAGATTAGGGAAACCATAGAATCTATCCCCTGAGCGTGAAAACGTTTTCCTTGGGCACGTATTGATCCTTAGAAACACAATTTTATTTTCATTTTATTTTCTTGGACAATTAGAGGAAGATTATGCCACTGGGCCTGAGAAGATGG
Organism: Phyllostomus discolor; assembly: GCF_004126475.2. Classification (NCBI taxonomy): domain Eukaryota; kingdom Metazoa; phylum Chordata; class Mammalia; order Chiroptera; family Phyllostomidae; genus Phyllostomus; species Phyllostomus discolor. The sequence continues at coordinate 15,850,735 of NC_040909.2, read as the reverse complement.
TAACACTTCCTATCTTCCAGTGGCCGGCAGATAGCTATCTTAATTTAAAAGACCCTACAGGTCAAAGCTTATTTAGTCCCTTGCAATAAACGGTTTTTGCCATAATTCTTATTTTCTACTTCATTCCCTTATCTAGAGCAGCCTTTTCCAAGTTATATTTTGCAGAACAATAGACCCATTAAGCATTAATAAATATCCCTAGAGTAGTGAAAAATAAGTACTCCCATAAGTTTGGGGAATGCCCTCCTAAAGAAAATGAAGCAAGTTCTTTACTACAGGACTTCTCAGAGCCTTTAATATGCTCATGTGTGTTACAACTCAGGGGTGGGTAGGGATAAAGAGCTAAGTTTATAATGGGTACAGCAAAGAGGCTGAGACATAGCTACAACCAATAAATGTTAGCTTTTATAATTATGAGCTATCAGGATTTGAGCACTGGTGGGAGGGACTTATTCTAAAGAAAGGCGTAGGGAAGGCTTCACGATAAGGTGGTGGTTGAACAGAAACCTGAACGTAGCTGAGGACAAACCACACAAGAGTGGCGCTTGATGGGAGCCTGAGAGTAATGTTGAGAAGAGCGTGGCTGCAGCGGAGACGGCGGTGGGGAGAGCTGCAGAAGATGAAGCGGGAAGGGTAATGGGGCGGGAGAGGAAATCAGGTCATCTGGGGCCTTGTAGGCATTTGTCAGGACTTTGGCTTTTACTCTGGGGAGCCACCGCGGAGGCGTTACACATCTGATGTATTTTAATAGGATCACACTCTCTGTGGGACTGAAATTAAACAAGTTGGCCATGGAAGGCCAAGGTGGGAGCAGGGGGAATAACTAGACACAAAGGATCATGGTGGCTTGTATCCAAGAGGCAGCAATGGAGGAGGTTCTGGGGATGAAATACATTCTGGGAGTAGTAACAGCTGTCAGGCTGCCCATCACCCAATGTGCCCCCTGCAAGGAAACATGAAGGAAGGCTGCCTATCTTTCAAGGATCTCTGTTCAGTGGGGAAGTCAAAATTCAGCTTATTAGCAACCATCTTCTTCCTACCCAAAAAAGATCTGTGCAATCAAGATCTAAATCGAGATGTCTGGTGGATTACCATAGCTACAGGTGCCTGGCAACCAGGATTAGACGGATGGCCATTGATCTATGGGCTCCGCATTCTTCCCAAGGATGGAATGCACAGTACAGGGCATCCTGAAACCACTCGAAGCAGAGAGAGAAACACTCATCTTCACCTTCTTCTGTCTGATTGGCCTTTGCCTCCCACAGACAAGGTGCCCGCTCACCAGATTCAGGCTTTAGGGATCAATCCTCAGATAGGGAACTACCCCAACTAACCACTGGCAGAAAGCTTCAGAGAAGATGGGCAAGTTCTAAAGGCAGAGGCAAAGAAATTGGCTGTGAGGACAGAAGAAAGGAAAGTGACCAAAAACCTATTTGACAGGTCGATGCTGGAACAGGGAAGGGAGCAAAGAGTGAGCAAGACACCATGAGAGGGAATAATTTAGCCATCAGCAGACTATGATGCTTTGGCCAGACTGGCCTGCTGCCTGTTTTTCCTAAATAATGTTTTATTGGAAAACAGCCATGCTCCATTAATTTACATATTGTCTAGGGCTGTTTTCACGGAGTGATGGCAGAGTGGAGTAGTTAGTTATTACAGAGACAATGTGGCCCACAAAAGCTGAAATATTTATTACCGGTACTTGGTCATTTGCAAAATAACTTCACCCACCCCTGGTCCCATGGTTCCCAAATGGCCTGGAGGATGTAGGCTTGTTTTTATTTGCTCACCAGAATACTCAGCCTGGTTCAAGACCCTGAACTGTGGTGGGCCATGGGTGGAATGCTAAAGAAATACTAACAAGCTTCAAAGATACAGCCAACATCACTTTCATACAGAGGAAAGAGAAGTCCTGTAATAATAGCCTCAGTTTTTTTTAATCTCGGCATCAGCTTTCTATCATAGATACCAGGCAATACCTAGGCCTCGAGGTCTAACATTATGCACTGAAGGGCAAAGAAACTATGGGAAATAAGAAAGAGACAGGAGGTGCAATGTCAACTGAATCAGGACCTTGACACTGTTGTTATCAACCTCCCTGCTGTAGACTGAATTGTGTCCCACCCACAATTTGTACTGATTTCATGGTGAAGCCCTGATCCCCAGTGTGATGGCATATGGAGACAAAGCCTTTGAGAAGTAACGAGGGCCCTCATGATGGGATTAGCACCCTTATAAGAAGGAACACCAAAGAGCTCTCTCTCTTCTCTCTGCCTTGGGAGCACACAGTGAGAAGATAACCATCTGCACACTGGGAAGAGGGTTCTCCCCAGAACCCAACCACGCTGGAACCTTGATCTCAAACTTCCAGGCTCCAGAACCATAAGAAAATAAATTTCTGTTAAGTCACCCAGGCTATGATAGTGTTATGGCAGCCCAGGCTAAGACATTCACCAAACTGACCCAATAGAGTGAGAATCTGGAAGCAACATAGTGAGTGCAACAGCTGAAAGAAGATGATACAAATACTGTATCTCCTCCCCCATTCTGGGACTAGTGCTCCCCTTTCCCTAACTCCAGGAAAGTTCACTTTCAATTTTTTGCTCTTCCAAGCACCCAGCCAGAAGCCAGTCAGGAAAACGGAATTGGTACACCATGCTGGTTCCAGTTTTCAAAAAAAAAAACCTCTTAGTGAATAGTCCATGGACATCATCCAGTGCCCCCCAGGCTTTCCTGCAGTGCCTCCATTTGCTGCTATTTATTTTCTGGAAACAGAGTCCTTACAAGCAGGCTCCAAAAAGCTTTTAAAATAGCCAAGGTACAAACTCCAAGGATTCTGGTTTCTTTCTTTCTTGCAACCTTAGCTTATTGGAAATGCGAGTGATCACCTAAGTTGTCATCTATGTTATGTTAGGAGCGTTTTGAGAGATTCTGGACCTTGAATAACTCAAAGAGCTGCCCAAGGCTTGGGATAAGAAAGGTAAAAGCCTATTGTTGCTTGTCCTCTCTACCCCATATGGCATCGACTATACCAAGGGAAGACGTTGAGGTATCTACTATCCCCCTGGGCTTCCATAACATAAGTCTCAGAAATACACTGAAGGTAAGAAATAATCTGAATGGTAAGAGGAACAAACATTTTGTTCTACAAGATCCTCCAAACCCTGAGTCTCTTCTGAAAAGCTCTGTAGCCAAATAGCCATTTTTATCGTCTCTTGAAAGATGGAGTTGAGCTTGATTTGATGACAAAATAATGTAAGGCCTTTCTCAAAAAATGTTGGGCCGGGACCTGAAAATGCTGTTGACAATGCTAAAATTGTTTCTTGATGCCTCGGGGTGATAAGAATAATTCACCCCAAAAACGCTGAAGCATCCGTCTCTGGGGTCCTGCCCTGTCTGCAGGACGACTGCCTGCTCCCTTTGTGCCCGTAGGGTCACATGGCACTAAGACGAGACCATCCTACAGGCAGCTAATTTTTCTTCTGTGAAGACCTGTGAGCAACAGTGGCATTTTTCTATTATGGGTTATATTTTTCTTCCTTGAGAGTTCCTTTTCTTAGATTGTTTATTTCTCATACTGTCATTCTGTTCAACCTCAAAAGGGTCCAGTGGGAGAGCACTGTGCCCAGGTGCTGATTTCCCAATGAGGAAGGTAAACGCAGGGTTCCCACAGCTATCCTTTCACTGAGCTGCAAATCAATGCTGTTTGGAATTTTGCCTCTTCCTTTTAAGGCTGCTGCAGGTTACAGCACATTCAAATCTGACTGGTCTGAGAGAGAGGCTAATAGAAAAATTGGCAAACCATGACAGGTCAAGAGCCAGGGGAGAAATACAAATGGTCGATAAACATGCAATAAATGTTAACTAGCACAATAATCAAAATTGCAAATGCAGATTCAGACAAGGAGATTCCATTAGCCGGTCCTTTTTTTTTGTAAAGATAATGCCTAATATTCATAAAGATAATGTACCCAGGGGCCACGGGAGCATGGAGAATTACAGAATCACGCTGTCTCCTACAGGCAGTGAAATTCACAGTTGTTTTAAAAAAAACAATGTTCTGAAAGGCAAGTTAGCAACATATGTTAAAATCTTAGAATCTTGTAACTGTACATAAACTTTTCACTCTGGAAGTGCATTCTATGGGGCTGCACTTCCGTAAGTATAACCTAAGAAAATAATATGAATGTGCAGGAATTCAGAATGGATGTGACAGTTAATTTTACATGTCAATTTGGCTGGGCCATAGTGCCTGGATAGTTGGTCAAACAATATTCTGGATGTTTCTGTGAGAATATATTTGGATAAGATTAACTTTTTGGTTTAATTAATTTATTTTATTTATGTATTATAGTTGACGTGCAATATTAAATGAGTTTCAGGTGTACAACATAGTTATTCAACATGTAGATATCTTACGAAATAAATCACTGCAATGAATTTAGTAACTATCTACCTTCAACACATAGTTATTTTGATACTGTTGACTATATGCCCTAGGGTGTACATTACATCCCCGTACGTATTTATTTTATAACTGGAAGTTTGTACCTCTTAATCTCCTTCCCTTTTTCACCTAGCCTCCACCCCCTCATTTAAACTGATGGAATTTGAGTAAATCAGATTTCTGTCTATAGCCTGGGTGGGCTTCAGCCAATCAGCTGAAGGTTTAACTAGAACGAAAGGCTACCTCTCCAGATAGAGAGAAATCGTACCAGCAGACGGGCCTTTAGACTTGAACTGCGCCATTGGCTTTTCCTTGTTTCCCACCTGCTGGTCCACCCCAGACATCTTGGACGTAACAGCCTCTATAATCACGTAAGTCAATATATTTAGAAATTTCATATATATACACATGTATATGAGAAAGAATAAAGGTATTCTAATTATTTAACATATATGTGTAAGTTTTATACATATTTATATGTCTTCTTGGTTTCGTTTCTCTGGAGAACCCTACCTACTACAGTGGACAATTAGAAAAGAGCTTTCTTTATTCATTTCTTCGACTTGGCATCTTTACTCTGTGGGGCTGACTCATCCCGTCCACGGAGGGAAACTTGGGGTGAACTCCATGAAATGTACGGTCATTTTCACATAATAAAAAATCCTCGCATCACTTCCAGTCACAACACAGACTAACGCCCATTGTGTCTGACGCCGATGTAATGATAAAAACTCCAAACGTTATCTCACCTTCAAACCCCTCACCTCCCCCATCTAGACCCGCGGCAGGACTAAAGCCTGCGGGTGCGCCGCGGCTTTCTTGGGGTTTCCTGGCCCAGCTCCTCCAGCGCCCTCTGCACCCACTAGGCCGCCTCCGGCCCGCGCAGAGGGGGCGACGCAGGGAGGGGAAGGACAGGTGAGGTATAGGAAAAACCCTACCTGAGCCCCGCTGTGGACCCAGCACGCGGTCTCCATGCCACGCCTCCCCACGCAAGGTGCTGCCCAAGCCAGTTCTCCTCCAGGGGGTGATAAAGACCACAACTGAGCCTCGAACAGCACCGGCTGGGAGGGGCTTCGGGACAGGCTAAGGCTTATGGGAAGAGTTCGCGTACTCTGTCCTCGCGAGAACTGAGCAAACAACTGGAAGCTTAATTGCAATTTCCCATTCGAGCTGGGTGTACGTGTTTTGCCACATCTGCAAGCCCCGAGTTGCAACCCTTTATTTTTTTCCGAAAAAACTTCTGTTTGGCAATGGAGCACCTGTTCGATACTATTGTTCACCCAACAGGGGTAAGTTCTTGGATCCTATGGAGAAGAAGAGGCCACTGGACCCATCCCAGCCCATCACTGGGATCTTTTCATCATTTTCCTTAGCAGGCACTGTGCGTCCCCCCACCCACCCCTCCAACTCCCTGGCTCTAAGCAGGCCAGTTCACACAGACTTTCTCTCTTCCCACTGCCCCCTCTCCCCACGTGGCCTTTAGGCTGCTTCTGTCCCCTATGCGGCCTCGTTAGATAGTCCACAGGAGACAGGCATCGTTCATTTCCTCGGAGCGATGACGCAGTCTTTGTCTGTGACCTTTAGGCTTTTGCAGGGGAGGTCCTGAGGGAGGCACGCATTTCCAAGCACTCCCTCTCTGGCAGGTACTCCCGTGAGGTCCGCCCTTCCCTGCAAGCCCTGCTTAGGTGGCCTAGGTAGCAGCGGCACCTCACTCTGGAATGCTGGAGGAGTCACCACCTGCCTCAGCCAAACACAGACAAGATTCTCATGTTAGCATACTCGTATACAACCTCCAGACACCAGAAGGCAACCTTTGTTTCATAAATGTCAGAAATTAAATCTCAGAGAAACTTATTAAACTTGCTAGGATCGCACAACCAGTCGATGGCAAAACGTAAATTCAAATCCAGGATTGTCCAGCTCCAGCTCAAGCTTTTGCTGCTCTACCATCACTGTCTTAAAAAAGGGCTTTCGAGGAGTGTTGGCCCTAACACCTCTCCCCCCTCCCCAGGCCATTCCCTTAGATCATTGATCCAATACATGGGGGCTGGGATGTATCCCCTTCCTCACCACACAGTCCAGCTCTACCCAATGCCCTCTGGGCTGAGCCTGGGAGGCAGGCGCCCTAGGCCAGCAGATCTCCAGCACAGCCGCAAACCCTCCACCTGAGCAGGTCCCCGCCATCTCAGAATGAGAGCTGGTGTGTTCCACGCACCTCGCTCTCCTGATAGATGTGAGGAAAACACGGTGTAAGCACTGAACATCAGTATGTGTCTATAACAGTCATTATAAACATCACCGGGAATGAAAGAGAAAGAATGCATCTCTAGTTATAGTGTGGGAAAAGGAAAAAAAATAAAAACCTTCCAAACATATGCTTAATCACACTTCTGTACCGAGAGGGGGAAATTACCTGTAAATCTTTCCTTTGTGGTTGATGTGAAGCTGATGGATCTTTCCTTTTGAGATGGATGTTTGTAAATCCCTCCTGGCTGCAGGAGAGAGCAGGGCCACGCATTCTTGTGCCAGCTCAGTGGGAAGCGCATCAAAGCGGCTTTGTTTAAACTGGGGCACCTCCCCCGCCACCCAAGTGACCCTACCCTATGCCCTTTGGGAGCCTCTTTCTCTCTATGCGGAATCTGTGGTAAGCTCAGTAGCTGACCCCAGGGGTCACTCCACAAGCACTTTCCTGTTTGAAACTTGGCCTGCCAGGTCTCATTGCCACCAGCCCGGAGTCCTTGTCCTCAGCCCTGACATCTGCACCCCTCCCCATTAGATAAAAGAACTCCACCGTCTCCGCCACCCTGAATTCAAAGGCAGCAGGGGTTTTGTTGTTGTTATTGAGATTTGCTTTCAGTTTTTAAAAAGCTATGTTACACTTTTTTTCTTACTACAAAAGCAACACATGTTTGTCATAAATATAGTCAAACAGTGCAGAGAAGCAAAAAGGAGAAATTAAAAGCACCCATTAAAGCATCAAACAAAGAATAAGCACAGTGAGGGTATTGAAATACATCTTTCCAGCCTCCTTTCTCTGCAGATATCTATCCATTTAGTGTTGAAAAGGAGATCACATTAAACACTTTGGTAATGAACTTGATTTTTTTTTCATTTGGCATTATGTTGAGAATATTTTTCCATGTCATTAAATATGCCGCATGATTTTTAAAAAAATATTTGGCGATACAAACAAAGTTTGGTAGCTTTCGTCTGATTATAAAAGCGATTCACACTTAACATTTCATATCCTCAGCTCTGGCCATTGCTCTCCTGGGGGTGCTGCCAAAATACTGTGGGTCCATCAGAAACATGCATTCTTCATTTTTTCCATTTGAAAAACAGGGACATTGGTAATGTTCTCTTAAACAGCTTTTAGAGGGCTTCACAACACTCAAGTACAAAGACACTGCCCTGTCGCCCACGCCTGTGTCTTCAACTCAAATGAGAAAAAGGCCAAGTGCTTGCTGCCTTCCCTTCCCTTCCCCCACTACCACCTAGGAAGTGATGCTGATTATCTCCCCACCCACAAGCAATTTGCTTCCCATGAACTATTATATAAATCTCAAACCTCAAGGTCACAAATCTTAGGAGAAAAAGATCGGCCTGATTTCCCCACTGACTGCAAGAGCTCTGGAGTCCACCCTGCCATTTGCTTCCACTGGTGTTTCTGTGGCCTTTTGGTGCTCTGGAACCAAAGGATGCTTCTAGCCAGCAGATGGTGATGCCAATCCAAAGCATGGTCCAGCACCCAGCACGGCAACCACGTTCTGTGAGCAATAATGCCTCCATCCTCCCTACTGCAAGTCTAGCTCCAGATTGCTCTCGCTGAGTGAGTGTCCGGGTCCTTGGCCCTTTCACTTCCAAGGCAAAGAGCCATTCTTCCCATGACTGCAGCCAGGGGAACCAAGTCAGAAACGAGTTCAAGGGCCCATTGCTTGCCATTGTTTATTCCATTTTCCTCCCCAAAATATCCACAGCCACACACCTAGCATCCACCATCTCCCTTTTCTTTCTCTCTTTTTTAAGAGTTTGTGTAAGATTTTATCAGAGCAGAACTGATGACAATTGCTGCGAAGCAAGATCTCAAATGTTTCCCCATCATCCCAGCTTCTGACACTGGGAGAACAAAGGATTTACTCCACTCCCCTCCGTTCAGTAGGACCCTGGGGTAGTGATCAAAGGATTCAGACCCTCAAAACAAAGAACCTTACAGGCAGCTTTGGGTTTTGTTTTGGTTTTGGTTTTTTGACCCTGGAATAAGAACATTGCTGGTTCTCTGCTTTCAAAACAATATGGACTACTAACATCTAAGAAGAGATCAGACCTCCCTGAAGAGTCTAGGGGAGAGAAAAGTCCCTTTATTCCTGATGGAGCAAGGAATAATTTCCCTACCTCACCTTTTATTCTCCAACCCAAACACAAGCAAGGGAACCATTTAGTGCTTCTTGCTACAGCAGTGAAAAACAAAACCCTAGCTAAGTTCTAAGTGGGTCACACTACTACCCAGCAAAATTAATCTTTGACAGATCGCTGCCTCTCTCTTTAAACGAACAATTACCGATTGTTTTTAGGGAAGCAACCTGGTGCCATGAAGATTCCCCAGGGCAGAAGTTAGAAAACCCTGGTTGTTCTTGCCCTGCCTCTTAGCACCGTCTGACTTTAAACCAAGTATTAAACTCTCTGAAACCCAGTTTCTCCCTCTGCCTAAGATTGGACTTGACAGTGGAAATTTAATATCCAAAGTCTGTTAGTCAAGAGTCTCTGCTTCCCTGGATGGTGCTTAACATTTTACTACTGACATTTGCTAGAGTAACTTATTTTTCTGTGCATTTTTGTCTTATAATTAAAAAAAAAACCCTAAAAATCCAAATACTTGCTCAGTAATATGGGAATTATTAAAGAACCCTAGCTAGGTGACACAGTTGATTAACTGTAATTTACTAATTGTGTGACTCTGAACAAGCTGATAGCCTCTCTGAAATTCAGTTTCCTCAACTGTAAAAAGAACTAACACAAATTCTATAGGCAGGCCACTAATCTAAATGTATAAGTATATTAACTCACTAAAACTTCACACACAACTGCAACTGTATAAGGTATTATTATCATCATCATCATTATCATCATCATCCTTATACGTCAGGAAACTGAGGCATGAGAGGTTAAGTGACTTTCCCATGGTCGCACAGCTATGAAGTGGCAGAGCCAAGATTCAAACCCAGGTAGTCAAGCTCCAGAGTACACTCATAAACGCATGTCACATCATATGTGGCTTTGAGACTATGGAAGAGCTTACTTCCTACGATTGTTGGAAGAATTAAATGTGTGCAAGGCACTGTACTTGATAACATGCTAAATCCTCAATATATATAGCAATATATCTAGCAAGCCTCAATATATATAGCAATATATTGCTATATCACTTTTCTAAGTGAATTTGATCAAGTTTTATGCTGCTAGTTGAAAATTATAAAAACTGTATGACAACATAGAGAAACCCCACTATCATAACTTACATAGTGAATGAAAGTAAAATATGAAATAGTACTATGCTTTGCTTGTGCCTATGCATAAATTATATTCACATTTCAGAAGTGTTTTATTGGTCAGTTATTACTGTATAACATATAATAAGCACTTCTTACATGGCTGCTACTTAGCTGCGGGTCCACACATTTAGACTGGTCTTACCTGAGCAGCTTTGCATCATGCCGCAGTCCAATTGGTCTTGTCTCCTTGCTGTGGATTGGATTCAGATCTGCTCCATGCCTGCCCATTCTGGGGGTCGGGCTGAAAGGGCAACAGCCACCTGCAGGAAGCTCTTCTGTGGCAATGACAGTGGTACAAGAAGGCAAGGCACTTCAAGTGCATTTCAAACTCTATTCACATCAGAACATCCCACTGATCAAATTAAATATGGCTGAGCCCAAAATAGAGGGACAAGAAAGTACACTCTACACCCTGTGAGACCAAAGCAAGTCACATGGCAAAGTCCAACATCAACTGATCAGGGATGTGCACTTTTCCTACGGAAGCGGAAGTGAGGTAGTAAATAGTTTTTGAGCAATAACCTACTATAAGAAGGATGAGGTAGAAAGAAACAAAACTAAGAAAGATGATTACTTTGGTGAGATTGTAGGTATTTTATCTTTCTTTCCAAAACTATACTCGCTATCTTATTCTCTTGAAGATTAAAGAAAGGAAACTTCAAAAATCATACTAAAAGAAGAGGCTGAAAGGAGAGACTAACACTAAGCAACCTTTGATCACCTATTCCACAAACATTTGCTGAGCCCCCCCTGTGTGCAGGTCAATCTAGCCCCTGACACCAAGCTGCTCACAGTCAATTAGTAATCATGATAATGAGGAATGATAATAATTATAGTAATAGCCAACAATTATTAAGTGTGCCACATCCCAGGAATTGTGTTAAACCATTTACATGGTGTCCTCTCCTGTAACCCTATTATAAACACCCTACAAAGAAATTTTTATTGCAATCCCATTTTAGAGAAAAGAAACTGAGGCACAGAGAGGTAAGTAATTTATTCAAGGTCACCCAGCTAACATGTTGCAGAACAGGAATTCCAACCCGGCTGACCACCATCCACATCCTCGTATTCCCAACTGCTACACACAGGTATGGAAACTGGACATTGGAGAAGACTGATGGAGAAAAAATGGGCTCATTTGAAGTGTGGTGTTTAAGGAGAGCTCTCCAGATATCCTGGACCCCCAGAAAAAGGAGGAAGTGGGCCCCAGAGCAAACGAAGCCTGAAACACTGCTGGAGGCAAAAAATGACAAACAAGCTGTTTCACTTCGGGCACATCATGAGAAGGCAGGGTTCTTTGGAAAAGGCAATAGTGCTGGGGAAAATAGAAGTCAGCAGGAAAGGAGAACACCAAATATGAGCTGCACTGACTCTATAAAAGAAGCCGTAGGCTTGAGTCTACAAGAGCTGAGCAGGTCTATTTAGGACAGGACATTGCAGACAACACTCATAGAGTCACGAGAAGTCAGAGCTGAACCCACAACATGTGATACATACCATCCAGCTTCAGACCCTGCACTCAAGCATTTCACCCCCTACTCACACGTATTCCCCTATCCCATCCCTCCCCCGTTCCTTGGAAGCAAACCCTCTCCTTATCCCTGAGTTAAGGGATTGCTGAATTATTGATAGGAAATGTCCCTTCTCTGGGAGGTCCAGCACACACAAGCCCTCGCCTTTCAAATGCGTACTTGACCATTTAGATCTCACAGGCAGGTGTGGGCAAAGGGTGCCAGCCTACAGTAAAGACGCTGACGTTTTGGCAAGCTTAAAGAAAACAAGAAAGATGGGAGACTCAACAATGTTCATTTTCTACGTTGACTGAGGCTCATTTTCAAATCCACTATAAGGCTAGTGTCTTGCTTTTTCCAGCTCAAAACTAAGCAGCAAAAATAAGGGCTTGCCCCACAGCAGTAGGGACCTGGGGGAGGCAAAAGAGAACATTTCCAAATAACAAGGACTTTTTGCCTAGAAAGAGTCTCGCAAAGGGAGGTCAATGGATCTCTTTCACAGACGCAAGGTGAGGAAGCAGGTCAAGCAGGGGGCAAGGTGCAGATGGATGAAGTTACCTCTCAATACCCTAGAAGTCAGTAATTGTTCTACTCAGGTTCTTTTTCTACCTCACTCTCCTTGAGGCAGCTTTCAGAATGTGCCAAGCAGCAAGGGTCGAGTAAGACACCAATGCCCATTCAAACCAAATTATTTCTTCCTTCTTGACTTTATAACCCTGCCCAGGCCACTGTGGAGCCGGCCTTTGTGCAGCTTTGATCTGTAATGACAGTAAAGAAAAAAATAACTCCCCCCACCAAAAAAAAAAAAAAACCAGAAAACACCAGAATACAAGAATCGTATAAACATTGGCATGGTAGACACTCAGCTATTTCAAAACAATTTCAGTATTTCGTTAATCAGTAACTAAGACTAAGAATAAGAATAAAAACCAACAGCCAACAACGACACCTTTGATGAATCAAGTAGGAAAGAACTTATTGGTCACTAAGTGTCCAATTCAACTCACCACCAATGACCCGACAAGTAGCTGATGAAAGGAACGGCCAAGTTTAAGCTGCAGACAGACAGCCCTTCGAAAGAAATCCCACAAGAAGGCTGCCGGAATTTCCTTTTTCTTAGAAATAATGGCAATCACATTAAGTACAATAACAGAAAATCACAGTTTGGCTCCCTCATTAAAACTGGGTCACCCACAACCTGAACAGGCTCTGTGTGACCGATACCCACCCTCCACCTGGTAATCACCGCACACCTGATTAACAACCTCTAGGGATCGGTAAAACTTCCATTTAGCTCCCACCAGTGGGTTTCCAGATGTTTCTGCCCTCCCACTACCAACAGGGAGAAAATTAAAAAGACTAAAGAGGTAGTGTTTTTAATAGGGTTTTGTAATGCCTCCCCTTCACATGGGCTCAGCGCCCGTGGGCGAGCCGGCTTCTGCAGCTCCCCCACCCTCCGTGCTGTGTGCTGCTTCTCAGAAAGGCCTCGGGAAATGCACTGATATTGGTGAATATTTGTGATATTTGTTCCACCGCGTGGAAAACCCTGAGCGAGACCACAGGAGCGGGGAAGGAACAGTCTGAGGGTGGGGAGGCTGTCCCAGGGGCCCTGCCGTGCGGTGTGCCAGGTGGGGACAGGAAGGGCAGTTCCCTGAAAAGGACCGTAGGGCGTGGTGGCCTCCAAGACACCCGGTTTCAGTGAAGTCAGGAGGTGGTCCTCTTGTCTCCCGGTCTTTTTGTTTTACCGCTTGCTCTTTTCCTTCATGATAATCTTATCGTAACTCCTGTCAGGATACAACCTTAAAATCAATCCTTGCAAAGGTCCCACTTTTAGAGAATGGGATCTGGGTCCCTGCTGTCAAAGACTGGGGCCACGCTCTGCGGCTGGGTTAAAGATTTGGTTTACTTCAGAACAAGAGTCACAGAGAGAGCACGAAATAAGGAGTCGGGGGGAAGAGAGGGAGCAAGTGGTGAGAGCAGGAGAAAGCACAGAGCCTGTGGGTTTGAGGATAAAAAAAATAAGGACAAGGTGGGAGGTGGGCCATGCTGGGGCAGAGAGGAACCTTAAAGACCTCATGCCAGGCAAAGTGAGCCAGCTACAAAAGGACAAATACTGTGTGAGTCCATTCATACAAACAACCTAGAGTCGGCAAATTCTCAGAAGCAGAAAGTGGAAGAATGGTTGTCAGGCGGTGGTAGGGGTTAGTGTCTAATGGATCGGAGCTTCAGTTTGACAAGAGGAAAGAGTTCTGGAGATGGACGGTGGTGATGGCTGCACAACAGTGTGAGTGCACTTATCACCACCGGACAGTATATTTAAAAACGGTTAAAATGGCCACCTTCATGTTATACCTTACCACAATAAAAAAAAAATTGGTATGGGGTAGAGCGCAGGGGTAGTTTGGTCAGTTGTATAGAAAGCCTAGTCTAGCAAGGAGCAGATCCCATGTCACTGTCAGGTACAGGGGCCAGGGCCAAGGGGCTGAGCAGGGGGAGCCCAGCTGGACTACCAGGCCTCTCTAGGAAATGCCCTTCTCAGTGATATCTGAACTTCAGAACCTGGCATCTTCCCTGGCTAAGGGGAGGATGGGTCCCTGATTGCAAACTATCCTAAGGGCACAGCAAACAGCCCCTCTTCCTACACAGCCAGGGGGTGGTCTGGGGACACAGTAACAAATGGAGCTCCCCTTCCCTAAAGAAACCACCCCAAGAACTTCCTAGGAAAGCTGAACATAAAAGTGGGAAAGCGTTAGGGGTAAATTGTGCATAAACTCAGCCTTTCAGATTGGGAATGAAACACGCAGCGAATCTTACTGTCTGGAAGTCACTAAAACTCTGTGCAAGAGATTGGAATATGTTCTGGTACCGAGAACTCCCGCTGCAGCCGAACTCTGGAAGGCTGGGCAGAGGGTCCTCCACCATGGACTGAGCCTGCCCTACAATGCTATTGTTCAACAGGGCAACCTTCCCAGGCTTAGCTCGGGAACCACGGTGGAGGAAGGCCCAGCCTCACAAAAGGTCTGGGCTGGAGGCTCACTGTGGCATCCTGTTGGCCGCAGGCAAGCATCTTTTCTGTAGGTTATTTTTGTCTCTGGCCTTGGCTTGTTTTTGCCAGTCCTGCTCCTTGGATTGTAACATTTCTTCCCTGGTTTATTATAAACGGAGATAAATCGCCTAACAAATCTTTGTTTTTTCCTTCAAACCTCTTCAACAATGGCCAAAGTCACCGCATTACCGCTCCCCGCTAGCAGGAGGCTCACAAAATAACCGGTGTGTTCATGGAAACATATAGATCAAGAAAACAAAGGGAAAACCTTTAATTATTCAGAGGCCTCCCACTCCTGGTACTAAATTTACTTGCCTTGGTTTGATTTAAAGGGGCAGGACAACACCTGAGCAGCTACTCCAGCCACTTGGGCAGCAATTCCCGCCATCTGCATACAACGGAGGTTTGCCTCCCTTAGCATGATAAAGACGCGCACTTATGAACAGTCTTCCTTGTTGATTGGACAGTTATTTTGGGAGCACCCCTAGCGGGTACTTTATTTTGAAAGCTTCCCCCTCTACACACATATACTCAAACATCTGCACTCAACTCTCCTTCGGTTTCTTAAAATTATTGAGTCACAAAATTCTGGCATTTGAAAGCAACTCAGACATCCTCTAATAGAATCTCTTATGTTCTTAGATGCACAGGATTCTAAGAATGTTACAGGATATCTAATCTGACACCAACTCTTCCCATCAGATGTCTTATAATTCACACACAATTCTCCTTGACACCCCAGTAGTACTGTATACATACCTCCATGGGGGCTTTGCTCATTTAATGTGATTATTTCCTTTAAAAGTTTAAACTTTTATTTTTTGAAAAGGTAATATGTTCATATGGTTGGCAACTTAAAAAGTAGAATGAATATATTATCCTATCCTGTAAACACGTATTTTACCTCTGCATTACCGCTTCCCCCTAGCAGGAGGCTCCCCAAAGACAAGTAATATTAACAACATCTTAAGTGTCTTTGCTGAGATATTTTATGTATATATGCATAAGTATATTCTTTTCTGTCCTCCTTTGACACAAATGCTTTCACGCTGGTCTGCATCTGCACCATAATATATTTGTAGATCTTTCTGTAAGCTTCATTCTTTTATTCAGTGCCATGGTCTTCCATTATATGGATGTACTATAATTTGGGAACATTTTGGTTGCATCCAATTATTTTTATTACAAATAATGCTGCAAAGGATAATCTTTCTTTACACATTATTTCCTTACGATAAACTTCCTAAGTGGAATCGCTGGGTCCAAAGGTATGTGAATTTGCAATTTTTATAAAACTTGCCAAACGTCCTCCACTAATTTCTACTCTGACCAACAACTGATGAAAGTGCCTGTTTTTTTTACAGCTTCACCAACAGTATGTCTTCAAACTTTTTTCACTTTTGCTGTAGTTATTTATTTACCTGTTTCCCTGACCCCATCCCCTCATTAGAAGATGAATGCATCAAGTTTTCTCAGAACCGACATAATATCGAGGACATAATAGATTTTCAGTAAATATTTGATAGTGCTCACTTTGGCAGCACATACACTGAAATCTGTGAAGGGCCACCTGTTTTTAGAGAGTAGATTTTAAATGCTGTGTGAGATGATAAATGTGTTAACTAATTTTGTGGTAATCATTTCTCAGTATATACATGTATCAAATCATCATGTTATTTGCCTTAAACTCGTACAATGCTGTATGTCAATTATACCTCAATAAAGCTGGGGAGAGAAAAATGAATCACTCCAAAAAATAAATAAATATTTGAGAAATGAATGCATGAATGGATGGATGGATGAATTATAGGGTACTTTAAAATCAGAATTGCAAAGCATAGCTCTCATTTTCTTCATTTGGTGAGCTTGAGTGTGCTGCATTTTATTTTATTCAAGTGTAGGCCACTTATACACATACTCTGAAAGCTTTACAAATTCTTGGAGACAGAAAATTTATTCCATCCATCTTCCTTTGCCTGCCATTGCTATTGGAAAACAGAATGTTGAAGTGTTCTCTTTCATGGGTAGTTTGCTTCAAATATCTGGGAATAATTGCCTAGTTAGAGCAGAAAGTAAAGTCAAATATGTTCACCTGGTACGCACCAATCTATACCTCTCTGTCTCTGTCTCTCTGTCTGTCTCTCTCTCTTTCTGTCCCTCTGCTTATAACACACAAACACACACATACACACAGAGCTAAGGCTCTCTGACCCCTTGACTGTGGGCTGCATGCTTATTTCCAGAGACAAGAGGATGCTCCTCCCTGGTGCCCTTTGATGGGCCTTATCCGCTGTAGGTTGTCTTCTTTACAGTTGGGTTCTTCAGGAAGCAAACTCTGACCTGGAGAACGTGCAGGACATTTATCAAGGTGTGCACTTGGGATCAGCACCTGTGGAAGGAAAAGGAAAAAAAAAACAGGACTGGGAAGAAAGAGAGGTCAGATTGCAATATCATCTCATAAAAGCCTCATCCACCTCTATGGACAGTTCTAGAGCTGGGGCGGCCCTTCAGAGCTGTCTGGAGCAGGGATGAAGAGGTCAGGCTTTCAGACCCTCCATGTCAATCAGATATTAGATGTGGGCTGCCCCTGGGAAGGGGGGATGCCCTTGGGTGAGGTGGCCCTTTTCATCTGAGGTAATTCCAGCTGGAGGCCATCGGCTAATAGCACTCCCAGCAGCTGGAGGAATAAATCCTTCATTCGTGCGGGGGCGCGGGGAGGGCAGGTCTTAGTCATGCAAGTGGGTTTGCTACAAATGACGGGAGAGTTTCTCCCCAGCATCTGCCAGATGCTACTCCCACCTTTCCTTTTCTCCATTAGTGACAGACCATGGCCATACTTTAAAATGTTAATGCAAAATGGCAAGGACTGCACACCTTCCTCTCACATTCTCCAGGCTTCTGGTAGAGCACTCTCCGGGCTGCCACTGCACACGTGGCCAGCAGAGAGGTCAGTCACCAAGAACAATGGATAAACGGCAAGCAATCAAGACTCAAGTTCAAGCCCCAATCTGTGGCTGCAGCATGAAAGTGGTACCATGTCAAAAATAAACACGGTGTGGCCGTGCGGGGAAATGGTCCACACAGACATTCAGTCTCCCCATCATAAGGCTCCGAGAGTAGGAGAAAGCATCCCTGTTCTTTGAGAGTTGGCCTTTCTCAAACCAAAACCTCCTCTAAAATCGAGCTGCCCAGCCTTGGTTCTGGGCCAGGTGTGATGCCCAAGAATGGAAGACCTTAATGACAGAAACGTAGGGACAAAAACATTTGCGACTTAGACTTGACAGTAGATCTTGCCACAAGATGGCTTCCAAAATCCTAGTTTTGTTGTTGTTTTTATTGCTGTTACTATTGTCAGAACCACGTTCTGATCTGGAGCTTCATGATCTAGGGAATCTGTACTGAAAGCCCGTGGGCACCCAGAAGCAGCCCGGAGGCCTGCGAGGGTTCCGTGAGGGGAGTTAAAGGGCTCGGGGTCATCTCCCTTTTCCTCCATCTGTGGATGACCTCACAGTTTTTTACCTCACTCCCCACCCATGAAACTAAGCCTCCTCTCGTGACGTGTAAATTTAAAACACCACACAAGGCCTTGGGACTCCTTTCCTGGAAAGAAAATTAAAGAAGAGATCATGTAGTGAGGACCCAAACAGTTTGAGTTGGACCCTGTAGGAATGTGCTAGGACTGCCCTAAGCCTGGATGGCATACACCACAGAAACGTACTTTCTTGTAATGTGGGAGCCATGTCACGTTGTCCCCGGGGTTGGCTTCTCCTGTGGCCTTTCCCTTCGGCCTGCAGACGGCCCCCTTCTTGCTGTGTCTTCACCTGCTCTTTCCTCCGTCTGCATCCTGATCTCCTCTCCTTATAAGGACACCAGTCATGCTGGACGAGGGCCCACTCTAAAGCCTTTACCTTTTCTTAAACCCTCAGTGCCTGAAGGGTAGGGGAGGAACGCCCTGGTGAGACGGTAGAAGGTGCACTCAGGCCGACTATGGCAATGAGTACAGACGAATTCACTTTCCAAGAGCAACAGCTAATGGCCTGTGCCTCTGTGCCCAGCAGAGACGGCAAAGCAGCTCTGTGACATCTGTTATCTCACAAAATACGCTACTTCAACACGCTGCCCCTAACCCTTTCTAACTGTAACTGTTCTTGCTAAAGGCACACGTCTTAACCAAAGTTTGGGTTGCTGTTATTTTTTATATTGATGAATGAGACCTTACCTATGAAATATATTATCGGAAAAAATTAACACTTTCATATAATTACTTCTTTAAAGGCTCTACCTCCAAATACAGTCACATTCTGAGGTACTGGGTGTTTGGGCTTTAGCATACGAATTCCGAGAGTAGGAGAAAGTGTCCCACCATCCTTTGAGAGGTGGTCTTTCTCCAAACAAACACTCCTCTAAAATCAGGCTGTCTGACCTAGGAGGGACACAACTTGCCCCCCCTACTCCAATGCCAGGGTGGCTGCCTCATCCACACCCTTCTCCAGCCTGACCCCATCTCCCTGTTTTCCAGGGTCTCCAAAATTTGTAAAGGGCCAGACTAAATATTTTGCACTCTGTCCCCTCTATTTAACGCTGCCATTGAAGCATCAAAGAAGCTATAGACTATATGTGAATAGCTGGGTGCTCCGGTGTCCCAATAAAGCAATTCATGGACACCACAATTTCAACTCCGTATAATTTTCACAAGTCACAAAATATTACTTTGACTTTTTAAAACCATTTTTAAAATGTAAAAACCATTCTTGGCTCATAGATCCTACAGAAACAGATGATGGGCCCGAACGTTTTGGCTGGAGGGCCGTGGCTGGACCATCTCCTGTCTGTTCTCTCGTCATGCACATCACGGTCCTTGAGCACATCCTGTGCTGCCTCTCTCTCGGGACTCACTCCGTTCACTCCCCACCAGGCTCAGAAAGGTCATTTCTAACACATAGACCATTTCATTCCTACGAGTTCCGGTGCCAGCTGTTAGATCAGAAATTATTTAGGCCTAATACTCCATCTGGATTAAAAACGTACCTATTTCTCACTGTTGTAGAACCGAGATGACTATGGCTCACATTTGACAACTAAATAACTGGTTTCATGCACTTTTTTATAGAGGCTGGCCTCCAGGGCTTTCTAAGCGCTCTGCACTGTGCTAAGCGCTCTGCAGAACCACTAAGTCTGCACAGGAGCTCCATGAGAAAACCATTATTACTACCTCTATTTTGCACGTAAAAAAGCTGGGCTCATTAAAGTTAAGTAAATGTCTCACGGTCACACAATTAGTAAGACATAAAGGCAACTTTGAGACCAAGACTGTCCTCAAATCCGGACTCGGCCAGTAATGCCACACTGCTTCCAAACATGACATTTCCCCTTGGGGACTGTGCATCATAACACTGGGGTGTCCGAGCACAAGAACCCTGTGGCAGAGACACCAAGGTACCCACCTGATATCCACTCTCCCCTTCTTTCTTACTAATAGAACCCCAATTCTATTTGTGGGCGATGGTATTTCCAGCCAGAAGGACACATTTGCCAGCCTCCCCTAACCAACAAGATGCAAGCAGAAGTCACAAGAGGGTGCTTCTAAGTTCTTTAAAGAGAATGACTCAGCTGGCTAGTGCCCTCTCCCCTTCTTCCTGCCTGGGATACAGACCTGATGGCTGGTGCCTTGGCAACTACCTTGAACTCCTGTGACAATAAATGAAGGATCACACTGTAAGAATAGACAGAGCAGATTTCCAGGAACCCATGCCTCTGTTCAGTCCTCGCTGTCTCACCTCAGGAACTCTGTAGGTAAAAGACATAAATAAATAAAATCTTTATAATTGTTCAAGCCATGTAGAGGAAAAACCTACAGTTTTTTTTCCCAATGTCAAGAACAGCCCGGCTCCTCCCCACTGTGTTTTCCTGTGTCTCTTCCTCACTACTCACACGGCACACTTCTCTTCTAACACTTCCGATCACCAAATGTGTGCACATTTTTCCCCACAAATAACTCTCTGTGACACCAGCCAGGTATTCTCCTTTTTAATAAAACTCTGACCCTCTCTACCTGGAGAGAGCATCATATCCCACAGGTGAAGGGCTCAGTCCCATGAGACTGCCCCCACCTACTTCAGATGTCAGTTGCAAGTCGCAGGTCCCCAGGTCACCTATAACTTCCGTCCAGTGTGTCTACAAACCAGAGGTTCCCATGACCCGCTCCTCGGTTTCAATTAATTTGCTAGAGTGGCTCACAAAACTGAAGGAGACACTTACTTTCATTCACCAGTTTGTTAAAGGAGAACACAGATGAACAGTCAGATGAAATGATACATGAAATGAGGTTGGGGAGGGCCCTGAGCATTGGAGCTTATCCCAGAGTAGTTGGGGGGTGGGGGGTGTCCCCTTCCTGGAGTGGAGGTGTTCACCAATGCAGAAACTGTCTAAACCCTGTACGTTTGGGATTTTATGAAGTCTTCACCGTATGGACAAAATATATTATTAACTCCATTTCTGGTCTTTCTCCATTCTCCAGAGAATGGGGCTGAAAATTCCGAGCTTCTAACCACAGCTTGGCCTTTCCAGTGACCAGTCCTCATCCAGAAACCATCCAGCAGGTGCACCCATAGTCCCCTCGTTGGAACAAAAGACCCTTCTATCATCCAAAGAAATGACAAGGCTTCAGAAGTAATGTGTCAGGAACCCAGGGCAGAGGCTACTATAGATTTTCTGTTATCCCACCAGCCACCATGTTTCAGGTCTCTATTACTCATGGCCAAACTCCTACCTATATGAGCCCTCTCTAACTCTCACTCCCATGCTATACTCAGAGGACTCACTCTTTAGCATCCCTCTCTACCAGCCTTCTTGCTTAAGAAGCATTGGAGAGCCAAGCTGACTGTCCTGTGCCCCGAAATGTGCCATGATGTGGACTCCTCAGCCCTGCCTGTCAGCAGAGGGTGGTCAGGTCTGTGTTCACTGGCTCCTGCCTAGGACTGAGAATTTGTTACCTAGTAACTACCTGGCAACCTGGACACTGACTCCAGACTCCTGGCATGTGCCGACTTCTCATCTTCTGGCCTCCCTAAAAGAGTAGTGGAGGTCAAAATAGCCCAATGGTTAGGGTCTGTCATTACTGCCTTGTTCTTTTTTTTTAGATTTTTTTTAACAAATCAATGTATCTCTTTTTTTTAAGGGTTTATTTATTTACTTTTAGAGAGGGAAGGGAGGGAGAAAGAGAGAGAGAGAGAGAGAAACATCAATGTGTGGTTGCTGGGGGCCATGGCCTGCAACCCAGGCATGTGCCCTGACTGGAAATCAAACCTGCGACACTTGGGTTCGCAGCCCACGCTGAATCCACTGAGCTACGCCAGGCAGGGCAGATTTTTTCTTTATTTAATTTTAGACGGGGGGAAGGGAGGGAGAACATGAGGGAGAGAAACATTAATATGTGGTTGCCTCTCACGTGCCCCCTACTGGAGACCTGGCCCTAGACCCAGGCATGTGCCCTGACTGGGAATCGAACCAGTGACCCTTTGGTTCACAGGTCGGCACTCAATCCACTGAGCCACACCAGCCAAGGCAGCTCTTACAAGGTCCTTTACAGCTGACAAAGCATGTTCGTGAGTGATATTTTTTTGATTGTCACAACTTTGGCCAATGAACAGTGAGGGTATTGGCATGTGTCCCCATTTTCAAGTTCAGGAAAGTGGAACTTGGACAGGCTAAGTTATTTTCCCAAGGCACAGAGCCAGGATACAAACTCAGCCCTTTCAGTTCAAGGTCCCCAGTCTTTCCAATACGCCAATGCTTCCAAAAGACTTCTTAGATGCCCCTGAGAGAAGCCTGAGGCAGCCCAGTTCAGGCAACCTCCTTTGAAGCAAATTTGACTGGCTACCAACTACCTGTCTCTACCTGATATTTGAATTACTCATCATCTTGCAAAGATTGACCCACTCACCTGAATTAAATGAATGACTGCATGGCATTCAGAAAATCCGTTAAATCAACACCATCTGTAACCACTGCACACGTACTCTCTATAATAGGCAATGTTGACGTGAACAACACTGATAGTTCTGTAAACATCCAACAGATGAATCACTTCCGTGAGAACAATGGCAGTTGTCTCGCTGATGCCCGGAGTATGGTGGAAGACAGTGACAAGCGAGGCTGAGGAGATGCTAGCACGGAGAGAAGATACGATGCAAAGTTGGCACTTCCCAATTAGTCAGGGGAGGCTTCTTGGGAAGGCAGTGTCAGATGCTGTTTCATCCAGGAATGAAACGAGTTCAGGAAGATAAGTGCCAGTTCAAACAGAGGCAGAAATGGAAGAATAATAATCAGAGCTAACACTCTACTTGCAAGATACTAGATGACAGTTCTTAAGTATGGGAAACAGAAATTGGCTCTGCCTGATGTGAGCACTAAGGGAATTTGCTGAAAAGATACTGAGGAAATTGCATAACTGGCAAGAATTCTGGAGGACCCGGCTCTGAAGATGGACAGGAACAAAGAGTGCTAGGCAGCCAAAACCACTCAGAACCCCACCACTCAACTAGACCGGCACTGGGCACAGAATATCAGTTATTTTTACAATAATGCTGGCTAACAGATGACCACAAACACACAGTAGCATATGGTAATTAGTGTTTGTTGCTCATGTGCTTGGGGTCACTCAGAGGCTGGTAGGCAGCTCCGCAGTCTTGACCAGGCCAATCACGAGTCTCCAGGTTGGCTAGCTATTGGCTTTTCTAGGCTGACCTCAGCTGGGATGACTGGGTTGACTTACATGGATGAAAGTCAGGGGCTGTATGGACAGTAACCTCACAGGGTGATCTGACTGTAACTTCCTAACTGGGCAGGTCATCATGGATAGCCATGCCTCAGGCCTACAACTTCTTTAGTGGAAGGTTTTAAGCCAGCCCTGTCCATTGGGCTTGTGCATCTAGGTTACCACACCTTTGGAATGCCAGAAGTAATATCCCTTGAAAGGGGTAGTAACCCTCAAGAGGGCGCATCATCTTGTTAACACTCCTGTAATCCAATCCATGCCTTAACGTCTCCAATCTTCCTTAATTTCTAGTGCACAGAAGAAGCAGCAAAAACTGTTATTCTCCCAGAGCACTTGAGATCCCCTGCTCCCCGCCATATGCTATCAGTTTGGTTCAAATAAATGCTTATAAAAATTCTCTATGGGTATGGACATGTCTTTTTTCCTTTTCTTTTATTGTATTTATTTATTCATTTATTTTTAGAGAGAAGGGAAGGGAGGGGGAAAGACAGGGAGAAAAACATCTATGTGTGAGAGAAACATCAGTCAATTGCCTCTCGCACACCCCCAATTGAGGACCTGGTCTGCAACCCAGGCTTGCGCCCTGACTGGGAATTGAACCTGTGACCCGTCAGTTCAC
Organism: Phyllostomus discolor; assembly: GCF_004126475.2. Lineage (NCBI taxonomy): Eukaryota > Metazoa > Chordata > Mammalia > Chiroptera > Phyllostomidae > Phyllostomus > Phyllostomus discolor. The sequence goes on along the minus strand of NC_040909.2, from coordinate 15,826,784 downwards.
AGGCTGGCACTCAACCCACTGAGCCACACCATCCAGGGCGGGTGTGGACATTTCTTACGTCAATACTCAGCTCTGCACCACGTGTCTCTCATGCCCCAGCATGTCTGGACCAGGCAGGTTCTCCTGGTGAAAGCAGAGGAGCAAAGGAAGTGCATGGGCATACCTGCCTCCGGAGGCCTAGGCTTAGAACGGGCAACACCATCACCTTGTTGGCCACAGCAAGTCACAAGGCCAGCCTTGGTTTAAGGAGTGAAGAAACGGACTCTGCCTCACTAGCAAGGGGACTGCAAAACCACACAACTAAGGGCCTCATACTAAGAGCTACACCTTGGGACCATTGATGTAGTCACTCTACCACACGCAGGAAGCCGCCTCTAACATCCCTGCCCCTTCTGCCCTAAAACCGTGCGTGGCTTCCATTGCTGCCGCCGCCGCCCATGTGGATTCTCCGTGCCTCTCTGCACCCCAGCTCCAGATTCACGGTTCCGGGCAAGTGTCTCAGGACAGTTGGGACTATGATGGAGTTGTACACAAAAGGCACCGAAAACACAGGAAAGCAAGTATCTCAGACTGTTTTCACTTCATTAGGAGAAGATGGGTTCTGCCTAAGACCTATAAGGTGGGGAATACCCCAAACATATAAAAGAAGTTCAGACTCCAAATAACCCCAAATCTGACATTTGTTCTCTGAAACCACCCAATGTCTACTGGGGTGTATTACAAAATGTCCCCAATTCCTCACCCCTTTTGGATCTATGTTCTTTACCATATAGCTTGCCGTGGCCTCCCTCCATGGGCACAGTGACCTGCCTCTCTCTTTGATACTAGACTCAGGCATTCATGTGATTCACGTGCTCACAGTGGCCCACTGGATCTTAGCAGATGTACCATAGCAGAGGCTCGCAAGGGGTGTGCACACTGGGGCTTGTTCTCTTGTACCTCTGCCACCACCGTGAGAACATGACCACGTTAGCCTGATAGAGAATGAGAGACATGTGGGCCAGAGCAGAAGGTCTGCTGTTGTTTCAGCCTAGATCAGCCAGCTGACAGCTAGGCAAGCCACAGCCATGTGAGCAAGCCCAACCCGGATCAGCAAAACCATCTAGTCCACCCCTAGCAGATCCAAACACATGAGCAACAAATGCTGATCATGACGTGCTCCTAAGGTGTGGTGGCCATTGTTACCAAGCATTATTGAGACAATGGATAACTGATACAGTCTGCCAGCCGTTTGCATGTAAATAGGCTCATTTCATTCTCAACCTGCAAGTTAGATATCAGAATTTTTATTAGCATGGAGAGATTAGGTCAACTGTCTAAGGTTACCCAAGCCAGAATTGATAGTGGTTTTCCTACAACAGAAGCTACTCCCTGAATAATGTTCCCCTGCAACATAGTTAGAAAGAAGTGAGTTCATGACCCTGACCTGAACTTGTGGGACAGAGCCTTTCCTCACCTTGCCTGGGCCAACAGGCACTCTAAAATGAGCCAGGAAACTTGGACAATCACCAAGAAACTATTTCAAGACGAATTCCACCAGTGTAAACCCTGGGAACAATGCAAGGTTATTCCCTGTCTTAGAAAGTTCTTGAAATAACGGAACCACCAAGGACCTAGAAATACTAAAGTTATTTATGGTTTCACCTAGTAACTGGCTTAGCCATCATAGCATTTGGTCTGCCCCCCATTCTTAAAGGGCTAAAAGGGTCCTAGCTCCACAGAAGCTACTACCATAGATCCAGTGTATTATGACAACAACTATCAGAATGCCCAGCACACAGTAGGTGGTCATACATATTGGGCCCTTCCATTGCCCTCTCATACTTCATATTTAAGGAACCATGTCAGCAAGCCTTTTTATTTTTGCAAATCACAGCTCTTGGGGCCTGACAGAATGCAAGTTATGTACTGGTTCAACTATAGGCCTGCTGTATGCTAGATGCCAAGAATACAGACATGTGGAACTGACTTGAGAAATCTACTGGGAAACAAAAGTTCTTAGGACCAGACTTCAATACTAATGGAAGGTAACATCACCACAGTACCAAGTGAGCTATTACAAGCACCACATTTGGAAAAAAATAATGAATATGTTAAATTTATGTTATGTTAAAAGGTGATTTTTATTCATTCAATCTCTATTGAAAGATGTAATGACTGATTTTCAATGTTAATTTTCTACATTATGAATATATTGTAAACTTTCTCTTTTAATACATACAAGCCAGAATCTATATTAGCTTTGTTATCCATCTACTTTTGCCCAATTTCACAGAACTATAAAAATCCCACTCTACAGCTAAATATATAAACTTCCCAATAACATAAAAGCTAAATTTGTTCATTCATTTAAGCTCTAATAAAATTATTATTTTAGTGCCTGGAAGATAAATAAGCTTAAAAGGCAAAGGATATCTTTTTCCAAGCAGCTCTTGTCTGCCATGCCACATTTTGAGGAAGCATTGGCAGCAAGTTCAAGGAAAACATGTGGAGGCCAAATCTAGACAAAGAGCTGCTATAATAACAAAGTGTAATTGCCAGAAGGCCTTTACATTGTTGCATACATGCACCAGCCAGCACGTAACAGTAAGACCCCGATGTAGGATCTCTGTCATCTCATTCCAGGGGTAATTCTACAACCCTCTGAAGAGCTGTCTAACTTCATTCTGGCTCTCCAAGTCTCTCCTTTGAAGATGGAGCTCTGTCCGCCCAGGCATGTGTTTCCCACAGAAACCCTGTTAGAGAGATCCATGGATTAGCATCCACAGGACCCGTCCTTCATCAGAATAGCCAGCGCTGAGCAGCAAGAAGGGGAGTTTGGAGGGAAAGGGGCAGGATATGCTAAGTTTGAATTAAGGAGAAGTTCTGAGGAGGAAGGACAGTAAGCATGGGGACAGCTGGGCAGGCAGAGCAGGCCTGCATGTGGTTCCACCCATCGGCCGGTGATGCGGCCACAGGTAGCAGAAGAGTCCTGATTGTCCAGGAAGTGGGAACTGGGGTGAGAATGAGACCGTGTCCAGCATAGCACAGAAGGTCCGTAAGTGGCTGTGCAATGACTGGCTCATTTTACTGCATTGGACTAACGAACCATTTTGGCTCTGGTTACTCTGCCCATAAGATGAAAATTCACAAAGTCAAAATTATCCTTCAAAATATGTCAAACTGCCCACAATGTCTAGACATGTTTTTCTCTTGCATCTTGATAACAAGACTTGTACCCACACACTGGTGTCCCTCACCAAGCCCAGCGGAGGCAGGTGTGCCTCCAGCAACGGATGGAACCTATGACTAGAATTTCTTTGAATAAGTGCCAGACAGAGCAGCTGGCTTGTGTTAGAAGTCATGCTGTAAGAAATAATACATGACCTTGAAACACCAAAAACACTCACTGTAGTAAGAGGCACACATTGTAAGTGGCACATGTGAACTCGGGCCAGGTAGCAGAAAGCAGGTTTACCTCCATGGCAGTACCCCCAGCCTGGGACAGAAACTCACAGCAGAATATACACTGCATAGTCCACACTACGTAAACGACCTATTCTCCTTTCACAGGGAGTGGCAGAGTTAATACGTGAGTTCATACATTTGAATTTGCATAAATTAAATTGGCATACGATGCCATTGGACTGTGCTTTATAATTTGCCAGGACCTGTGCTGTTTAGTAGCCATTGAGAATTGGGATATGCTGTAAGTATAAAATGCACACTGGGTTTCAAAGACTTTGTATACAAAAAATGTAAAATACCTCATTTTGAAATTACAGTATTTTAGGTGCATTGGATTAAACTTATCTTGCTAAAATTAATTTCCCCAGTTTCTTCTTACTTTGCTTGAACATGGCTGCTGGAAAATTTTAAATGATATGTGGCTCCTATAACATTTCCTTTAGACGGCACTGGCTTTGACAAAAGGCCTGCACTTAGTTCAGAATTATCCTACATTGAGACTTTGAATTGCTAACACGTATTAAACCTGATAAAATTAATTTATAACTTTCCCTTCTCTTTAATTATCCTACCAAATTTTAGAAAGCATTGGCCCAAACTATTGTCTACCTTTAAGCTGATAATCCAGGACTAATCAATTTTGTTTTAGCAGGACTGAGTCAGATCCCAGTAGCCAGCTGTAAACCTATAGCATTCATGCATCATATAATCCCTGCTGCTCTTCAAATCTAAATTCTTATAATTCATTTTAATTCCTCTTGTGTTTTGCTAGATATAAAACAGTGTGTTCATGTACGTGGAAATTGCATTTGTTCCAACATTTTATTATTAAAGAAATCAGAAACACACAATTAACATGCATACAACAGGAAGAGGAAAGACCAAGGCATTAAACTAATAGTGTCATTAGACGTGGAGGGAGTTGGATCCAAACCATAGGTTGGTCCCTCCTTGCATTGTCTCATTGTTTAAATAGAAGGTATACAGAGTATTACATGCAACAAGGAGGAGATGCTAGAAAACGCATTGGGTAGATGCTAAATGCTAACTCCTCCATCCAAAAGAAAGCGTCTTCTGTCTTCATTATTGTACTTTTCAACATGCAAAGAAAGGGCTTCTCGTTGATAATGTAAATTAAATTTATCTCCTGGATATAAATTAATTGAAAAAATATTGAGTGGATAAAATAAGTAGTTCATAAGACAACCTTAACCTTGCTGAACAACTTCTATAATCATTCCATTTTTCATGTTTTTATTAAATTTTTTATGTGATACAATAATAGATTTGTCTATCCACTGTCTTGTATTAATTAAGATAAATTCATTAAAAGTTTTCGACCTCCTAAATACAAAGTAGAAACTACTGTCTTTGAGAGGGAGGATACCACTAAAGGCCATTGGTAGGAAAAGTACAAGTTCTACCAAAAAAAAAGAGTTGCAGGTGGCAGTTGAGTCAGCTATGCCACCACCACGATAAAATAGTGTCCAAGTCCCCTTGTCCTCAACATGGCCTTTTCCAAAAGATAACTTTTCATTACAAATTTCCCCACTATAGAAGGTAACATCAGTGTTCCCCCAGGTCCCTTCAGAAAAGATCCATTTTTACCATTTTACATTCCTGCCTTCAGCACTTTTTTCCCAACAGGCAGCACTTGAATATGTGTTTTGAAAGATGAGCCACATGCACAGAAAGTTGAAAGTGCCTGGGAATTTATGTCCCCATTTGGGGCCCTTAACCAATGACTCCTGGGTGTGGGAGCCTTGGCTGGGAAGAGCACTCCCTCCCTGCAAGATGAGCCTGAACTCCAATATTGCACAGTTGCATTGCCTCTTCTCTCTCCTTGGCCTTTATTCTCCCTTCCTTGCTGGATTCTCCTTGAAGCATTTCCTTAACACATCATTCAGGACCCAGGCCCACAGCTCAGGGTCTGCCTTTGGAAAACCTAACCTGAGATACTCATCCACCCGGGCCTTCTCACCACAGCAAGACGTAAAGTCCTAAACTAATTCTCCACTGATCCCAGTATTCAACCTAAACTCCACTGCATACTGAAGTACTTACACAATTCCCCAAAGTCAATCTCCATTATCCCGCCTTCTTGCCTCTGTGTCTGTTGTCCTTGCCATATAGAATTATCTGAACTCTCTCCTTTCCAAACTGACCTTCCTTGGCTCTGCCAGGCTGTCAATCAGTCTGCTGTTTTCTCATGGTCCTGGGTACACATTGCTAGTAGGACACCCAAATGGCTCTGAAGCTATACTGCTTGGGTTCAACTCCTGGCTCTGCTACTTACAACTTGGTGACCTCAAGCAAGTTACTCCATGTCTCTTTTACTCTCTTTTCACCTCTATAAAGTGGATATAAAATTCAAACCTACTTTTGAGAATTCCTGTGAAAATGAATGAGATCGTTTTACATGCAAAGCACTTACAGATGGCTAGTTCAGAGTAAATGTTAGCTGGCTTTCTGCATTGTGCTATTTGTTTGTGAGTCTGTTTTCCTTCCTAGTACCTCAAGGGCAAAAGTCATATCATATTCATCTCAATACAGGTCTGTTAAATAAGTAAACACGCTCCATCAAAGATCATTCCTCTTGAAAAGAATAGCGCTTTAAATTGTTCGTGTTGAATCCCTCAGGACTCCATTATTTGCATATTACCTTCATGATTTTTTCCTCACAGCCTGGACTATTATTTACTAATTATGTTTCTTTAACTTTATATCAAAACAATATAAGTGGACAAACAAGACAGAAACAAACTCACAGATAAAGAGAACAGATTAATGGTTGCCAAATGGGAAGGGGTCGGGAGAGTAGGTTAAAATGGTCAATGAATTAAGTACAAATTGCCAGTTATGAAAACAGTTTCAAGCATGGAAAATACAGTGTAGGAAATATAGTCAAAAACATTGTCATAACTACATATGGTATCAGATAGGTACTAGACTTAACTAGGGTGATAACTTTGTAAGTTATATAAATGTCTAGTCACAACACTGTATTCCTGAAACTAGTATAATACTGATGTTAATTGTAATTAAAAAATAAAATTTTTTAAAAGGAGTAACCAGGTATAAAAGTCTCCTGTTAAACAGTTAAATAGCTGGACAAGGATTTGAACCCTGGTCTCATTCTGGGGCCTTACATTAAGCAACTTTATTGACTATTATTATTATTATTTTGAGTGAAAAAGTAAGATCTCATTAGGGGTGTAAAAAACGTTGACTTTACATCAACCTTTTTTTAACTTGGCTTTATGCTAAGAAATAGACTATATTAAGTCACAGGTTTAATATGTTGTGATTTATTCTAATACTCATCAAAATAAATATATAACCCCTAAAATGAAATCTGTTCATCTGTATAGCTTCCCAAATAATTTCATACATCCCTACTGGTATCTTCATCTCAGGTTGGTAAACTGTGTCACAAAATTGGCAACCAGGCAATAGGTGCCTTTGACTGTACGTGAAGTTTAGGTAAATAGCAGAACAGTAAGTCAATTAACAAGACCCTCAGCATAGATAGTTCTCTGTTGCGCGCTTATATGAACTCCCTCACGGATCTTTGACAATCAGCTTCTTTTAGCTCAGTTCTCAGGCACAGAAGAAATGGTACACATTCTGCTTCATCTAGCAAAGGAGGGCCTCTCCACTCCAAACAATTAAAACTAAGTCAAAGCACAGGTACATGGGCCTCAGGTGAGGCACTGGAGTACATGAGCCCACACTTCCTCCTGCCTTATCTGAACATGTTTCCTGTAGGTGATAAGTTTAAAACTAGAGAAAGAAAGAATTTAACAGACAGGGAAAGGAAAATCACCCATTAACCAGGACCAGGCCTGGTGAAGATTAAATATAGAAGGACATAGGCCCCCACCCCACCCTACATTTTTGGAATGTTCATGAGGGGTGCACCATAAGCTGGTCTTTTCATTGCTGTAAGATGACCACACATCCTAGTATTTACCCAAGGTCCCAAGAAAAATTCCAGGAAAGTTTCCCTGGGGTTTTCTTACAACCACCACCTTGCAAAGCCCGCTATGTGAGCTGTAAAGTGTGGAGTTTAATATCCCCACCAGGTTCAGGGTTTCAGGGGGAGTTGAAGAAGTTGGCCTGAAGGAGGTAGTCATACCCTTACTTCCCATGTTGTAGTCCTGGGAACAGCAGCACTGGCATTGCCGGGGGGGTTGGTAGGATTTCAGAGTGCCAGGCCTCACGCCAGGCCTACCGAATCAGAATCTGATGAGTATACACATTGAAGTTTGATGTGGCCTTATTATCCTTTCTGCCATTTTGTTCAGTTACAATCACATAATCCCTGGGTCCTTGGCTTGTTCCCTTTCAGGCAGGCCTCCCTAGCACCTGTCAACTGCCTTTAGCAAAAGGCTGATTAAACGTATCCTGTGCTCTCATTGCCAAAGTCTTTCTTGCCTTGTGGCCCTTGCATGTGCTCCTTGTTCTGCCTCAAGAACTCTCCACCTTGCCAACACCAACTCTTCTATCAAGTATCAGTTGTAACATCACTTCCTCAGAGACGCTTTTCCTGTCATTCACTCTAATGGAGATCCCCTATCATTCTCTCTTGTGGCCAGGAGTTCTTTCCCTTCTATCGGTCATTATAATTTGTCATTATAAATGAGTTGTCTTCCGTATCAGATTGCTCAAGGAAGCACCGTTATGTTTGCTCACTTCTGTACACCCAGCACCTGCACAATCCTGAATCAGACAGGTGCCCCACAAATACTGCTTGAATGAATAAATAATTGAAGCCAGGTTCTTTACTGCATGATTCTTAGATATTAATGAACATCATCAAGTCTCTATGAGAATAATAAAGTATGCAGTGTTTCCCAAACTAATTTGTCTCTCTGCAGAAAACCTATTCATGTCCAAGGGAACAGGGAACTGCGGAACCTAGTTTGGAAAATCCTAGGCTAAGTAAAGTGGGAGAAGAGAGTTCCTTGGAAGTCAGAAATCTAGGGAAGATTTTGAAAAAATGAATACTCACTTTTAGAGGTCCTTAGAAAAGCAGCACTATGAAAAATTACACTGGTTCTCATTATAATTGTGTAGATCTGCCCAAACATGTTGTGAAGATTCATCCATCAATGAAGATGACCAGAGGAACATGAACCATCAATAGAAGAATAAAAGAGGACATGAATTCTTGGCTGCCACCACTATAAAAAAGCATCATTTCTGGAAAGTCTACATTGCAATCATTCAGAAATTAATTTGCTGAGTCATATTTCCCATTGTGGCCAGCACTGGTGATTCGATCACTGCGCAGTGCGGTATAATAGAATTACCCATCAAAGCGTCACTAAAAGGGCCGGAGCATATTACCACTGAAGAGGTCACAAAGTGAAGGGGTTCTGGTTACGATTGCTGGATAGCAAATCATCCAAAAATACAGTGACTTACAACAGCAGTTATCATTTGTTTTGCCCATGCATCTGTAATTTATGTAGGATTCAGTGAGGAAGGCCCATCTCTGTTTCACGTGGCCTCGGTCTGAGCAGTCTGAGCATGGCCTGGACAATTTCTTTTAAGGCAGCTCACTTCTATGATTGGCAAGTTGGAACAGTGCTGGGAGCTCTACCAGGACTGTGAGTCCAGGCCTTGACCATGGGATGCTGGGGCTCTCTCGCAGCATGGTGGCTGGCTTCCGAAAGAACCATGAAGCTGCATGTCCTTTTCTAACCTAGCCTTGGGAATTACAAAGCACCGCTCTTGCCTTCTACGGACAGAAGCAATTACAAGCCCACTCGGATTTAAAGGGAAGGGAATTAGCCTCCACTTTGTAGCAAGGGAGTGGCAAGATTCTTGGAGAGCATATAGGATGAGAGAGTTTGTTGCAGCCATTTTTTTTTTCCAAAACAAAAAACTGCTACAGTAGAAAAGATGTAGAAAAAGAAAAAAATTAAAGAAAAAACCTGTTAAAAAATGAAACTCTTCTGTGAATCTTTCTTATGAAGGGAGGAAAGATAAATGTCAACAGGTATCAAAACAGAGAAGGGGGTTGGTCCCTAAAAATGTAAGACTTGACACAGGTAAACCCACAGAGGTGTGATGAAAGCACTGAGAACACACTTGCCCTAGCGAGCTATGGACTTGATGAAGGTTCAGTAGTCCTTGCGTCAGGAAACATGAAATAGGTTAAGGTGCTGGCCAGGTCAAACAAAAACTACACAAAACGAGTCCTACCTACAGAAAATCCACAGGGCTGGCCAGCGCAGGTGATTCAAAGACACAGAGTTTCACATACATCTCTGATTTTCTAGGAGAGCCCCAATTTTAAAAATTTTGTCACCGTGACAATTCTGATCTGAGCCTTGAAAGATAAGTAGGATTTAAATAGCCTGCCAAGCAAGACAACCAAACAATAAACCACAAGGAGTGGGAAAAGAAGCAATGGAAAAAAGTGACCTTTCTTCCCTTTCCTTCCTCTGCTCAAAGTGTCAGAAAACACATGCTTGGTGAAAGCTTCCAACACAGAGTAGGCCCCGAATAAATATTTACAAACACTAAAGATTTTACTCTTCTCAGGCCACCACAGGACTGAAAGTGTCTACCTTATACAGTCATTCCTTTGGCTAAATGTGGCAGCACAGGGAGACACCTTTCAGACCTCTCAGATCCAGCTGTTAATGTCTTTAGCGTCTGCTTCCACTTTCAGGCCTATGCTGTACTCTTCTCAGGGCAGCCCCCTGGCAACAACTGAGCAGACAGTGGTACAGGATCCAATCATTGCCACCCAGCCCAGGAGCGCCCCCTCCCGCGAGCGCGTGCACACGCACGAGAAGGGACTGGCTTTGCTCCGGAGTTCCCCATTGGGCTGGTAGAGGCTGTAACAGGGCTGTCCCATGGTCTGATGACTTCCCCTGCAGATCGTACTTCAGATTCTTTCCTTTCGTAGATGTAACTCCCCGATCAACGTTTGTGTTCTTCATTTCATCTCAGCAACCGCTTCCTCCAGAACCCTACCGGCAACAGCAGTATCCTCAAGGGTTCTCCATGAAAAGCCAGTATCCCAGCACCGTGAGCCGTTCCCCAACCCGGCCCTGAGCGTCTCAGGTGGCACCATGGGAGTGGAACGCGGCCCAGGAGCATTTTCAAAGAGGGAGAGGATACATAGGAGAAGCTTGGACTATTTTTATGGCGTCATGTTGCACTAGTGGCTAAGAAAGAATACTGTTGTTATATTCATCTTCAAGGCAATCTCTTCGGGGGTTCTGAGCGACTCCCACCCATGCCAAACAAACACCACTATGCAAAGAGATTTTCTTTGGTCTGCAGATTTTCCAGTGACGAATCTACCAGTGATCTAACCAGCTACTCAATACAGGGTGGGGCAAAAGTAGCTTTACAGTTCTCCATATAGAAAATAATACTAATTAATATGAAATAATATAAGAATAAACTCTGTGTTCTGTGTACTCACAACTGTAAACCTACCTTTGCTCCACCCTGTATATATATTTTTTTCTCTATTTCATGTCTTCTTCTACTTCACAGCTTTTTGCTATTTTCTGCTTGCTTGTGGCAATTCCTGCTTCATGCTCTTCTGTGTCTTTTCAAATCCTGCTCTGGTTTCTCTGCTTTGCCTTTGCAGGTGCTGTTTGCAAAGGTAAGAGGGCAGGCCCCTTCTGCTGACCCCCCACGTCCACCACAGCTGTGGCAGAGAGTTCCAGCAGGCTGACTTCCCCACCACAGCAACTTGCTGAGGTGTGGCAGGTACAACCCAGAGCAGTGAAGGGATGTCCTAGAAGTAGTAACCCTCAACTCATGTGGTTAGGACTCATTGTGACAGGGGTTGTTAGTTATTGTGATAGGCGCTCAGTGACTAAGTATCTGGCTTGCATGTCCTCCAGGGGGACAATTTCTAAATGAGTCGCACGTGGTTTTTCAAAAGGCTCCAGCTGGGTTGAGCCCCGGTTGGCTATAGTGCTAACCACTCACTAACTGTTTAGTAGGTTTTCTCTTCTGCATGTCCCACTTTCCTGAATCTCTGCTTGTGATCCCTGGAACTACCTTGTATATTAGTCAGGGTTCTCCAGAGAAACAGAACCAATAGGATAGATAATAGGTGGATGGATGAATGGATATAATTCAGTCAGATTCCAAGGGCCTGAGAGCCAGGGAAGCGGGTAGTGGAATACCCAGTCCAAAGCCAAAGACTGGAGAACAAGGACCTCTGATGTCCATGGGCAGGAGAAGGTGGGCATCCCAACTCAGAGAGAATTTGCCCCTCTTTTACCTTTTAATTCCACTTGGGTCCCCAGTAGATTGGAGGATGCCAATTTGCATTGGTGAGCATGGCTCTCTTTACTCAGTCCACTGAATCAAATCTTAATCTCATCCAGAAACATCCTCGCCAACACCCCCAGAAACACTGTTTCACCAGCTATCTGGGCATCCCTTAGGGCACTCAAGTTGACACATAAAATTAATTATTACACCTCCTAAATAAACTTCCTACACTCCGGTTAATGTCTCAGAGTCTTCTCCTGGGGAAATGTAAACAAAAACAAGTCCCAGTTCAAATTCCAAGAGAATTGATTAATTACCCCCTTAATCACCACAATCTGTGTTTAGACAGAGCTTTTGCACAACATCACCACACAGGCTACTGGCCATCTATTATTGGCTGCTCTTGGGTCTAGACCTCTGGTCTAAACACCTTTAGGCAGAGGTAGGGCCACATGGTATAAAATATGGCTACTAAGAGCTGCTGCCGTAGCAGGAGGCTGTGAGTGGTACCATCTTTGTTAGAAGGGCGGTGAGCAGGATAGGTGCTCTAACTACATGATTCAGTGCAGACTCTAAATATCTGAGTCTATATCTAGACATATCCTGATAGTGCCTATGACATATCCCCCCTCATAACATTGTTCCAGGTACCCATTTATCTATCACTACACGTGATTCAAAACAACTCCAGAGACTCGGAAACCTCTCAACTTTGTTTGTTCCTCCTAAGTTTCTTTTTTCTGTAGCATTCTGTGATGAACTCTACTAAGAAAGGGTTAAAAGTACAAGGACTTGATTAAGCCAAAGGTTTGTGCGAAAGGCAATAGGGAGTGAGCTAGAGAATGCTTGGAGAGTCGTCAGACCATGATGCAAGTATAACTCCAGGCAAAGGAAAGAGGGAGAGGAGGTTGGATGGACAGAACCAGGTCACTGTGCCATCAAAGGAGTCCTTGAGCCAAGCTGGCTAGCAAAGGAATACTCCGCCTCCCAGGAATGAGTCTGCCTTAGTATTCCCACCACACACAGTCCCTGGCGGGGAGCAGCCCACAGGAAGTATGGCCTTGGGAAACACAGGCCAGATTTCAAAGTGTAGCAGCTGGAACCTCAGTGAATTACACTCCCCATTCTGAGTTCCGGGAAGCCATTCTTATGGTTGCTTATGAACTATATAATTGTCACCCTTATTTGGGATGCTCCATGCTTAGAGGACCATACATTTCATTATTTCTGGCATGGATACCTACCTGATTTCCTGTGGCCAATGAAAAGTGAGCAGAAGTGAAAAGTGCTGCTTCCAGAAAGAAGCTTTAAGAAAGAGAATAAATGGGGTTTCACGATGTGCTGTTTTTTCCCCTTCCTCAACAACCAGCAATGTCCCAGAGAGAAGCTCCTTCATCAGCCTGAGTCCTGAAACAAGAATGACATGGCACAAAGCCACAACCAACCCATGGCCATGTAGAACAAATAAGAAAAAATTACTAGTTGTAGGCCCTGGCTACTGGCCCTGGCTGGTGTAGCTCAGTGGATTGAGCATGGGCTGGGAACCAAAGTGTCCCAGGTTCGATTCCCAGCCAGGGTACATTCCTGGGTTGCAGGCCATAACCCCCAGCAACCGCACATTGATGTTTCTCTCCCTCTCTCTCTCTCTCTCTCTCCCTCTCTCTCTCTCCCCCTCCCTTCCCTCTCTAAAAAAAATAAATAAAATCGTTAAAAAAATTATCTGTTTAAAAAAATTACTAGTTGTTGCAAGCTACTGCAATATTGGGTTCTTTGTTGCCACAGCATAATTTAGCTCATACTGACCAATTCATAAATTCTGTCATCACTCTTAATCCTCTTCTCCGCTCACATAAAAAAATTTAGATTATCCTCACATAGGATTTGAGAAAATAATTGTTTTTCCCATCTGCCTTTCTCTATACACCCACTGCCACAGGCAATACATTGGGTGGGCTTTTTTATTGTGTGTTAGCTTTCTCATCAGCTAGCGCCGTTAAGAAAAATGCTTGTGGTTTTATATCCTGAATGGAATATTTTTTAAAGGAGAAAAAAAGAGGCATCTTGATTTTACAGTCTAGAACTTCAGTGATAGAGTACACACTTCACAGTGCTGCCATGATGAATTCCTCTTTGAAAACCGTTTCTTAAAATATATATCCTGCATGGCTCTATATGCTCATCAATCGTTTCCTGTTCTGTACCATAATTCTTGTTTTGCTTTTTTTTTTTTTTTGCAAATCCTTTACACTGTATTCCAAGGAACGGAACTACATTTAAGAACTTAATGTTCTGGATGAATTTATACAACTTCGGATGAACAGGAAAATAATCCTGACAAGTGACGAAAGATTCATGAATACAAATCCCGTTTGGCATCTGTTTTCTCTGTTATAAAGCAAGGAGGGGAAGAGGAAGCACCCAGCAGATGCTGGGTTAGAGCAGCTCAATTGGCCACCCACCTCCCCCGTGCTCGGTGCCAGCAGCCCGGAGTACAGGGGCCGTCCAGACTTGACGAATGACCCGTGTGCTTGCCCGAAATGCAAGGGGCTCGGGAACAGTGTTGGAGATTCCTTTTGATTTAATCGTGGGTTCAAATGGACTTCACAAACTTCCTGCAAAAAAAAAAGGCACAAAGAAATTTGTGGAAAAGATGTTTGTGAGGATGCTGGGCTGTGGCTTTTTAAAAATAGAAAGAAGGCAGAATGCTGACTAATTAACATACCTAATTATAGGAATTTCTAACAGACACATGCCCAAGTCAGTTTTTTTTTTCTCATCATAATGGTCATTGCTGGTTTCCAGTCAGAAGAAGTAAGAAAATTATGCAAGGGAAGCCTGCAAATTACTCTCAAAAGGGAAAAGATGTGACTGCACCTGGATATTTCTTGTGCGGGAGTAACATGCCTTACAATGTCAGGTTGATGTCCACCCACCCTGTTCCCCCACTCTCCCCAAATCTGGAGACACACCCCTCGGTCCTTCTGTATACTAAATACGTTGGTTTCTGATAGAATCAGTGGAGTGAGTTCCATTTGAGACTTCAGCTGTAGTAAGATATTCTAACTGGTGGAAATCAATCCAACTGAAGTACCCTTGGGCACAAATCAAATAAGACTACACTGCAATTGAGGAAAATTATAGTCATAAGTTTGCTTTCAAAGCTAAGTCGGCTTCCTCTCTGCATGGGCTCTGAAAATGGTATGGATGCTGTTGGCTACCAGCCATGATGCAGGTGCCAGAACACATTTGTTACTAAAGAGAATTATTAAAATGTCTTTTATCTATCTTGGGTGTGTCATCATTATTAAAAACAAAAGCAGGAGGAAAACAATAAAGTCAGATCATATTCAAGGGGTTCCAGGCCTACCGTGTGCTAGCAATACTATTACTGCCAGCACTGCGAGGGGTCCTGAAGTGTTCTGGCAATCGATACAAAAACACCACAACGCAGAACAGATACAACGTTACTTTCATAAGTGAGCTCCCCTGCTGGGTTTCCGCAGTCCATATCTGTATTTTCTGTCTTTTAATTGTGCATATCAAACAAGGTTTCCGACACATCCATACTCACAGCACGTTGTGCAGGAGGGTTAGGGTTAGGGATAAATACATATCCACTCGCCCACCTCCCACTCGGTCATGCTCAGTTTATCATTTCACAGATGAGAAAACCCAGGGCCCGAGGTCAGATGAGTTACCCAAGCTCACACGGCGAGTTAGGGAAAACCAGTATTCAAACTGAGCACCAGAACCGTTTCTTCTCTAGAATACACCCTCACTGTTCATCAGCAGCTTCAAGGCATTTTTTTTTCAGAAGTGAGTAGACTATGAATTATAAATAAATCGATAGTGCTCCACACCAAATCCCCCAAAGGTAACTCAGTAGCGGACGCCTCTGCTTTTAAGATGCAATTAAAATGCAGTGCGTTCCCGGAAACAGATGTTATGGAGCTGATCATCCTTAGGCGGACCAGGCAAGCCTCTGCCAAACGCGGGAAGCCTGGGCAGAAGCTGTCACAGAAACCAGGCTGTGTGTGGAATGAAGGGACCGAGAAGGTGAGAAGTAAAGCCTAGGGGTCCATTAAGATATATAAAATAAAGAAAGAAGAAAAACGCAGCAGGTTCAGAAGTAGGCACTGCCTCTGCATATAAATGGAGGCCATTAATCTTTGAGATAGGCAGATCAGAAATCCTTAGTCCTCCAAGTTTGGCTTCAATTTATTTGAATTCAGCTTAACAAACAGTTACTGAAACATCCACCACAGGCCAAGAATGAGGTTAGGCATGGAAACGCTTACGCTGGTGGACAAAAGAGCCTTGGCCCCTGCCTTCCAGGAGGTTATAGTCTTATGGGAAAGACAGATCAGAAAGGGATATTTCAGATAATGTCAAAGTGCTATGTTTTGGATGCTCTTCACACTGCTCCCACGCACTAACAGCCCAGCAGTTTCAGTGGAAATGACCTTAGTACCAGATCCAAGAATGAGCCCCATAGGCCTAAGCCAATCAGTGTTTGAGATTTCTGGAGTCCCAGTGATTGGTTCCAGATGAGCACGTGGCCTAAGTTTGTCCAATTAGAGTGGAGGCCACATTTTTCTCAGTGGTTGGGGGAAGAGAGGATCCTTATTCTGTCCAATGTAAAACGTGAATGTGAAACTGCCACACACGTTTCATAACAGTAATCAGAGGCATGAGTGGGGAGCTTCCTGTTTGCACCAGAACTGAGATCCAGCGTCAAAGCTGGTGAGAAAGAGAATGAGGACTCCGTCCCCTGGCAAAATTATAAAGAGAAGAGGAAACTCCTTGGGGCTCATTAAAATGCAGCTAAACTAGTTCTCCTTGTACCTCAAGTCAAGTGAGGAGGGCTCCTGAGGACCCCTCACAGAGACCGGGAGTTTCTTCAGTTGGGGTGGCAGATCCACACCTCACTCCATGGCTGGATGCGTGTTGTACTGCAGAAACCCACATACCCGGTCCAGGGCCCCTGCTGGCCGGGTTATGTGGAGGGAGGGAGCTCCTGGGTGGCATCAGCAACCTCCCCAGGAAACGAGCCTGGTGACACAGCCTTGTCTGGAGAGTTCTCAGACTGGGTGGCCAGTCTGGAAAGTAGAGAACTGGTGTGGTGTGCCTAGACACAGAATAGGAACATGCCGGTCCCATTCCAGTTTCTCAAGGCCATTGGATGTCATGAAAGAAGCCACAGAAGTTTCTATGACTACACATGAATGTCACAGAGGTTAGAAAAGGAGACAGACGGAAACCATGGGGCTGCACGGGCAGCTGTCAGAAGCCAAGGCTACACCCACCCGGAGAAGATTGGCGTGTAGACTACTGAATGAAAAGGAGACACAACTGCCCTCTCTAGGGATTCCGCATCCCCGCAGGGGTAGGATACAGCTGAACAGCACCCCAAGGAAACTTGCTCACCCTCGACACAGATCACCTGGACCCAGAGGAAGGCCAGAAACAACTCTGACTAATGGCAGCAGCTATCACGATCACTGTGCCACTTTTCCCAGCCCCTCCCCTGGTGCTAAACACAGAAGCATACCAAAGCCTGAAAGGGAGGGAAGAGAGGTGAATGAGCAGCCCATGCCCTTATTCTGTCACAAAGTAGTGATATAAACTGGGGATAATGATATTTAACTTGCAGGATTGTTATAATAACTAAGCATGCTCTCTTGGTCTGTTCAGGTGGTTATAACAAAATACCACAGGCTGGGTGGCTTATAAACAGCAAAAATGCATTTCTCACAGGTCTGTAGCTGAAAATCTGAGATCACAACGCCAGCTGTGGGTTAGGGCCCTCTTCCAGGTAGAAGTCTTCTAATATATGTCATACATGTATATCCATGTATGACAGAGAGGCAAGTGGTCTCTCTGGGGTCTCTTTATAAGGTCGCTAATCCCATTCATGAGGGCTCCACTCTCATGACCTAATCACTTCCCAAAGGCCCCACCTCCTAATATCATCACGCTGGGCATTAGGTTTACATGTGAATTTGGGACAGGGGGACACAAACATTCAGACCACAGTGTGTGCCTTCAAAAAACACTCAGCATAGTTCAAGGAACACTGTCAATGGACTTCACTGAGCTGGGTGAAAAACTGTTTAAGGATGAGTGAGGCAGATTATATTTTTCCACAATGATGACAGTAAGACTTTCAGTTCCACACGCTCTTCTAGAAACTTGCCACACTCCGGGAAGAAGTGGAGTCTACCTCCCTCTTGAAGCCAGGCAAATGTTTGTGACTACCTGATAGAATATAGTGGAAGCGAATGTATCTTACTCCCAAAGCTAGATTAGAAAGGACAATACAACTTCTACCTGGATTTCTCTTTCTCGGGGCATCTGCTCTTGGATCATAGCCACCATGAGGGGAGAAAGCCATGTGCAGAAACCATTACAGGTGCTCAGGCCAAGGACACCAACTCAAGTCTCAGCTGTCAGTCATCACCACCCACCGGAAATGAAACTGAACAAAACCCCATGTGATTCTGGCCCCTGGCCTTCAAGTTGACCTAGCTAATGCCAAGAGGAGCAGAAATGAGCTATGTCCACTGAGCCCCGTTCAAACTGCATATTTGTGAGCTAAATAACTGCTATTGCTTTAAGCCACTGCATTTGGGGGAATTTGTTACACAGCCTTAGTAACTGAAATAATGAGGTTGGCAAGTAGGCATGAGCTACATGGTGCAGCAGGGGAGTCCAATCTTTTGATATCTCTGGGCCGCACTGGAAGAAGAAGAGTTGTCTTGGGCCACACATTAAATACACAAACACAGATGAAAACTGATGAGTAAAAAAAGGTTTTAAGTAAATTCATGATTTTGTGTTGGGTCGCATTCATAGCCATCCTGGGCTGCATGCATCCCACGGGCCACGGATTGGACCCCCCTGGTAGAGCCTTAAAACCATAGAAAGTGTTTGGGTTTAATATTAAATATATTGAGAAAGCTTGGGTGTAATCTAATCCAGCTAAGTTTTGAGAAGATGATGCTTTCCACCGTGAGCAGAGTATAGGTGGGCAGACTGGTTAGAAAGCTATTATAGTATAATTCAGACAAGATATGCTGGTGGCTTAGAATTGGGTGGTAGTCATGGAGATGACGTGACATTGACAGATTTGCAATATTCTCCACTTAGCAGCCAGAGTTAACATTCCCAAACTCAGGTGTGATATCACCATTGTTAAAAAGGCTTTCCAGGTTGTTAACAATAAGACAAGAAACAAGTGTTGACAAGGATGTAGAGAAAAGGGAATCCTTGTGTGTAGTTGGTAGGAATGTAAATTGGTACAACCACTATGAAAACCTATATAGAGATTCCTCAAAAAATTAAAAATAGAACTACCATATGACTCAGGAATTCCACTTCTGAGTATTTATCTGAAGAAAATAAAAACACTAACTCAAAAAGATATGTCTACCCTCCACCCTACCCTTTGCAACATTATTCACAACAGCCAAGATACAGAAACAACTTAAGTGTCCACGAGCAGGTGAATGGATAAACGAAATGTGAGACACACACAGGCAAGAGAATGCAGAAAGGGGACACCAAAAAAGAAAATAGAATTACATTCTGGAGCGCTGGCCCCCTGTAGTGCAGCGATTTCCCCGCCAGGTGAGTGTTCTAGGAACATCTGTATCTGTGTACCAGATGGTGTTGTTGTGAGAGGCTGCGTTCCACTTCAGTGAATTTGTTTTGAAGACTTTTTCAGTGAGTTTGCCCATTTGGTGATGGGTTATTTACAGACATACCCGCCCACATGGCACTGGGTGTTCAGCAGTTTTTGACAAAAATAGCAGGACCTCTGTGCCCCACCCTCTCTATTCACCTAATCTCTCCCTGAGCAACTTTTGTTTCTCCCTGGATGAAAAATGTTCTCATTTTTGCCTGCTGATGCACAAGAGGCAAAACAAAAAATAGCAGAAACACAAAAAGGCATCAAAATCAGTGAGTTCAAAAACTGTTTTAAGCAGTAGGAAAAAACGTCTCTGCAGGTGTATTGCATCGAATGGAGAGTACTTTGAAGGTGGCTGAAATTTAAACATGTCAGAGTAAATACACAAATGTTTTAAAATAAACTCCAGGTTTTTTTGTGCACCCCCCCCCCCGCCTTGTATTATTCAGCCATTAAAAAAAATGAAATGTTGCCATTTGCAGCAACATGGATAGACCTTGAGGACATTATGCCAAGTGAAATAAGTCAGAGAGAGAAATACAAATGCTGCATGGTCCCCCTCATGTGTGGGATCTAAACACAAAAATTGAAAAATAAATAAAAACACAGTCTCGAACATAGAGCAGATTGGTGGTTGTCAGAGGCTGAGGTGGGGGTGGGTGAAGTGGGTGAAGGGGCTTAAAAGTTACAAACCTTTATGAAATAAATGTCATAGAGATGTAATAGACAGCACGGTGACTATAGTTAGTAACACTGTATTGCATATTGGAAAGTTACTGAGTAAACCTTAAAAGGTTTCATCACGAGACTCCATATGGTGACAGATGTTAACTAGACTTATTACGGTGACCATTTGACCATGTATACAACTTTCAAATCATTATGTTGTACACCTGAAACCAATATAATGTTGTATGTCAATTACACCTCAATGAAAAAAATTTCTTCCCACAAACTTTAGATAGTGGCTGGAAGGTGCTTGGCATGTAGACGGCTAATAAATGCAAGGCCTGGAAAGAAGGGGGTGGGAGGAAGATTCCAGGGAGAGGGTACAGTGTGAATGAAAGTCCAGCAGCCTGTGGTGCTGGAGGACTGGAAATAAGGTCAGAGCGAGCAGGCCTCTGCCAGGTCTGCCCCCGTCGGTGAACTTTCAATAATGCCTCGGACTGATTGGCTCCTGTAATGAGCCTCGCTCCTGAAAGTCCAGTGATGACGCTGGAAGCGCCTCAGGGGTCCAGGCAGGAAGGCGCTGTGTGAGCCTTAACTTTTATAGGATACATATGTAACATGGTCCCTGTAGTAGGTAGTAAGGGTGTTTTCCTTTCTGTGGCTAGATTTTATCTTTGCCTTATGCTCTCTCCCTCCCTCTCTCTCTCTCCCTCTCTCTCTCTCTCTCTCTCTGTCTCTCTCTCTCTCTCTCTCTCTCTCACACACACACACACACACACACACACACACACACACACAGCAGCGAGATCCTTCAGGAGAGACAGAAATGCGGTCAAGGGAAGGAGGAGGAATCAGAAGGGAAGGAGAAATTCGGTGGAAACCTGGCCTACTCTACAGGTGTATGACCTTGGACAAGTCGATTTAAAAACTGCTTGAACCTCAATTTCCTCACCTACAAAATAAGCAAAATAATTCCCACTCCGAAGAGCTATTGGGAGACTCAAGTGCAGGCCCTGGCGGGGGTCCTCAGTTGGCTGGAACATGGGCCCCATTTGCCAGGGGTGCGAGTGTGAGCCCCGGTCATGCAAAAACAAGTGGAGCAACAGATCAATGTTTCCCTCTCTCTTCTTTTCTCTCTCTCTCCTTGTCTTTCCTGCTCTCAGAATCAACTAAAAAATTAAAAGAACAACACGTACAGTTGTGTGAGCTGTTCTTTGCACGAGGGAGCACAGTGGATGGAATAATCAGAAACTAAACTCCTGCTCACTTTCCACTCACCTGAGTCGTGACCCCTGAGCGTGACTGTATTTTCCTGTCTGAGATAGTGGTGGGTAGTGGGCACACTTTCTCATTTGTTTTAGGGAGTCATAGAAACTGGCAGTGACTAGATCATAACTGCATAAAATAGATGAAAATTACACAAATAATGATTACATTAAAATTATTCAAATAATGCATGAACATCACTTAGCTCCATGACCTGCCCATTGCAAGAGTTTGTTCAAGGGAGCTATTATTACCTTTAAGGACAAGTAGAAGCAAAATTGTCCTCCAGAATAATAAGCAATGGCACATACAGATAATTGACAAGAAAAGGAATTAAAATTTCTACTAACCATAACGAAACAGCCAACCTCATAAGTAATCAAAGAAAATTAAATCAAAACTAGAAAACCGTCTTGTGCTAAAAGTATCAGACTTTCCTAAAATCTAGTAATGGTAGCAGAATTCTAAAATGAGCCATCTTCATATCATACAGAGAACAGAGTGAGCTGTTAGCCCATTTCGGGGGAAATCTGACAAGATGTATCAGCAGTTTGAAAACTACCTATACCCTTCATGACTTGGTAATTTCCCTTGTTTGAATTTAACTGACACATAAAAATCGCAGTTGAGATGCAGCTGAAGACTGATGTGGGAGAGTCCTTGTCGCGGCATTATCTGTAATGACCAACGATGGAAAAAAACCCAAATGTCCTCCCACAGTGAGGGGTTGGTTGCTCACAAATGCCAGATGAATTGAATCAAAATAAGAGATGGAAATGAATATCCTCCATCATCTCTTTCGTCCCCTTCTGATTACGGTCCACTGCTTTAACTTCCCAGTTACACATTTCTTCCTCCTATGGAAAGTGCAAGTGGGTCTTGGGTCGGGTTTCCTCAAGACAGAGGCTGAGCCAGAGTGTCACCTGGTTACAGAGACAGTGCTGCCATGAGAAGGGAGTGAAGGAAGCAGGGTGGGGCCAGGGAAAAAGCTGAGCAAGAACGTGGTCTCGGCTGGAGATCTGGGGCATAAGGTGCAACGCGGTTGGTCCCTGCTTAAAGTGAGGGTCTGCTCCTCTCTCCCTCCATGTCAATTAGTCATGGAGTGCAGGGGGGTGGGCAGAGGTGTCAAGTCCCAATGGAAGTTGCTCCTGTTCCATCGGGGACAGTTTTCTGGAGCAGGAGCCTCTGTGAGCCATCAGCGGCCAACCCTGACAACTAGCCTGGTCAAGGGGACCTGGGCAAGGCAGCAACAGCGCCCACCCACGTGGGGTCAGGTTGGATGTTCAGCCTCAGGACTCTGCCTATGAGAGATGGCAAGAACTTATGCAGCGTGGTAATTATCAAATCACCTATCAGTCACCTGCGGAACTCTGCCTGCCACATACCTGTGTTGTCATGGAATAATTATGTATCTTGCTCATTAAACTATATGTCATGGGGAAAGAGTTCCAGCAATTGGCTTCAGTGAAATGTGAGTTTATGGACATTGTGCACAGCCTGGAACCTGATATCTTGAAAACATATTCTATGTATAAGCATGCTGCAAGACTTCTGTGTCATAGAAAGCCTACTGAAGAGCAAGCATTTGAACATGCAAGCGATGCCACTTTAAGGTTAGGGAAGGTGACAACGTTTGAACAAATTGGTCAGTTCACGAAGACCAAAAACAATAGGATATGGAGCAAGGCTGAGCATTCTGCATCCATCTCTGGGATTATGAGCAGAAAGATTCATCTCCCTAGGAAGCCCTGAAGCCGCCCAGGAAGGCTCTCTGAGGACGAACACAAGTCATAGTAACACTCCAGCCTCCTACCACTGCCTAGAGGGAAGGCAGTGTGGGAGGGACTGAGAAAAACAGAGGGTCCCAGGATGTCCTTGGGTTGGTGATGCAGCAGAGGAGCTGCCAGAGCCAAAGGGCAGCTTGCTGGCAGCTGGCAAAGCCACCCCAAGGCCGAGCTGCTTCATTGCATTAGTATCAGCCAGGACTGCATGCTCTGGTTCCCAGTTACAGGCATGGCCAAGGATAATTTTCTTCCCACACAAAGAAAAGGAATAAACAATTGGAGTGAGCCCTGCTCAGCCTTATCTAGGTTTTTCCTTGCCGTCCCTGGAGCTGATCCACTAAAAAGTACCCAGTTTATGCTCTTGTTGGAGGTGCTTGAATTATAATAAAAAATTCTTCCACTTGGATAAGGCCAGCTCAGTCTCTCCCTCTCTCTTTCTCTCTCTCTCTCTCTCCCCCTTCCACCTCTCTCTTTCTCTGCCCGCCCCATAGCTCCGTCCCTCTCCAGCTCCTTTTCCCAGCTGCCTGTCTAGGTACAAGGCCATCCTTCTCTAAAGGAGAACGGGTTCTCATCTTTCCCTGACCCCAGTCTGGTGTCCTTGAGCAGTGATACAGGAAATATACGTAAAAATTCTACACATGTATGTTGACCACCTACTATGCTCCAGGCCCTGAGGCAGGCCCAACGATCCCATAGATGTGTTAGACATGAACCCTCAGGGCCTTCCCATCTAGTGAGGAAGACAAAAGTATTAAAAGGACTAGAGCGCAGCCTTTTGAACTTCAGGTGTGTTAGAATGATACACTTTTCTTCCATAACTCAAGGTTTTGCTATTTCTAGTCCTCATTCGGCCCCAGCGACAGAAGCATAATTAACCTGAGGTTTGTTCCCTGCTGTGTTTCCCTGGGGCTGTGTCTCAGTTCCCGGAGGTTAACACGCAGTGAAGGAAAGGAAAGAGAGGGCCTTTGGTCACCATCTAACCATAGCAGCTAGCACAACATGTCTCTGCCTGTCTGGTCCATGGTCTTGGGTCTATTTGAGTGGCAGTGGGGCCTGAGGCCATTTTTAAGCGATAACTGTGACATAAAGGTGGAAGTTAGCGGGGAGGGCTCTAGGCAAGAAGATAAATTCAGGGGTTGTTGTAAGAGTCCCAGGAAGCAATGATGAACCTGGTCTGTACTGGGCAGTGATAGCGGAAGTAGAGAAGGAGGAAGAGAATAGAGAGAAATTTCCAGGCGGTGTCTACAGGATTTGTGATTGATGAGATGCAGAGTAAGGAAGAGGGTGGCATGGAGGACGACTCCCAGGGTTTGGCCTTGAGTGACTATGTGGCTGGTGGTGCCACTCTCAACAGCAGGCTGCGTGTGGAGCAGGGCTCTGGTCGGGCTATGTGCAGAGCACTGGAGATGCTGATATGCCGGGAGATGACTCGGTGCAGGTGCCCCGCAGAGTTCCGGGCAGGAGATCCCAGACATGAGCATCCCTCAGAACCCAAGTGATAGACTGTTCTTCTCATGTGCATGGGGACAGGGCTACCAGGCACCCCTCGGAGCCCCAGAAGACAGAGAGCAGAAGACAAGCCTGCAGAGCATCAACATGCAAGGGGAGGACAGTGGGAGTGAAAGTGAGGAGGAGACAGGAACGAGTGAGCACAGAGGCTGTCAGAGGCAGCACAGGGATAGCGTTTCCACCAGGGCATTTTCCAGGAGGGTCAGTTGCTGCAGTGGGGCAGAGTAGAGGGGTAATGGGAGAGAAGGCTTTAGATCAGGCACCTCGGCCCTGCTATGTTAAAGCCCACCACCATCACACACTGTGAAAGAGCCAGTGACAAGTAGCTACTACATATTTTTATTGTGATTACATTTACCATTTGCAAGATGCTAAGGAGCAGCAGCAAAAAGAAGAACCAAATGGCCTTATTAGGTCAAAATGGGGTCCTCATCTTAAAAGTTAGTTGCCTCCTACACAGGGATGATTGGTATCTCCACATGTGACCAATCAGGATCCCACCATTTCTAGTCCTCAGAGCGGGGGTGCCTTCCATGGGAGGAGGCTCCCTGATAGCATGTGGGTTGCTCGAGCTGTGACTACACACCACGTTTGCTTTAGAATTGCACATTTCTTGGTCTTCGAGCAAAGAACGGCACTGCCAGCAGGACCGTCCCATTGAGAGATATCCACTTTGTGTGATCTCAAAATAAGCAAACACCCCCAACCCTGAAAAACCTCCCTGCCATGGAATTTGAAACTTCCATCATTAGCCAAGCCTTAAAAATGTTCCCGAAGACCATGATGTACAACAGGTACAGGTAACTAGGACTAACAACTTAGAGAGAATTAAATCCTCATTTCTCACAGTGGCTCACTATCCTACCCTCTTCACCTTCATCTTTCTCGTTTCCATCAGCCACTCACCCTGGCCCTCTCGCAGTTCCACAAACATCCCAACTCTTTCTTACCTCCAGACCTTTGCGTAGGCTTTCCTCTCCCCTAGAATGTCCTCAGAGGATTCATTGTGCACACTTCCTTCCCAGAAGCTGAGGAGAAAGGAAAGGAAAGGAATGGAAAGCAGCTAGTTTTGGAGAAGCGACTGAGGGAATTAAATATGATTTGTCTGAGTTAAGAATGAACACATGTCGAAAGACCCAGCTGACCAGGGTTGGCAGAGAAAAGTATGGTTTGATGGGATGCCTGGAGGCAGGAGTGTGGAACTGATGACCTCCCCAAATCCTCTGCAGAACCGTCTGGAATTAGAACAGGCCCGAGCTCACCAGTTGTAAGATGGCAGAGTAAAGAAGTTTCTGACCTCCTCTCTCTCCTGGAGAATACCCTAAACAACAAGGAAAATGAGAGATAGAACACAAGCTGCATGTCTGATGGAAGTAGGGAGCATCTGTGAAGCTGAACCACGAGGAAGAGTTGCCAAAGGCGGAGGGAAATAAATAGAGCTATGGAAGATGCTGAAAACACAAAGTGCGTGGCGAACCCTGAGGGACAAAGTTAGCAATACTTTCTTTGGATCGGGCATGGGGTATGTGAGCTGGCTGGGGAACTTCCCTGGATTCCACAGAACGACAGAAGAAACGGGGCCAAAAACACTAAAGTGAAAATTATACAGCTAACATTCTCCAATTACAATGCACTTAAACTGGAAATCAATGACACAAGCTTTGGAAACACTGCATCAGGGCTGTCAAACTCATTCTCATGGGGGGCCACATCAGCCTCGCGGTTGCCTTCCAAGGACTGAATGTAATTTTAGGACCGTATAAATGGAACTGCTCCTTTACTAGGGGCAGGGAGCTCGGTGCTGCTGCCGGGGAGAAACAAGGTGCTGGGCCGGATAAAACAAGGTGGAGGGCCGGATTCGGCCCGCGGGCCTTGTGTTTGCCACCTGTGCACCACATGTCAGAATTTATGGGCTATAGCTAAAGTGTTCTCAGAGAAAGATTCATAATCTTATGTACTTATATCATAAGTAATAAAAACATAAATAATTATATAATGAGAAAATAGAAAAACTATATAAAGAAATATATAGGTAAGAAAAAGAGGCAGATTAAGAGACATTTTGTTTTGAGAGAGGGGGAAAAAAACCAATAAAATAGAAAACCATAAGCTAAATTAAGAGAGTAAAGTATAAAGCATAAAAAATGAAAATGGAAAAAACATACTGATACATAGGATGCATATATGTTTTTAATTGAATTTATTGGGGTGACATTGGTCAATAAAATTATACAGGTTTGAGGTATTCAATTCTATAATATATTGTCTGTACATTGTATTGTGTGTTCACTGCCCCAAGTCAAGTTTCCTTCCATCACCATTTATCCCCCTTTTACCCTCTTCTACCTCCCCGTACCCTCTCCACTCTGGTAATCACCTTACTGCAGTCTGTGTCCATGGGCCTTGCTTTTCTTTGCTTAGTCCCTTCACCTTTCACACCCGGCCTTCAGTCCCTTCCCTCTGATGGCTGTCAGTGTGTTCTCTATGAGTCTGCTCCACTTTGTTTGTTAGTTTATTTTGTTCATTGGATTCCACATATGAGTGGAATTATACAGTACTTGTCTTTCTCTGACTAGCTTATCTCGCTTAGCATAATACCCTCTACATCTATCCATACTTTTGCAAAAGGTAAGATTCCCTTCTCTTTTACAGATGAGTAGTGTTCCGTCGTGTGAATGCACCACAGATTTTTTTATCCGCTCACTTACCGATGGGCACTTGGGCTGCTTCCAAATCTTGGCTATTGTAAATAACACTGCAATTAAATAGGGGTGCAGATATTCTTTCAAATTAGTGTTCTGGGTTTCTTTGGCTATATTCCCAGAAGTGGGATTGCTGGGTCAAAAGGCAGTTCCACTTTTAATTTTTTTGAGGTAACTCCACACTGCTTCCCACAGTGGCTGCACCAGTCTGCATTCCCACCAATGGAGCATGAGGGCTCCCTTTTCTCCACATCCTTGTGAGCACTTCTGTATTGATTTATTGATGACAGCCATTCTGACAGGTGTGAGGTGATATCTCATTGTGGTTTTGACTTGCATCTCTTTGATGACTAGTGATGTTGAGCATTTTTTGTATGTCTATGGGCCATCTGTATGTCCTCTTTGGAAAAGTGTTTATCCAGGTCCTTTGCCCATTTTTTAATTGGATTGTTTGGGGGAGGTTGGTGTTGTGTTTTATAAGTGCTTCATAAATTTGGGGTATTGACCCCTTATCCGATGTATTGGTGAATATGTTCTCCCATTCTGTGTGTTGTCTTTTCATTTTATTACTGGTTTCCTTTGCTCTGCAAAAACTTTTTAGTTTGATGTAGTCCCATTGGAGACTATTTTGATCAGTTCTATTCATGTAATTTGAAAACCTGAAGAAAGTGGTACCGAACAAAAAGCAGAGGCTCAGCTGCCTGCCACCGCAAAAGCCAAACTCATGAGGCAGGTGTTGGTGCAAAAGGAAAGAGGTTTTATTATTCAGGTGCTATGTGACCTGGGAGAATGGTGGACTTCTGTCACAAATACCATCTCAATCTTCCTGCTCAAGCCTGAGGTTCTTATAAGGATAGGGAAGGGAGGGCAATTTTCCCTATCCAATTATCTTTCTAGTTTTCCTTGCACTTGGGCCCTATACATTTACATTTCTAGCTTTTGACATGCTCAGTATTAAGAACCTCCCCCTGCCAAACAGGGAGAGTCCCTGGTGCTGGACTGACTGGCGACAGTAACAAACGTATTGTTCCATTAAACATAAATTACTAAAAAACAAACCGCCAAAGAGACAGAAAATGTAAATGAACCAATTACTGCTGGGGGATTTGAATTGAAAAAAAAAAAGGTCAAAAAGCTATCCATCACAAAACACCAAGTCCAGATGGTTTTACCAAAAAAAGCCTACCAAAAGTTTAAGGAATAGCAAAGCCAATGCTATTTAAATCACTGCAGATATTGTAAAAAGAAATAAATATTCCAAAATTTTAATGAAACCACCACAACATTGGGACGCAGACACAACAAAGATCACACACAAAAAGGAAGACCAAAGACTGATCTCCTTTTGCCTGTTGACAAAAATACCTAACATAAAATATTAGCGAATAGAATTCAGCAATCAGTTAGAGAACTACTATAAAATAATTAATTGGAGTCCATGGCGAAAAGAAATAGACAGCTCTATATTATAAAATATATAAATACAATTAATTATATAAATTAACCAAATTGAAAATCATAAGTTATCCACATAGATACTGAAAATGACCAGATAAGATTCACATCCATTCTTCATTTTAGTTCAAATGACCAATTATTCTGATTTGTCTGGGAATGAGGAATTTCCCAGGATGCTGGATTTTTATTGATAAAACAGGGCAATTCCTAGGCAAAAGGGACAAGGTTGAGATGGTGATTTTCATTGAAATAGATGAATACTTCCTTTTTAATTGAGATAGAGAAAAATGTGCCTATGGATAGACATACATCACAATTCAGAAAGCAACATCAGAGAAACACGACAAATATTATGTATAAAGTTGGTAACAGGTCAATGACATCCACTGGTACCACATTATTTAACATTCTTATGGAGGTACTAGCCAATGAAATTATCTAAGACAATAAAATTTAAAGCATAAAAATTAGAAAGAAGGAAATAAAATTACCATTACCTGCAGATAATATGATTGTGTACACAGAAAGCCTAAGAGAATCATAACTCTCATGCTATAATGATTTCAATGAAAAACAGGAGGTTGAGTGTATAATAACAACACTATAGATAGTATTCTCTGTGTAAAAACAGCAGACTGTTAGGAAATATCATGGAAGAAAAGATATCTATTGCAAGAGACGCAAAATATAAACTATTTAGGAATAAATTTGGATAGAATTGATTCAAGTTAATGAGAAATATGCAAGATGCATGAAGAAAAAAACTTAGGTAGGAAAAGTTGAAGCAGTGAATGTGCCTACTCTGTCCTTGTATGGGAAGACAGTCAAACCCCCCAAAAGTAATTTGTATATGGAATATAATGTGATAAGAATAAAACACCAACTGAATATTTTTCTAAGAACTAGACAAAATAAATTTCAAAATGTCTCTTGAGAAGCTGGAGACTAGGGCTTCCCATAGCACAACATAGCAGAGTTACTAAAAAATAATAATTCATCTCTTCCCAAAGCTACCCATCACAGCACGTGTCTCTCTTCCTTTTCCTTTTCCTCTTTCTCTCTTTCTCTTTCTTCCTCTCCCCTCTTCTCCCTACCCTGACTCTTGCTGGTTTCTTCATCTCAGGCGACCCCTCCTAGCCTTATCCTTTTCCACTTAAAGTGATTTGGCCTGCTTTCAATTTCATTCCTCTCTTTTCCAGCTCTCCCCCTGCCCACGAGAGAGAGCGAGGTAATTGCAAGTCAAATATATATATCCTTTCAGCAGCAAGTAGAAACCCTGATTCAAACTGAATTAAGTCATTAGGAAATTTATTAGAACTATATATTTATAACTATACAACTATAGATCTTTTATATAAATATAGAGTGCAGAAGTAGGATGAGCTCCAGATTTCATTGAATCGGAGGTCCAACGGCATCATCACAAATACAAGTGCTTTGTGCTCATTAAACTTTGGGACATTGAAACACAGGCCAAGGGAGATGATTGTATAGAAAGTATTGCTCTCTCCATTTACCTCCCAGCCTACAAAAATGAGAAAAAAAAATTACAAGAGCTTTCTGTCTCTTTACCAACCTTGGTGTTGGCATCATTTCCTGGGCTAATGAAAAGATGGTGACCTTCTCTCCTTGTAGCTCTTTCAGGATCAGTGAACTTGTTCCTGGAAGCCCAATAGCATACCTACCCTCACACTTCACTGCCCATAACTGTCCCTTCCTGGATCAATAACGGGTGAGGGGAAAGAAATGACCGATGTTGACCTAGTGTGGATGGGGGATGTCCAACTGCATTGTCCACCGCAATGTGCAACCCACAGCAAGAGTCTGCTTCGAGTCATTTCCCTTCTGTGTGCCTCAACTTCCTTATCTACACAGCTGGGTGGCTTCCAAGTTGCATTTTGACTCTCACATGCAATGACTCATAAGTGTTTGAAAGAAACAATGTGCAACAAAAACAACACTAATTTTTCTGACCTTGACATTTATCATCTGAAAATGAGGTAAATAATACCTACCTCATAGAGTTGTTAACAGGATTGATTGAGGTAATGCAATTAAGGGGTCTTGCTCCATGCCTGTCCCATTGTGCTTACTCAGCAAATGACATAATGATGATGACGCTTTTGTCTGTTATGCAGAGAAAATGCTGATATTGCTAAGAAAACTTCAAAACTAATAGAGAAGGACCAAGAAGTTGCTTTTTCAAAGAAAACAAATTAATTCTCTCTGAGTTTGTTTTGTTTTCTTTTGTTCCGGGCAGCCCTTTAAACTTAGTTCTTTTAAAGTCATCTTTTGAACTGAAAATAGCTTCCTCATCTTAAGACATATTACCAGAGAAGAAATTACATTAGGATTGCTCTGCCCTTATCACCATTAACTGTTATTTGCAAACCGAGAAGAAAACACATCATTTAAACTCCAGATTCTGACTGTATAATCTATCCTTCTATGAGCACGGGCATGTTTCCCTATTGTACAGTTCTACTCTGCCTGCGTTTCACAAACCACTGGTGCATAAAATTACTAATTTAAATAAATGATTTTCAACTTTGTCATTATGCCATTTGGGGGCTAGGATGCAATGGCTAATGATTCAAATAAGCAAAATAACCCACTCTACTTACTGTATTCTCTAAGAAAGAGGCCTTAGCACCAATACATTCAAGAAATAGGGAATGTTTTACTCAAGAGTAGGGAGTAATCACACTTAACTCCTGTGGGGAAACAGCGTCATTTCAGGAAGAACCATTCATATAGCAATGGAAGGTCAACCTCTTTTGAAAAGGAGCTACCACAAACATAAATGTTCAATTATTTCTGACTGACCGGAGACAAAATAAATATACCACTTCACACACTGGAAGATACTTGACTACTGGAGGCTATGAAAACCTTCAGTGACTTTGAAAAGCAGAAAGCTAAGTCTTTTCTGCCCGAGGATTATATTATCACCTTAGCTCAACTGCAGTTGGTTTAAGTAATTCAGTTCGAACTTCCATGATCAGCACCATGCAACTGGTGCAGGTCTTAACTGTGAAAAGGATTAGAGAAAAGAAATTTGCTAGTGGCTGGGGCTATAAACATAAAGTCTCCAAAAGACTGGCCAGGTTCTCTGTCTACACTGAGAACCAAAGTCAGCAAAGTTTTCTGTCCTTGTGCTAAACAGCACTGGGACTAAATATTCCTTTTTTTGCCTTGTCAATTGAGAAGTATTTATGCACAAACAGCATTTTCCCCTCCATGCTAAACAATACTGGGATGAGTCCCCGCCCCCAAATAGCTACTTGATCCAGAAAACACTTGCACCCAGGAGGTAAGACTGTGAAACAATGAAACTAACAGCTTATGCATCAGATATACACCTCAAGACCCTCACCTTTACATTACATAAAATATTACATCATAAATTCCGCCTGATACCCATTACTTCTCCGGCATTCCTAAACCCAGTATGTATCCCCCCGACTTCCCCTCTGAGATATGGCTAACACTGTCAAGGGTCAACATATTAGACTTATTGCTCACTGCAGCAAGTCTAATCAACTTGGCTTTCTGTGACTGACACTTTTCTAGTGGTCTCCTGAGCATTTTAACAGCCAACTGTTTTTTCCTGGAGAAAAACCTCTCAGAGGATACCATAGAGATGGATAAAGCATTTTCAATCCAATTTCCCAATAAATCCCCATGTCCCACCCAACTATAATTAATAAATATCTGTTGTTTTCTACATACAGAGCTCTACATTGGGGATTTTTTTTTCAAAGTGTCAAATATAGAATGTTTCTTTATGGGCCAATGGAAAGCTTCAGGATGGGTAAAGAGCAGAGAAGTTAGCGGACATGAGGGGGCAATGTTTGTTCAATACATACAGGATGACTGGTGCAGACCTTAGTGCCGGGAAGGCTCAGAGGAGGGATAGATATCCCTGAGGCCGAGAGGGATGGACAACTGCTGGAACTTACAGCTTACACCTTCTGTCCGTCTCGGAGCCTCCCAGGATACTCCTGCTCAGCTCTGCTTCAGACCTGTCTCCTGAAGTCAAAACATGACTGTTTATAATTCGTGAATGCACTCAGTGATTTTGCTTCCTATTCAAACTACAGGAGACAGTGAAAGTGTTTGAAAGAAAATCCAGTTCAGCATTCAAAGGATACAAGGGTCAAGAGGGACCTGAATAGAGATTCCTCAGTCCTTCCTTGCAGACATTTAAATTCTACCCCATCACATGCAACAGCTATTTATTCATTTGGGTGCTTTGTTCCTCAAATGCCAGGGCATCATCAAAGACTTTCCATATGGCATGCAGAAATCCTTTTAAATGCAGTGTCTGTATTTATTCTCAAAAAGCAGCCAACAATTAAAAACCTCCACCATGTTACAGGCATGGAATACAAAATGTCAAAAGCATATCCAGAGACTCGTCCAGACTCTCTCCTCCTCTAAGCAAGTAACTTTTAAAAAACAAAGCAATTAAATAAAACCAAACACAGTAGCAGAGTGTAGAAACCATCCCACACAGTGCTGTGCCTCAAGGTTCTGCCCACCATCACCAAGTATCTTTCTCTAGGTACCAATCTGTCATCGCTTTACCCTTGTTGATTTGCACAATTTAGCCGTTAGATTTGGAGACCACTCCTTGCATCTGAATCCTTGACTCAGCTCTGCCACTTACCAATAATGTGAATTTGGACGTAACCCCTCTGTGCCTCCGTTTCCTCATTCATAATAATGAGGCTATTCATTCTGACCACCTCACAGATTGTGTCTATGTGCTATGCTTGAACAATTATGCCGGAGTCATAAACAATGCCAAAATCTTAACCGAGTAAAATTTTATTTCTTATTCATGCTACATGTCCAACTTGGATCACTAGCTTCTCAATACATGCTTATACAATGAATAAAAGAATGTGGCGAAAGTCAAGTGGCTTTTAAGGACTCTATCCAGAAGTGACTCGTAGCAGCTTCGCTAACATCTCCTTGGTCACAGCAAGTCACATAACTATGCCTACTTTCATACAGGATGGAGAAACACCTGCCATTCATCATGCCCCCAAAAGGAGAGGAAAAAACAGCCTTTAAAAAAAGATTGTATATATTTATTTTTAGAGAGAGGGGAAAGGAAGGCTGAAGGGAGGGAGACAAACATTGATGTGAGAAGGAAACATCAATTGGTTGCCTCTCATTCATGCCCCAACCAGAGACCAGACCCACAACCTGGGCATGTGTCCTGGCCAGGAATCCAGCCAGAGACCTTTCACTTTGCAAGGATGATGATGATGCTTGAGCCTCACCAGCCAGGGCCAGCATATTCGTTAACAGTCCTGATGGCTACCAAGGCTTTAGAATGTAAATGTTATCATTATTTCATTATTTTTATTGTTGTTTCTGTAGCTATTGCTTTTAGCATCAACAACATCCTTATGGAATGTCAGGATTAGAAAGGACGGGAGTTCTACTGCACCTCATTTGCTTACTTATTCAATATTTACATTGATAATTAGTCAATGTTTATTGAGAACTGTTGTGTAAAGAATTCATCTGATCTTCGTCCCAGGTTCCTGGGAGGAAGCTTCTAAACCCTTGGAATTTCCCAAGTGACTGGAGAGTGTGTGTTCCTCATGGTGGGCCCCTGAGACCAAACCTGAGTCTGTGTAATGAGGTGACACGTGGTGGGCTGGTAGGTAGTTTCAGGACAGGGGCTGACTATACTGGAAAGACCAGTCATGCTGAGATGGATGGGCTTTGAGCCACAAGCTCTCAGCACAAACTCTAGGGAGGGAAGAGGGCTGGAGATTGAGTTAACCTCATGGCCAATGTTCCATTAATCGTGCCTATATAATGAAACCCCAATAAAAACTCGAGACACTAAAGCTTGGTTGAGATTTCCTGATTGGTAATTCTATATGGATAAAGCTGTCAGAGCGACATGTTCTGATTCTACAGGGAAAGGACATGCAAGATCCATGTTCGGGACCCTCCTTGATTTTGCCCTATGGGTCTCTTCTTCAGGATGGTCCTAATCTGTGTCTTTTCTAATAAAACTGTGATCATAAATATAGCACTTTCTTGGGTTCTGCAAGTCATTTTTAATAAATTATCAAACCTGAGTGATAGTGGGAACCCTCAAAATTGTAGTCAGTTGCTCAGAAGCATGGTTGGCCAAGGAACCACCAGAGTCATTACAGGAGTAGAAGTAAGAGCAGGTGTATTGGGGACTGTGCCCTTCACTTGTGACACCTGCATTAACTCCGGGTAGTTAGCACCAGAGTTGCATCGAGTGTGCGTTCTTCATGGTGGGCCAAGGACGTAATATATACCCAACACTGGCAATATAGTGGTTAATAAAATAAGCTCAGCTTCTACTGCCATAGACCCTATAGTCAAGAGGAAGAAATATACATTAAACAAACAAAGATCTAACAAAAATAGTATTGTAAACCCACTCCTACTATATCTCACAAAAAAAAAAGCCTCTTTGGGCAAAGGCTCTTAGCACAAAACAAAATTAACCTGGAAAAATGTACTACATTGTTAACCCCTATCCATCCTTAAGCACCTTCCCTGTAACAAATATTAAATTCAAAAAAGAAAAAAAAAAGGCTTACATGCCTGTAGTAGCTTCAACATTCACAAAGAAAAAAGCATCCACTCACCGAACACTAGCACCATTATCTCTCTCAACAAAGGCCATAGCGCCAAAGTGGTGTGTTTTATGACATATAGTT
Organism: Phyllostomus discolor; assembly: GCF_004126475.2. NCBI lineage: Eukaryota > Metazoa > Chordata > Mammalia > Chiroptera > Phyllostomidae > Phyllostomus > Phyllostomus discolor. The sequence goes on along the minus strand of NC_040909.2, from coordinate 15,791,272 downwards.
GTCATTTGATTTTTATTTCATCTTATTCTGCAAAAAATTGTTCAGAAAACAAGTGTGTGTGTGAGAAATAGAGAGAATGTGCATGAAACAAGAGTTTAAGATCACAGCCACCTGGCCTGGTGGCTCAGTTAGTTAGAGCATTGTCCTGTATACTGAAAGGTTGTGGGTTCGATCCCCAATCGGCGCATATGTGGGAGGCAACCAATCAATGTTTCTCTCTCACATCAATATTTCTCTCCCTCTTTCTCCCTCTCCCTCTCTTTCTAAAATTAATAAACAAATCCTTAAGTGAATAATAAAAAAAGGGTTTAAGATCACAATATATATAGTGTTTTATATACCTCTTGATCCTAAGATATTATTTTTATACACAGGGCAGGGCAATAGTAGGTTTACAGTTGCAAGTACACAAAACACAGAGCTTATTCTTGTATCATTATTTATTAATTATTGTATTATTTTCCATATGAACAACTGTAAACCCACTTTTGCCACACCCTGTACACACAAATATATATAATAGATATGAATTATTCTATGTCATTAAATATTTTTCAAAAGCATATTTTTTGATAGAGGAAAAAAAATTCCTATCCTACAATGTTATAATTTCTTGAGCTATTCCTATTATTGGAGAGGTTACTTTCAATTCTTTCACAGTCATAAATAATGCAGCAATAGACATCCCTGAACATAAATCTTTGTCCACACCTTTGATTATTTTCTTAGAATGAAATGCTGGAGAATAAATAATTGGGTCAAGGGAAGAAATATTTCTTAAGCCTTTGGTACTCAGGGCCAAAATGCTCTCCAGAAAGCTTGTATTAATTTTCCCTCCCACAAGGAGCAAGAGCATTACTCTCTTACTGACACAAGGAAATTTGGCCTATAAACAATATAACATTGAAACATTAGAGCAGCGCTCCTCACTCTGGGCAATTTTGCCCCCAGGAGACACTTGGTTGTCACAACTGGTGGGGCGCTACTGATGTCTAGTAGACAGAGGCCAGGGATGCTGCTAAACATCCCACAATGCACCAGGCATCGCCCATAACTGACAGGTATCTATGCTCAAATGCCAACAGGATCAAAGTTGAAAAATCCTGCACTGGGGGATATGCCTTTAAAACTGGGACTGAAGCAGGATGCTCGTTATCACCAATATCATGCTCATTCTCCTGAAAGTGCTAATCCAGGTATTAAGGATAAAATATAAACAAGATATAAAATTGATGACAAGAAGGAGACAAAATTATTAATATTTCAGAACACATAGTTGCACATTTTAAAACAGAATTAACTAGAAAAAAATAATAGCATGAGTACAGAATATTAATGTGCTCTTTTTTCTTCTCAATAAAGAGCTAACCAGCTGCCAGGTAAACCTGAGTATATATCACTTGCACATATTACAGATTTATTGAGTCAAATATTAAGCCCTGGCATTGTTCTAAGCACTAGAGATATAAAAATGAATCAGAAATAATATCTCTTAGCTCTTAGAGATTACATGTTAGTATGAAAAGATCCCCAAAAAGGATGTAAACGAGTAAGTATATAGTATATTTGCTGATGACCAATTCTGTTGGGGAAAAAATGATACAGCAAGGTGCTGAAGAAATGATTCTTAGAGGCTCAAACGAGCAAGATTTTATAGATGTTTGTCCTATAAGATTTTGGCTTTTCCTACAGAGGAATTTAGAAGCCATTGGAGAATTTTGCACAGATAGTAATGGATTTGTATACAAGGTGGGGCAAATGTAAGTCATAGTTGTGCATATGGAAAATACTACATGATTCATAAACAATAATACAAGAATACACTCTATGCTTCATGCACTCACAACTGTAAACCTACTTCGTACCCACCCTGTACTTGTTTTCAAAGGACAGCATGACTGCCAGGGGTGAGGGACAGAAGCAGGTCACAGACACAGAAGAGTAACCAGGAACAAATCTAAGGAGGGATCCGTAGGTCATTGTAAGGATTTTGGATTTCACTCTGAGGAAGGCGGAACAGCCAGAGAGTTCGGAACAAAGGTATTATAACATGGTCAGACTCGGCTTTTGAAAGGAGCGCTGACTCTTGTGTGGGGAACGCACTGTGTGGGCCAGTGCAGAAACAACAGAGGAAAAACTACACTCACAGGGAAATTCTAGCTCCTTCTCCCTCCACATTAGTGCAGCTCATTCTCAGATAGACGAGGAAAGAAACATCATTGTTTTCATTGCTCTTGGCAAGCAAATATTAGTGTTTAAAAAAAAGCTTTTTAAAAGCTCAGTTTTCAGTTCCTGTTTGTTTCAACCTGGGAGTTTGTTTGCTCACGGGAGGATAGAGAGGTTGAGCCTGGGACTCGAGGGAAGAGTCAAATCTCACCGTCCGAGGTGGCCGTCGGATTCTAAAGTTTCCCCCGACCATTCTTGAGGATGATTTGTTCGCCTTGCTGACGAGAGGGATCTGTGCCTGTGTCTTTTCAAAAAAGCAAAAGCTTGGAAGTGCTCCCAGCTATCGCCGGTTCCCTTTTCATGAACCCTTTTCAACAGCATCAAGCTATGTTCATCACGTCTGAGCTTGGTAGGTCACCTGGAAAAAAGCAAGTATATTCTTCTCCAGACAGACATCTTGACATGATTCAAAACTTTTAGGTTTCCGAAATGAGGAAGGAAACCAAAGCACAAAAAGCTTCATGGGTTCTGATTCAGAGAAGAAGGGGCACCCATGACCAACCTTAAAATAACATTCTTTAATGATTCCTTTCAAGGACTTAAAATTTTCTTTGGCTGGACAGCCCACTTTCAGATATGAAGACCAAGTTTAGCCTTTACTACGTTACACATTTTTATTTAATGCTTTTCATCTTTATGAGGGCTGTACTGGGTTAGCAGTGAGTGGCAATGGAGTTTTAGAGACAGCTAAATTGTTATAACAACTTAGGAACAAAGCGTGGTGGGACTAGCCACAGGAACGCAGAGCAGATGAAATAAAGACCTGACTCTTAAACTACACACCAGTACAAAGCAGGTCCTGGGGGGGAAAGTGCTCTAAATTCAAGGATAAGCCCCAGACTTGAATAGAGATGGTGAGTCTGTGATGGGGAGCTGGGATGCAATAGGTTCCCAAGTACACACCCAATCTTAGGTACCAGCCAACGTGGAAAGTGGATGGAAATGCTGGGTCTTAAAAAAATGTATGTCATCGAGCCCTTGCTGGCATAGCTCAGTGGATTGAGCACATGCTGCAAACCAAAGTGTCGCAGGTTCAATTCCCAGTCAGGGCACATGCCTGGGTTGCAGGCCACGGCCCCCAGCAACCACACATTGATGTTCTCTCTCTCTCTTTCTCCCTCCCTTCCCTCTCTAAAAATAAATAAATAAAATCTTTAAAAGATGGCATATATATATGTCATCGATGTTTTATCTTTGAAGGTCTCAGACCCTAGGTCTGCTGTCAACAGTGCATCTTGAAAGCAGCTATGGCTGAGACACTGGACTATACAGTACAGTTCTTTTTTAAAAGTGCTTCCGATATTCTGTAGTTTTTCAGTGACTTTCCATTCAACTAAAGAATGTTTGCATGGATGGATGGATGGATAATCTAGATAAATGTCTTAATTTTAAACAACCAGATGGAAGTGCGGAAGCTATGGGAATGCCTTCGTAACTGGCTTCTCTCTAAGTCTAGTTAGGGGATCACCAGTGCACTTGATTTTGACCTACTAAGCAAGGCCAAGGCAATTGATCTGATTCTGTGTCTAGTCTTAATGTCTAGTCTTAATTCAGTATGAGCCCATTAAACAAAAACAACCTTTCATTGGATTCAGGGACTTCTTTTACTCTTATGGTATAGTATGATTTTCTTTTCATGTTTTCAGAATCATTAGTGGGGATTTACAAAAGACTTTAACTTCAAAAAGTATAGTGGTAATCACTTGCTAGTTCCTGCTCTTGAACTTTCTCCACATTTTTATTCATCTCTGATGCCATGCCCTGAAAAAGCCCTCCAACTTCCTGCCTAATTGTCTTTGTCACTGTGATTGACCCTACCTGACAAGACCTTTTTGCCATCTTCTCCTTTTGAAACCTTAACTGTTCCTTAAAGCTGTGCTCCTCCAACACACCCTGCACTTCTGTGATGCCTTTCAGGGGCATTTAGACCTTCCCTTGAACCACAGTTGGCCTTTCCCTTAGCGCCTGATCTTTAAAAGCTGCATAGTCTTCACTAGCTACTAGGAATTATTTAACTTAAGACTCAACTTCATTATCTATGAAATAGGAGTGCCACTTGCATTTCCTCTCTCACAAAACTATGCTGAAAATAGGGATGCAAATTGTAAGGTGCTTTGCAGTTAAGATGAGCACTATCACAGGAACCCCTTATAACTATGGCCAGATAAGGACTTGTACATGTCCTAAACTCTGAAAAGATTATAGTGTCCTCCCAATGTTAAATATATATATATATGTGTGTGTGTGTATATATATATATATATATATATAATCAGTAATAGTTAAGCATAATGTAAGTTGTAAGTTTCAATAAAATTGAAGCATGACTATTTCACTGCTTGATCTTTTTGAAAAATAAAATTCAATTTTTTCATTGCCTATTTCATTTGTTTTATATCTTGGCTTTGCTGCTTTCCTAAGTGTAATGATCATTCAGTGATGCATTTTTATCCTATCTACTAGACCAGGGGTTCTTGAAGCCTCTGTCATAGCTTGCTCATAGCCAGTATTCAATAAATATTTCCTAAAGTAAATGTCCCCTCTTAACACTTTGCAGAAATTTGCCTTCTGTGTTAGTTGGGAAGCTCCACAAACAGCAAGAAGCATAAATGGTTTGAGCAGTCAAACCTCAATCACACAGCAGGAAGTTATTAAAAGCAAAATATATGTAGAATTTAGAACTTGAAACAATGGGAAATATAAAATGAATGGAAAAGTCCATACTCTCAAAAAGTGTTTGAGAAGGTGGGGGAGGGGAGAGATAGAAAAAGAATCAGGGAATGGGAAATTGAAACTTAAGTGAAGGAGGGATGGGAGGAGATAAAGAAGCTCTTAACCAAAAGTTGAAACTAACAAGTTACAGGGAATCATAGCTAGAATTAAACTTGCGAGGACCTTAGATGATATTTCACCTACCCCCCACCCAAAGTTAAGCTGTTATCCATATGCAACAAAAGAGCAGAGTGTGAGGACATGATGTTTAGCATTCTCCATTGTGGCCCTTCACACATTTTTCAGGTGTCCTGCCTCTGTCCAAGTTGATGCTGGTTCCAGGATAGAAGGCCTCCTTGTGACTCAGGACTTTTTGTAGTTATATTCTGTTCTCGACATCCAAAGCATTTGGCTTTCCGTGGAGACATGCATGAATATTCTCAGTGCCTTCATTTCTCCCTCATTTCTTTGCCTCACTTTCTTTCCATTTCTTTTTGCCTCTGGTCCTCTGTCATCAGCATTTTATATGCCCAACATGGTCCTTTTTATCATTTTTTTTCTTTCTGCTGTCCAAGCTTTTAGCAAAATGCATTCTCCTGGGGAGGTTACATACTCTAGAGCTCATACTCAGCAGTTATGAGCTTCCCAGAGCCACTGTAAAAAGGCATAATAAATGCATTTGTTTTGAAAAAAAATAAGATAAAATGAGAATCAACTCCCAACCAAAACATTAAATTAGAAAAAAAGTTTGTTATACTTACTATAGCTTTTTATTTATATGTTCTCTTTGATCTTCTATGTGGGACAGAAATTAGTGTGTGCAGTGGTCATAGAATGGCCTTTGCCATCTGAAAGACTCTGGGCTCATGGTCTGTGGACCTTGGGATAGGTCCTTCCCCTCCTTAAATTTTAGTTTCCTCTTCTTTCAAATGGGAATAACAATAACAGGGCACAGGAAAATTACTTAGCCTGGTGCCCTACTATTTTCAACTTTCCCCTCCCCTACTGGTGTTTTCCTTCATGTCCCAAATTAACTACCTGCACTTGAATTCTTTCCTCAAGATCTGCTTCTGGCATGGACAAGGCAGGCATTAAAAAGACCCTTGGAATAACCTTGTTTATACAAAACAGCAGTCTTTGGAATGTTCTTCACTAGTTTTTTTGTGTGGTCAAGTAAACACTGAGGAGTCCAGCTCCAGGCCAAAATCCTACATGTGATCTTTCAGGTCTGACCACAGGCAATTAAAAAGGCTTTACCTGGCAGGCCTGGAGGGGTAGGTGGTGGGTGGACCATTTCCTCTACTTGCTGCAGGCATCAGCTGTGCACATATTGCATTTCTCACCCATGTACCTGCATATGGAAACCTTCATACTGGGGAGCCCTTGACCAAGGCCTTCTCAGGCACCTCTGCTATGATAACCTTATCTAGTGAGTCTTGAAGATACTTTTCTGACTCAATAGTCAATATTTTTCTGTTCCTAATCCTTCCCTCTCTTCTCTACCCATCTCCCAGCTCCCAGCAGAAGATTTTTTTAGTGTCCTCCAATAGCGAGATGATCCCCAAGTCTGTGCTAATTCACCCAACTAACCAGGTAACATTGGTCCAAAAAATGAAACAAGGGCCATCTGGTTCTTTTTTTCTGTTTAGTCTCTTGTTTAGGCTGTCACAGTAAGTGATTGAAGGCTAGACTGCTACTTTCACTTCAGCTTATTTTAATTAATCACTTCAACACTGGGAAGCTCAGCTTTCTAGTTCAATACTTCACAGAGATCATAAACCTGCAAAAGGGTTGCAGTGGAGCTTTGTATGGCCTGACAAATGCAGGCTTCTTTTTATTTAGATCTTGTCCCAGAGGTCAATTTGCATGAGCTTTAGGTCTTCTGGAAAGAAAAAGAAATAGAACCCAACAACTGCTTCTAGGGATTTGAAATTAAGGAAGACTGTGGGGATAGGGATGGGTCAGAGTGGTCTTGGCCACCACTGCCCCCAAGCAGAACCAGAGAAGAGAGAAGAGAGACACTAGCAGTCTGGGTTCATGATCCATATTCAAACAAACAACAGTCAGAAGAGGCTTGGGAGATGGCTGAATCTGAAATTGCACAGAACCAGCACCATAGGTCCCTCACGGCCCAGCCAATCAGTATGGGGGCACACTGTGGAAAGCTATGACTAAGCATGCAAGAACTGAGAAATCTAGGACCCTGAGCCCAAGGAAACAGCACTGTCACTGAGCAGTTTTACTAATTATGCATCTCATTGTGCAGGGTTAGCTATTGCGCTGACACGACTTTGCAGTTCTGGGTGTATGTGCTTGTGTGCATGCCTGAGAGTAGGCACATGCCTATGAATTGTGCGTATCTGAGCCTTCTGTCCATTTTCATAACCAGACTCTGAGTGACAGAGCATGCTTGATGATTCCAAAGGCAGTGTGCTCTCCTCTGTACATTGCTTTCCCAGGAAAAGCTCTCTACTGAGCTTTAGGGTATAGATAGGTTTGGCCCAATTAACTACAAGGTCAAAAATTCTAAGCTATTTTTCTTTATTATATTATTTATTTAGCTTTTTCCATAGCACAAAAGTAATGTATCTTCATTATACAGATTCAGTGAAAACAAGAAAAACAAAATAAAAGTCACTGATAATCTTACTATGTGCAGATAACCGCTAGTACCATTTTTGTGAAATTATTTTCAGTACCTTCTTTTTTCATAAAATTAGGGTCAGAGAATATATATATTTATGGTTTTACTATATATACATATATGGTATTGTCATTTACTATTAGAGTCACAACAGCAGCAGAAGTTATCCTTATATAAAGGTAAATTAAGGAGAGTTTAATATAGGGCATTTTGCACAGGTATGGACAAAGTTTCAGGAAACCAGGAAGGATACTACTGGGCCCCAGAGCTAATGGCAGCAAGAAGGTGTCATTCCCGGGCCTGAGGGGTTGGATGGAGTAAGATTACCAGAACCCAAGACAGAGGAGGCTGACTGGAGAGAGGCCCTGAGAGGCCCTGAGATCCTCAGTCTGGAAACAGAGCCATCCTGTGGCAACCGCACAGGGAGACAAAGAACTGCCCTCTCCTCCTTCCCTTCAGTCTCCTGCCATGCTCTCCAATGACTCAACCCAACTTGAACCAAGAGGACAAAGGAGCCAGTGGTATAGGCCAGAGACTGGCAAATCTCTTTGCGGAGATTTCTGCAAAGAGCCAGATAACAAAGAGTTTAGGCTTTGTGGGCCCTATGGTCTCTGTCACAAATATTGGTACCTACAGGTGTAGAATAAAAACAGCCACAGATAATATTTAAACAAATGGAAGTTAGCAGATTTGACTTGCCAGCCATAGTGTGCCAACCGCTGGTGTAGACCATATGGGTCAGCCTCCCAGGTGACAGAGCAAGGTAGAAAACAAGGAGAATAGATCTAGAGGGATGAAGGAAGGACACCCAGACACTTGCTCTATTGGTTTAATGTATTGTAAAACACTTTGCTATGTTTAAATCTTTAGTTAACTTTGTGCTATGGCAACTTTATTGGAAAGAGGCAGAGTAGGCAAATATAGTATAGCAAATGTAGAAGTAAGAAATTATTGTATCTACAAGGTCTGGAAATATTCCAGCCATTGTTAATATATGAGAACAATTTTCATGATATCAATGTAACCTGGCAACCAAGGAGAGTCGACTGGAATGAGCATGAGTGAACAATGACAACTTCACTGTACTAGTCAGTGGGGTCAGTAAACACCAAGTGAGCATGTGCACTGTGTGGCCATAGCATTCAAAATGACTGAGTGAGTAGGGCAATGAATCTACATCAAATTTTGCATGAAATGTGAACATTCCTCCACAGAAACTATTCAGATGATTCAGAAGGCTGCGTCTTTGAGCGACTGGTGATTGGCAGCTTCATCATGACAATGCACCTCTTCATGCATCACATTTCATGCAGAGATTTTTGGCAAAATATCAAGTCACCCAGTTGACTCAGCCCCTCTACAGCCCAGATTTGGTGCCCTGTGACTTCTGACTTTTTTCAAAACTAAAATCACCTTTGAAAGGGAAGAGATTTCAGACCATCAGTGAGATTCAGGAAAATATGACAAAGCAGAGGATGGTGATTCCAACAAAGGGTTTTTGCAGTGTTTTGAACAGTGGAAGAGACATTGGGAGAACTGTGTGAGGTCCCAAGGTGCCTACTTTGAAGGGTACTGAGGCACCATTGTCCTATGTACAATGTTTTTTGTATCTTCTTCAATAAATGTCTCTATTTTTCCTATTATCTGGCTGGATACTTTCTGGACAGGCCTCACATAATTCGGAACTGACTTTATGGATCCTGTTGTTTTTATCTATTTTACTTATTTTTTTGCAACTCACAATGTTACAAAGAGGTTTTAAGGAGGCTTATATATGCAACATGAATTAAAATTAGATTTCAAATAAATGAATAAACTTGTAGGAAATTATCCTACATAAATAAGTATTTATATACATAGGACTTTATATATTCAATGAGTCAAATTAAACTAAAAATGAATGAACCTATATGAATTTACCTATAAATGTACACATGTATGTGAACAAAGACATATACAAGGGACAATTATTTCAACATTGGTCTTAACAGCAAAAAAAAAGTTTACAGTTAAGACAATATTGAATGAATGAGTGAATGAATAAATGAATATATGTGAAATCATTAGAGCAAAGTTTTCAGACAATGGTTTCTCTATTGGATGAATATGAAATGCTTCATTTTTTGTCTTGTAGCAGAGCAGTGCTCTTAGGGAAAAAAGAGAACTAGCATTTATAGACCAGCCATAATGTGCCAAACAGCTTGGGTGCTTTATAAATGTTACCTTACTTAATTCTCACAATCATCCTGTGAGGTTAGTGATAGTTCCATCATTATGAAAACAAGAAAACTGTCCCAGAGAATTTCAGCAGTCATGTGAGAGCACAGAATAAGTGAATGGCAACACTGAGATTGGAATCCAGGTTTGCGCGTCACTCCATCACATTCAAGCATGAAACTCCTGAAACTAAAAAAGATAGCGAGGACTACTTTTAAACTATTTAAAGTATGTTTAATTTTGTACATGCCTGGAGAACCTGTCTTTCTTCTGCTTTTGTAAGTTTCAGGTCTGTAACGTTTCCTTCCGTTGCCAGTCTGGTTTTTGCATGAGTGATGGACCTCCCATGTTCCACATCCTCGGTTCCCATCAGAAGCCTCAGCAGAAATGTCAGCAGTTTAACCTGCTTGTGAAAGAGACCTCTAGCTTTACCCATTGGGAGGATGGAACTGCTTGCTGGCTTAGTTCTTTCAACCTATTTTCTTCCATATTGTTTTTCTTGCCCAGACATTTTTTTTTTGCATGTACTCCTCTAGAGTTTGTTTTTTGGGGTCCCCCAGAGTATCTGGTGCCAAGTCCAGGAGTGAACAGTTTTCTAAAGCATACAATTTTCTAACAAATCTTGTCTGTCTTCACTTCCCTGAGCTGTTCAATCCCACTCAGGAGGCATGACCTCATCGGATCAATAGCCAACTCAGGACTGGCCTCGTTTATTTTTATGTTGCTGGTTCCCTTGGAGTAGATCCTATTTGCCCTGTGTTTTCCCTTGAGATGATCCTAATTCCATAAATTTTTCTGGCGTGTTCCCTTGGGCACAGGCAATTCCCGCTTCCCCATCTATAATAACTATACCACCTGCCAATTCATGACTCAATGCCTTGAGAATTTTATCCTGGCTTCTCAGGCCTCCTAATCTGTCCAAATTTTATACAAGGCTGTCTCAGTCCTTGAGGGGTATTTACCCAGTTGTTCTTATTAGGAAATATCTAGCTGTAGTTTATATAAATATCCCTCAATCGTTTCCTAAATTCAGGAACCCCAGGAGGATTATCTCCTCCTTGAGATCAATTACCTTTTCTGATCTTAGAGCAGTTTTATTAAGGAGTAGTGAGTGGGATATGTGTCTCCTTTCCAGTCTTCGATATGTCTAATCTGGTCTCTAAGATCTCATTTCCCATTTCATGTCTGCCTAGATTATGTGCTAAGATCTCAATCATTCTGCTAAGGAAATTTCTTCCTTTTCCTCCTCAACCAGTCGTCTTCCTTTTTTTCTTCCTTTGATGCTCCTACCTGCCCCTATTTTGATAGTAAGATCAATGCATGATTTAGATAATTTCCTTCATTTTCTGAGCAAACTTGATCCCTTAAAACAAAGCGTAATGGACATAGGCCTACTTTTCTTTGGATATACAATAGTTTAATTATTTCTCTTATTCACCTGAAAGAAGATGTCCCACTCCTATTCAATAAGTCCCCTGTTTAAGTGTTTGGTATGATTCTACAGCCTGGCTTGCTAATGAGATTCAGGTGCATGTAATTAACAAAACAGAGCCTCCCACATAAGTTCCTATCTCTGACCATGAGCCTGAGATTAAAAAGAAAACAGAAATAAGTGGATAATTTCAGGCCAACTCAGACACTTATTGGTCAGTCACCTGCCACTGTCCCCCTCTTTTCTTGGTTGACATTTCTAAGTATTTTCTGGGCCCCTTATTCTTTTCAGCCAAGTACAATTATCTGGCAAAGGTCGCTCAAATAAACCATTAACTGCAACATTGGAAAGTGGGGAAAGGGATCAGTATGAGCACATCAGCTGATAAATGGTGTTGGCTGATTTGCTTCCTGGAGAGAGCCCTCTTCTAGTTGTGCCCTCATATGGGAGAGGAAGAGAAACAGAGAGAGAGGTCTGGGTATTAACCCTGTCAAGAGGATCCCACCTTCATGACCTCATCTAACTAAATGACCTCCCAAATGCCTCAACTCCTACCAGCATCACATTGAGGTTTAGGGTTTCAAAATACGAACTTTGGGGAAGATATTCCATCCACAACATTTAGAAGGAAATCAGAAAGGAAAGAATTGGCACCAATGACTGCTTGGTGCCAATGACTGTCTGCTTTTGCCTCATAGAATACAACTGTGTCACAAGGTCACACCTGGTTGCAAGCAAGGCTGAGAAATTGGGTTTTTTGCTCTTACAGCTTCAACAATAGAATAATGCAAGGGGTAATGAGGTTGAAAATGGAGGCTGGGCCAGTTCCCTGCAGTATCTGCTACAGAACCTTTATTTATTAACATTATTTTCTGAGGAGTTATTTATTGATTAATAAGGATAAACAGTGTGCTGATTCCTTAGAAAGGAACAAGATAAGCTAGTGGGCTCTGGGGAGCTTGCTGTGTAGTACAGGAAAAAAAACAGTAAGTCAACATCTATTCAATGTGAGCAAGGCTATGGGGAAAAGCTAGTTTTACCACATATGTCATATAACAGTAGACACAGAGGATGGACTTGGATAGTTGGCCTGAGAGGAGGAGGTTGGTTTGAGACATATTAGAACAATATTCTTGGTGTCTAATATGATTGTAGGTAAAAAATGGGCAGGAATTGAAGACGATCTCTTACTTTGAAAATTTGGAAAATGGGTGGATGATTAGATAACAAATGTACTTTGGGGCACATAGAGTCTAAAGTGCTTCTGTGGGATATTTTAGAGGAGCTATTCAGTGTGCAATTGGAAAAATAATGGTTGACATTAATTCAGGCCTCACTTTGGGTCAATAGTATGCTCCAAGCTCTTCATATTGAGTCTCTTAACTCTCACAACACAGCTTGTTCCCTTGATTCCAGGGCTGGCACTTAAGGAAGGCAAGACCTTGCTCCTTCACGTGGTGATGGGGAACACAAAGAACAGCCTTTGAAGTTTATTATGGAATGACCCAGGAGCTATAAACTGGGTAGCTCATTTGGTTCATCATGCTCATATAGCCCAGCCTCTGACCCAATCTTTTGTGTCTTTTTAATTTTTTTGCATTTTTTCTGGAACCATAGGTGTTATCCAATTACTAATCAACCATTGCGCATATAAGCATATTCGATCTAAGGGAACTGGGTATTCAATATCCATCACAACTTGAAAAACAATTCAGAAAGCCATCAATCTCTAAGTCTTTACATATGAAATGCAACTTACATTTATCGTGCCCCTATTGAGTGTCAGACATATAGCAAGCACCAAGAAAGGCACTTACTTCATGAACATAGGCTCATTATATCTCAGGCCAACCCTACGTTGCCATCAGCTCCATTTTACGTTTTAATGTCATTTGTAATTATAAACATGAACACATGGCCATTGTCGTAAAACTAGGACAATATCACTTCCGCTGCCTTCTTTAGGTTAAAGCCAAGATTCAAAGGGAAGGGACTACACAGCGGTATTTTGGAGGTGAGGTACACAGAAGGCCATAAAGTCATAAACTACCACATCTTGTCTCTGTGGTGCTGAGTTCAGATTCTCTGGAGAATCAAATTGGCCCAGATCTTGGGCCTCCTGGGCCTGAGGGTCATCCCAGTCCAATCACTTGTGGTCAGAGAGGGGAAGGGTCATATGACACAAATATGAACTGAAAGTCATTTTTTCATCTGGAATTACGTAGTAGAGAGAGGAACGGCTCTTAGAAATGAGGGTATGGACAGAGAGGATACCACAAAATTGATTGATTACATTAACACCCATGAAACAGGTCATTAAGTGTTAAACTCTGGAATGCTGACTATGAATACAAAAGAGCCCAGGAAAGAAGGTGATTGATGTTATTTGAAATATTCAAGGAAATTTCACTTTGTTGTTGTTTTACTTGATGTGTCTCATAGCATGTAACCTGGAATTACTAGTGGAATTTAGATAGGACAAAAGAAGAAAGAAAGACATTCTGTGCAGGACAAGGACATTGGCAAGATGGAAATGAGCAGTGGCCACAGAGAAGATAATAAGAGGCCAAGCTGTGAAGTGCCCTGAAGAACAAGTAGCTAACATGACTCCTGACAATTTGTGATAAACGCTGTACCATCTCCTCCTAGAAGTCTCATTGCATCAAAGGGTAGATTTTTAAGAAGGTAGGAACTTTGATTTGTGGAGCGTTAAATCCTCAGGTTTTGTTCTGAACACTGCCTTTGGTATTGTAATCGTTTTCTATTGCTACCGTAACAATTTACCACAAACTTCGTGGCTTAAAACCACCCAAATTTACTGTCTCACAGTTCTGTAGCCCAGAGGTCTGGATGGGCTCAGCTAGTTTCTCTGCTCTGGGTCTCACAAAGCCAAAACCAAAACATCAGCCAGCCTGGGGTTTTACTTGGAGCCTCTCAGGGGGGCTCTTCTTTCAAGCTTATTCAGGTGTTGGCGGGATCCGGTTCTTTGTAGCTGTAAGGCTGAAAGGTTTCTGTGTCCTTGCCGGCTGTCAGCTGGGAGCCTCTGTCGCGTTCCTTGTCACATTTCCCCTTCCACCTTCAAATCAGCAGCCGCACATTGAATCTTTCTTGCAGTTCGGATTCGCTAATATTCTGGCTGCCTCTCTTCTGACTGCCAGCCAAAGAAAGTTCTCTGCTTTCCAGGGGTCATGTGATTTGATCGGGCCCATCCAGACAATCCAGGACAAACTCCCTATTTAAAACCCATGGCCTTAATTACATCTGCAAAGTCCCTTTGCCATGTAACAGATTCACAGGTTCCAGACACTAGGTGTGGACAGCTTTGGGGCTCTCCTAAGTCTCCTACGTTTCCATACAAATTTTAGAATTGACTTCTTCAATTTCCACAAAAAAATTCTAATTTATAGTTCATGTATATAGCTTGATGTGTTTGGAACTGATGTGATTTTGATAGGGGAGGCATAAAATTTACAGATTAACTTGGTGACTATTGACATCTTAACAATATTCAGTCTTTCAGTCCTTGCTCATAGTATATCTTTCCACTTATTTAGGTCTTTTTTCCTTTCTCTCTGCTGTGTTTGTAAAAATCTTTCTTGTCTTTTGTTAGATTTACTGAGCATTTGACATATTCAGTCCTTTTATAAATGATCCTTTCCATTTTCTAAAATTTTGGTGGTAGGCATCTTGTGTCTCCAACACTTAGCACAGCACCTGGTAAATACTAAGGACTCAATAAGTATTTGTTAAATGAGTAAATTAATGAATGGTATTTTATCTGGACTCTTTTTACAGACTTTGATATTTGGTATTTTACAATGGTTTCTGTACAAATCTTGGTTTCCTTGGTGACTGTGAGCACTCGATAACAGTTTATAGCACCACATTTGACATATTGCAGAGACTATTATTCATATTTGCCATAAATCAGTGACATGGAATATCTACATTTGTCATGAAGAATACTCTCAAACTCCCTGCTCCCTTGTTCTCATTGAAAGTTCAGTTTCGCAAGATATTAATGGAGGATTCCAGAAAACAAATCGTGGTCCATATATCCTTCTGGTATCTGGAGTAGACTCTAGACCCTCTAAATGTGGTCATTGGATTAAGTCAGAAAGCTGTATGCCTGGTCCACAAGCTTTGTACTCTTTAGAGAACTTATTTTTCTGAATTACTTTTAGCATTAGATCATTGACCTATATTTAAGAACATAACAGAAAACAGTGCTATAAAATTCTGTTTGTGCAAATGAGATAATGTTAAAAAACAGAGTTCTCTATATCTTAAGGTACCTCTTCAGTGAAAACCAACTGGAAAAATATTCACCATCCCCAGAACTTTCAATAACTTTTTATTTCCTCAGCAACCATAACTTAAATATCTGATTAAATTTCCCACTTCGCCTTGGCTACTAGGAAGATCAGTTCTAGTGGCCAAAGTTCTGGCACACTATATAGGATATGGTGTGTATTTTGGGTTTAAATATTAACCTTACCCTTAGAAGACCAAGTAGAAAGTAAAGAACAACGCTACTGGCATGCAAACTCTAGAGGGCAGATGTTATGTGCGGTTCAGTCATTCCTGTATATACAGTATCTACCGTATTTTTTGGACTATAAGACACACCTCTCCCCAGTTTGGGAGGAATAATGGTTGTTAATTGTGCTGTTGAATTCTACTTATATTTACATTGGTGAAATATTATGTTATCTATGTTATTAAATATTTTACCACACTTTTGCTTCAAAATTTTTTTCCTATTCTGCTCCTCTAAAACCTAGGTGCATCTTATGATCTGAAAAATACAGTATATATTGGATAAGTAAATGCTACAGAACACAACACGGTACCCTGAAAATAATGTACAATGCAGGATGCAATAATAAATAAAGGGAAGAGGGAGGGAGGAAAAAAGACAACAGTGTCTGTAAAATCAATTGATAACTAATTATGAGAAATTTAATGTGGTTTTTCACTAATGCTGATTTTTAACATATAGTATTGTTTTGTAAAAACAATTGGGACATACATTAGCAGAGTAAGGCAGAGTTTTTTATACTGATGTGGGAAGAGACAATACTGTGAATACAAATATGTACTATACAATCACATTTTTTGTCTTTCAAAAAAAATCTGTATAATTATTTGCATATTTTTTCCCTAAAGTCATGCTCATAGGTACAAAGAAAAAACTAGGTGTTCTGAGTACTGTTCTACTTTTTTTTTTCTGTTCTACTTTTTACACTGTGTTATTATGACTCCAACTTGGGACATCTTCTCTCAAGGGTGACAATGGTACAGTGAAATCTGGCATGAAATTGATTTTTTCCTGGGTTTCCAGTGGCAGTTTATGTTGGTAAACACATGGGTTGTCAGGTTAGCATTGCTATCTGAAGCCATAATGATGTTCATAACCTTTGATCAATTATTCCACCCACGGACACTTATCTTAAGGAAATGGGTCCAATGAAGAACAAAGGTCCATGCTCAAAAGTAATTATCATTTTAACAATCCAAACCAAGTGGGAGTGAAATATTGCAATATCTTTCTCTTCTTAACTTTTCTCTCAGGTGGATGATATTTGAAACAGAGTCTATAGCCTTTTAATCACTTTAAAGTATTAAAAATACATAATAGTCATATTTGGAATATTAAAATGTTTAATAAAATCTAAATCAAAACTTCAGTCTCATTTAACTTAAAACCCTTGGCCTGATCTGAGTTTAGACACCTGCAGTGAAGATCAGGAAGTAGTAGAGGACAGGGGCCAAGGAGGTAGCTTTTTCTGGTTTTTGTTTTACTATCTCCCCCACTTCCCTGCTCAGGATGGGGGCAGGAGAAGAGAGGAGAGGTAAGTGGGTGAAAAGTCTTCCTGGACTGAAGTAAATGTAAAGTCAGAGCTCTCTGCATGTCACAGATATCTGAATACAAGTTGTCCTTTCTGTGTAGTCCTTTTTTTTGGAGGAAACTCCTCCCTTGGTGGCCTCCCTATATTGTGCCAATTAAGAACAGACTCTTGCTTTGGGGTTACCACTTGGGCGTGGCCAGACCATTAGGACAGGTTCTTTCAAATGCAACACCAGGCCAGTCACCTTCCAAAGACCACTATCGTCCCACCCACAGCTGAAAGCACTCTTCATGGTCTGACTTAAGGGAGCTATAACTAGCCTCTCACTTCCCTACATTCCTAGGTGTCAACCAGCTACCAGCCTCTGCGTTCTCCAACACAGCACATGCCTCCAGGAGCTCTTTGAGGACCCTCTCACTTCGCTTAAGTTGGGGGATGTGAATGGAGAGAAACCAAAGCACTCTTTCAGCTCTCCCCAAAGAGAACCTCACTTGTAATACCCCCTAAACCCTCTGCCTCCCACTATGTATAGGGGGGAGCCATAGACTATGTGGGGCAGAGTTAGTTCTTTGGGTCTCCTTCAGGAAGGATCATGCGGACGATCTGCCAACTCTCTTTAAATGCAAAAAAGGCATTCCGTGACACCACTTTGACCACTTACGTACTAGTTTTTAAAACCAATAACATTTATTTCAGTAAACTTCAAATAACTTTTCCAATGCTCTCAATACTATCATGGAAAACCTAGTTCTTAGCAGAGAAAAACAGCCTGTAAAGTTTTAAATGTGTGTAGTGGCTCATACAAAATGCCTATTACAGCTCATGTTATGGTAGACTGGTTAATCAAATCAAAATACAAACCTCCTACTACCTAGAGAGTACAATAGAATGGAAATAATTCATTCATAAGATTCTAATTTATAAAACAACTTCACTACTTATAAAATACTACCCTAAGAATTATAATTCTATCAAGCTTCAATTGAACAAATGTGCAATCACTTAAACAACAGCTGTTACATTGAAAAAGAATTCAAAATGTCTTTAGAAGAGTGACAGAAACATTATTAACATGATGGCCCTGGTTCAGACCCTCAGAAGGAGGCTCTCTGAAGGCTGACTCAGCCCTAGGAAACTCATGCCTTGCCAGCAGCTCTCGGGCAAGAGTCACAAAGCAACCCTCTTGGTGAGTTGATATTCCTTGGCGCTCATGGTGGATGCAGGGCCAGGAAATTGTTTGCAGGATGTGATCTCAGGAATTCATACAGGCTTCTTGGAGGAGAGGGAGATAGGTGGGGGTCTGTTTTTATAACATACCCTATGGATCCATTCCCAGCATGGAACCTTCAACTGGATGATGTAGGTGAGGAAAAAATGCCTGCACCAACTTCACTTTCAGGTAGCAGAGATGGATCAGGGGGACCTAGATTGCCAAAAGCACCTCCAGGCTGAGTCCCACCCGACCCCATTTTTTAAAGATGTGGACCAATTGCACCCTCAAAAGAAAGCCCGTTAAAACTTATGAATCTTGCTGATGGAGAAAGATAACCAGTGTCTGAAGCAGAAATGGAAACTCTGTCTAGTACATGTGAAAGAAGAGCTGCACCAGGATATAGATGGCCAGATAGATGCTATATCATTCTGGGCTCTAGATCCCATGGAGACAGCAACTGGTCATATCTGGTGATGCTGGGGAACATGGAGCCTTAAATCTCTACACCATCCCGGCTGGACATATCTCCACGCTTGATGATCCACTGATCCAGAGGATTCCCTGGTTCTCTAGGGCCTCACTAAATGCTGCACTTGGATCTTCAAGGCCTTAAGGATCCTTTCCCAAAATCTCAAATTTTATATGTTTCTGCAGTTAATTTTGGTCTTCCACATGAATTTTCTGTAATTGAGAACAATAAGCTGGCTTTTCAAAGGACAAATAATAAGTCCTTCCATTTCTTCTCCCAGAGCTTTGGCTTGTTGTTTGATCTGGTTTGGTTTGGTTTGGTTTGGTTTGGTACTTTGTTTTATTTTGGCATTCTGCTCTTCATGACCTGGCTCATGTTTTTATCTGCTTTGAAACTTTTTCCTCAATCTAAATTATTCTTCTCCCTCTACAGGAAAATTTCCTGGGAGGTTTCTTATTCTTGTCTTGACACAGCTTAGTTTTTAAGCACATGCTGAAGCTTTTGAACCTCATTTAATCACATTTTCTAATCCCAAAAATGCATGTTTTTTTTTGTTTGTAGAATTGTGCTATACAATCAGTTAGTGATTGTTTCTTTTGTTTTACAGCTACTCAAATATATAGTTGGTTACTTTCTTCTTCAAGGGTTTATGAGGATTTCCTTGATGTCATCAATTAGCTTCCCTCAAAGCTCATATTCATTGGTCATCTAAGTGATGCTCAACTTTTATTAAAGCTTGGCCTTTGATATATGTCATTCCAGTGTCTTGAACAACAAAATGGGAGGTGCACATAAAACACTTCAGCTTCACACTGAGCTATGATGATGATCTGAGCAGAACGCTTGTGTGCAATTTGTTGAGTTGCAAGCTGAACTAGCCACTTTTTTCCATTGAGCACTATATTCACTTGAAAGAAGAACTGACAAACTCTACAGACTTAGGTATTTGGTGGACAATTTTTTAAAAAACAAACAAACTAAGCCCATCATTTCAAGGACCGCAACTGACAGTATCTTTGCCAATGATAAAATTCCAAGTTGTCAAGTGAATATTAGGATATGGGAAAAATTGTATCTGCCACCATGAGCTTGATGTGTTCCCAATACTTAAAGCTTCTTCTAATTAAATCAGTGGTCTTATTAATAGAAGTAACATTTTTATATTTTATAATGAAATATGTCAACATTTGGAAGATCTGAATAATTCACTAAGCCAATATTTTTCAAGTGACCAATACACGATGTTACAAAATCACACATAGGTAAAAGATCTATATAAAGTGCAAGGTAAACCAATAAATTTTAATGTAACAGCATGGAAATTTTATTGATATGATGCCGGATTCCACATTGCAACTATCCTTTAATAAACAATGATCAAGTCTTAGTATAGTAACAAAGAATATCCACAATTACCTAAAAAGGCTATTAACATCTCCCTTTTCCAACTACATATTTGTGTAAGACAGGATTCTCTTTATTTATCTGTTTTATAGAAACATATTGAATGCAGCAGATATAAGAATCTAGCTATCTTCTATTAAGTCAGATCTTTTAAAAATTTATAAATCTATAAAATAATGCTAGTCTTCTCACTAATTTGTAGGGGTAAATTGAGGAAAATCTGGTATTTTTCATTAAAATTTGTTATTTATTTTTAATATTGAGTTTATAATAAATAATTGTGTTATTATGGTAAATAAAATAATGAATAAATAGTATTCTTAAAATGTCTCCATTTTAATTTCTGATACAGTAAATATCACTAGATGTAGCCTATATAAACAAAATCCCTTTGGGGTCCTTAGTAGTCTCTAAGAATGTAAGAGTCCTAACACCAATAACTCGGAGAACTGCTGCTTTGGAGTCTTCAACCATTTTTTTTCTGTTCATTGTATTTTTCACTCTTTTTGTCCTGCAGTATCTTATGATGGTAGTTTTCTACCATCCTGAGGATTGGCAAGTTCATCCACAACTTTCTTCCATGCCGTCATCGATTGTTCCTCACCCTTCTAATAGAACTTGGGATGGAGTGGCTTCTGACTCATCTGTTGATGACTGAGCATCCTTGTGATGCTCATCCTGGTCATTTAGATCTCTCTTTCCTCCATTTTTTTACTGAGTCTATCTTAACCTCAAGAAGGAACCTTAAAGTTTTTTTTATTATTTGCCTCCAGGCTCAGCATTTCTCATACTTTGTTCTCAAGGTTGGGCCCCTTCAAAAAGCTCTCCAGTGCTTCACAATCTCCCTTAATATTCCTGAGCTCAGAAACTTTACTTTTTAAATATCTAGGGCAGAATAAGTTATGCCAAGCTCTTTGTCCCTATGTTTAAAAGTTGACTTTATCTACAAAAAAAAAAAAGCCTATATCACCATCTCTCAGGGAGCAGGGAGCATCACCAACAGCTGGACCAGGACTCAGACCTTCACATGGGGTCCTCAGCCCACACAGCATTTCCAGGATGGCCAGGGGTGAAGCTCTGCAGCCATCACCAAGCCCCCTATGGCACCAGTGGTTACCAGAACATGCTCAGGTTGTCAGGGCCCTAGTAGCCCCAATGGACTACAGGTGCCCCTTAGGATGCTACACTCAGAACATAAACCAACATGTGTGGCGAGGCCTTGTCTAATCAACCTTCAGCAGGGCCAGTAGCACCACATTTTCTCGGGTGGGTAGCATTGGGGTCTTGGCCTGGGCTATCCAGCCACAATGGATCCAAGTTCAAAATATGGCAACTCAGAAAGATATCACCAGGTGACTGAAGTCAAAAACATACAAAAAATTACCAAGTCTATGAAAATGGGAACAGCAGCAAAATATGCCCAACCTAAGAAGGAGCTGAAACCAGTTCAAGTATATGGAACAGAATCATTGGTTCTGTATGAAAAGGCTGGTGTTAAGTTGCCTGAAGACAAGAACACCTTATCAGTGTGTCCTCAGATAGAGAGAGGGCTTTGTGGTGCTAACCATTCCTTGGTTGCTAAGCAGATGAAAAGTGAGGTGGCTAGGCTCACAGCAGCCAGGAAAGAAGTTAAGATTATTGGAATGGGTAATAAAAATCAGGGGTATACTTCATAGGACTCATTCTGATCAGCTTTTGGTGACGTTCAAGGAAGTGGGGAAAAAAACCCACTTTTGGAGATGTATCAGTCATTTCCCTGGAATTACTAAATTCTGGATATGAATTTGATGAAGGATCTATTGTCTTTAATTGATTCAGGTCTGTCTTGTTCTACAAAACAGAAGAAAAGCCTGTCTTTTCTCTGAATACCATTGCAAGTGCTGAGAGCATGAGTATCTGTGATGACATCAACACTGACGTGCTGCAGCATTACCAGGAATACAATCTGGCCAATATCCTCTCCTATTCTCCGAAGGAATCCGCCACGAGTGAGCCAGGTGCAAGGATGACAGCCATGCACAATGCGAGCAAGAATGCCTCTGAGATGATCGACAAATTGACTTTGACCTCCAACCGCACCCACCCAGCTGTCAGCACAAAGGAGTTGATTGAAATCATCTCCGGTGCTGCAGCTCTGGATTAATGAAAATCAGGTTTCATCCACAAACAAGAGGTAAAGAAGGAAAATTCAGCCAGCTGATTTTGGTTTTAGCCTACTGCCGTCCTGGTCAGAAGAAATTATTGGTCCATTGTTTAATTAATAAGGGCAGCAAGACATTTGTAAATTATCCTACAGTAAACAACTTACATGTAGAAATATAATGCCAGCGCCTCACAGCAAGAACAGACCAGCAGTGGGAGGGAGACAGGGAGGTTAAAGGAACAAAATGACAAAACAGAGCTTTTCTGCACCGATAAAACATGGTCACTGGCAGAAATGGTAGCCTCTTCATGGTGGAGGGGACAAGCCCCCCCGTCAGCTGGGAGGGCTGAGTGTCCACATCTTCCCACATGTTACTCCTTCCCTACAGCTGAGCAACAGGACGCTCTGCTGCAAAGGGTCTTGTGCTCACGTCATGAGCCAATGCTCCTGTACTTTTCTCATAGCCCCAGAGGCATGATCCTGCCTGCAGACTGCCAGAGATTTTGGTCAGTATGAGATTGTCCATATGTGTAGGTGTGAGTTGGGAATAAAATGGGCCTTATAAGAACTTTCTTTAGTTATTGATAGTAAAATAATGTTCAACTACCCCATGAATAATTTAGAAAACTTACAGTCCAATTGTATTTAACCTTCCCCTAGTCTTGGTGCTCTTGTTGTCCTGTAAGTTACTTCTATACATCATCCCATAATACATTTCATTACTGTTTTAAATGGCCAATCATTTTTTTAAAAGATTTTATTTATTTACTTTTAGAGAGGGAAGGGAGGGAGAAGGAGAGAGAGAGAAATATCAATGTGTGGTTGCTGGGGGTCATGGCCTGCAACCCAGGCATGTACCCTGACTGGGAATCGAACCTGTGACACTTTGGTTCGCAGCCCCAGCTCAATCCACTGACCTATGCTAACCAGGGCCACCAATCATCTTTTAAAGAACATATGTGTGTATAGGTAAATACATTATAATATACATTATTTCTGTTGAGAAATCTGCCATTATTCTATTCTATAAGTAACCTATCTTTTTCTTTAGGCTAATTTTTTAAGTTCTTATCTATTGTTTTTTGAATGTTGACTATGTTTTCTTATGGTTTATTTTGAATTTATCTAGCTTGGGGTACACTGAGGTTCTTGGACCTGTGGATTGTTGTTTCATCAGTTTAGGGAAATTCAAGGCCATTATCTAAGATCCTACTATGCTTATATTAGATCATTTGATATTCTCTTGAAGGTCTCAGATGTTCTCTGTGGTTTTCCATCTTTATTATCCCTTTGTTTTCAACTTGTATAATCTCTATTAACCTGTCTCCATGTTTGCTAATCCTTTCCTGCTGCTAGGTCTATCAATTCAACTATTAAAATCAATTTTGAAAGATATTTTTTCAGTTCTAGCATTTCCATTTGATTCATTTTAACATTTTCTTTCTGGATTTTTTTTTTGCTAAAATTCTACATTTGTTTATACATATTACCCATGTTTTCCCCCAGATTCTTTAACATATTTACAATAGCTAATTCCAACCTCTGTGTCATATGTAGGTCAGTTTCTTTGACTGTTTTTTTTTTGTCCTCTGGTTTATAGGGCACATTTTCCTACATTGGCTTGCTTTCTTTTACTGTGTGCAGAGGAACAGTAGAAACTGAAGTCTATGATATTTACCCTTGAAAAGAGCATACCCATTTCACTGTCAGGCTGCTAGCGTGTAGGAGGAGAACAGGAGTGAGTCACTGTAATCGGTGGTTGAGCTGAGTGTGAGCCTCGTTGGCAGTGCATTTAGTGAGATTTGGTTCAAATGCTTTGAGGGGAGGATCAGGACTTTGCCTTCAGCAAGTCTTGGAATCTGAACATCAGTGAGACTCCAGAGACCTCTCTGTGCTTTGTGCCTCTGTGTTCAGCTGCCAGCTTTGGGGGTTACTAGAGAGTTCTGTTTGCCCTGACATCAATTTCTGTCTGCTATTTTTAAAAATTGGAAATTATTTAAATGCCCAAAAAGAATGGCATATGTAAGTTATGGGAGAACCAACCCTGTACTTGTATGCACTGATTTATATAATTGTTCTGAAGAAGAGGGAGGCAAATTCTTAACATATAATGTTACATTTAAAAAAACACAGAATATTAAAGTATATACAATAAAAATTAGGTAAAAACTATATTTACATAGGGACAAGTGCTAGAAAAGAAGCCACTAAAAATGAAATGTTTGAGCCATTGATGGGGCAACATCATGAGCAGCTTTGTCTTTATTTTTATTGTGAATTCCATTAATAATGCCACTTGTGCTGAGAGTGTAGTAAAAAGTAAACTTTAGACAGATCTGAAATAACAATTTCTTAGTCTGTGGAAGATAACCCAGAGCGGAAAAGGTCCAGCCTGCATCTTTTCCCCTAAGGCTCCAACGAAAAAGAAGCTACTTTAAAATACAGCAAGAGGCCTGGCTAGAAGCAAGAAAGAAAGAGCCTTTGGACTGCCAGGGTTGTGGAATGAAGACTAAAATGAGAGAGTTAGAAAAGGGGACTAAACTTAGAGAAACCCAGATGTGGATCAGTCCAGTCCCGCTCCGAGTTTTGTTGTTAATTGACAGTAATGTGGTCCGACATGTCAAGGTAAAGCATCCTCATTTCCATCACTATTATTATGGACTAGAATTGGTTACCAAGAAAAGTTGTGAATTTTTTTTCCCCAGAGGCCATTTAAAATCAGATATAGACAACCACCTGTCTAAAATAATTCCGATTCCACCCTGCCTAGAGGCAGGGGATTGAACTAAATGACCCCTGAAGTTTCTTCTAAACTCTGTGACTTTGGATTCCTGTGCTGATAACACTGAGAAAGCCTCATTATCCAACTTTTTTCCTAATCCTTTACTGGGTACTCTCTGTTTATTTTTTTTTTCAGATTAGAAAGGGAAAAAAATTTTTTTTTGCAAGCAGTCCTCTGGTTTCTCCCCCCTGACACAAGGCTGAAACTTCAGTATTGCAAATATCACTGGGGAATATTTCTTAGTGGCAGTTGATTTATTTCTTCTTTTACTGCCTGGTGTCACTGAGCCTGGAGAATTCACTCAGCCAGGGAGGGGCAGTGGGCTGCAGAGGGAAGAAAGAGCACGTCCTGCCTGGGGAGCTGGGGGGAGCGAGGTGTTAGAAAGGGCAGCGTTCATGGAAAATCAGCAGACACAAAGCATGCATTTGAATTAAAGATAAAAAGTGTAGTAAATGGTAGTTGTGTGTGCATGTATTTAAAGTGCTTTAGGACAGAAAATTCTATACCACCCAACCAAAGCTATGGTTTGACCACAGCAGCCAGAAATGTTAACGATGCCACATAAAATGCCTCCTAAGAAACCATCCCCAGCTGCCAGAAAAGGGGAGGGGAGAGTATGAGAAAAGTAGGGGGGAGGGGGAAGATTTATATACGTCCACTCAGAATGGAAAATTAGTGACTTAAAAAGTCACCAGACTAACTTGTATTTTGCCCCTGGATTTCTCATCTCTAATTTTATTAGTGATCACTCATGGGGCTCCTCCGTGAGGACTGCCTCTTGCCCTCCTTTCGAATGTGAATTTCAGCCAGAGAAGAGACAAGGGCAGGAATTATTGAAAGCCCTGTTGCAGATCCGCATTAACAATTCATGGAACTCATTTCTAGTTCCACCGAAGGCACTGGGAAGGACATGTGTGCAGCAACGGTTGTTCAAAGTGTCTCCTAACCTGCTTTGAAATGCACGGTGGATTGGGGCCAACTCCAGGTCAACACCCCCCGTAGGGGAAGTGAAAAACCAGGACTGACTGCAAACCCATCAGCAGCACTCCAGCCAGCCCTTGAAGGATGTTTTGAAATGCAAACTTCAGGAGCTGAGGGTTTGGAAACTGGTTTTCTAGTCAGGGCCACCGGCTCACGAAGCTGAAAAAAAATAGTCAGCAAAAGTAATTTAGGTTGAGATGGATCAAAGGTTAAACTCACACAATTTAATTCCGAATAGAGAATTTTAGATATTGTTCATTAGGTTTACCCGATTTGAGAGAATGTATCTCAATTTCAGTTGAGGGGCAGGTAAAGAGGCCTTTCAGTCCACCAGACTTCCTGCCGGTGAAACATCCGTTCTACAGTCTGCCCACTTCCGTGCGATGCTCTTCTCCCGGCTTCTGTGAACTCTCCTGGTTTCCTCCCGACAGCCCACTCCTCAGGGTTACTTGTCAGCTCTTCCTCTGCATCTCAGATTTGAATGTTGGCTCCAAAGGCTTGGTCCTAGGCCTGCTCTTCTCTTCTTTGATGCGCCCTCTACCTCAACAATCTCAGCCACGCCCAAGTCCCTCACCATTTCTATCTACTCAGACGGCCACACATTTGATCTCCATTCAGATCTTCCTTCAGAGCCCAGGCCCATCAGTCCAGCTGCCAGTGGACAGAGCCCACCCCCACACCATGTCTCCAGGCACCTCCAACTCAGCGTGTCCCTAACTGACCTGCACCCCTTCCTCCAACGCTTCTTCCTCCAATGTCCTTTCCCGGTGAATGCTCATCCATCTGCTTAATTTCAAAAGTTGGAACAACAGAAGGCTGTCTTGAAACCTCCTTCTGCCTCACCCCACATCTGATCCATTTCCAAATCCTAAGTATCTCTCTTTCTCTTTCCTCCCAACGTCCAAGCCGCCTGCATGTCTGCGACTTATTGACCAGTTACTCTGCATCCATTTTGCCCCCCTCCAGTTTAGTCTGTACATATCGGCTGGGGGAATCTTTCTGCAGGGCAAAGCGGTGCACTCTAATGCTTCTAGAATAAAGAGTGGCAACCTTATTGTGGCACGCAAAGCTGTGAAATTGCATCTGTGCACAATTCTACAGCCCCACGTGTGGATACCTTCCTGCCTCTCATGCCCCCTCCCAGTTCCACTCTGAAAACCTGCACAGGGCTTTCATTTCCCCAAGTGCCCCCTGCTCCTCTCCACATCAGCACCTTCAAAAGTGCCAGTTTTCTCTGCCTGTACCTGCTTCCTCCCCGTGAATCTGCTTAGCCATTTCTTTTCATCTTC
Source organism: Phyllostomus discolor (assembly GCF_004126475.2). Classification (NCBI taxonomy): domain Eukaryota; kingdom Metazoa; phylum Chordata; class Mammalia; order Chiroptera; family Phyllostomidae; genus Phyllostomus; species Phyllostomus discolor. Next base: position 15,763,908 of record NC_040909.2, on the reverse strand, counting down.
CCAGTCTCAGCAGAATTACCAACTGCTTCCTCAGAGAAATTTTCCTGCAATCCCCAATGCCAAGTTCAAACCTTCACCTGTCCAGTTTCACAGTCCCCCTGACTTGTTATTTTTTGCAGGATTTGTCACACTTTCTGATTAACTAACTATTCTACTATTTAGTTGTTTTCTACCTTTTGCACTGGTGTTTCTCCAGTGCCTGTACCACTGTGTCCTGCACATGGGATATACTCACTGAAGGTATCCTGACTGACTGACCAACTGAATGAATGAATGAATGAATGAATGAATTATAGAAACAGAAGTAAAAAAAATCACAAAAAAGAGAAAGAGTATTTGTGACAAAGTTACTCACAATTTGTGTATTTTTATTTCTGTTAATTTAGTGAGATACTGTCTCTCTCAGTTCTTCACATCGGAACTAGTGGCCGACTTGCATCTCAATGGCTGTTTCATGTAACTGATGTCAAGCCAGGTACGCCTCTGTGCTAAGGTAATTCTGTTTCATAAGTAAGTAAAGATTTTATCTTTGAGAAAAAATATCGTTTTTGAAGCCAAATTCTGTCATCCAAGATATGACTTTTATGCCTTTTTTCCAGTTGTTAATAAATGATCTCCTCATGCTAGCAACACAAAACCCTGCAAATACCCCTAAAAGCCTCTTTCAGTGTGACAGGCACAATTGTTCAACATATCTGAGAGCCGTTTCTCCCAGCTTTCTCATTCCTTGCTCTCTGTAAAGGCTATGAAAAGCCAGAAACCCAGCTTGCCAGCTTCCCATGTGGCTAATGGTGGCCAATGAGACATAAAGGGACATCTAAAAAGAATAAAGAATGTGAAGAGCCCTGGCTGGCGTAGCTCAGTGGATTGAGCACAGGCTGCAAACCAGGCATCACAGGTTCAATTCCTAGTCAGGGCACATGCCTAGGTTGCAGGCCATGGCCCCCAGCAACCGCACATTGATGCTTCTCTCTCTCTCTCTTTCTCTTTTTCTTCCCTCTCTAAAAATAAATAAATAAATAAAATCTTTTTAAAAAAAAAAGAATGTGAAGAAACATTTTGCTCCCATCTTAAAGGAAAAAGCAAGGTCAACCTAAGATGTGCTCTCGTAACACTGATTAATTATAAAATTGCTTCTAACCTTTGAATGTGATTGTGATACCTGGAGCCACAGTAGCCACCTTGTGACCAAGAGGTGACAAGTACAAAGGCAGAGTAGATATGATGAGATGGAGGAACTTCTGAACCAGGCTATTATGCTTATCTACAGAGTTCTTGTTGTGAGAAATAACTGTGTCTGTATTGCTTAAATCACTATTAGTTGGGTTTTCTATGACTTACAGTCATATAAGCTTGAATGATACATTTTGTTAGAATGGGATCATTGACTACATTCAAAGTATAGTTGATCAGCCAGACACAATTCTAAATATAGTGAATTCCAACCCTCATTCTTCTATTTTATCCACAAAGCCATCATGAAAGACTTTATTTCAAATTCTTTCCTCAAGTCAAGGTACACTGAGACTACGTCTCCCTCATTTGATAGTTCTGGAGGTTTGCCTAATAAGCATTGCTCTTGGCCTGAAAAAAATATAGGTAATAGACACAGGGTGCTCAGATCCTATTTCTGTGAATTTTGATCTGGATTAACATTAAGCCTCTTAAGACCTTGCTTTCTATCAACTTCATCTTACTCTTTTTCGTAATTATTTTGTAAAGTAGGTAGGTAATTTTTCCTTCTGAGAATATAAAAATGAACACATAAAGAATAATTTCTCCCTACTGCTCTTCCCAACTCTTTCATGGTTAGGTATCCTGAAAAACCTTCAGAGGCTCTCTCCGGTAACTAGAAGAGTCAGACTATTCTCTGGTATTAGTCAGACTATCAGTTGGGCTTCTGGATCATAGGCTCAACATAACAGTGGCCTCAGTGAGAAAGGTAATTATTTCTAGCCTAACAGTCCAGCCACTGGAAGGTCAGGGTGGCATGATGTCAGGCACCCAGGCTCCTCCGATCTTCTTACTCAAGCATCTATGGTTGGCTTTTCCTCTTGGTCCAAGCTGGTATCCACCACATCCCCAGTCACGGCAGCAAAATGGAGAAAGGGGAATGGAAGATGATTTTCCCCATTAAGGGTATGACCCCAAAATTGCATCCATCACTTCTGCCCACATATGACCAATGACACCTTAGTCACATGGCCCCATCTAGGTGTAAGAAGGCTAGAAAATATAGTCACTGTTCTGTGAAGCCATGTGCCCAATCAAATATCATGACTTCTATTGTTATAGACTAAGGGAGGAGAGATTTTGAGGAACAACTTACATCTCTATCAGATTTGCTCCCAAGAGAAATCTGATTCCTCGGCTGAAGTTATAGTAACCAAGAGTAATGTAACAATCTCAATGAAATCAAGCCAAAGGTTGAATAAAAGCTGGCTCTAGGGCTAGACAGAGTTCACTCATTTTAATGAAAGGGGACCAATATTTCTAAGAAGTTCTTTGATGAGTGGCTCTGAAAGTGTGGGTGGGACTAGCAATATCAGCATCACCTGGGAATTGTTAGAAACGCAAATTCTTGAGTCTCACTTGACTTACTGAATCAGAAACTGTGGACAGAGCCCAGAAACCTGCATTTTAACAAGCTCTTCAGAAGATTGTGATGCACGTTTAAGTGTGAGAACCACCACACTGTAAAGTATAGCATTTTGTGGATCCATAATGAGCATTTATAAATTCCTGCAATAAGACACCTGGTACTAGAATAGTGTGTGCTCAACTGAGCAATAAACTATTCAGGTAAGGAAATGTTCTGATCATAAAATGAGTTCCAAATAAAATATATTTCTTAATATCAAGGAGTCTTTAATTCTTCTTAAGAAAGATTCTATTAGACTTGTCTTTAACCTTTTCAAAAACAACAGCTGTACAGCAGTGGCTTTAAAATTAAGAAAAGAGTAAATCCTTCTCTTACCATATCACCATCCTAAAGACATCATCCGGTTCTCTTTCTGATGCAGTCAGCATTATGAACATCACAGCCAATGGGGACATCTCCCTTGAAGGAAGAGATGCCAACAATTGGTTCACTGGATGGAAGAGAGATAGGGTTCTCTGGGACATCTTTCCACACAAAACTTCCTTTTCCAGCTCATAGATGTGAACAATTACTTATTTATACAGTTTTCCTTTTTCTTATAGTCTTCTTATTGATAAGAGGTAATTGTCATCATAATCATTTATAGCAGTTTCTCTCACATTTTCGCTTGCAGGAATCATACCTGAGAATCTTGATAAAACACACATTCTGATTTAATGGGTCTGGGGCAAGGCCTGAGATTCTGCATTTCTAACAAGCTCTCAGGCGAGGCAGATTCTGCCGGTCTGCACACCACACTCTGAGCAGCAAAGCTTTGTAGAATACCAAGACAAAGAATGGAGGGGCTATTCCAGGAGGACTCCTAAATTTAATTAATGAAGTTATCACCCAGGAGGACAGTTCAAATTAAACATTCAGGTTGAAAAAGAGAGAGAGAGAAGCCTATTTACTGGGAGCAGTGGAGGAAGTGAGGAAAAAAGAAAGGGGCACATCTTGTCCATTCCCCCTGTTAGTGCTCCACCCCTGTGTCCAGGACAGGACACCCTCACAGTCTAGCTGTTCTCCCCGGGAATCATTATGGTTGATGGCAGGTATTCCCTCATGTGTGCATTCATTTCATAAATATTGACTAAGCAATGATTATATGCCAAGGGGGTCAACTCGAGTCTCAAAGCATCATCGGAACAAGCAGAAGGTCACCGTCACGGTCCCACATGCTGGCTAAGCTTTAGCGTCTTTTAGTGCCCCCTTCCACTCCTTCTGTCCATCAGCGCACTGGCTCATCTCCATATCATTAACCTGGAGGTAAGCTCTGACTTCTCATTGGTTTAATAGCTTTGACTTACAGGGGCTCATTTATACTTGGCTCACTTGCTTTATCCTGCAGGAGACAATGTTCTCCAGCTGGGGAGATGTTTTGTCCAGGGGTAGCCCATGGACAGCTGCCTCCTCTGTTTCCTCACAGAGCTAGTGTTCAGCATTTCGTCTCTCAACTCCAAATCACTCTATTAGCCAGGTATTCATGACAGAAAAGCTACCTTTGATTTACTTTAGAATCTCAGCCCAAACATTCTCAATATCTTAAGTGAAAGATTAAATGTGTTCTTCCTTTAGTATTCCTCAAGGCAAATCAAACTCCTAGAAATTCCACATACGTAAGCTGACCCTGGTTCTTCTTTCCACGATCCCCACAAAAGAGCATTAGGACAGTTTTAACAACACTTGTATTCAAGGGAAGTAGAGAGAAGGCCCCGTATAAACTGAACATATTTTTCCAAGCCACAAATCAAGAATACACCTGGAAAGTTTCAAAGTACTTGTGGGGACAAAGGAACAGAAGAATAGATTTGTCCTAAAAAGTTTCAAACATATATTCACCTTGGCACTGGTAGACAGAAGTGTTCTAGAGGTGACATGCAAAGGGGAAAAAAGATAAAGAGACACAGGAAAAAGGCAGACATTATGTACTTCATAACTATATTATTTGAGATAAACTAGATCAGGGGTTTTTGGCCTATTTTTCATTATCACCTCCCCAAGAAGTATTTTCAGATATTTTGTTCTTAATCCCCCATGAAATTTTAATACCATAGGTATGCTATATATCTATCTATTTATAGTGTATATATACTGGATATTTTTACCCACCCCATGAACCATTTTCTCATGAGCCCTTGGGATCATCTCTGTTAAGAATGCATGGGTTAGAGGCTGTTTAGTAATGATCTAAATTCTTAGTAGGTAATTACAACAAAGTTGTTTCTTACTCACATTCCCTATATATCATAGGTCATGAGAGGGAAGAGGCAGGAAGAGGTGCTCTTCCCCAAATCTCTTCCCCCCAGGACCCAATCCCAGTGTTCCAGAGCATTTAGGAAGGTCTTGCTCCTGCAACTAAATGCTGCAACTCACAAGAGATATGTGTCACTTCTCATCTCAGGGCATTGTCCAGAAGTAAGCTCTATGGCCCCTACAACCACAACAGGGCCAAGAAGTTCCACTCCACTGTGTGTCTAGAAGATGAAGAGTATAAGGAAATAGTACAGAAAAGACAACAAACACTCTTTAATGATCTTGCCTTTGGACAGTCCTGTTATCAAAGAGTAAAGGTTGTAAATATATACAGAATGGATCTCGGGACCATAGGATGTAAACATCCCTTGTCCAAGACTCACCTAAGTTCTTGCCAGAATTAACCAACAGAGACACTCCCCCTTTCCCACCACCCTGTCTAATGGCCAGTCCATTCATACACCAATGACAGTATAGTCGCAAACACCACATCCCCCCTAGCTACCACCTCAACTTCCCAACTAGAGACCGAAAACCAGCAAAAGGAATTCAGAAGGCTAAGAAGGCTGCCTATCAGAGAAACTTTCTAGATTGCAAAATGGTTCAACCTCCATTACCTTTCGGGGATGCAGGTGAACTAAACACAATCCAGGGTCCTCATCAAAATGAAATAAAGTAAGTGTTCAATAAATACCTGATTGATAAATGAAGGTGTGGTTGGGTAAATCATTAAGTGAAAAGCACAATGTGCAGCCCATTTTCCAAAGTCCTCAATAACCCATTTTTCACCTTTGCTGTTGTTTTCCTCTTCTGGATGTGGACCAGGGGTGCTCGCCTTCCTCTCACGGCATGTTCCAGTCCCAGTTTAACAACAAGCCTGTTTCCTTGTGGTCCCATCGCTGGCCCGACCACTGGGTTTGGAGTACCTGTGTTTATTACTCTGCTTCCTCTTTCCTTCCTCTCTAATTGCAGGCAAGGTTTTGTCACTTGGCCCCTTCTCTAGATTGTCCTGTACCCTGTTTGACCTGTGACTATCCAGGTCTCATGTTAACCCTCCCCCAACTCTTCAGATGAAAGGACCTTGTGACATAAACACATTACACAGTGAAACAATGACATTGATAAACAGAAAGAAAATAACTGGATATGGTCTAAAAATGCCAGAAACATGTACGCACAGATCATACAGGTGTGGCCAGGAATTGCTATGGGTTTGCTGTTTCTCGTTTGAAAATACACCAATGAAGTAGGTGTTTGGTGGTTGGTATTATCCAACTTTCCCTATATAGTTATGTAACTGGGCACTCCTGATGTGTCACGATTGCTCTTAAAAACTATGAACTATGAACAAAAACAAATCAGCCAGTTGGTCTATATGAAGGCACTTCAAGTATTCCAAGTAGAAGCTTGTCGCTTTCGAACCAAAATATCTACTTGAAAATAAGAAAATGTTATTGAAGCCCCTCTCAGGACAGAATCAAGGGCCAGGGTGAGGGTGTGAAAATGGGAGCTAGTCTCTCTGTTCTACAGAAAGATGGAGAGAATGAAGAATACCTTTAGGGAAAGGAGAGAGAGAAGACGTTCCCTTTGTTCCCAGTTAGGTTTTAGTCAGAACTTCTAGAACCAAGCTTCAGAAAGAGCAACATGGGCTTGCTTTGAACAGAAATCAACTATCATTAATGTGCTCGGTGTCCATCTATATCCTGTACTGCATTACTCCTGGCTATGTGCTTCAGACAGACAGAGCATAGAGTTTTACCTCCACTTCTATTAACCTGATATTCTTGACAAACAACTTAATGGAGAATAGAAAGTACGAAAGGCATAGAAGGAAGAAGAACTTACTTTGCCCTTTCAAGGGGGCCGAAGATTCACTGCTCTGCACATTTTCATTGAGCATATAAGATAGGTACCGACCTAGGCACCTGGGCTATGACAGTGAACAACACAGTGATGTTCCCTATTCCCACGGAGGTAACACTCTAATGGAGAAAAAGAGGCAATGAGCAAGGACATGAACGAATGAATGAGGCAATTTCATGTCATAATAAATGCTGGAAAGAAAATAAGAGAGGGTAAGATGCTTTTTGTTTTAATGATATGGGAGTTGGAGGTTACTTTAGACAGAGTGGTCAAATGAGATTTTTCAAAGGTAATGTCATTTGAAGTGACACCTAAATAATGAGAAAGAGAACAATAAGTACAGAGATGCTGAGCCTATGGTGACCTTGAGACCTTCAAGGAACAGAAAAAAAAAGGCCATGTGCCCAGAAAAGGGCAGAGGGTTATGACAGGAGATAGATTTGGAGCAGTAAGTTGACACTAGATCAGGTGGGGCCTTAAAGACCAAGGTTAAAAGTTTGAATTTCCAAATGTATACGTAGTGGCTGTCCTAAGTCAGAGTGAAGAGAAGCTGAGTTAGTTTCCCTCCGTCTGCCCCGTCCCCACTGGGTACCAGCAAGGTAAGTGTGGTCTCACAACTAGTTAGTGCAAACAAAATGATTCTTTCCTAGGTCAAATTTCCTAAAGGTAGACCCTGATACAAGGACTCAGGTACAAGTGACTTAATAAGGAAGCACACTCACAAGAAACCGGTAAGGGAGGGTGAGGAACAAGATAGAGAAGGTGAAGAAACTAAAGCAGGAACTTAGGCAGAGTTCCATAGGCAAGGAGCTACCGCCTCATCCTTGGAGGCAACTGAGTGAACATTGTGTAACTTAACACCTCGCAGTTGTCCCAATTTGGGATAAGAAAGCTGAGCTTTTATAGTCTCACACCAGACAGAACAGTGAGGGGTTGAAGGCCACCCTAGGAAAAACGGGCTACCGTATCCTGAGTGCAGTCCTCCAAAACAGAGCTGCAGGTGGTAAATATTGGAAACAAGAGTACGCTAAAGCACACACACATGCATACACACACCAGTAAAATCAGATCCTAGAGCACTGGACAGACTACCTATGTCATCCATTATACAGCTTACCCAAAATACCTAGTTTCAAAATAAAGTTCCACCAGTTACTCCCTAAGTGATCACAGTGTTCTCATCTATCGAATGTACACAATCGTAGAACTTACCTTACGAAGTTATTCCCAAGACTTAAATCATGATCATGCACTTAAAATTCTAACACAATGCCTAGCATGTAATAGGTACTCAATAAATTTTTTTTTCACCTAATCAGGCATTCCAAAATTGTTGCACCAATCTAATGGAATGTTTTCCCATTTATTGCTTTCTCCATGCTCTTATGAGATCATGAAAGCGCCGCCAATTTCCGTAAGTATAATAGCTTTATAATAAGGTCAGTTGGCAAGCTAGAGGATTAGCCTCAGAACTTTCAAGGAGAAATATAACTGCATTCCCACCTAATTACACATCAACGCATCCTTAAGAATCTCTCTTCCCTCTGGGGATGACTAGGAATATTCTTAATAACAACCAAGGATTGTCATTAGCTATCATAAATAGGAGTTTGCAATCACAGATGTCCAAAAGACTTCAATCAAATTCTTTATATTCAGGCCCATTATGGGTGATAATAGGCTTGTGGCAGTTTCATAGACTCTTGGATTTATTTCACTGCTTTCACAATTGTACTTCAAATCCTACTTCCTAATAATGAAGGTACATCACTTCAGCAGAGTTTTATTTTAAGTTGATTACAATACCCAATGTCAAAGAATCTCTATTTAGCGCTGAATGGGACTTTGAACATTTAATCGTGTTCACATGTCTTTCATCATCCCACTTCCCAGCACCTACATTTTAAGCTGTTTCTGAAGTTGGCCTACTTCTTTCTCCCCATTACAATGAACACACAACAAGCAAAGGATGACCTAAAATATGGGGATTAGTAACCAAACTCAATAGGATACAGAGAGCAAGATACCACTCAGTTCACAGTCTGGTTGAAAAGGAGACTAACACATTCCACTCCTTAAAATCAACACAGTCTATTCAGATGGAGGTTAAGGGGTCTTGCCTGATAAAGATGTTTTGTGAAAAGTAGTGTTTCAGACTTCAAATAAAGATGGATGATCCGCCATGGTTTTCTCCCTTTCCTTGCCACATCCCACGGAAATTCCAGTAAAGAAATAAAAAATTACGTTAACCCAAAAAGACAAATACGGTGGAAGAAGGGATAGCAAAGGGATGCAGTTATAGATGGGACTGAAAACAGAACGGTTATAATCCACCTGCTGGACTATAAGAACTTCCTCTTCCCTCTTCCCTCTTCCACCGGCCCTCAAAATGACAATAGCCAGGCAACGTATTGTTCTTTCATCCCTCTTCAGGCTGAAAGCTGAAGGTCCTTCCCTAGAGAAGCTGAACAACATAGAGATAAAACATTTGAAAACATATGGAGCTCCCCAATAAAAATACCCCCTTGTTGCCTCATCATCCCCAAATGGATCCCACCAGTGGGGAAAGACCCCCCTCCCCACAATGCACAGCCTCCAGTCTCCTTCCTAATGCTTTATGCTCAACTGTATGTGGGAAGCCAAAGGTAAGCAGTTAGGAGAATAGATTTTTCTAGCATGAGAAAATACCAAAACAAATAGAAAAGTAGGATCTAAAGGAAACAGAGACAACAAATAGAGAAGAAATGTTTGAAAAATATATAATAGACGTCTTTAGAAAGTTAAGAGAAGGTATTTCCGCTTGTGAAATCAGAATAAGATGCTAACAAAAGGTATTAATCAAAGCACAATAAAGAGCCATCATTTTAAAATTAACTGGAAATTAAAAGTTGTTGGAAAACTAGATGATAAATTTAAGAAAATTACCTAGAAAATAGAATAAGAAAACTTACCCAGAAAGTAGAAGAATTTTCCAAAGTCATGGTAAATGCAAGGAATAATAAAACAAAATTAGATAATCAATCCAAGAAGTCCAATATCGGATTGATATGAATTCCAGAAAGAAATAGCAGAGGAAAAGGATGGGTAAAATTACCAAAGTCACGGTACAAGAAGATAGCCCATAACTGAAGAGTCTCTAGTTCTCTAAGTGACAAATCCAATGAATAATGAGACTCACCCGCAGTCATGTCATGATGACAAATCAGAACATCTGGAATAGATGAAGGCTCTAAACACTTCCAGAGGGAGAGAAAATGTCACGTACAAATATTGGAAACAAGAATGGCCCAGGGAATGCAGTCAATAATATTATAATAACTATGTGTGGTGTCAGATGGCTCCGAGATTGATCAGGGTGATCACTTTGTAAGTTATATAAATATAGAATCACCATGTTGTAGGCCTGAAACTAATATAATATTGTATTTTAACTATAACTGGAAAACAAAAAATATTCTTAAAATAATAATAAACTATGTATATATAGTTTTAATCCTCTGATCATTTTAATATATACATGCATATGTGTGTTTGTATGTGTGTGTGTGTGTAAAGATAGACGATCCTCATGGTTTTCTCCCTTTCCTTGCCACATCCCACTGAAATTCCAGTAAAGAAACAAAAATTACGTTAACCCAAAATAAACAAATACAGTGGAAGAAGGATTACACTGTATTTCAAACCTCCCTAAAATGTAGGTTCCTATTTGTCGTATTTCACTTGTAATCACTTTGATTAAATAATTAACATTACACTCCAGTGGTTGATCTTTCTCTCTTTTAAGCTAGGGCTGTCAAATAAAATACGGGATGCTCAGCTTAATTCAAATTGTAGATAAACAACAAATGTCCCAAACATTGCATGGGATGTAACTTATAAAAAAGTATCCACTGTTTATCTGAAATTCAAATTTAATTGGGCATCCTGTTTTTCTATTTGCTAAATCTGAGAACACTATTTTGAAGGTTACCTCTGCCGAACTCACCTTAACTCTGCTTCTGCATCAGTCTGAAATGTACCTGCTATTCATCATCCCATGCTCCCTCTCCACCCTGAGCCCTCATTTCTTGTGCCTGGTCACCCCAGGACCTCCAAGGCTCTTGTTAGTCCAGAATAGGGTGCAGCCCCAGCGGAGAAGCGATGCACAGCTGGTAGCATTTTCCCTTTGCTGCCTGGTCTATGCCTTGTAAAAGATTTGGTGACATTTAACAGAGAATACTAAATATGACTTAAAGTAAAATAGAAAAGAAAAAGGGGGAAAGCCTTCACTTGGGACCTTCTCATGGAAATACGTAGTTCCCAGCTCACTCCTTTCTCCTGCACTCCACGACCATCCCCTCCTCTTCAGGGAGATGCAACCATCTCCATTGTTCCCTCAGAGGGACTCCCCTCACATCTTTTAGGACAGTCCAGGTCCTACCCACAGGGGTGGGCCTCACCCCTCCCCTCCCCGAGGAATGTGTCAGAATTGAGAACCCCCAGCAGCGGCAGAAATGTTTTCTGTATCGACTGTAGTGGTGATTACATGAATCCACACATTTGTCAAGATCCGTGAATTGTATACAAAGAATGTGTGCATTTAATGATATATTAATGATACTTCAGTGAAATGGATTTTTGAAAAATATCCCCTAGCAATACTTTCACAAAAGCGTGAGTTAATCATTCTGGAATCTCAAATAACACTACAGGGATTTCAGTCGCACAGCCCAGGATTTTGATTTCTGTGTTGGATTTCCTCACAGCCTGGGGAGTTGGGGGTGGAAGAAGCCGTCTTTTGGTTCTTGTGGTGGTCTTGCCTCTTGTGGGTACTTTTGAATAAAATACACATGCACATCACCAAAATAGTACAATACAGTCCACCTAAATGTCTTAGAGAAAGCAAAATTATTTCATAATCAATTTTTTTCTACCTTGGTAGAACAATTCAGTGATGACAAAAACATTAGCCTCCCTATTCAAATGCCTTCCATGGGAGGCAATATTAAAAATGGAATTATTAAACAGGAACATCCTTTGAATGGCTACAGGTGGGGTGGTGGGGTGAAGCTGGGGAGATGTTTAATGTTGTTTTACAGGAATTGTCTTGGCTTCCAGGATTTTACTACTCAACAAAGGGAAAATTCCATTTTCAGCTCCAGCCCTAATCAGGAAATCAACCTTCAAAAAAAGGGGGGAACAGCTGAAAAACTCAGTACTTCACAGCCCAGAAAACACAAACAGGACAGAGAGGCCGGAAGCCCAAGCTCCACCCAGAGACAAGCCATTTTTGGATAAGGCATGGTGTGGCACCAGGCATCTTGCAGATAATGCGCAAGGAAAGCAAACCTCTAACGCAAGGAGTGGGTGCTTACGGTAAACCTTTTGAAAGCATGTAAACAGACTTGAACAACTTTCTATGAACTTTAATAAATAAACGCCTTGATCTTAAAGAGGGAGAAGAAAGAAGAAATAAAACAATCCAATACCACATTTAGACAGAGCCAAAGGTCCCCAGGAAACAGAGTATCAAAAGAAACAAAGAGAAGAGGATTATGATTAGTGTCAGATTACTACAAGTAATGTTGACAACTATCCTGAGCATTCCTGGTATGCCCAGAACAATTCTTAAGTGATTTATATGCATTTAATTCTGAAACAGCCCTAGGAGCTAGACCTATTATTAGTCCCACTTTGCACATGATGAATCAGAGGTACTGCATGCGACCTCAGACAGCTTGCACAGAATCACACTGCCCCTGAGTAGCAGAGCCCACGTTGGAATCCATCACCGTCTGTTGGCAAATCCTTAACTCTTACCCGTGACCGCTATGCTCCAGTCCCTTGCTACTCGTAGTGTGTTCCATGCACCAAGAGCCACATGAGTATCACTCTGGAGCTTGTTAAAATGCAGAATCTCAGGTGGCACCAGCAGACCTACTTCATCAGAATCTGCATTTTAACAAGACCACCAGGTGATTCTCTGCATATTCAAGTGTCAAAAGCCTTGCTCTAGGCCATTTCAGAAGACAAATACCTCTCTTAGTCTTCTCTGATTCACTTATCACAAGTGCCTTCATGAGAATGTACTAAAAATGGGCATCAGAATCTATTAGGTAGACTTCATAATCATTTAAAATAAAGTATGCTCTTTTTTGCAGCAAGCAAAACACATATTGCATAGTTAGGTTCTTTCATTTTGCAGGGACTAGGGCACCCCCAAGTTACTTTACAGCTCTGCTTTTAAACTTTTCCTCTAAGTACCCCAACAGCTGAGCACACCTCTACCACCCACCCCCACCTCCCACCTGCCTGTCCAGAGGTCCTGGGAGTCCCAGCCTTTTGTTCCTCGCTTCCTTACCTTTTTCTTTTTGCAAACAACATTCCTGCAGTGTCAATTTTCACACCAGAAGATTCAAATGTTAAATTTACAATTTAATGATTTTTTAATAAATTCACTGGATCCACTGATTTCTACAGCCATCATCATAATCCGGACTTAAAACATTTCCATCACTCCAGTAAAATTCCCCATGCCTGTTTACCGTTAATCCCCATTCCACCCCCCGCCCCTGTCTCTGTGGATTTGCTTACTCTGGACATTTTGTATAATTGGAACCATACAATATGTGGTCTTTGTTATCTGACTTCTTTCACTGAGTATAATCTTTTTTTTTTAAGGTTCATCCCTACTGTGGCTGATAGCAGTATTTAATTATTTTTACTGCTGAATTTTCCATTGTATGGAGCCACAGTCCTTTTTATTGTTTAACAACTTTGAAAAGAAAATATTTTAAGCTTCAATATTTATCTTTAACATTCATTCAAAGATTGCACATAGCTGTGTTGTCCTTAATAGAAAACCGTTTTTAAATGACCTTTATATTTTCTCTAAATTTTTAAAAACCCAATTGTTGCTCCAGCTCCCCTTAGGCTCCACCTGTATGAGACGTATCATTTTGGATGATGGCAGTGAGATGCAAGGAAGAATGCCTGGAGGAGAGGGGGACCATATACGCCTTTAACTGTGTCAGTGTTTAGTCAGTCCCAAACTAATCCTTCTGCAACTCACTTCAAGTCCCAAGATAAAGAGGCTGACTAGCGTAAAAAGAGAGCAGAAGGAGATGGACCATCATGACAGTTGCAATCAAAATTTTGGCCCTGGCTGGTTTAGCTCAGTGGGTTGAGCATGGGCTGCGAACCCAAAGGGTCCCTGGTTCAATTCCTCATCAGGGCACATGCCTGGGTTGTGGGCCAGATCCCCAGGTGGAGGCATGCCAGAGGCAGCCACACATTGATGTTTCTCTCCCTCTTTTTCTCCTTCCCTTAACATCTCTCTAAAAATAAATAAATAAAATATTTTAAAAAGAGATTTTGAGGACTAGACCATTAAAAAATTAATTACATCACTCTTTTCAATAAAGGATTTTTTTCTATTACACAGAACAAATAGCTATCCTCAGCCCTAGTATTTCAAAATTTAATTTTAAAGAGAAGCCCTGCCTTGTGTGTTCTAAAGTTCTTTTGTTTTGTTTTGTTTTGTTTTTTGTCAAATCTCAGAAGAGCCCCGTGATACTGTTAATTAATTCCACAGATGATTAACTCATTGTTCCCTAGCTGAGGGTCTATGAAAAGCATTATCAAGTCACCCAGGACAAAGATCTTGTTTCTAATACCATTTCCAATAAAATAAACCAGAGCTTCTTGGGGACACAGTTCATTTGAAGACCGGGACAAGAAACGTACATGATGATCCTGAAGCATCTTGTAGCACCAGAAAATAAGGCGCTCCAAAAAATAACAATAATGAGGACATAGCAAAGGGTGACAAGAGCCACCCCGAAGAAGCTCCCAATGACCAAAGCTGGAACAATTTAAGAAGCAACATGACGTGGCAATGAGTTAAAATCAAAAGTGTGAAAAAAAAAAAAAGCAATCCATGAGACCATACTAATATAGATTACTGAATAATAAATAAACGCATGGGGTAAAAACACATGGGGCGTAAAACACACGGGGGATAAACCTCCCATACAGAAGATTTCCAAATATTTTGTGTAGATACTCTTCACCTAAGAGAGTAGAAGTTAAATCCCCACTCTCTGAGCAAGGTTGGTCACTGGCTGCAAATGAGCAGAGCATGCAGAAGGAGAACACAGTTGTATCACAAAGGAGAAGGCTGGGACGCACTGCCTTGGCCAGATGATCAAGGTTAACATCATCGATGATAAGTATCTTGAAAACATGTAGCCTTTAAATAATATTATGAGAGGGGCAGTTGATCTCTGTGGTCTTCCTTCGCCCCGCCAAAATATAACCCCAGTCTAACCATGAGAAAAATACCAGACCAACCCAGGCAGAGGAGCATTCTACAAAATATCTGGCCAGCACTCCTCAAAATAAGGAGCATCTGGATGTCTGGGAACTATCACAGCCGAGAGGAGAGTAAGGAAACATGGCAACTAAATGCAGCGTGGCATCCTAGATGGGATCCTGGGACAGAAGAAGGACCCTGGAGAAAAACTAACAAAATCTGAGTAAAAGATAGAGTTGCATTAATAGCAACGTCTTGATGTTGGTCCCTTAGTTGTGGCAAATGCACCATAGTAATATGTAAGATGTTAACATGGAGGGAACCTGCGGGTAGGGTGTACGGAAACTCCACTCTCTTTGTAATTTTTCTATAAATCTATGCTAAAACAAAACAATTTAATTTAAAAAAAAAAAACATGTTACAGCCACACTTATTTCAGAAATCCCTCCATGGAGAAATATGCAGTAAACTAATGTAACTAACTACAGGCAACAGTTATCTGAATAGGGATGCTTTTGCTCTTTTTAAGGTGTCCCACACTGCCCAGGCTGCTGTCATCTGCAGCCAAAGGCTTTGAGCTACGTAGTGATGATACGAATCTATACAGCCACCATTTCCCAGTCCCTATTCGAACACCCAAAGCCTAATAATGTTTACATGGTGCTGACCCCCTCAAACACACGTAACAACAAACTGGACAGTACAGCTGTGTATAGTTGTTGGCTATTATTATAATGGTTCAAATAGCCAACACAGACTCATTTTCAGGAAGGCTGATATTTGTGAGTTTGGCCTCTTGACTGGCCCTAGTGATTTGATTGGTCTTTAATATGGACAAATGTATGTTATAAACCATATGTGTAAAATGTTCTACTGACAAATAACCCAGTCACACCTAAATGGTCAGGGCGGTCCTTGAGATTGGTTGTTCAACATAAACTAAGAGTAATAGCCACTCATATGTTGTATTTACTATATGCGAGACGCTGTCCTATGTACTTTTGAAGTGTTGTCTCATTTAATCCTCACAACTATATTAGGTAGGTATTGTTATTCCCATTCTCAGGTAAGGAAGCTGAAGCGCAGCAAAGCTAAGGTCCCAGGCAGTCCTCATTGCACACGATCTCAATGGCACATGTCTGGTGTAGGCACATTTCTGTTAACATAGTACCTTGAAAAGTGCTGACTGCCTGTGCATGAACTCAGGCAATCCAACTTCAGAGTCTATACACTTAACCTCTACCTACACCACTGGTTCTCAAAGGGTGGTCACCAGACCAGCGACATCAGCATCATCTGTGAACTCTGCAGAAATGCAAATTTTTCACACCAGTCTGGAGCAGACTCAGAAGCTCTGGCACTGGGACCCAGCAATCATTCCGAACAAGCCTCCAGGTGATTCTGATACAAACCAGAATTGGAGAACCACTGCACCACGCAGCCTGCTCCCCGACTCTTCGTAGACGTGATGGTGGAAATCAGACAGTGCCCCAGCTGGGGCAACCTCAAAGGTCATCCACTCTAGAGGAGCTCAAGGTTCCTTAAGCTGAGAAACAAGAAAATCCACAAAAGTAGGTCAACTTTGCAGACTAGCTACTTTTAGAGATATCATCTTCTTTTAACATAGCACTTCAGTGAACAAGGAATAAGAAAAACATTCGTTATTTTTCTTAAAAACATTGCCCATGACCATTTTTTTCAGGTTGAGGTATCCTCAGACATATCTCTGAGTTTCCAAAGTGCTAGCCAGGGATTTCTCGGCAGGACACCAATTCCGCTCTGCAGGTGAGATCCAGCCGGAGGCACCAACCAATGCTTTGACATCTTTACCTCTGGTGGACAGTCTCCCCTTCTCAGATACAGCACCTGATGTTCTGAAAGCGATGGAAAGCATCTGACAACTCTCTTACTGCTCTTTAGGCCCAACGCTATTAATGCAGTGGCTTTTATCTGAGAGGCGCACCGGATTGTCAACTTGCTTTCTTAAAAATAAAATCTCTAGGCTAAGATATTCAAACTGCCAAGCCAATGGTATCACGGGAGACCATTATAAAATCTTCTCCGAGTTAAGTCTGCATGTCTCAAAGAGCAAAAAATTAATATACTGTCATTACACAGTTGAGAGGGGAAATTAATTTACACAGAAACCTTTTCTAAGGCATGTTCAGACTGTCCGGATACCACGCCAAATGGGAGCATTATCTGCCTTCCCAAAATAATACACCATATGCCCTAATCTGGCAGACACAAAGATAATTACATGACTCTGGCAGAGCCAATATGCTTGCTAATAAATGGAAAAATGAGGACAATGCAAATCAAAGTTAAGTTCAATGGCTATTCAGAATCGTGGTAGGGAAGCTACCTGCTGCAATTAAACATGATGACAAGCACAAAATCGGTCTCTTGCATAGATTAAAAAAGCCAGAGCCTGTGTGATGAGACCCATTTATATTGAGAAATATTAACAGAGGAAAGGGAGCTGTTTGTGGGCATGAATAGTAGTTGCGTATAATTCCAAGTCAGAAGGTAAATCCCTTTGTAATAATCCACTCTTACAGGGAGTCCACGGGAGTTTTTCATAAAACCAAAGCTCAAAATGCCAAATTCCACACGATTACCTGCGATTTTAAAGCCAAGAACATTACATGCAAACTGTGGTCTGAAGGTTCATTCGCATCAGCACAAACCTGCTTCTGGTGCTCTGACCCCAAGTCCTGCAGAGCTCTATCCCACAGTAGAAGATCATCGTCTGACCTCAGCACACTCTTCAGTGCTCTCTCTTTTTTAAACAAGTGATCTTCTTTTTTTGTAATTATTTTCTCGCAAAGCTACTTAGAATTCTCCTGTCTGAGTAATTGTCCTGGGCCCTGACATGCACTCAAAAGGGCTAAGTAACTGGAATTATCAAGCCTGACTCCACCTGGCTATGAATGAAAGATGCGGACCCCCCCCCAAAAAAATGTGTTTCTTTTACCTTGGAAAAGACCCAATTGTGTCAGAGGGAGGATTCTTTTCTTGTCATGTGTCTCTTTAGCTTCCCTACCAATAAACCCTCTCTCTCGGCCCCAGAAAGCCTTCCTATCTTTAGAACAGAAGAACGAATTCTGTCCTGGTGATGAAAGAAACATTGGTGTGAGAGGCCTAGATTGAAAGCCTCCAGCCCCTGATGCACTGTATCAAGCACCAGCCAGAATCCTTATGCACCACTGGGGGAGATGGAGGGGCATGGCGAGCCCTGTGTGAGGGGCTACACATTAAAAGCCCCACTTGTCAACCATGGCAAAACAAAACAAAACAAAACAAAAAACAGCCACTGGGAACATGAACCCTTGAAGAAAGAGTCCCTCCTAGAATGCTAACAAATTAGGTCCCATGAGTCACTCTTGTCGGTTAAATTCCAGGAGAAAGACAGTGACAGATGTGGGGGTGCCGGTGGATGTGAGCTCTGTCAGTACAAATGCCTTCACAGGGAAGCCTGCATTGTACAGAGGAAGGCAGCTGTGGTGGAATATATAGACATTAACAGGCTTTGCCAGATTTGTTCTAAAGACTAGTCCCAGGAAAGAGAGAGGAGAGAGAGACGCGGCCCTTGATCAAGGGAAGACCACAGGTTTGGGAAACCAGGCAGAGGCTGGCCGGGATCTCCATTCCAAGAGGCACAACCTTTGAAAAGCATAGAAAAGATTATTACAAGCCCAGACATTTATCAAATACAACATCTGCCAAAGCATTTTCCACAGAACTCCCAAGAGATGCTTAGGGGGAGGAGCTTTATATTCCACTTAATTTGGGAAATGTTTTATTCTTTTTTTTTTAAGATGGTATACATTTATTTTTTTAGAGAGAGGGAAAAGGGGAAGAAAGAGAGGGAAAGACACATCAATGTGAGAAACATCAGTCAGTTGCCTCTTGCACAACCTCAGCAGGGGATCAGGCCCGCTACCCAGGCATGGGCCCTGACGGGAAACCCAGCCAGTGACCGATGTGTTCACGGGATGATGCCCCACCCACTGAGCCACACCAGTCAAGGCTGTTTTGTTCTTAGAGACTTAAAATGTTCACTGGCTTAGCAAAGGCTCTGAAAATCCTGCGGGAAAGAAAGTTGTTCAATGCTGTTGAACCCAACATTCTCTGACTTTTTGGATCATAAAAAATCCATTTATTCTTAATACCTACATCTTGTGCCATTCTAATGATCTTTCATCACACTATATAATATAGTAGAATTTAAATAGGAAGCGTTTTACTTATTCAGTATTTTAATATTGAATTAAACAACACTGCACTTCTTTTCCTAGACTAAGTTCTTTTTAAAAAAATTGGATTGGAGTGCCTATGAGGTTCTGTTTGATTTAAGGTTTTTTTTTTAATTGTTCTTGTGCCTGAGGCCAAGGTCAGACTTGCTGTTCTATAAAGACAAACATAAAAAGCACAGCCACACTTCAGCTCGTTCTCTGACACTCTAAAACAACAATAGAAGACTCAGGACAATTCAGGGGGGCGGGGAGTATTTCTGAGAAGTGACTGATTTTGATTTATTTCTGGTCTAGTTTGTCTGCCTGCTATAGTTTGGCACCAGAGCTGTTTTATAAAAAGGAGCTGCTGGGATTGCTTACCCAGGTTCATTTCCACTTAAAAGAAATTCTGAATGTGAAACTGCCATAATTAGTTCTCCTCTCGACTCCTTGCCCCTCCATCGAGGACTAACTGACTTATTAGCAACTCAGGGCGCCTCACCTGCTTTTCCTGCCAGCTTTAGGCTAGTTACATTCTAGAGCTAGCCCTAAGTCCAGGCTGAAACACAGGGAGCCTTCCTTTCAATGTTCCCCTGATTTCTCTCTGTACTAATCAGTTACTGTCGCAATGATGCCACATAACAAAGTGCCCCAAAACCCAGTGGCTACAACAACACCCACCTTTCTCCCTCAAGTCGTCTGGGATGGTTCATTTTCTGCTTCTGCTTGGCTGCTTGGCTCTAAGCTATGCTTTGGGCTCAGGTCTGCTCCATGTGTCTCTTCATTCCTGGTCTCAGGCTGAAGAGGCAGCAGGTATCTGAGCCTTCTTAAAGTGGATCACTGCAGACTAAGAGAGTGTGCAATAACAAGCATATTTAAGGTCTCTGTTCACTCATATCTGCTAACATTCTACTAGGCAAAGAAAGTCACACAGCCAAGCCCAGCAGCATCCAGAGAGGGGAAAGGGAGGGAGAAGGGCGTGAATGTTTGCCGAACAATTTTTCATACTATGCCATGCCTCTCTTCCCTTGCTTCTCCTTGTGCTACATATCTTGAGGTTTCCTCACCCCGAACTGCTCATCTGGCTCTCGGCAACCTGGATGATTTTGACCACTTGGGCACACTACCTGCTTTCTATCTTTTAGGGGTTCTTCCTGGACACCAGCCAAATGCACAATTCTGGAACGGAGACCTCGGAGCCAAAATCAGATCAAATGGGATGAGCAGTATGGGGGAGGAGCAAACTTTCCTCTACCCTCTAGGTTCTTTTGGCTGGTCTAATAACCAAATAAACATGACATAGATTCGCAAGAGACAATAACCAAATTTAACACCTATGTATGTTTGGGAACCTCACATTAAAGGAGAGGTTCAGAGACCCCACATGCAAAAGTGGTTCAGACATAGAAAGGGGGATCAGGTATACAAGACATCCTCAGCCAGGGATGAGATAAGGTACCTTGGGTGCTACAAAGGGTCATTGTAGGTTGATTAGAAGATGCTTAGTAAATAGAAGTTTGTCCTGCCCTATAGATAGGTCAAAAGAGTTATCTCTGATACTTATGATGGGCAAGGCCCCTAATTCAAGTTCTTCTAGGTACTTACGGGAGGAGCAGGAGTTTCTCTTGACATGACAGCTAAAGTTGCTTTTGCCTCAAAACAATCTGCAGACCACAGAGGCACATTCTGGGGGTGACTCATTCTGAACTCCCACAGCAGTGGACAGAATCCCAAGTGGAATGACAGTGGGTAGAAGCCCTGATATTAGGGAGTAGCAAGAGAAATATGGGGAAGCCCAACTCCACCCTCCATGCCCAAGGGTCCTAGGAAAGAAGGGAATAAGAAATGAACCTCAATGGTCAGAAGCTGAATTGATGCTGAAACAAGATGGAGATCAAGGAGGCAAGGAGATGTTGCAGGTTCTCCTGGCTGGTTCTCCCTTGGCCATCAGTTTTATTTTGGACTGTCCCAGGCCAGTTTGTTACCATGAGCTATTGTTCCACCACAGGACCCAGGCACTCTGCCCTGGGGCAGCAGGCTCGTGATGGCAACAGCCGCTCCTCACTCCCCTCCGGACTGCAGGGCAGATGCCAGAGGTGGTTTTTGAGTTTCTTCTTCCAGCCCTCCCTGTGATTCGGAGGCACACCCCAGCATCCTTCCAACTGAGTTCCCCTTTTCATCAAAGGCTCTGGACTTTGTTTCTCATTGGAATCACCTAGAAATCCTTAAAAGGTGGCTCTTGCCCTCAGGCATTCTGATTTAATTAGCCTCAGGGGCAACCTTGGCACCAGAATTTTCAAAACTACTCAGATAATTCTAATGAGCAGCAAAGTTTGGGACCCACCAGTCTGACTACCTAAACTAGTCCATCAGACTGTAACAAGAGTTCATTTTAAATCTACAACACAGTTTTGAATAGGCAGGAGAATGCCGGAAACTGAGTTTGTCCTTAGGAACCAGGGAAACCCCAATGGCTCTGCATAAGGAAATACAGGACCATAACCCTTTATCCAGAAATCCAAAAGACTCTGAAAGTTTTTCAAAACTCAAGGGCAACGAAACCTGACCTGACTGGAACTTACTTGGTGGCAAGGCTCAACTATTTAATAACCTTTATTCATGCCACTTAGTGTGAGTATTCATGCATTTTGCCAGGAAAATATTAATGTGTTTAATTACAGAGTGCTTTCTCAGACCCTGCTGAGGATGTTACCCGGGTACATAATACCCAGTATGTGTACCTTCCCACTCTCTGAAAATTTCTGAATCTAGAAAACAATTGTGTGACCCCACAGCTGTACGATAAGGGAATGTAGACTTATAAAAAGAGTTTGTCTTATTGCTCCTTAGATATAAACGTCAGCGAGGGAAAGAAGGGGATAGAAGCGAGTAAAATGACCAACCAACATGGCCTTGTGTGACTCATATAAAAATGCCCCCATCTGAGTGGATTAATTGGAGAAAAGGAACACCTCTAAGTCAGCACAGCCCTTCAGCGGGCTCACAGCTTGATACGCAGACCACAGGCCAGACTGACCCTCACTCGTCGCCCTTGGCCAGACTCTTAGGTGCAGTGTGCAGACCACACAACCAGACAGGGGGCCTTGTCAAGTGGTTGTGACAGCCCCTGAAACCTGAGGTATAGAAATGCGCAAAGCTTTTTATAGGCATAAGGATGTCTAATATTCATTTTTTTTGTTGTCTGTATTAAGGAAATAACCATGTTTCCACCACCAAACCTTGAGCATAGTTTATCACACAAAAGTTAGGGGGAAAAGTGCATAGACGGGCCTACATGGAGCACATGCAAGGGGTGGCGTGTGTGAGATGCTGTGCATGCGCAGGACGGCAGGCGCGGGAGAGCCCGCATTCGTAAGACAAGGCACTGGACTTGCCACAAGCTATTGAACAGGATTCAGGTTCATGTCATCCAACTATTAAAAAGCACTGTCTCCTATGAGTGACCCCAGCCAATGTCTGGGCTGAAAAATCATTTCACTGAAAATTTAACATGCTAAATATAGCAGGTACCACCTCAGGTAAGCCTCACCACAATCCCAGGAGAGGGAAAGAAGCTAGGAGCTATTAGGTCATTTGCTCAAGCAAAAGGAGTTAAAAAGTGGCTAAACCAGTTATTCAACCCAGATCTTCCTGACGCCAAAGCCAATGCTCATAAACACTACTCTCTGCCTCCCTCATTGCAACTGTAACAGCACTTGGCAGGGTGCCTGGCTCCTATGTGCTCAAAGGCCATTTCAGCATTATTTATCTGCAAGGATGGTTTCCATTACCCATGCTCTTGTGATTGTGGAACAGACTGTGAGAACTTCAGCCAGTCAGGACCCAGCAGTGCCCTCCCTGCCTTATGGCCAGCTACACACAGAGCCATTTGCTGAAACTCCTGTTTGAACTCAGCAACCAAAATGCACTGGTATTGGATATGACACGTAATAAGCAACATAAATAAATTGAATATATAAATGTTTTGCTTTAGTGACTGTGTCAGAGACCACTGATTGTTGACTATGGCAACAACTGACTATGCATCAAAAATGTATCCTCCCCAAAAGAGCTTCTGCAGTGCTAGTTATATTCTGTTTCTGGATCTAGAGCTGGTCACATAGGTGCAAGAAGTTTATAAAAATGCACTGGGCTGCCCTGGCCAGGTTGGTTAACGTGTCATTGTGTACACCAAAAGGTTGCAGGTTCAATTCCCTGCCAGGGCACATACCTAGGCTGGAATAGAAGAAAGAGCCCAGCAATAAATCCTCATTTATATGGTCAATTAATCTATGACAGTGAGTTGAGAACCTACAATGAGTTATAGACAAGTCTCTTCAGTAAATGATGTTGGCAAATATGGACAGATGCATGCAAAAACAATTAAATTGCACCACTTTCTTACACCATACACAAGAATAAACTCAAAATGGATTAAAGACTTAAATGTTAGATGTGAAACCATAAGACTCCTAGAAGAAAACATAAGCAAAAAGTCCTTTGACGTTGCTCTTAGCAATATCTTTTTGAATATATGTCTTCACACAAAGGAAATGTGTTTTCATTAAATGTATAGCAGAATTCACCAGTAGAGTTTTCTGGATCTGGAATTTTTTTTAGAAGTTTTCTAAATATGAATTATGTTTCTTTAATGGACATAGGACTATTCAGATGCTCTATTTCTTCTTAGATGAGTTTTGGTGATTTTTTCTTTCAAGGAATTAGTACATGTCATCTATGTTATTGAATTTATGTGTTTTGAATTGTTCATAGTTTTTCCTTATTATCATTTTAAAGCCTGCAAAGTCTAAATGATATCCCCTGTTTTATTCCTGATATTGGTGATTTGTGTCTTCTTCCTTTTTTTACTTCACAATATGGCTACAGGTATTTAAATTTTATTGGTCTTTTCAAAAAATATTTTTTTGTTTCATTGATTTTTCTCTATTTTTCTATTTTCTTTTTCATTGATTTCTATTTTTACCATTATTGTTTCTTTCCTCAGCTTGCTTTGAGTTTATTTTGCTCTTCTTTTACTAGATGCTTGAGATGCAAATTTATATTATATATTTGAGTCTTCTCTTCTTTTTTAATATTTGCATTTAAAGTCACAGATTTTCATCTAAACACTACATTGGCTGTATCATTACAAATTTTGATGTTGTATTTTCATTTTCATTAAATATTCAAAACATTTTCTAATTTACCTTCAGATTTCTTCTTTGACCCATAGATTATTTGAAAGTAAGTGCTTAATTTCCAAATATTGGGTGATTGCTCAAATATCTTCCAGTATTGATTTCTAGTTTAATTTCAGTGAAGTCACAGTTCATACTTTAAAAGATTTCAGCTCCTTTAAATTGGCTAAAGATTGTTTTATGATGCAGAATATGGTTGTCATAGTGCATGCTCTGTTTGCTTCTAAAATGAATGTGCATTCTGCTATTATTGGGCAAAGTGTTTTATAAATGTCAATTAGGTCAAGTTGGTTGATGGTGTTTTTTAGGTCTTCTATACCCTTACTGATTCACTCTTTACTTTTTCAGCCAATTAGTGGGTAAGGAGTGTTGAAGTCTCCAACTATAATTAGATTTGTTTATTTCTCCTTGCACTTCTACCTTGTCCAGTCTGATTTTGACACTCTGTTCTTAGGTAGACATACATCAAGGATTGTTTTGCCTTCTTGGAGAACTGACCCTTCATCACCATGTAATGTCCCTGGTTTACCTGATAATTCTCCTTGCTCTGAAGTCTGTTTTGTCTGAAATTGATATAGTTATTCCAACTTCCTTACCACTCAAGAGTTTTCTCATGTTTTGCACGCCATCTGTTATGGACTTTAGATGTCAACACACAATCTTGTCCACGTTGAATGAAGCGATCTCATTCTGGAAACCCTGCAGGTCAATCCACGAAAAACTATATAATTGCACGAACCCATAAAGCATTGCAGTTACATTGTATTTTGGTCATTCAAATAGTCTTCGTCTTCAAGTTCCTGGCGCTTTTAGAAATGCCCTCTCTCAGAAAAAGGAAGGAAACCAACGAAACTGATACACTTCTGATTTCTACTGATTCTACTGACAGTGAAATTATTAGACCTGTAAGGAAGCGCAAGGTGGCAGTGCTTTCAAGTGATTCCGACACTGACGAAGCTACTGATAATTGTTGGTCTGAAATTGACACACCACCTCGCTTACAAATGTTTGAAGGTCATGCTGGGGTCACTACATTTCCATCTCAGTGTGGCTCTGTACCCTCTGTGATCAATCTCTTTTTTGGTGATGAATTGTTTGAGATGTCGTGCAAAGAGCTGTCCAACTATCATAATCAAACCGCAGTGAAACGCAAAACACCATCTAGAGCACTAAAGTGGTCTCCGGTTACACAGAAGGACATCAAGAAATTCCTTGGCGCCTGGTTGGCATAGCTCAGTGGATTGAGCGCAGGCTGGGAACCAAAGTGTCCCAGGTTCGATTCCCAGCCAGGGTACATTCCTGGGTTGCAGGCCATAACCCCCAGCGACCGCACATTGATGTTTCTCTCTCTCTCTCTCTCTCTTCCTCCCTTCCCTCTCTAAAAATAAATAAATAAATAAAATCTAAAAAAAAAAAAAAAAGAAATTCCTTGGCCTAATTATTCTGATGGGTCAAACAAGAAAAGATAGCTTGAAAGGCTATTGGTCAACAGATCCTTTGATATGTACCCCTATATTTCCACAGACAATGAGTTGCCATAGATTTGAGCAGATATGGACATTCTGGCATTTCAATGATAACGCCAAAATGGACAGTTGCTCGGGGAGACTTTTCAAGATCCAACCTGTGCTGGATTATTTCCTGCATAAATTTCGAACAATATACAAGCCAAAGCAACAGTTGTCTTTGGACGAGGGAATGATTCCATGAAGAGGACGTTTAAAATTTCGCACGTACAACCCAGCGAAAATAACAAATTACAGTTTACTTGTTCAGATGGTGTGTGATAGTGACACCAGCTATATCTGCAGTATGGAGATATGCACTGCTGAAGGAAAGAAATGGCAAGGAAATGTTCTTTCAGTCCTTGGACCCTATCTTGGCATATGGCACCATATTTATCAGGATAATTATTACAATGCTACATCTACTGCTGAATTGCTGCTACAGAACAAAACTAGAGTCTGTGGGACTATTAGGGAGAGTAGAGGTTTACCGCCAAATTTGAAAAAGGAAACATCAAGAATGAAGAAAGGTGACATAATATTTTCCAGAAAAAGCAATATTCTTCTCCTAGCATGGAAAGACAAGCGGCTTGTCCGAATGATATCAACAATCCATGACACTTCTGTCTCGACAACAGGAAAAAAAATAGAAAAACGGGAGAGGATACTATAAAATCAACCTGCATCAAGGAACACAATGCCCACATGAAAGGCGTTGACCATGCGGATCAATTCCTTTCGTGTTGTTCCCTTCTAAGGAACATGATGAAATGGACAAAAAAAGGAGTGCTATACCTTATAAACTGTGGACTTTTCAATTCATTCAGAGTGTACAACGTCCTCAATCCACAAGCAAAAATGAAGAATAAACAGTTTCTGCTATTGGTGGCAAGAGACTGGATAACGGATGACAATAATGAAGGCTCTCTGGAACCAGAGACAAATCTGTCCAGCCCTTCCCCTGGGGGTGCAAGGAGAGCACCTCGTAAAGATCCACCCAAAAGGTTGTCAGGTGATATGAAGCAGCATGAACCTACGTGTATTCCAGCGAGTGGAAAGAAAAAATTTCCTACAAGAGCCTGCAAGGTTTGTGTCGCCCATGGAAAAAGGAGTGAATCTAGATGCTTATGCAAATTTTGTTTGGCCCCTCTTCATAGACAAAAATGTTTTACACAATACCATACGTTCAGAAAGTATTAGGAACTTTAATTGTTTAATTAGTTGTTTAATTGTTTTTGTAAATAAAATGTTATAATTATTGAAAAACAACACCTAAAGTGCATTATGATCTGTAGTTATGATGATTTAAATAACGTGCAGTTTGCCCAAAAACGTGCAGTCCCTGGCATATGTCTTAGAGATTTCTATGCAGTATGCAATGTGTTAAGCATTAACATGGCATACCTTTCTCATTTCTTTATTTTTAACCTGTCTGTGCCTTTATATTTAAAGTGATTTCTTGTAAATAACTAGAATTGGGTCTTGTTTTTACTTTTAATCCACTTTGACAATTTCAGTCTTTTAATTGGTGTATTAAGACCATTCACATTTAAAGTGATTATTGATATAAATGAATTAATATCTACCATAATTGTAACTTTCTTACACATTAATTTGGTGCCTTTCCTATTTGTTTTTTTCTTTCCTTATTTTTCTCTGCCTAATATGGTTTTAGTTGAGCATTTAAAAAATTTATATAATGTTCTCACTTCTGTAAAGATAGCAACTATAATTCTCTTTAAAATTTTTAGTGCTTATCCTCCAGTTTGCAATTTACATTTACAAGTAATCCAAGTCCACTTTCAAATCACACTATACTGCTTCACAGGCAATGCAAGTATCTTATAATAGAATATCTTCAATTTCTCCTCCTAGTTCCTAATAACATCATTGCCATTAATTTGCATGTCCATAATTAATAATACAATATATTGTTGCTATTATTATTTTGAACAAACTAGTATCTTAGATCAATCAAGAATAAGAAATATAGAAGATTTTATTTTACTTTCGTAATTTCTTGTGACATTCTTCCTTTATGTGGAGCCAAGTTTCTTTTTTCTTTTTCTTTTCTTTTCTTTTTTTTTTTTTTGAGCCGTTTCTTTTAACATTTCTTACAAGACATAGACTGGGAACCAGTTCCCTCAATTTTTGTTTATCTGAAAAACTTTTATTGCTCCTTTACTTTTCAAAAATAATTTCACTGTATACAAAAGTGTAAGTGGGTGCCGGTTTTTTTTCAATACTTTAAATATTTCACTTCACTCTCTCCTTGTTTGCACGGTTTCTAATGAGTAGTCTGATGTAATTCTTATCCTTATTTCTACGCAGATAAGGCTGGTTTCTTCCTCTGACTTCTTTTAAGATTTTTTCTTTGTCTTTGATTTTTTGCAGTGTCATGATGACATACTTAGGTAGACTGTTTTAGTATTTATCCTAGTTGTTGTTCTCTAAGCTTCATGAATCTGTGGTTCATGTCTGTCATTAATTTTAGAACATTCTCAGTCATTATTCATCTTGATTTACTGTCATCGACAATGATATAAATAGGTGTGGTTTTTCTAGCACTTATCCTGCTCCTTGTTCTTTAAACTTCCTGGATCTGTGATTTGGTATCTGACACTAATCTGGGGAAATTCTCAGTCTTTGTTGTTTCAGATACTCTTCAGTTCCTTTCCTTCTTTTCCTTCTGATGTTCTCATTTCATATATGCTACAACTTTTGTAATTGTCCCACAGATTGTGGATTTTCTGTTCAATTTTTTTTCTTCTTTTTTCTCTTTCCAGTTTGGGAAGTTTCTATTGACATATCTCCAAGCTCACTGCTGTTTTTCTTTCTTCCTTTTTCTTTATTCTCCATTTTTTTATTTCATTATTTATTTAGACTTTTTTTTATTTTATTGATTTAGTTATTCATTTATTTTGTTTTGGATGGGGGAAGGATGTTCCCCAAAGTCCTTTTTTTAACATTATATTTTATTGATTATGCTATTACAATTGTCCCAATTTTTCCCCCTTTGCCCCCCTCCACCCAGCACCCCCTACTCCCTCAAGTAATTCCCACACCGTTGTCCATGCCCATGGGTCATGCGTATAAGTTCTTTGGCTACTCCACTTTCTATACTGTCCTTTACATCCCCATGGCTATTCTGTAACTACCTATTTGTATTTCTTAATCCCCTCACCTCTTCACTCACTCCTCACTCTCCTCCACCTCTGGCAACCATCTAAATGCTCTCCATGTCCGTGATTCTGTCTTTGTTCTTCTTATTTGCTTAGTTTGTTTTTTAGATTCAGTTGTTGATAGATATGTAGTTATTAATTTTATTGTTCATAGTTTTGATCATCTTCTTTTTCTTAGATAAGTCCCTTTAACATTTCATATAATAATGACTTGGTGATGATGAACTCCTTTAGTTTCTTCTTGTCTGGGAAGCTCTTTACCTGTCTTTCAATTCTGAATGATATCTTTGCTGGGCAGAGTGATCTTGGCTGTAGGTCCCTCCCTTTCATGACTTTGATTGTTTCTTGCCAATCCCTTCTAGCCTGCAAATTTTCTTTTGAGAAATTAGCTGAGTGTCCTATGGTAACTCCCCTGCTTTTCTCTTGCTGCTTTTAAGATTCTCCCTTTATCTTTATACTTTGGTGTTTTGATTATGAAGTGTCTTGGGGTGGGCCTCTTTGTATCTGTCTTGTTTGGGACTCTCTGTGCTTCCTGGACTTGCATGTCTATTTCCTTCACCAACTTAAGGTAAATTTTCTTTCATCATTTTTTTCAAGCAGAAGTCTAATTTCTTGATCTTTCCCTTCTCCTTCTAGCATACCTGTGATGCAAATGTTGGAACAGTTTAAGTTGTCCCAGAAGCTGCTTACACTATCCTTATTTTTTTTAATTTTTTTTCTTGTTGTTCTAATTGGTTGTTTTTTGCTTCCATATGTTCCAAGTCATCAATTGGATTCTCACCTTCATCCACTCCACTGTTTCCCTGTAAATTATTGTTTCCCTGTAAATTGTTCTTTATTTCAGTTAGTGTATCCTTCATTTCTGACTTGATCTTTTTTCATGCTGTGAGGTCCTTGAGCATCCTTATAACCGGTGTTTTGAACTCTGCACCTGATAGATTCCTTATCTCCATTTTGTTTAGTTCTTTTTCCAGAACCTTAATCTGTTCTTTCATTTGGGCCATGTTTCTTTGTCTCCCCATTTTGGCAGCCTCCCTCTGTTTGTTTCTATGTATGAGCTAGTGCGGCTATGACTCCCTGTTTTGGTAGCATGGTCTAATGTAGTTAGTACCCTACAGGGGCCAGTGACACAGCCTCCCCTATCACCCAAGCTGGGTACTCAAGGTGTGCCCTTTGCATGGGCTAAGTACACCTTCCTATTGTAGTTGAACCTTGGTTACTGTTGGCAGGTCAATGGGAGGGATTTACCCAGGCCAGTCAGCTGCAAGGACTGGTTGTGACCACTGACCACCAATCTCCACCCTCTGTAGAGGATCAGCTGTGCAGGGGCAGTGTCGTGGTGCCCCAATGTGGTCTGTAGCTGTTCCCTAGGTGCCCAGGCTCTAGGGATACCCAGGAGGTTCAGGCCAAGGTCAGCTCTTACTTGTGTTCTTCCCAGGGCCACCCTGCATGAGCTATAAAGCGATCTGAGATGGCTGCTATTGTGCTGTGCTTAGAGATTTTCAGGCAAAGAAAGCCAAGCTGTGAATCTAGGCTGCTGTTCCTAGTATAAGGCCTGAGGCCAATTAGCAAAAGGTATGGGGGCTGGGGGCTCACTGAGGCTGGTGTTCTTGTTTGATAAGATTTAGGAAGTTTGAAGCATAAACCAAGACCAGCCATTCATATGGAAAAGTCATGGTTCACAGTTTGGGGGTGCTGTAGGTTGGGTGGGATGGAGTCTCAGGATAAACAAACAGTGTTAGCCAGGTTGATGGAGTCTCAGATATGGCACCAGTTTGCTGGCTCTGTTCAGGGAAGAGTTTAAGTAAAGGGGCAATGGCTTCTGCTCACCTTGATGCCAGACACTTCAGTTCCTCCCTGTATGCCACTGGTACCTTTCAAGCTGCTACCCCAGTGCTAGAGCTCAGAAGGAGTGAGTCTGAGTAAGTTCATGTGTGGGTTATTTAAAGGGAACTGCTTAGGACTCCAGAAGTTTCTTCTACCAACTCAATCCCTACTAGTTTTTGCAGCCAGAAGTTGTGGGGATTTATCTTCCTGGCACTGGAACCATGGGGGTGCCTGGTGTGGGACTGGAACTCCTTGCTCCCAAGATATCCCTCCTGAATTTTTATCCACCACATGTGGGTGTGGGATGAACCCATTCCACATCTCTGCCCCTCCTACCAGTTTAGGTGGATGTGGTTTCTTTAATTCCATAGTTGTCAGACTTCCATTCAGCTCGGTTTCTGATGGTTCTGAGTGAGGGTTGTTCTGTATTTTAGTTGTGATTTTGATATGGTCATGCGAGGAGGCAAGCTGTGTTTACCTATGCTGCCATCTTGACCAGAAGGCTTCACTGATGTTTTGGGGACCAGTCTACTGATGAATCCATCAAAGGCATTTTTCATTTCTGTTATCAAGATTTTTTTCATTTCCAGTATTTTGTTGTGATTCTTTCTTAGTGTTTCTATCTCTCTGCTTACGTTATCCATCTGTTCTTAACATGTTGTCCATTTTTTCCATTAGAGACTTTAGCATATTCATTGTTGTTCTTTTTAATTCCTGGTATGATAATCCCAACACTTTGTGATCTCTGAATGTATCTCTGATATTTACTCTATGCTCGTGATTTTTTGTTTGTTTGTCTGTTTATGTCTGTTTTTCTGGGAGCAGCTTCCTGACTTCTAGGAAACACCATTTTCCTTCTGTTGCTTTGCCAGCCATTCCAAGACTTTTACAATGATTTTTTTATATATTAAATCTCTCTCTGTTTGAAATATCTAGAAAGACCCTGTTTCCCTTTTAGATATTGACTAGGAAAATAGATGGAGTAGGGCCCTCATATGTGGGTCTCCGGGGTGCCATGCCTGGGCAGCCAAGAGTTCTTAATACAATTGGAGCAGAATATATTCAGAAATATGTGCCTTGGGAGCAGCAGAGACATGAAAGTTGTCATGCAGTACAAATGAGAAAAGGAAACAAGAGTTTTAATCATGAAGTTGCTGGTGCTCCTATCCTGCTCTTCACTGCTGTTTAGCCTTAACGTGATTTACACAGCTGTTAAATTAAATGTGGACTCTGTGCCATCTTCTTAAAAAGTTTTTTTTCACATTATATCTTTTAGTAGCTATGGATAAATAAACTGTGGTACATCTGTACAATGCAATACTATTCAGCGTCAGAAAGAAATCAGCTATCATGCCATGAAAAAACAAGGCATACACTTAAAGGCGTATCACCAAGTGAAAGAAGCTAATCTAAAAAGTCAGTATGCTCTGCGATTCCAACTATATGACATTCTGGATAAGACAAAACTGGGGAGACAGGACAATGATTAATTGTTGCCAGGAGTTTCTGGGGAGGGAAGAATGAATAGGAAGAGAACAGGATTTTAAGACAGTGAAATTATACTGTAAGATACTGTCATAATGGATACATGTCATTGTACATTTCTCAAAATCCATAGAACATCCAACACAAAGAGTAAACCCTAATATAAACTAGGCTTTGGTAATAATGTGTCACTCTAGGTTCCTCAATTGCAACAAATGCACCACTCTGGTGGAGGATATTGATAGTGGGAAGGCTTTGCCAGGCAAAGTATATATGGGAAGCCTCTGTACTTGCCATTCAGTTTTGCTGTGAACCTAAAACTTCTCTTAAAAAGCTTAAGTTGTTTGCAACAACATGGCTAGACCTTGAAAATATAATGCTGAGAAAAATAAGTCAGACAGAAAAAGTTGAGAATTATATGATTCCATCCATATGTGGGATATAAAACTGAAAGGAACAAGTGAATGAACAAGAAGAACAAACAAACGAACACTCGCAGACACAGACAACAGCACGGTGGTCAGCAGAGGGGAGGGGAGTGGGAGTGGTCGTAAAGGGGCAGGGGGTCAAACACGTGACAGCAGATCATTTGATTTTGGGTGGTGGGCACACAATGCAATATACAAATTATGCATCATTGAAACCTATATAATTTTGTTAACCAATGTTTCCCCAATAAATTTAATAGAACAAAAAAATATCTAAAAAAAAAGTGTGCCTGGATGGGTGGCTCAGTTGGCTGGAGTGTTGTCTCATGCACCAAAAGGTTGCTGGTTTAATCTACAGTAAGGGCACACCCCTAGGTTGCAGGTTCAACTCCCAGTCGGGGTGTGTGCAATAGGCAACCAATCAATGTTTCTCTCTCACGTTGATGTTTCTCTTTCACATTGATGTTTCTCTTTCACATCGATGTCTCTCCCTGTCCGTCTCCCTCTCTCTCAAAAAACAATAAAACATATCCTCGGGTGAGGACTTAAAAAAAAAAAGAAAACTAAACCGTTATATTCACAAGGATGTTGTATAAAAATGCTCAATCTAGGGAGAGAGTCTTTGGTTTATTGATCCACAAAACAAAAACAAAAAATTTCTCAAAATTTTCCTCTTTTTATGCATCCCCGTGAGAGTTAAAACGTTATTAGAAATAAAACCATTGGTTGCATTATCTAGCAAGCAAGACTGCTCCTTAGGCAGGTTTTTAAATCTTCTGTTTCCCTAGAAATTATTCCTCCTACAAACATCACAGAAAATGCAAATTTAGCTTTGTATTTATATAAAGAGAAGGAGAAAAAGAAATACAGACCAATATACACACACCATCTTGGAATGTAGCCCCTTGCCAACACAATTGTGTTTGCTTCTTCATGCTCAGTCAACACCACAGGGACAATCAGAAGTGAAACTAAATGACAGAAAGATAACAATATGGTTGAGTAGTTTATTATTTGTGCCATTCTGGAAAAGTAGATTGTACTCCAAAGGAATAACTAATAGTACAACTGAATTACAGTGTATGTATATTGTTTATTTCAAGGACAATGGATTACTTTAATGCCATGAGACTACATTTCATAATTATCCTTTAAGTCAACAAACAAAACCAAACGTTTCCTTTGTCACAATCTGACTTTTCTGCAACTCTACTTCTCAGTCCCTGCTTCTGTCATGGCTAAGGGTTGTAAGCAAGAGGAGCCGAATGAATATTCCAAATGAATAAGCAAAAGAAGAATATTTCAATGCTAAACAGGTCACAAACTCCTTTGGAGGGCTGGGGAACCAGGCTTGAGATGAACTCTCAGAAACCATTCCCAAGTCTGCACTGCAGGACTAGTCTGTCTGATTAAGAAACTGTTGCCACCACGCAATAATTATGCAGTTCAAAACCACTGCCACTTCCATGCCAGGAATTCTACCTCTAAAGAAAGAGAGTAAGTTCACCATCGGTATTAGTCAGGGTCCTCTATAGGAAAAAAAGAGAGACAGAGTTGGCTGGTGGGGACAGAGTGGGAGGAAGGGGGAGAGAATACAGAAACAGGGGTAGAGACAGGATAGAAATCAGCTCACGTGATTGTGGAAGCTCGGGAAGTCCAAAATCGGCAAGGGTACTCTAGCGGGGAACAGTCTCATAGTCCGTTCAGGCCTTTAACTGATAGGATGAGGCCCACCTCCACTGGAAAGGAAAACATGCTTTATTCGAAGTCCACCAACTTGAATGTCAATCTCATGATAAACAGCCTCACAGAAACTCCAGAATAGCATTTGATGAAATATCTGGGTACTGTGGCCCAGTCAAGGTCACACATAAAATTAACCCTCACACGAACCCAACCCCCTTCTGTTACCAGCTAGTGTGTCAAAATCTGGCGAAGACATGTGTGAGTGGCACAGTGAATCGGCGGGTGTCCAGGCCGGGAAAAGGCTGCACACTCCAAAGGGTAATTACAGAGTGTTTATTAGGAGGACTGTTTACAGCGATGTGGGCACAGATGGTGGCACATCCAAGGACCAGGAACAGGGGAAATTGTGACTGCCCCTACATCTGAGGGGCCAAGGGGAATAGTCAGTAGACATAGTAGTTGTTGGGGTTTTTTTCTTTTCTTTTGTTTCAGAGCTCTGGGGGATTTTATTGAAAGCAGCTCCCCTGTACCAAAGGGATGCTGAGCTTTTTTCAGTCGTTGGCAGGTGCCACAGCTGGTGGCCCTTCTATTACCGCCAGTTGGTAGGCCAGACTACACTGACCACAGTAACCACAAGCAGCAACAAAATCACTGCTCTCATCCCACGAGATGCAGACGTCTGTCCACCATAGCCACACACCTGGTTTCGGTACAAAGCTTCTCATCTGTCTTCTCCACCAGGCTGCCAAGGTCATCAGTGATCTCTAGGACTCTCTACTCTCTCTACTCCCTACTCCTGGGGCAGCAACAACAGTCAGCACTACTAGGCATAGATGGACTTGGGGGAATCAGTGTCTCAACATACTCTCACTCCACAATCTCCTCCTACTGTTGCCTTCCACTGGCTAAACCCAGCCAGAAGCCAGAGGCAGGGAAACCTTGGTGATAGAGTCCATGCACATCAGCCTCCTGTGGGACAGGGTAGGTAGAGAAGGAAGGGGAGTGGATCGGGAGGCACAAATGGAAAAAGCCCATCCCCAAGAGCCTGGGTCACTGGCCTGAGCACCAACCGTGAGACACACCAGGAAGCTGAAGGCCAAAAGGTAAGATTTAAAAGGAGTGAAATTGCCAAAATAAAAGAAAAGTATTCCAGTGATACAGATGCTGATGCTGGGTAAACACAAATAAGACAATTGTCTGAACTTCATTAGTTGGGGTACACCTTAAAGGTCACAGACATCTTCAAGCACTAGCCACTGCTGTGGCACATCCCTCTCCAATCTTAGAAGACCTGAACACAAGGATATTCCTCATACAAAGGCTTTTCTCTCGTCTTCCAAAATGTCGCGTGTCCTGGGACTCTAAGCCCTTTGCATTTTCTCCAGACCTACAAGTTTTCCCTTGGAGGACACTGGACATTTTCTACAGTTATCCAAGGAAAACAAACAAGAAACAAGCAAGCTTGTACACAAACAGAACACCCCATTTTTAGCAAAGATTGTCTGAATTTGTTGGTTAGCACCCAAATCTCCAATTTTATCTTAGGAAAGAGTCAAGGTCAAAGGACGCTGGCCCGCATCAAGGAAAGACTCCATAAAAGGACACACAGCAGCCTCCTGCTATCCTCACGGCCACTCCGGTCATGAGTCACCCATCTGCAGTTTGGGGGCAGTGGAAACTCCCATCAGCCCTTCCTCCAGGTGTTTTCTAAAAAAACAAGACACCTATGCAAATACGACCTTAACGTCCAGAGCTTTCAGTCCAGTAGCCCTACTTGTAAAAATAGACCAAGGTCAGAAATTGCAACTGGTGGCCTAGAGTCCACCCAGACCCACAGAAGTATATCACCGAGTTTTCCCACAATGAACTTCGTGTTGTTTTTTAGTTGCCCATATTTAAAAATTAGGAAATTCATAACCAAAAGCCAGATTGCTGGCTTCTCCTAAAATTTAGGATGCTCTGGGAAACCTGAGCCCATGTTCCAACAGGGCATCACGCAGCAAGAGCTGAGAAATAAACACCTGACTCCTTTTTCTAGGACATGAGCTCTTCAAGTCTCCACCCCTCTGGCTGCTGGAAACTGAGGTTAACCGCGAGTGACTGATCGTCATCATAGTTGTGCTTTTGTTTTTCTTAGTCAAGTTGGAAAGAAAACTATTTCTCACGCATATCTGTATCAAAACGGAAGAAACTGAAGAAAAACTAAGAGAACCACATGTTTCAGAAAGCGGGGAGCCTATTCCTGTGCTCAGGGGATGCGACCTGCTTCACCCAGGGATGCTTTCTTTTGGTGCGGTTGCAAAGGATTCTGGGACTGTGATACCCTGTGTGTCCCGGCTCCTTTGGAGCCACTTTAGCCTTTGGTTCCTCATTTGCTTTGACTTGTTTTTCAAACCCTAGACATAAATTGTTTTCATTAAAAGTGCTGCATGCCACCTCCAAGAATGGGGATGTCCAGTTTCTTATTTATCCACGCGTATCCATTCGACAAACAATTGGGGAGCCCTTATGGGCAAGGCGCTTATGCCAGAGACACAGGGACGAGAAAAACCGACTGGATCTTGGCCCTCATGGAGGAACCGTTCTCTGTCCAGCTGCTTCCCAGAAATGATTTGGAGGACATTATAATGTAGAAGCCTCATTTTTCAGTGAGTGACTTCACAGCTTTTTCTTAAGCCAGCACAATGACCTGGAAAAGTACCCTTGCATATGGTCCTAAGAGTCGCTTTCTGTGAAAAGAAATCAAAGAGGGAAAGGGGCCAAAATTATTTCACTGACAAGGCCCCAAATGTTCTCACTACTGTATCAGTCAAGATAGGCTGTGGTGCTGGGGTAACAAGTGCCCCCAGTTTCAGCGGCTGATTTCCTAGTCTGTCCCCGATCAGCTGTGCCCTGGGACTGGGCTGATGGAGTAGCCTCTTTCTGTGACCTGGCCCCTTTGCGGCAGGAGGAAAGAGCTGGAGTGGAACTGCACAAAAGCTCTTAGATCTTCTGCTTGGAAGTCTCACACCTCACTTTTATTCCCATTTCTTTGGACAAAGCAAACCTTACAGCCACACTTGACTTCAAAGGGGCGGGGTTATATAATCCTCCCGCAGGAGGGGCAGCCCAAGGAGGGAGGGCACTTCAGGGAAGCACAACTGACGTTCTGAGCAATACACAATCTACCACAAATGGTCAGCCTTGGCCCCTCGGGACCAAAGAAAAAGAGAGTTTGAGCATAAAAATCATATCTGCCAGAAATTGATAGTCTCCAGCTAGAAAGTCAAGTAAGCAAAGGAAGGAAAGCTCAGAATCAATTGTGTTCCTACGTCCTCACTGCAACGGTCCTGGCCACCGGTTTTCCTCACAAAGCAGATGGACGCCCACACTGTGTATCATGACCTGCATCCCAAGGTCAAGTTTCCCCTGCTTGCTCATCATAGCACAGTGACTGAACAGGAAGCCTAGACAAATTGTTTTTTTTTTTGGGGGGGGGGGGGCTATTCAATACCTTCCTGACTCAATTGATTGATGAATAATAACGTCTAAAATTAGCTCTGCATTTCATTACAGTCTGAAATGAAATTCACTCAGCTTACCTGAAATCCTGGAAAATGGAAATGATGAACAAATGACCTTTAAGGTCCTAAAATTGTGTTCCTCTCAAGTTGTCTTTCAGGCATCACATATGGGGGTGGGAGGAGGGCTCACTTCCCTTTGTAGAGCCTCTCTTTCTCCCACGGCCTCCAAGAGCACCCACAGGTTTGCGATCTTAACCATCAGAAAGGTCTTAGTTCTTTCTCTACCCCCTTAGGAGGAGATAAAACTTGGCAATTGAAGACTGTAATTACTTTCCACCCATGCTAACTCTTACCTTTTCTCTCTAAAAATCACCAGTAGAAACTGTACAACACAGATGGGAGAAGGCCGCTGTGTGATCCCTAAGATCTGGGGCAGGCATGAGAGGGCTGTGAATGCACGGAACCCTTGCAGGCAGGAAAGGAATCTTCTTGTCCCCTGAGAGGAAGGCACTTAACCCCAGTGGAGGTGAAGAGGGCGAAGGAGTCCGGAGACTTTTAAAGCAATCAGCGGGATCTGCAGACTGTCTGAGTCACAGTGTTTTTTCTTTGTTTGCTTTCAGTCCCAAAGGGACATGAATTCAAGGCCCCCAAATCATTCCACTATGGACCACTGAGTGTTAATTCCATGGGAAAACACAATTAAAAATAGAAATAGTGTTATTATGTATCTAAGAACCTTTTGTCAGGATCCGAAAGTGGGTGGCCAAATGAGCTTTCTCAAATTTAAGCTTCTTAACCCACATTACCACTTCCTTTACCACTGATTTCTAAACTCAGCAAGTATTTACCAAGCATCCGTAGGCTGTAAAATGACTTTAGATGCAGAATTTACTTACCCACCAGGCAACGAAGCATTTTCCTCATGCCTACCTCTGAGCAGGTATATATGCAGACAAACCAGTTAAATACACGAGATCTCATGCAGTCTTAGGTAAATCCTTCCCATAAAACATGAGAAGATTTGCATTTTTATTAGCTTGATTATTAACAGGAAACCTAGAAGAACCCTGATAGAAAAGCCTAAGGGTAAAGTGGAAATTTGTCTTAAAGCCATACTATAAAGATGGTCTTACACAATGCAAAAATTGACACTTTCTAAGATGCAAATGCTACAGCCAGAAAAGAAGGAATGGCAGGCATAAAGGCAGTCCACACACAAGGAAGGGGTAAGTGCTGGAGATGTAGACATGAAGAAGGTAGGTACAATTCCCATCCTTCACAGGACTGATAGTACATGGGGAAAGACAGACAAATATTTAGAAATTTGATGAGCATTGTGCAATGAGAGCTACACGCAGCTGTGGAATACAGAACAAACATTTAATATTGGGGAGTCAGAAAAGGCTTCCTCGAGGAAGTACCTGGGAAGCTGAGACCTAACAGATTTGTAGAATACTAATTAGAACCCATGGCAGCTCATATAATTGCCCATGGAGATTCTCACTCTCGTCCACTCCCCAGCTTTCCTCCCAAGAAGCTCCCACCAAGCGTGGTGCCTCCCAATCATCAAAGCTCAGCAGCAAACCACCCACCTGCTTTTATTAGGCAGCTGTCGGAGAGGGAAAGACTTTTCCTTCTTTCCTGGTAGGTCCTTTTGCTCATCTAATAATTAAACTGACATAAGACAGATTAACAGGAGGAAAAAAATGAATTTACTTTGGTACAGATGGGAGCCCCATAAAAAACTGGATGCAAAGGCAGCCAGGCAGGTGAAACGTAGATGCCATCGTGAGCTAAGGAATGGGATAGGGACCTGGGCCTCAAAGCAGAGGAGGGTAATTTATAGAACGAGAAGAAGAGCAGGTGTTTAGTAATTAGATGTCATGGATAGGTCATTCAGATAAAAAGAGCTGACCTCCGGTAATAGCCCTCTCTGATTTTCTGGGCCAGCCTCTGGGCAAGTCTTTTCGGTCATTAAGTGAGAGGTGAAATTTCTCTTGAGTCTGTTAAGTCCGGTTTGCCATCAGCTCAAAACAATCCACGTGCCAAATGGTATGTTTGGGGGGTCACATCTTATGCCCCCCTTCACAGGTAATAAGACAAATGGAGAAACAAGTTGAGGACTGTTTTCGGTCCAAAAAAGTTTAAATGGAAAACCAGCTCACAGAAGTGAGCTAATTTGGATTCTGTAAAACAGTCAGTCGCTAACTTCTGCCAAGATCACGAGTAAGTACACCTTCACCTTCCCCCAATCAAGAAGAGTGCCCCGTTTTTCATACAGACTTTTGAAAATAATGAGGTACAAAGCTGTAGTTTTATAAATGGAACCAGAAGGAGAAACTTCTTGTCAAGTGTTTGACAAACGTATTTCAAAACTTTCCTTTAAGACTGGTGCAAGGAGAAAAATAACAGCATGTGTTATCAATGATCAATATCATTCTTAACATTTGAAGATGAAATTGTACGTCGCTTTTCTAAAATGTCACGGTGGGGTCAGAATGGGAGTATTTGATCCCGTATTTCTCATTAATGAGCAATTATGCAGTTTAACCAGGAATACTCTAGTTGGCAAGCAGATGTGTGCCGTTTGAATGGATGGACAAGGCTGGTGTGGAAAACCCTTAGCAAACTGATTACAAGCAGGACGACTGCATTAGTGTTACCCATCTGTCTTCCGAAGATATGTGAGCATAACAAATTAAAGCATTCTTCACTATAATTCTCATAATTAGGATGTCTGTTTCTTCTAGAGGTATTTTAACCACATGGAGTGTCTTCTTCATTAGCTACTTAGAAAGAACTTGGGACGGACCCAAGAAGGCCACGAGAAATCCTATCTGTGACTGAAGTGTATTTGCTCATAGTGTTGTTATCACAAGGACATCTGGCTGCCTTTTCCTTTTCCCTGTGATAGGTGCCACTTGTCCCCAACCCTCTGCCAAAGGAAATTAACCCAAGTTCTCTGTACTAACCTAGAAGGCATTCTATTGACCAAAGCCACCTTAGCTGAGTCACATTTCTTACTCAGCCCAGAGCAAACCCACTCAGGAGACTTGTCTGTAGAAAGCATTCACTCAACAACCAGAGCGTCCCTTGTTAGGTTAAAAAAAAGTAAAAGGCCATATAGATATATCATTCCTGGTGCTCTGTGGTCCGTGTCAACAGACAGAAAGACAACAGGGGAATTTGTTTCTGGCCTTTTTTAAAAAAATAAATGTAACTATAACTTAGAGTTTGGGGATCTACAAGTCTAGAAGTGAATTCCTGGGTAACCTTACAGGTTGTGATACATTTATTAGGTGGGAATAGAAGTATATGAGTTATGTCTTACTGTGCTGGGGAAAAACACCTCTTGAGAAAATTATAGCAGAGCAACAGGACTTTTTCTTTTGTTTTCTGTTTAAAAATAAGTGACCATTCTGAGAGAATCATGATACATTTTGAGATTTTTGTCCTGAGATACCTGTATTTTATCTTATTTGTAATGTGTCTTGAACAATTATAATTTCTACCATCCATATGATATAGGGATGGTAACAATGTTTCCATGGGAGCTACTAGTCATTAAACTAGTCAGTATATTTTATTTGCTCCAACTATTTGTAAAGCATTTTTTATTTTTTTATAAGTTTAATACAGATACTTGATTTTTATTTTTTTTTATTTTTTTAAAGATTGTACTTATTTATTTTTTGGAGAGGAAAAGGGAGGGAGAAAGAGAGAGAAAGAAACATCAATGTGTGGTTGCTTCTCACATGGCCCCCACTGGGGATCTGGCCTGCAACCCAGGCATGTGCCCTGACTGGGAATTGAACCTGCGATGCTTTGGTTCGCAGCC
Source organism: Phyllostomus discolor (assembly GCF_004126475.2). Lineage (NCBI taxonomy): Eukaryota > Metazoa > Chordata > Mammalia > Chiroptera > Phyllostomidae > Phyllostomus > Phyllostomus discolor. The sequence goes on along the minus strand of NC_040909.2, from coordinate 15,721,968 downwards.
TGAGCTCAATCCACTGAGCTACGCCAGCCAGGGCTCTCATAAAGCATTTTTAAAAATTGATTTCTCAGTTACGAATCAATTGGATCCAGTGAAACACAATGAGTTTTCAACACTTAAGTCAGTTTTCGGCATTCTACACTTTGTGTTAGGTTCAGCCATTCTTCCAAAGAATATGCCGGCATATCCTTTGGATGACTCACTGCGTTTCTTTTTTGACCTTCTCCCAACCAACACCAGGAAAAAAAAATTCCCCCAAAAGCCAGAGTTAAAATATAAATATTAGCTGATAGACGGTCAACTTTCCAAATGTCAGCAGGATAAATAAAAGGCTGCAGACTGATTATTGGCAGAAGCAGGGACATACAAAATGACCCCAGTCTTCCTGAAGGGCTGTCTTTTGTTGTCTACCTTGTCCCAGACCCGGATGAAATGATCCAAGCTCAAATTCCGTCTGAGATATTTACAGTTCGTTTCCGTTTATGTAATTCTCTTCTTCAAATTGACTAATGGTCTCTTTCTTTCCTCCTTTCCACGATCTCTCTCACCATTCTCTAGAGGTCTGGGCTTCTAGGAGAAACATGACTGAACTATTCGCAAGTGTGTGCATGTTTCCAACCAAAAAAAAAAGTGCTCTCACACTTTCATACAGGAAGTTTTCCTTCGTGATACTTCCAAGTCTTTTCAGTTCTCCATTATGTTCTCAATTATCCATACTTTCTTTGCAATTTTCTTTTTCTGTGAAGATTCATAGATATCTCAAATGTTCTTACTGTTTTAATGCAGCATTAAAGATTCCCCTAAGGAAACATATAAGAAATATTACCCTTCCTACTCATTGATCGTCCCAAACAAAACCTCTCAGTTTAAAATATCCCAAATATGAGAAATTGTTCTAATTTTCCCTCTGAACATAGGGCGTTTGTCTTGAGGAGTAAGGCACGGAGGGCTGGGCAACAAGGGTCGGAGTGCAACTTATATTTTCACTTGGACTAGGTTTCTATTGATTATGAGAAACTTCACAACTTAAAACAATACGAATTTATTTTTCCATAGTCAGAAGTCTGGTTTGCATTGGCTGGCTTCTCGACTCTGGATTCCCTGCGGCTCAAGTCGAGGTGGCAGCCAGGTTCATTCCTAACCGGAGGATCTGGGGAAGAACCTGCTTTCCAGCTCGGGCAGGTTGTCGGCTGGGCTCGTTCCCAATGGTCGCAGAACTGAAGCCCCAGTTTCCTTGCTGGCTGTCAGCCATGGGTCAGTTTCAGAGTTTCCAGGCAGCCCACATTCTATATGGTGGTACCTCCTTGCAATAGCTGGTCCAATCCCATCACCCCCAGCCTGAGAAAATTCCGTCTGTGAGGCCTCATCTGATTTGATTGGGCCCACTTAGATAATCCAGGGTGATCTACCTTCATTACCTGTGAAAGTCCCTTTGCCATGTCACATATTCACAGGATCCAAAGATTACAGCATAGTCATCTTTTGGAGGGGGCGTTATGTGAATTGTATATTTTTCTTTGTATTTTGAATTCATACCATTTGTATGTATAAGCTATTCAAAAGATAATAAAAATCAAAGAAGAGGACATATGGAACAAGAATATGACAACATTTGTGGAAATTGTAACATATTTTCTGAGTGCTTACCAAGTGACAGTCTCCGTTCAAAATGCTGTATAGGTATCTGCTAATTTAATCATCACAGCAGTATCATCTTGATTTTACAAATGAGGAAACCCAAGTCCAGAGGGGGTCAATGTTTGCCAAACATCACACAGCTCGTGCGTGTGACAGTGTTACACACGCAGAGGTGGCTGGCACCAGCAGAGCCTGCTTCTAACACTAGGCAGCACTGCCTGCCAAGTCCCCAGCTGTGGGAAGCTCTGCCCTAATTCCTCCTCCATGGCTCCCTCTTACAGAGATTTCTCTAGGGAAATAAATGGCTGAGGAAGCGCCTTGAAGTGCACTATGTTTTATGAGAGCCCGGGGAAAGCTTTCTTGTTCTGATAGATCAACACCTCTGTACAAGCCATTTTCCCACCGCCCGTCCCAGGTGAGAGAGAGCCGGCGGCCACCACCACAACCAGCGGGGTGGGCTAGGCAAGGAGAGGCACTGGGCGCAATTTGTAGAGGTGGCAGGCTACACATCACCTCCCTGACTATCTCTACCTGCTTCTAAGTACCGCATCTATCTATGACCCCAACGGCCACCAAGTAGCTGCCTGGTGGTCTTCTAAGGCCTTCTGCCCCAGACCACCCCTCGGCTAACAGGAGGCTCCATTTTACCTCCACCTATATCAGCATGCCACTGCAGATGGGGGTGGAGGGCAGAGGACAGAGCCCTCCCCAGCAATCCCCTCCATATACATGCTTCGGGCATCCTGCCCAGTGCACATGGAATTGAACTCTATTTTTCCCAATGATACAAGTAATTGATGTTCATTGAAGAAAATTATATATTATACAGTGAGCAAAGGGAAGAAATTAGGTTACCGTATCTCTCCACCAGCACAAAGCCACTGTAATATATTGGTGTATGTGCCTCCAGATGTGTATATGAGCATGTGTGTGTGTGTGTGTGTGTGTGTGTGTGTCGTGAGAGAGAAAAAAGAGGCAAAGAGAAAATAAATTGCATTCTTTTTTTTTGGAAAAAGTAGAATCATCCTATATTTAGTTTAACACGATTTTAGTTATATTTGTTATTTTTGTGAACATTTTTTTCCTGTCAGTAGACACACCTCTACGATGATATACTCTTACCATTCAAAAGTGGTTTTTGAAAGTAATTTAAACTGAGTAACGCATGTTCATTGAGGAAAAATTAGAAAATACAGATAAGCAGACTAAAATTGTAATTCTACCACGTGACGTTGAAATCCACATCCACCGTGAGCGTTTCCACCTTCACCGTTCCCGGAAACACACTCTTCCGGCCCTCCGAAGTTGAACACGGATGCCAGGATTTGCTAGACAAGGTTTTGCCAGACACGCTTTTGCTAGACAGGCAGCAGCAAACAGAAGCGCAGCGAGACTTTTGCTCACATCCTCGATTATTTCCTGAAAACTAAGTTAAGAAGTGCTGGGTCAGAGGACATGTCCATTTTTAAGCCCATTGATCAATATTGCTAAATTGCTTTTAGGGAGAGGTTCCAGGGTTTGGGGGTGATTTTCCAGGCCTCCTCGCCAACCGTGGGTGGTATAATTTTTTTTAAGTCTTTCAGGCATCCCGTACAAAACAGTTCAAAAGAGCAAAGCTCTTCTGTGTCTTAGTTTGGGAGTTCAGTTCTTGTAGCTTTTCTGGCATAGTGTTTTAATCAGACCCTGGCCCACTGTGAGGGACAGGTATGTTCTTATGCAGGAAAAATGAAAAGACACATACATTTACAAGGAGAAAATGATGAAATTACAAAGGAAAAGGCTCCGGTGAAGAAAGAAGTAGGATGCCCTTTGAAACTGTTTCCAGAAGGAAATAGAGCCACCTTCATTTTGATTTTGTTTTCTCTAGTGTCCAGTCCCAAGGACTGCATTTGTAACTTTAAGACTGTGGTGTCAAATACCAATTTAAAAAAACCTGAACGGGCTCTAGACACTCTGAATACCTCAGCACAAAGAAAGGGAAACACAGGAATATTCTATGCGCTTCTCTCTTGCTCTGCTCATCAAAAGACAAAGCACCTGTTCAGAAGGTTGGTCTTGAAGAAGCTCTTTCTGTCCTTTGTGGTTTGTCAAAGCACTTAATCTACCACATGGGGCTCAGTCCAGCAAAGGCATTGGCCCATTTCCAGCAATTATCTGAGAAATTCTATTTCAAACACTAAATCTCCTGTTTTAATCAACTTGCAAATCCCAATCACCCCCAGCAGTGAGCAATCACAGGTGGGTCTGATGGGAGCAGTGACTGTGTTTCTGAGCCCAGAAGACGTCTCTCCATCAGCTCTCACCTGGAAATCCCTGGCGTCTCCTGTCTCCCATTAAGTTTCACTGTTTACAGATAAGGTATCTGAATGAAGAAGGAAATGATGCCCAGGTCCTGGAAGGGCTGCTAAGTTGGGGCCAACTCCTGCTGTGGCCCTCGAGCTGGAGCTTGTGGAAAGGAAACCATTACTCAGGATACAGATACATGTCCTGTTCCTCAGCATCATCGCATGCCTGGCTTGACCAGGTATGTTTCTCCCAGCGGCTCCAGCAGTGATAGTGCTGTGCCTGCCACCTGAGGGTAACTGAATCCTTTGTGAATTTGGCTTTGGTACCAGCAGCTATTTTAAAGTGACATTTACCCAGAGCTCCTAGTTTAACCCCAGCAGCGCAGCCCTTTTGGCACTGCTGAAAGCTGCCGTCTCACTGAGCAAAAACCCCGATGGCAGCGCTCTGAGAGCCCAGCAGGGGTGCAGGCCGCATTATTACAACGAGGGAATAGATCAGCTCTTAACTGTGGCATGGAAAGCTCATTCATTTGAAACATCTGCACATTAAAAACCACACACCGGGTAAAGAATTCTTTTCCTTTGCAGGCGAATCTAGGAAAGACTATCACAGAGCTTACCATTTTATGTTATGGATTAAAAGATAAAACCTATTTCTGCTTTTTTTTGAAAGGGTTGAGGTAGAAGGGGGAGGACAAAGGTCTTCTAAATTTGCCTTTTAAAAATGAGATCTTACCTCCGAACGCTGCCAGCACAGTTACTCTAAAACACTTTACTGAAAACTAATTCTCTCTATAGAAAAAGTAATTGAATTCTAACCAAGTTACACTTTTAAAAATAGCTAATATTTATGTTCTCATTAAACCCGGCAGAAATGCCAAAGGCATTTTTTTTGAATCGGGTCAGAAATTGGGAAATCCGTTATTGCCGACACTACCGTCAAGCACATCTGCCAACAATGCAGCATCTCCCCGCTTCACGCTTCTCTGAACAGCAGGGAATGTTCAGCATTGTCACAAAGCTGCTTTCCGGGGCTTTGCTACGCGAGCATCTTCTACCTGCGTTATTTTACAGGCTTTTCTCCCCCTACCTTGCAAAAAAAAAAAGAAAGAAAGAAAGAAAGAGAAACTCTACCTACCTATTCTTCTATCTACAAAGGGGCCTCCCATAATTTGTTATTAGTAAATAAAGTCCTGATTGCCCTTAATTGAAATCTTAAGATTTGTGCCTGAGAATACTTGCATGGCGTTTTTGCTTGGGTTATGTAGTCTGTTAAACATTGAAAAATCACATCAGGCAGGAGTTGCTACTACACTTTCTGACATTATGCAATGCGTGCTGCAGGCCAGGAGTGCTCTGAGGGGTGGCTGACCCTGTCCATGCCCCCAGAAAGCCAGAAGGGCCTGGGAGTTCATGCTACCACCTCTGCCCTCAAAACTGGTCCATATCCAGTAGCCAAGAATATGAAAACCTAAGGTCTAGATCATTCTGAGATACCATTCAGACTTCCTCAGTGGAATCAGGCTAGAGATACCCATAGGGTTTTCCTTGAAATCTTACCCCTACTGGGTTTCTTCCTGTTTCCATCACCTATCGCTGCATAACAAACTATCCCAACCTTCAGTTACCTATTGCTGCTTAACAAACTACCCCCAAATCGGTTATCTGTTGTATAAAAAATGACCCCAAACCTCAATTATCTATTGCTGAATAAGAAATGACCCCAAGGCTTAAAACAGCGATTGTTTTATTTGCTCATTAGTCTCCTGGTCAGGAGTTCAGACAAGGCCTGGTGGGGATGTCCAGGGTGTTAGGGGACCTCAGCTGGGATGGCTCAAATGATTAGGGAGCTGGATGGGATGGCATAACTGGTGTCCTATGTCACTGTCATCTGGGTTCCTCAGTTCTCCATGTCACTAGCTGGGATTTCTTCACAGCTCGGTGATCTCAGGGTGGCGGCGTTTCTTACATGGCAGCCAGCTACCCTTAAGGACAAGAAGAAGCTGCTGGGCCTCTTAACCGATAAGCCTGGAGTTGTCTCAGCACCATTTCTGCCATGACTGCTGTCTGAGGCAGGCCAGAAGGCCATCTCTGCTGGGGGAGGAGTAGGCGCACCTTGGCCTCAGGAGTGGTGTGTGCACACATGGAGGGAAGGAAGGAATGGAGAGCAGCCAGTTTTGGAGAGCGGCTGGCACAGTCCCCTCCCTTGTCCTGCCCACTCCCTTACAGGTTCCTCCTGGGAGAACTCTCTAATTGAAAACACTTGTACTGGTACCCGGTCTACCTCTGGTCAGACAAAGGTCATCCCAATCCAAAAGTTCACGCTCTTCTTCCAAGGACTGTTATTAGCACAGGCCAAACCCAAGTCTCCATCCCGACATTGGCAAAACCCCAAGAGGAAACAGCATAGCCCTAAGTCAGAGGAATCTGTTTGCCTGCTCATCATAACCACCTGGGAGCTTTAAAAAAAATTGTTCAGGTCTTCTACAAGCCCTAGAGATTCTGAATTAAGTGGGCTGGAGCAAGACCTACACATGGTTACTTGGAGCATTTTGTTTGTTTGTTTTTTATTTCCTCTAAAATTTCTAATGCGCAGCCCAGGTTGGGAACCACTGTTCTAAATATTGGGGTGGCCAAAGGTCTGTTTAGTGTTTTTGTAAAATATGAGACACATTTCTCATTTTCACCAGTAACTTTATTGATTTGGATATTCTGAGTATGTCAGCTGTCTCCTGCTTTTGGCTTCTAGTGGATAGAGGCCAGAGGTGCTGCTAAACATCTTCCAATGCACAAGACAGCCCCACAGCAAGGAATTATTTGGTCAAAATGTCAATAGTACAAAGAAACTTTGCAAACCACTTTTGACACATTCAATCAGTCATAGCACCTTCTCCATACAGTGCACAAAACTTTCTTTGTGTTTCAATTGCATTTTTACCTTTCTTGAAATAATAAAGCATAATATGCCAAAAATGCTGCATATTTTCTTCCATCTTCGATATTAAAATGGCTGCACAAAAATCCACCAATTTCGATAAGCTTTTTTAAATGCATGTTGATATGACAGCTGCAACAATATAATGTAACAAAATTGTTTCAAATGAAGTTAAAGACCACTAAGCACTACGAGAGCCATCATATGGAGAAAAATAAACTCTTTGGCCTACCCAATAGTTCCAGCTGTGTATATTCAAGCTTAGTGTGTGTGGAGACAGGAGGATTAAAATGCCACAAGGTGTCCTGTGAAGAGGGAAAAAAATAACCCTTGATCAAATCACCTCCTGTCCTGGAAACAAAAATCTTATCACCACCATCAAATAATGTTGGTTGCAAATCTGCTTTCCAAATTCGTTTGCTCAATTTTTAAGTCTAGGAGTGTAGCGGCCTCTGTACATGTCTTGGCTGAATGAAAGTCACATATACATACTCTCCTAGTTTTGAAAAACAAGTTACAGTTACCGTGTACCCTTTGTCGTATGACACGTAGCATAGAAAATGTGATTCTTAAATGAACACGGTACTACCTAGTTTTCTCTCGTCAGGGACAAAAAAAACCAATCTTGCCTACCTCAGAGACTGCATTGGAAAAACCATGTCTTCCAATGTCATTTATTGAACTTCTAGGATGAAATCTGCCTGTGAAAATTTCAGTCTAGAAGGATACTTCAGAGTATAAAGTACCAATAGACACTTTTCCTGGCTAATTCCACAATAAATAGGACAGTATTTTCCCTTTTTCTTTTTCTTGCTGAACCTGTTCATCTTAAATGATACAGAGGAGACAGTGTTTTAACTTCCTGTTGCTATATGTTCCTGTTAAATTTTATCCTTATTCCTAATTTAGTTGTTCTAATCACTGGCTTTTATTCTATAAAACTTTGCTTTTTAACTAGCAAGATACAGATCAATGTAATACAAAGTATGTGCTAACTCAGAACTAGATTTTGTCCTTCCACGCATGGGTGCCAAGTAGAGAGACAATAACCTGCAGACACAGTTTGGAGGAAACTTGAGCTCACCCCAGATATAACAGCCTCCTCTTTCATGGGAAAAAGCAGTCTTGAAACAATCGCATTTCCACATTGCTCTTGCCCTTTTCCCAGGAATATTAACATCTATGAAACGAGGAGATGTCTTATAATTTTCATAGTTTAATTGGCTTCTTTCTTTCATGGTTGTACATAAAGTAATGGTCACCTTAAAGCTGATAACATCTTAGTTTGCATAAAATATGGTGATCCACATCATCTTGGCCAAAGAAAGGAACTGAACAGATTTCACAGTAAATGCAGGTATGGGAAAGCAAAGAGAAAAACTGAATTTTCTCTCTGATACAGTCCCTTTTGGACCCTTCCTGGAGCAAACAAAGCTTGGAGTATTCTTTGCAGTATGTATGTACACACATATATATACATTATATATATTTGTGCATAGGTGTATATAGGTAGATAGATATTGATAGATTGATATGCATATATATACACCATCTCTCACCTGTTGCAATTTCAGGCATATTGATCCCATTTAGAATGAAAGCTGAAAGAGAGAATATTGAAAGTGTAGCTCCATGGTAATGTTATGGGAGAAACTCCCAGAAACTTGGTTCTTGTCACTGACACAGTAGAAAAATCACAGACCAGTGAATCTATTAGCATGCAAGCAGGGTTTATTGGTGACCCATTCTCATGGAAAGAACAGCCTAGCTAAGGTAGGGCAGAGGGTGAAAGGCATAGGCAAAGCAGAGTAAGGACAGCAGAAGTAAGGGTAGCCAAAGGCTGGGGTGGCCAGAGAGCCGAGAGAAAGAGAGAGAGAGAGAGAGAGAGAGAGAGGGAGAGTCCTTTGTTCTGAGGACTTGTATAGTTGGCAGGATGGGGTGAAGACATTACATACTGATTGACAGGTAAGGGTGGTGTCAGCTTTCCCGGGGGGATGGGGTGTGACTACCCAAACACAGGTATTTGTGGGGGTCTGTTAGCCCCATTCCTTATCCTGCTCCAGACCCCACTTGTTCATCTTGTTGTAAGACAGATACGTGACAGGAGGCAGTTCATTAAAGTTGGGGCAGTTACCCAAAGTTATTGATGGGCTCTTTCTGTAAGCATTAAGGACTCCATTGTGAAGCAGTTAATGACCAGAGGTAGGCAATTAGCCAAAGCTGTTTCATGGGCCTCTTCCTTTGGGCACCGTGGACCCTCTCCTGCATTTCAGGCCTTGAGGTGGAAGCACAGTTTCAAGGCGTCCTTGCCCCGATTGTGGAAACAGTGCATAGACTTTCAAGGGCTTCCCTCCTCCCGTGTTGGCACGTGTTTCCTGTGATGTTAGAACACCTGGCAGTGCTATCGGACCAGGCTCCGCACTGCTGAGTCAGTGGGCGAGACACGTCTCCCTCCTCCTCCCTGCCTTGATGTGCTATCTGGCCTACCTACCAGTAATACATATTGCAATTAGCCAGTTGGCATTTGGCTGAGTTCCCACAACACATTTCTCTGTTTCACAAAAACAGTCCTCGGGTTTTTAGTGCTAATAAGAGCTCTAAGTCAAACTTTCGTGAGGATAATCTTCAACATTTGTTAAACATGTGAATGCTGGGGACTTAAACCCCAGACCTTTCCATTCAGAGCTCAGAGGGCAGCGAGTCTGGGAGAGCGTCTGTAGGATTAACAAGCTCTACGGGGGAGTCGGCCGCATGCCACCACTGAGCGACTCTGTGCTGGTGGTCTAGAACTCCAGAGCAACGTGTCATGATGCCCTTGGCACATCGGCGGTGAGGTTTCCCAAGCCCATCTGCACAGCGCCGGTCTCCAAATGTCCGGGGTCACCTGGCTGCGGGCTCACACTGATCAGTAGATGTGTCTCCAGCCCACCACTCTCTCACATCAGCTCCGTTTCTCCCACGACCTGCCTGTTTTCTGCCCTCTGTGTGAACTCCTTGTGTCCCAGAGCCTGGGGTATCGGTGACAGCTGTTCCAGAAGTGTTCATTCAGTGAAAAGGAACTGAGGCCTACAGTGGTTTACTTTAAAATGGTGAAGGGTCAAGGAAATTTCGGTGGAGTAGGATTGATTTATTTGCCAAGTAATTTTCATTTTCCACAGCCACGAGGAAGCCACCTTTTCCCCTAATGCGGCATTATAACCCAGCTCAACACTCAGTGCTTGCTCCCCACCTCCCCTTCGTTTTACAAATATTACAGGTAGTGGGAGGGGTAGGTTGAAGCATGGCCCCCCCCCCGAAACCTGTGAGTATGTTACCTTACAAGATAAGAGGGATTTTGTGGATGTAATTAAGTTAAAGATCTTGAAAGGGGGAGAGTAGGCTGGATGATCCAGGTAGACCCAGTGTAAGCAGAAGGTCTTATAAGAGGGATGCAGAAGGCTCAGAGTCAGAGAGAAACACAACAGAAGCACAGGCAGGAGAGGAGAGAGATGCTGTGCCACTGGCTCTGAAGAAGGAAGGGGGGGCTATGAGTCACGGAATAGGCGGCCTCTAGAATCCGGAGAAAGCAAACAAGTGGCTTCTCTCCTTAAAGCCTTCGGAAGAAATACCAGCCTGCTGATGCCTTGGTGTTGGACCAGCAGTATCCATCCAGGATTGCAGGTTAACTTCTGTGATTTTTTTTAAAGATTTTATTTATTTATTTTTAGAGAGGGAAGGAAGGGAGATAGAGAGAGAGAGAGAGAAACATCAATGTGCAGTTGCTGGGGGTCATGGCCTGCAACCCAGGCATGTACCCTGACTGAGAATCGAACCTGCAACACTTTGGTTCACAGCCCGTGCTCAATCCACTGAGCTATGCCAGCCAGGGCTAACTTCTGTGATTTTTAAACCACTAAGGTGGTGATCATTTGTTAGAGCAGCAACAGAAAATTAATTCAGTGGGGTTTTAAACACCCTTCTTACCATAGAGCTAAAAATTCTCAGAACAGTGACCGACGGGAGACCCAAGCAGCAGGCCTTGCATGGAACCTGTGAACCAGGCCACTGGCTTTCCTGTTTCTCAACAGCAAATGGGATTAACTGACTGTGGCTCTGGTTCTTAACAACGAATGCCAAGGTCTCTGGGCCCATTCCAGGAGACGTGCTGCATTTTGTGACCACACGGGAGACCTTACCAAGACTGCAGGTCTCCTGTGCAAAAACTCACTGGTATTTGAAAGCATTCTTGCTTGCTATTGGAATGTGCATAAGGTTCTATTAGAGTTTAGAGGATAGAGTTTAGAAGATAAAAGAAAGTGTGCCCCTTAATTTCTGCCCTACGTGAGACCATGAAAGGGACTAAATGGTCCCATACCTAGAAGTTTCCCCGGGCACTGCCTTTTGCTGCCCCATTCACTGTCCTGTCTCTTGACCCTCCACCCCACACCCCTCATCCATCCCAGTAAGATCATCCTACACCAATCCTTAAGCCTTTGGAGTCTTTGGATGGTCTTTACCATCAGGAAGAGGGTGGAAACTTGGGGGTGAGATGCCAGATGGTGTCTGCTGTGTCTCAGCCCTACACTCCCCTCCTGTAGCTGGGTGACTCCTGCCAGCACACGCACACAAAGCCGCAGACGACGATGTTCCCAAGACTTGCTTTCCACCTGGCTTCCTGTCAGATGCTGTGATGCAAGGCACCCGCAGGAGGCTGGGAGGTGAGAGGAAGAAAGAAGCCTTTTCTCCGTCGATTTGGTTGTGCTCTTGCGGAGGCAGCCGCCACGGTGAAGGAGCGCAGGGGTGGCTGCGGTTAGCTGTGGGCGAGTGCAGGCTTCTGGGTCTCTGCCAAGTCTGCCAACGCGGTTCTGACAACAGCACATTGTGCACTCTGAGTAACATTTTTTCCTCTTTGTTCTCTCGGATCCGGAGGTGGTAACCGCTTCCGGCACTTGCTGATCTTTGGGAAATCTTACCTTCCCAATTTTTCGCCTCTACTTCATCTAACGCCTTAACAACCAGCTCCCTCTTCGAACACCTACGGTAGTTGCTGGTTTCCTGAGTAGATGCAGACTGATAAAACCCAAACTTTTCACTTTCATTAGCAGGGGACGGAGAGTGAGTGAAACCCTTTATCTACCTTCAGTATCCTGGGTTTTATGGATCTCATTTCACTGGGATCAAAAGAATCAAAGTAGGATCCTGCCCAGAAAAGAGAGGTGGCTTGAATTTGCAACACATCTCAAATCAGACTGAAAGCCAATGTTCCCTCTTCTACACTCATGGTCTTAGTCAGTTTCCCCAGGAGGTTTCATGCATTAGTGGCTTATTACAGGAGTGCTACCAGCAGAGACCTACAAAAAGAGTGGAGGTAAGCAGGGCACAATGAAGCCAAGGAGAGACGAGACTGCAGGCAAAGCCTCAGAGGCCGCTCTAGCCCGATCCACAGGGAGCTCTGAAGCCTCAGAGCTTTCATAACGATTGCACCCACTATTTTCTAAGGGCGGCTGGAGGAGGCCATAAACTCCCAGCAATCTGATGCTCATAGCCTAGAATAGGCCTCTAAAGAAGATTTGCAGGTGTGAGCCTTTGGAAACAAAACTACCCTAAAGCTAGGGGAAGGCACACCGAAAAGGTCAAAGGGACCCCAGGGGATTTGGCCAGAGCGCTGACAGGCTCTGATTAGGACTCTCACTGTATCTGCCTGTGAAGAAGGCCTGTGCTTCCCCCCACCGGGGGATGGCCAGTGCTTCCCTTCTGCCTCCCCCGGTTTCTTACAAGGTCTTCCATTGGCCAACATGAAGCAATAAGCACAGAAGGAAGGAGATTCTGGGAAATGTAGGTCCCAGCTCAACCAAGTTAATAAGAGAACAATCCAGATATTAAGCCTAGCTGTTTCAGTGTCACAAAATCCCCGAATAAGGGTAGGTTTCCTTTTGCTAGAAGATCCACTAGTAAGTGTTGGTAGAAGGCCCAGCAGTACCAGGAAGCACTGTTGACGCAACTCCTCCGTGTGGTCCCCACGGAGTGTTCAATCAAATGGAAGAGGATGTTCTTCAGGTGGAGGGTAGGGTGCCCTGGCCCAAGCCCGGGCCCTGGGAGGTGTTAGACCAGCTGTGGCCACTGGTTCTGGTCCTCTCACCTTGGCAGCCCCATCCCCAGCTTCCTTGAGCCTCGGATCTCAGTTTTTAAGTGCTCATTTGGGAAATAAAAAGTACTACTCAATGGTGATTTTTATTCTCTTCACATATACATTTAGAGGCACTGTGGTGTTGCTGAAAACATGGTCTCTGAAGCCAGATTTTCTGGGTTCGAGTATCAGGTCCATCACTTACCAGCTGTTTACCCTTGACTGAGTTGCTCAACCTGTCTGCCTCAGTTGCCTCCTTTGTCAAGTAATAGTGTCACTGCCTTTGTTAGGTAGTTGTTGAGAGGATTATAGGAGTTTATATGCATCAGTCACTTAGAATTTATATGAATAACACATTCATTGAACTTCAGTGGTTACAAGACACCTTTATTTAATGATTATATGTTTTTCTTATCTAGTCCTACTAAAGCATTACCCAATAGGATTTGCTTCGGGACAAATTAGCATCATCGAGTGTGAGAACATAGTCAAAGTGCACAATATTTTCAAAACATTCCTATTCCTACTTGTAACTGTTTCAGAATGGCTTCCCCCAAATTTGTAAGGTTTTACCATACACGGAATATTTTCATATAAAAACAATCTTTAGGGAAATTCTTCTAATAAAAAATTGTGATTATAGGATTCAAAGCAAAGTATGAGGCATTTGAAGTCTTCTTATTCAAACGATAACTGGCAAATTTCACCAACAACTATTAGCCTAAGTAGTGAGGACACAGAGCCATGAGGCACATTCACAAGTTTGGGGTTTTATCTGATGATGTCAGCGAGAATGTAAATGTATCTTTTCTGAGACATATGAATAACCTAGAGTTCCTCGTGTTCAGTCTCAGAGAAATACCTGGCGTTTTCTAGCGATCTGGTATGCTGAATCACCGTGGCCAGATTTGCCCTCTAAAAACACACTTAGGCAGTACCAGTGGGATTGCATACTTGGTACCACCTCTTCAGAGGGCGACCGGAAATGTCACTCAACACTTTCAGGGCTTATACCCAGTGATCTACTGTTAAGTGTTTATTGTATAATAAAGAATTTGAATGGTCTTTGTCCCAGGTTGTTGGGACAGAGCCTCTAACCCTTGGAAGTTCCGGAATGGTAGAAGTCATTTGTCTTTCAAGGTGGGCTCCTGGTATCACACCTGAGTTTGTTAGTGAAGTGACACATGGTGGTCTGTCTCCTAGAAAGTTTCAGGATGGAGCCTGACCAAGCCAGAAAGACCAGCCACGTGATGAGAGGGTTGGGGCTTTGGCCACCTGATACCAGCCCAACCTCCTGACCTCTGGGGAAGGTACATGGTTGGAGAATGATTCCATCACCATAGCCAATGATTCAATCAACCATGGCTACAGAATGAAACCCCAGTAAGAACTCTGGAGCTTCCTGGCTGGTGAAAGCACTGGTGTGCCAGAAACGTGATGTGTCCTGAAGTCACAGGGAGGAGACACAAAAACTCCACAGTCAGGACCCTGCCAGACCTCACCTGATTTGCATTTTTCATAATAAAACTGTAATACATGTAGTGCTTTCCTGAATTCTAAGTAATTCCAATGAATTATCGAACCTGAAAGGGTCACGGGAACCCTGGCCCCTTCAGTTAGTCAAAAGTGTGGGTGGCATCTGAAGTGAGGGCAGTCTTATTGGGAACTGTGCCCTTAACCTGTGGGGTCTTCACTGACTTCAGACAGTGTCGGAACTGACTCAGAGTATTGCTGTGTTCAATAATCAGCTCTATGGGCGATAAGGAGGAAGTCCTAGTTTGTAATGCTTGCAGATTTCCATGATGGAAATACTCTCACTATGGCCAATCTCAAGTTACCAACGTGATGCCGTTGATCATGGGGTGAAGAAGAGATGCACTTGATCTGCTCCTCATGGGCCTGCGCCGGTGGACTCCAGCACACTATTACTTATATCCTGTGACCAAGAAATTCCATTTCTCAAAATGTATTCAACATAGGGCATGAATAAAATGAAATGCTATGCAAGCTTTAGAAAGCATGAGGCAAATATATACTGATGTGGAATAATTTGCCGGCAATACCATAAAGTGAAAAAAGGAAAAGGCAGAACAGTCTGCACTTTGCTACCATTTGGCATGACATGGAGAGGGGGGATCTATATTAACTTACATATATGTATACACTTTGTTGGGAAGGGATACACAAAAAACTAGTAAGAGAGGTAGCTTCTGGGAGGGAGGATTAGCAGATTTGAATGAAAGACACTGCTTTTTACATATACCATTTAGCGCTGTTTGCATTTTTATGGCGTCTATTTAAAGACTTAAAGCAATAGGCAACGACAGAAAGTAAGGTTAATAGGAATGAATGTCAATGAAGAAATGAGGGAACCCTCTGAACAAAATGACTTTTCGCTCTTTCATCATGGTTAATGCACTTCTCACCAATTTCTGAGCACAGCTCTAAAGGCTGCTCCAGGGAGAAGGTGACAGGGTTCACAGAGAAGCTGCAGGACTCTTTCTCTAACAAGGAGGGCAGACAGTGAGAAGCCTGTAGGGGCCAGGTAGGCACCAGGAATGCACAGGGTCGCCTGGCGGGGATCACGCTGAAACAAAGGACTCCCGTCGCACGTGAACACAGAGAAGCCACGACTCAGCTGCCACAGCCGTTGGCCTGCGGGGACGCGGGCCCGGCGTTGCCGAAAATTCAGAAATCCAAAATCATACGTGAAACTTCTTCACCTGTTTAAAGTGAGTAACTAATACAAATCTTTCAGCAACATTATGTGGGCCAAATATGCCATATATATGATTTTATACTTTTTTAAGCAGATGGCTATGTATCTACTAATGAAATACAGAAACTTACTTTAGGTTGCTCTTAGATGAGTAGCAAATGTTTGAATGTGGTGTTCTAAGGAAAGGGATTTTAGTGTCTTCCCCCCAAGTCCAAGACAATTCAACTGGATGGTATTTGTAAAGGTCAGTGTCTTAGTTTGTGTAGGCTGCTATAACAAAATACCACAGGCTAGATAGCTTGCAAACAACAGACATTCATTTCTTACAGTTCTGAAGGCTGGGAAGTCCAAGATCAAGGTGTTGGCATGGTGGCATCCTGTGCTGATGGCAGGCACTCTTCCTGGTTCATAACCTGGTTCACGCCTTCTCACTGTGTCGTCCCACAGGGGAAGGGGCTAGGAATCTCTCCAGAGCCTGCTTGCAAAGGACACTAATCCCATCCACGAGGGCTTGGTCTTCATGACCTAAGCACCTTCAAAAGGCCCCACCTCCTAATACTACCATCTTTGGGGGTTAGGATTGCAACATGTGAACTGTAAGGGGAGGAGGGAGTGGGCGGACACAAACATTCAGACTGTAGCAGTCAATTAAGTCTGAAACAACACTTCTTTCCTATTCTCTTGACAGGATTAATAGATTTTAAGTGCTGTGAGAAGTCTGTCAAGCTCACTCAAAAGGGAGGGATGGGCGTGTGCAGAAAAAGACTCAAGATGGAAAAAAGAGATACAAAGGTGGTCTCCAGGCAAACACAGGGAAGGAGCCAGAGCTGGGAGTGCAGCAGGGGGACGGTGATAGGAGAGAACTGCAGCACTGACCTACCTCAGCAGGCCAGGACGAGACCAAAGGTGGGAAGTGCAACCATTGTAAGGCAGTTTTGCTCACTGGGTTTTCTTGCTTATTGATCTGCCTTTCTGAGTTCCCCGTGTCCCCACTCTAGCTTGATTAGAATTGTCTGAGTCCATCAGTATCCGAATTATGACTAATTTATCCCCACTGACTTAGACTCTCCCAGCACACTGTTGACTGAATGTATGCTGATTTCCTGTTGTTCCAGCTTTTTAAAATCTCAGCTGTGAGCGTGGCCATGCTTCTGTGGAATCTCAGGCCCACACGCATTAAGCAAGTCCCGGTGAAGTGAGATTAATGATGGTATCTGTGCACTGCAGAGGGAGAGAAAATGGTGACAGTTATAATAATGATAACAATAGCAGTGGCATTTATCATGGGCCAAGGGGCTTGGTGAGAGAGACAATCAGAAGTCCCACCCTATTACCACATCTGGGAAATGCGCCTTCCTCCGAGTCAGGTCCACGCATAACTTCTCAGAGTCCAGCCATGATAAATCTGAGTATTTCCAACATTCCATACCCAACAGAACAATGCTAGAAAGGAAATAAGGTAACCAGAATAAATGCCTTTTTGGATCAAAGCAAAGAGAGAGAACAACCAGTCCTTAGCATATGTTATATCCAGCCAGAGAAGACTGGCAGGGCAGCCTGTCCTTGGCAATAAAGTGATGTCCTTGGTCAACCAATCTGGCTGCCCTTGGCTTTGCAAACAGAAAGAACTTTGCGTAGCAGGGTTACATCCTGTTTCTTCTTCTAAGAGCCAGCATGGGCTACACTTTGTCCCCTCCTTTCAGGGCTTTACTAAAAGCTGTAAGAACGAGCCGACACACTCCAATGCTATGACATTTTTCTGCTGACAGCAAGGCTGAAGTTCCATATTATTGTCTCCTACCTCCGTAGAAGGAAACTAAGATTTAGAGAAATTAGAGGACTAAACTCATCAGTAAGATGCAGAGCACAGATGTGAATACGTCTATCTTACTTTAAAATTATTCTTCTCTCATTTTATTTCCTCTCTCATAACTTTTTAATTCCTAATTACAGAAGTAAGTAGAACATAAGGGTGATGGGAAAATTGGAATACACAAAAATGTGCTTTGTATTTCCTTTCAGTCGCACTCTCTTTTGTGATTACATGCACACAAAAACACACATAGTGTTTCATTAGGACTTGTCAGTATATATTCTTTCCAGTTCTCCACAAAGGTACAGAATTCTCACCATGAGGCAAGAAAAATAATCCCAAGAATTCCAGGTTTCCAGCGGTTTATTGCTTAGGCAAGAGCAACCTAAATTACCTCATATGGGCTTATATTTCACTGTGTTAAATTTCAAATAACCCATCACCATGAATAATACAAGCACTGGAGTGAGATTTTTAAAATATTTCTCTTTCATGCCCGGTTTCAGAGTTGGTGCTTGGCTATAATGAATACCAAGTTTAGCTAAGGTAAGAACAATGTAGCCACCAAGCAGACAACAAAGAAAAATAAATGAAGGACAAATCTCCATCTATTCATTTACCACTTTGATAAATAATTCTGAGCACCTTTCATGTGCCACACATTTTTTTTCTTGGATACAACACTGTGTCAAATGGACAAATTCCCTGCTCCCAGGGAGTTTACCCTTTAAGAAGAAGGAACAAACAATACACAAATAAATGGAGACAACGTTAGGTTGTGATGAGCACTCTGGAGAAAAATAGAGCAGAATAAAAGGAGTGGTGGGAAAGGCTGAGAAATGAAGTGCTGCTCTTTTATGAAGTCTATTCGTCTGCTCGGGCTGTCATCATGAAATACCATAGACAGGGTGGCTTCATCAATGGAAATTTATTTATTTTCTCACAGTTCTGGAGGCTAAAAGTCCAGAGCGAGATCCCAGCCAATTCAGTGTCTGGTGAGAGCTCTCTTCCGGGCTCGCAGCCAATCACCTTTTCTCTCTGTCCTCACGTGGCCTTCCCCTGGTACAAACTTCCTGGTGTCCCTTTTTACAAGGACACTAATCCTCTCGGATCAGGGCTCCACCTTTATGACCTCACTTAACCTTAAGTACTTTCTTACTCCAAATACAGCCACAGTGGGAGGGTTAGGGGTTCAACATATGAACTGGGGGGCGGGGGGGGGGGGTGGCCTGATGGGAAGAAACACACATACGTTTAGACAGTAATACATAGGATAGTCAGAGAAGGCATCTCTGATAAGATTCAGTAGCTAGCTTTCAAGATGGCCCTGGAGGTGCTTCATGCCGGTATTGCCACCCTTGTGTAGTCTCCTCCTACAGTAAACCAGGGCTGGGTCTGTGCAGCAGGATGCAGCAGACGTTAAGGTATTTGACTTCTGAGGCTGCCTCATAAAAGGCATTGAAGCTACCACTTTGATTTTTTGACCCAGGAACAAGTCAGCCGCCACACCATGGCATGAAGACATACAAACAGCTTTGAGAAAAGCCCATGTGCAGAGGAATTCAGACAGCCCACCAACAGCACCAGTCTGTCACAACTGCAAATGAACCACCTTGAACGTGGACCCTCCTGGCCTCAGATCACTGTAGCTCCAGCTGACTCCAGCCCCACGTGGAACCTTTAGTTAGAACCACCTTAGCTAAGCTTGTTTCAAATTTCTCGCCTAGAGAAAAGGTGAGATAATAAATGTTCATTGTTCCTTTAAGCCACTAAGTTTTGGAGTAATTTCTTTTTCAGCCAGAGATAAGTAATATATAAGGTGACATAGAGTGATCTGAGGGAAGTAATCACAAAAAAGCCCTTCAGGTAGAAGCAAAAACAAGTGCCACAGCCATTAAAGTACATGTATGGCCATGGCCTGTGCAAGGAACAGCAAGGAAGGCAGTGTGCTGGGAGCAGAATGGGCAAGGGCAAAAAGAGCAGGAGGTTGGTCAGAAATGAAACATGCAGTCAGATCACATGTCTGCTGCTGTATCAGAGCAACATGTAATAGTCATCCAGGAAGAGCATCTTATTTGTTTAGATGATATATTTTGATAATTTTTTAATCTCATCAGATTACATCAACCTCCTCGGTGATCTCAACAACTCTCATGCTTTTCACTGTTTTCTTAATTTTATTTTTATTTTAGAGAGGGGAAAGGAGGGAGAAAGAGAGGGAAACACTGATGTGAGACAGAAACATCAATGGGCCACTTTCCAACCAACCCACAATCCAGGCATATGCCCCAACCAGGAATCAAACCAGTGACCTTTTGCTTTGGACAACAACGCCCAACTGACTGAGCCACACCAGCATGGACTTAACTATTATTTATATGTTTACAATTCCCAAATTTATACCTCCAGTCTAGATCTCTGCCTTGAACTGCTGCATCTTATACCCAAGGGTCTAGTCAATACCTCCCCTTTAATATGTACCGGGTGTCTCAAATTTGCAGTGTCCAAAATAAGATTCCTGGTCTTCTCCAGCCTCACCACCCCCCTCAACACACACACATTCTTCCCCCATCTCAGAAAGGGAAAACCCATTCTTTCAGGCACTCAAGCCAAAATTCTTAAGAGTCATCCTTTATCCCCAGTTCCTTAGAACAGTGCTTGGTACATGGGTAAGCACCCAATAAAAACCTTGATGAATAAATTAGTAATCCCCGCCCTGGCTGGTATAGCTCAGTGGATTGAGCATGGACTATGAACCAGGCATCACAGGTTTGATTCCCAGTCAGGGCACATGCCTAGGTTGCAGGTCATGGCCCCCAGCAACCGCACATTGATGTTTCTCTCTCTCTCTCTCTCTCTCTCTCTCTCTCTCTCTCTCTCTCTCTCTTTCTCTCTCTCTCCCCCTCCCTCCCTTCCCTCTCTAAAAATAAATAAATAAAATATTTTTTAAAAATTTAAAAAATTAATTAATAATCCCCTTAGAGTGGACATTAGAGTCTCCAGGACATGACCAAGTGATAAAGCATGGTGGTGCACATGCTATGCAGAAGATAATGAGAACTTGAGATGCTCTAAAACTGAGAAAAAGAAAAATAAAGGCACAGTGTAAAGAGAAGAGCCTGGCATGTCTGGGGGTTCCTGGGAGAAACCCAAGAGAAAGGTCTTTCCTTTGGGGTGGGCCCAAAACTTGGGGAAATCGGACAATATTTAAGGGGACATTGAAACTAGTTTGCTGTGGAATATATAAATGTAAACCTCAATCCTCCACCTTCTCTACAAAATGTTTGTACAATTCTTCTTTTCTTGGTAATTCCTGTTGGGGGGGGGGGGTCTGGTGGGGGAAATGGAAGAGGATTGACTTCTGCAGCCAAGCTGGCTAAGAGTCAATATGTTTGGATGTGGAAGGCAAAGGCCAAGAGCACAGCTGATATCTGAGTTGCACATGCAGTCTTTAACCTTGCTGTCTACTTCCTTGGCTGGCTTCTGTTAAATGAAATGGTGATTTTAACCAACACCAGTGTTTTTCATTTATCAGACACTGTTCGCTGTGGCTGTGATCCAACTCATCTTAGGGCGGCGGCTTTCCTACACGCTCTTCCATTGAAACTTATCATTATAATCAATAACCACCACACACGTACGCAGTGTGCTAGACACTACAGCCTGAAAAGATGCGGCCTCTGAGCTACCCTGCTTAGTTTCTATTTTTAATCATGTAGTCCTAGAATCTTACTCTCCTACTCTTTTCCTAATAGAGTTAGCTTTTTCCAAGCAGGTAGCCTTTTAAAACCGCCTCTCCATGAAATCTTCTTCCAGCCAGTTCTCTGGGAGAGCTGCAGGCAAGGAACAACAAAAGTGCCCATTGCCACTGGAAAAGAGCCAGAAAATTAAACTATGGAGATAAAAAGTCGTGCTAGTTTCTATTGTTAATATAAAATCTTATTGAGATAGCACAGGCAGTGGTAGTTAAACCTATTCACGGAGAGAGAAAGCATTTGTGGGCTAAAAAGCCATATTCACAAAAATTATATATTTTTTAATCTGCTTCCCATCCTAGCTTCTAGCTGCCTTTATTTTATTTCCATTATATTTCACTGAGTATGTCTAGTGTGCCACAGGTTAAAAGAGCCATAAAGATCCTATTCTTTCTGGGCTTTTTTGGAGAGTCTTTTTATGCCCTGACACCCCAGCTTCTGAGCAGCTCCTTCACTTCTGCTTCTTGCCCAGCTCTACCGACCACTGAACCCTCCCTCCACTTCGCAGCTGACATCTTTCTGGTTCCCCTCACCAAAGGTATTTCTCAGTCTCCAGGTTTCCTACAGGCAAAAGGCATACGGAACCTTTCTCCAGTCTCAGAGTTTGAAACTCAATTTTATTTCATTCAAATACACAGGATTAAAAAAAAGAACTACAAACAATGCTGTTATTAAGGTGAGTGGACAAGAACAGGGATTAGTAATGATGTCTATTAGGTAGAGTTTAATAAAACTTTCTGAAACCAGATCAGCAAATCACTGTTGGGATACCAGATGAAACACGGGAAGAGCCTTCATGGGTGTGACACTGACTTTCTAGGTCACCCTCTGGTCACACTCCATTCACACCCCATGCGTGGGTAGTGTCTAAATCCCATGCTTTAAAAAAAATGTTAGTGATGCAGAGATAGACAAATAGGCCAAAGAAATAAACCAAGTTGCTTAAAACAGATGCATGCCTACAAGGACATTGGATGTACAGTACAATTAAGGTGGTACTTCAGAGCAGGAGAGAAAGACGGTCATGGAATAAATGGTGCCAGGACAGTTGCTTATTCAGGTAGAAAATTTTAAATGAAACACCTCTCTTACAAAATATAAAATAAATTCCCAAAGGGTTCAGAATTCAAGTATTATAGGCAAAACACTCAAATGTGTAGAAAAGAATATTCTCTATGACCCAAAGTGTTAAGGGAAGAAAGATTGCTTAAAGCACAAAAGTGTAATACAATGATACTTTTAAAAGTATAACTAAAAGTATAATATGGGGTGAGATCGATTGGTAAATTGGACTCTTAAGACTGTGAGCAAATATTCCTCAGATTACACCATTAAAAAAGTGAAAAAGCAAGCCACAAACTGGGAATAAGTATTTGCAATAAGATAACCAAAGTATTAGTACCCTGGAAATACAAAGAGCCCCATGAATGGTTGAGAAAGCAAACAGCCCAATAGTGAAATGGTCAAACATATGAACAAGTATATCTCCAAATATAATCAGTAACTATGACATAGTCAATAAATATTAAAAAAAGAAAGTAACCAGAACATTAATACCCCGGGCTGATAGAACACCAGGAACTTCCGTTCACTGAATGGGAGAAAACAACTTGGCACTACCTGGGAAGGTTACAGAGATGTATAGAGTCTATGGATAACTCGATTTTACTCCTAGATATAAATCCTAGAGAAGCTTCTAAAAATAATAATACAAAATTGCATAGGACTGCCTAGTTTACGAAGCATTACTATTCATAGTCTACAATTTTTAATTCATTTTTAGTAGGCATTAAATTAATTCCAGTTCTCAGAGAAGTTTAGTTGTTCCCAGGGTCACACAACTGGTGAGTGGCATTGACACCCTCTGGTGTAAATTCCTTCTTCTCCCGGTATCAGCCCCAACTTCTGTCAGGGGATCTCTCCTCACCGCTTGTATGCAATTTTGATGAGGTTTCATCCAGACTTGGTCAATGGAAACACAATGGTGATTGGTTCGTGGATAACACGGGACCTAGGTTTGTCCAATCAGAGTGGAACTTAGCTCTACTGGGAAAGATTACTTCCCTTTCGCGCTGGTCTAGAGCCTGGGAAGAGATGAGGCTGGAGCTGATTTAAGCTGTCATTTGGTGTCTGAGAACAAAGCAGACAAGCAGAAGGAAGAGTTGAGAGATGGAGAGATAGTCTGGATGACATAATTTATAGCTATAAGATAACTAAGGTCAGATCTACCCTGAACATCTAGGAGGTTACATAAGCAGTAAACTCCCTTATGTTTAAGTGATTTTAAGTTGCCCTTTCTGCAACATAAAACCCAAGGATTCTGGATGATATGAGAACAAAGCCAAAACTAAAGTCCAAGTGTCCCAGTGTCCACTGCTCTTTTCATAGCAATACCTAGCAAATGTGGCTGGTGGGCTCCAGACCCCACATGACAAAAATGAAAACGATACTTTGCTTTTGCTACGACAAAAATCTTTAGGTGTTCTCCCCAGTCTATCATACAGAAAAATGTTGCTGTCTCTTATTTCCAGGAATATACATCTAGTTTGTATCGTATTTAATTCAAGGTCAACAACTTCATAATTGAAGCAATTGCTTTGTTAAAAACTCCCCTGAACAGAGTCAAGGACAGCATTCTGTAATTATAGATAAATTCATCCAAACCACACATGGTGTTTAAAGGTGATCAAAGTAAGGATATCTGTTAAACTATTATCATGAAAGGGGTTTAGACTCTTTAATTAAACGACATGAATAAAGTATGATGACACTGCAAATAAAGAAACCAACAACACAGAATCCTAAACAACATCCCCTCCCCACATAGGAGAGTGGGAGGTTGTCAGAGCTGCCCTTGTCTTCAAACAGAGGCTGGCAACGCTCAGAGAGAGGATCCACCTTGCCAGCTGGAGCCAGGGAAGTGGAACTGAGTGGCTGTGGAAACCATGCCCAGAATTGCAAGACCGTGATCCCCAAACATAGTCTGACAAGTATGAGTGTGCTTATGAGGACAATGGGACAGGATGTTTGAAAGCAGGACTGCCGAGGAGTTCCAGAATAATGATGGCAAAGGTAGATAATAAAAGCCTGTCTCACAACAAATACCTCTGGACATCAAAGATGGAGCATGAGCTGTCAACATGGCTGCCAAAACTGCAAAGCATTCAAAGTTGGTCTTCCAAGTCCTCCACGCTGGTTTTCCTGCCCCCGTGGACCTGCTCCCTCTTCCCTCCACCCAATGTCTTTGTGGGAAGCCCCACAACGAGGCACTCCATTCAGACATATTCTCTGAGACCAGGTTTAAAGCTCCAAAATTAAGACTTTCTCTTTTTCCATGTCACTCATCAATATTTCCATTTCCTCATACAGTCGAGGACATTGTAGCCATGCGGGACTAGGTACCAGCCAAGCCATGCCACTTGAAAACGAGGGAAACTGGGCTTTCTTTGCCACATCCACTACCAGGAAGAAGACCATTCTCAGCAATCAGACTGCTGATGTCCCAGAAAATGTCCACGTCACTCTGAAGGGTGCACGGTTATTGAGAAGGGCCCCCCGAGGCACCCTGCAGAGGGACTTCAGTCACATCGACGCAGAACTCAGTATCCTCGGAAAGAAAAAGAAGAGGCTCTGGGTTGCCAAAGTTGGGGAGGGGGAAATAGAAAGGAACTGGACGCCGTTCACAATATCTGCAGTCAGGCACAGAACGACCAAGCGTGTTACTCTGGGCTTCCCTTACAGGATGAGGTCTGTGTACACTCACTGCCCCATCGATGTCATTATTCAGGAGAATGGTTCTCTTGTTGAAATCAGAAATTTCTTGGGTGAAAAATGCATCCTCACGGTGCAGATGAGGTCAGGCGTTGCTTGCTCAGTATCTCAGGACCAGAAAGATGAGGTGACTCTGGAAGGAAACGGCATTGAACTTGTATCAAATTCAGCGGCTTCGATTCAGCAAGCTGCAACAGTTAAAAACAAGGATATCAGAAAATTTTTGGAGGGCATGTATGTTTCTGAAAAAGGACCAGCAGGCTGTTTGTTCAGCAGACTGATGAACAAGATCTCAGTTGTCCAGCTATAGAAACAGCAAGATGCCGAATGATTCCTCGCACCCGTTTGCAATATTCTTCACATTTATTTGTGTAATTTTAAAGATGCAATAAAAGCTGTGGATTGAAGAGAATAAAAACTAGTGATACTGGGCAAGTTAGTTATCATTCATAAGCATCAATTTCCTCATCTGAAAAAAATGAGAATATAGGCACCCCTTCCCTTTTCAAAAGTTCACTTTATGCCACTTCACTTTTACGGAAGACCTACATTAGTACCTGCTTTCGATAATGGGAAGAAACCTGAAAAGGATTTTCACTTTTATGAAAAGAGGTGAACACAGCGTGCAGTGTCTGTTGTGCAGCACGTCGTTAAAGCAGCAATGTGTGTGCGGCTCTTGGGCAGCAAGTGGCCCCACCAAGCTCCTGCTCTTGGAACTACTCTCAGCACCCCAGCATCAAACCGCCAAAGCTCTGAACCGTGTCTGTGAGCATCTGCGCTTTATCTCAATCTGTTTCGTGCATCCGTTCCAAGATGGATCCTCAGGTAATTGTTCCTTCACTGTGTGCCATTTTGACTTATGAAAGGTTTCACAGGAATGCTCTCCTTTTGGATAATGAGGGGCACCTCTGATAATAGCCCCTAACGCAGAGTTGCTGAGAGAATTCAGTGAGCGAAAGCATGTAATGCAGTTGACCCAACAGATGGTCCCAAGGAAAAGCCCAATGAAAGTCAGTAATTATTATTATTGCTACTAATGACAATAATAGTGATAAAGATAAGAATGATCGATAGGTTTAACCATACTGTGGATATTTGTCTATTTTTAAAAAGGAGTTTAAGTGCTGTCTGATACTTCTTTGCACGTATGGATTCACCATTTTCATTTTGTGTCCACTGTTTTTGCCTGTAGGGCTTCCGGTAGAACAGATCATGTATCTTTCACTGTAGTAAATTTCAATATTCCTTTTCCACAGGATCCATTAGCTCTGACATAAAAACTCTTCATGCACAGCACACAAGTGATGCAAACAGTGCACCAGCCCAAAGATGCGACACTAGCAATATACAAGAAGACCTTTTCCCTCTTTTCTTTGGTAATTTACCTTATGAATAAATTGTTTTTCTTTAAAGGTCACTTTGTTGTTTTAGAACACTTTATACCTGACACTATCCTTTTACTGTAGGGAGTTACACAAAGGATAATTTAAGCAATATTTCCTATGATTTTATGTACTACATTGTAAGAGTTCTCCCACGGGGGGAAAAACACCCCATGATATTGACTAAGTAAGGTCATTTTCCTGAAAAGACAAGTTTTATCAAAAATCAAAACAATAAAAAACCTCTTTTATGTAACTTCCACCTGGATAAGACATAATACTTAATTACAAGTAATGTTTATGAAATACTTACTATATGCCTGGCAATTTACACTAAGGGTTTATATGTATCATCTCATTGAGTCCTCACAACTATTTTACGAACTAGGTTTTTATCATTCTCATTTTTAAAATAAGAAAACTAGCCCTGGCTCGTGTGGCTCAGTGCATTGAGTACCGGCCTGCGAACCAAAGGGTCATTGGTTTGATTCCCAGTCAGGGCACATCCCTGGGCCAGGTCAGAGACCAGAGCCTCTTCCCAACTCACAGGCATATTCTTTTTAGCCCACAACACAGAATGGTATGAAAATATTTGAGCCAACATTTAAAAATTAGATTCCATGCTAAAAAAAAAAACCTGGATTTCTGTATTGTATTGAGAATTTCAGTTTCCTAGAAACCCTAGCCAAATTCTCTCGTGGAAATCAATGGCTACAGCTGAGGAATAGTTGCCCGGGGCACATTCTCTGCAGCCGTGACTGTCCCCATCAGCCAGCACTACTCGTCTCATTTTAGCACGGACCTCTGCTTCCCACCGTCATGAGAACTGGCAGAATGGTATGACCAACTGTTGACCAATATGCAAAAGGCCCTGGCTGCAGGAGAGAGCTACCCTGACGCTACCACCGTCTTCAAAAAAACCCTAAAATACCAGGAGAGCCACAGAGGAATGATACAGATACACGGACACTGAATGTCTTCTGTAAGTCTACTAGAAACAGGATTTGCCACAGGAAACATTTTAAAAATTGTGGCAGAATATTGTTTTCATTAGTTGTTTTGCGTTAAGTGTCTGTTATGTGGTCAAGCGTTTGTGGTTTTGCCACATAACTTCCCTAGCAGTGACTCTAACAAAAGGCTTAGAAAGGTCACACAGAATCCATTCTCCGTTTCCTCTCAAAAGTAGAGCTCCTGAGTTTTATTTAGCTAGGCATTGAATCACCCAAGAAGAAACTACATTTCCCAGCCTCCCTTGTAGCGAAGCAGGCCCTGTGACTTACTTCAGACCTGTGGGATGTGGGCAAATATGAAGCAAGCAACTTCTGGGTCTTCTCCTAAAAGACTGACCTGCACACTCTTTATTCCTTGCCCCAGGCTAGACCAGCGCTGTGGAAGTGAGCCAGGATCAGCCATGTGGATGGACATTCAAGATTACAAAGTAAGAAGAGGGAAGGCACCAGTCTCGGAATGTCTCTATAGAGCAGAGCCACCTTCCCAGCATAAAATAGCTCGTTCTGGTCTGTTTCTTGGGAGATAAGTAAACATTTACTTACTTAAGCCATTATGGTTGTATATGTCTTTGTTACCACAGTCTCCTTCCCCTTATTCTCTCCCACTCCCGCCACTTTCAGTCATCCTTTGTTGCAGAGGATGAAGTATCTTCCCTCCACTGCATTAAGTGGAGCCTTAAATCCTGACTCTGTTTCTTGGGGACAGTGTGACCTTGGGCAAGTTACTCATCTTCTCTGAACCTGATCCTTAGAATAATGTTGCAATGATTTGTCAAAAGGAGAGAGTACAAGTATTTCTATCTCCTGACATAAAACCACCCTCCAGCCTGCTTTTCTCTAATGCAGACTTGAGCCCATTACTCCGTACTAAAATCTATCATGGCACCTCTATTACCCTTAGGGAAGAATCCAAGCTTCAAAAAAAAAAAAAGTTAAAATGTCCCTGATGATTGGGCTCCAATGTCAACTCCTGGCACACTCTCCAGGCAGCCAGAAAAGGCCCTTAGCCAGCCAGGCCTGTAATTCTTGTTTTAAGGCCATATATTCTGAGTTTCCTACTGCTTAGCAAACTAGAAGGTTGCACAGTGTTGGGGTTAAGACCAAAGGAACCAGATAGACCTGAGTTCAAATACCAGTTCCACCACTCCCTGATGTGACCCCTGGCAAAGGACTTAACTTCCCTGTAAAATCAGTATAATACTATTATCTCAACATTGTTCTGATTGTTAAATCAGATAATCTACATTAAACCCTTGTCTGAGGGCCTTGCAGGTAGTGAATGTTCAATAAATAGTTATTATCATCATTGCATGTCTCCTTATTTGCTTCTTTAAAAATCTGATACAACAGAGAAGAAGCATGGAACAACCTCCCACCCTCAACTTCTACCAAATACCCAAGCCATCTCCCACACACCTGTTTGTCCAATGCATTCTGGGAGAGGTCAAGGGGTGATCATGACTTCCTGGTAGGTGAGCAGCCAAATTCCAGCGTTCTTGTGCCCGATCATCAGATCCAAATCCCTCTCTACCAGTTTGCCCCCATTGAACCATATGCAAGTTGACTCTGGCTTTTGGAGTTCTCTCATGAAACCCCCAACAATAAAAATCCCGAGACTAGCTATATCATAGTCCAGTCATGCATTAATTAAAATGACAAGCCAGCAACCAAAAAGTAATTTTTAACCAGCATTTTACTGCAGTTTCTCACAAAGAACATGAAAAAGAATACAGAAGAACTGTTAGAAATTCTCTCTTGCCTTTCACTCAGTTTCAATTATTCCCAACCCTTGCCGGTGCCCCAAAATCTCTCAGCCTTCTTTCTAAAGCTAGACATAGGTGTGCACACACACAAACACATACTCACACATACACACATGCACATCCCACCAGAGGTATGCGGGAGCCAACTTGCACCAGCTTGAAAGAGCCGATTGTTAAGTTCACAGGAATTTTGCCAGCTGGTGTTAAATAGCATCCATTATGAGAAATTAAACGATATAAATTTACAACAAAACAAACTATAAACAAAAGTGATAAATACAAAATACTCAGAGGAAAAAAGGAATGAACCTGAAACAACATGAATGAATCTCAAAATAATTATGCTGGAACCAGACAAAAGAAGAGTATACACTAAGTGATTCCATTTATGGAAAACTCATCTGCAATGATAAGAAGCAGATCAGTGGTGTCTGAGGGAGAGGGTAAGACGCCGTGAAAGAGAAAGGTTATGTACACAGGGGTGTGGGGAAATTGTGGCCGGTGATGGATATGATAAGTTCAGCATTCTGACCGTGGTGATGGTTTCACAGATGTATACATATGGCAAAGTCTATCAAATTGTATAAATCAAGTATGTGCAATTTATTGTATGTCAATTATATCTCAATAAAGCTGTTAAAAAACACTCAGCATCCATTACTTTCTAATTATTTTACTGCCATCTATACCTGTGAGGTTTCTTTACATCTTTGTATCTGTTTATGGTGTGAATATTATATAATGGCACCCTTGGCATCTCTTCCCAATTCCACATCCAGTGATGTCATGCTTGCAGCTTGCAATTGGCCATGGGGAGAGTGTTTACACCATGAAAATCAGCAAACATTACAAACCAAGGCTTGGTTCTTTGCTTTGTTGGGTTTTTAGACTTAAGAAAGTCATGGAAAAAATGCTAATAATACAAATTAAACTTGAAACTGCAGCGTGCCTACAGTCACTACATTGTGAATAGCGCAAAGAATTAAGAAAATATTCTTTCAGTATGCAAAGACTATCATTTGATTCAGCAAAGAAGTCACACACATTATTGTGAATGTGTGAAGTTAAACTTATGTCTGACTTGTTAAAACAAATGAAAATACTAACCAATGTTTATGTCAGAACTGGATTCATTTGTCAATTGCAGTGGATGCAGGAGTTCAGCAAAAATCAATGAAAGCATTCTGTGAGAATCAATTGTTTATATAGAACTTATAATAAAGAGCATTACATATTTTATTACCACTTACAAATTGTGTGCTACACAATGAAATCTGTAACAAACTTACATATGTATGCGTGTGCACACACACAGAATTAGTGTAGTTTAGTTTGTTTGGAGGTTTTTTTCCAGAAAGACTGTATTAAACGTTTACCAGCACTATGTCATCTTCGTGTCACTAAGATGTTGTTTGTGAAATAACTATTCCCTTTCCTGGTGTCCCCAGCCCTTTTCTTTACCTTAGTCCTTTATTACATAGCTTTATGAAGTGGTTTTCTTCATTAGGCAGATTGAAACATTTTTGTTGTTTTCGCTTTCCTTTTTTATTTTGTTTGTTCATTTTTCCCAGAAAATAAAAGAAGATGACTCTGGACTGACCAAATAAATAAGAATCCTTCCTCCTTAGTGAAAGAAGATTGCAACCACTTCACTATAATTTGCTCTCTTTTCCTTTATTGCTGCCACGTGCGTGTTTTCCACATAGTGTTTCAGAGCTGACAAGGCGCTTACACCCACCTACGGTTGCTTTAACACTCACTTCCTCGTCTCCCTTTAAGCTGCCCCAGGGGGTTCGTATTGTAAAATGCGGCATGTGCATGCTGAAGGCATTGCAGAGAGAAGTACAGGTGTTCATCGCAGAACATTGAGCTCAGAGGTGACATCCAAAGCCTGGAAGCCAAGATCCCCGGACCATAAAATCCTATCAGCTCTCTGATTTCAGAGATAGAAACATTTCAAGGGCTTTCCTGCAAGGCCCGGAAAGCCACAGAAATGAAAGAACTCATGAGATTAAAACGTAGGCGAAATTTTTCCCTGAGGTGTATATTCGATTAATGTCACTATTATATTGTTTGCATAACTCTAGAAATCATTAGAGGGATTTAATTTTTTAAAAGATTTTATTTATTTATTTTTAGAGTGGGAAGGGAGGGAGATAGAGAGAGAGAGAGAAACATCAATGTGCGGTTGCTGGGGGTTAAAGCCTGCAACCCAGGCATGTACCCTGGCTGGGAATTGAACCTGCGACACTTTGGTTCACAGCTCGCGCTCAATCCACTGAGCTACGCCAGCCAGGGCTAGAGGGATTTATTTATGTATAGCATATCACAATAGAGAAATATCCTATTTCTGCCATGTATAATGTGCACTTTTGCCAAGATTTTTGAGGGAATAAAAAGGATGTGCATTATAAATGGGTATAATGATTACACACTATGGTTATAGTAATGGGTTAAAATAATCCCATGTACAATGCGTACAAAAACGTGGGTGTGCATTATACACAGAAGCGCATTATACATGGCAAAATACTGTAGCTTTCTTATTTGCTTTGTTCCTATTCACCCTAAAGCACAAAACGTTATACAGACTTTCTCATATTCACTCCTCGTCCACAGCCCAGCCACTCCCACTCACGCTGTCTGCTATTCTTGCTCCATATTTGTTCCCTCGCCTCTCCCACAACCACAGCTGCTCCCCTCCCACCAGCGCGTCATGGCAGCTGCTTCCTGACCCCTCAGGCTCTCCCAGAACGTGCCCTCCTCGTGCCCTGGACAGAGCCAAAGACCATCGCTTCCCCAGCGTTGTGGCCATATTGGCCATTGTAGCCTCCTAAACATGCTCTATTTCCCTGGAAAGGCCAGCATTGTTATCCCCTCCTGCCTTCATTCAAACCGTTTCCTCCACCCAAAATGTTCTTCTCTGTTATTAACCATGGAAACCCTACCTCTCTTTCTAAACTCTACAGAGTGATACTTCCTCAGGTGAGCCCAGCATCCTCTGGAGCCCCAAGGGAATGAATAATCCCCATTTCTTGGACTTCTCCAGTCCCTACCGAGCCCTCTATTGCCATACTCCCATCATGCTGCGAGTGCAGAGTTTGCGCAGAGCAAATAGGCAAAAACTGCCAGAACATTCTTGCACTTTGGCCTCCTTTTTCTAGGGTCCATGAAGACAATGAAGCCCTTCAGTTAGGACTAAATTGGTTATTTTTTTAGTCATTCCTTATTTTAGGCTACCAGTTTATGGTATTATTCAAGAAATTTCTCTCTTTTTTTCCATTTCTTTCTTTAAAAAAAAAAATCTTCATATTCCAGGCCTATCTCTTTGATAGAAAACCCTATATAGATATTTAAAGGAAATAAAAAAAAAAAACTTCTCATTTCTCCAAAGCAGTAAAGCTTCACGTTTTGCTTTTTTTTTTTTAAGGAGTGTAAGTTTGAAAGGAATTGCATCTCCACATGCCCACTCCTATCCACAACTAATTAAAATTTGACAAATGGCCATTTCCTGACCTCGTCCCAATTTGTGAGCATCTCCTGTGTGTTAGATATTGACAGTATGACCAAAAAGCAAGATGGCTCAAGCAAGAAACAAACAAGTTTTAATATAAAACATAAAGAGGACCGAATTTTTATCTTTGCTTTTTAAGCATGTGATGTAAAAAGACAATTTACCATTGTTCTTTACAAGGAGAGCCTCGTTCAATATTAACACTTTTCATCTTAATAAGGGTTCCATTAATTCCTCATTAACCAAGTCAAATTTGACCAAAGCATTTCTTCTCTTATTCTTTCTCTTTTTTTCCTGCTTTTTAAAGTGTGTATATTAAAGCTGAAGACGGTGAAAGAAATTACTTAGGACGTAGGAAGTAACAGGAGAAAGCATGTATTGCTCTTCCTTGGTTCCTACAAAGTTTATACAAAAGAAGCGAGCCAAGGCGAGGCTGCCTTTACTTTATGGGGAAGCCAAACACAGAATCAGATACCAGCCCAAGATGAGCTGCCACTCTCAGACGCTCCCTTGGTGGCAAGTCTCATGGGTGCCCTTGTAGTTTAGGAGGAAGTAAAACGTTCAGGCCTGTCTTCTCTTATTCTTGAAGGTACTTGTGGGCAGAGTATTTTATTGAAGGCTCTACTGTCTTTTAGACAATAATTCCGCACCATTTTTTTTTCAACTGTAGAATACTGAGCAATCTGGCAATGTGAAATAATTTGTGATCAAATGGGCTATGCTGGGAATATTTTTTTCTCTGTATGGACCCACTCATTGTGGTGGAAAAACGCAAGTTAATTTCATTTGATCTCTATGATATTATTTCTCTCTTCCTCACACCCCATGTCCAGAAAATAATTGCCCATTGGGTAGGTTAACATAATAGCCACATTAAGATTAGAGTTTCTGAAGTATCAAGGATAAAGTATACTTAGTGACCTTGTAAGTAGTGGTTAAAACACTAATCAGTCTTTCATAAAACCTTGACAAGAGATGATAAAGCTAGAAAAATTTCTCTCCTTTTCCTAGTTTATTCCATGTGGAAAATGTGTAGTTCAGAACTTTGGAGCTAGGGAAGAGAAGAAAATTGTACGTATTTTTGAAAAAGCTCCCCTAATGTCATGGCGCTTCTCTTGTTAAGTCATTTCTCCTCTTCCTTCTTTTTAATGCTCCTCTGTTTTGTGTTTATATTTCTCTTTACCTTTTTTTTTCATTTTTAGATATATTACTTTTTCCCCCTGCCTTACCCCCTTGAAATTTTGATAGGGGAACTCAAGAGTTAAAGATTTTAGCCTTAGTTATAATTGATAGGCTTAAGTCATTAATGCATGTGGAAAGCTGTTATTCCAAGAACTGGAATGCATGACCTATGTGACTCCAAGAGGTCAGACAAGCAATTCAACCTCTGTGCCCCAGGGGTTCTGCAAGTGATGGAGACGGTATCTGAGCCACTGTGTTCCAGGAAGGGCACATCCCTGTTGCAGATAAAGAATTGTTGACCAGAAGTAAAGATATACTAGGATAATCATTACCTAAAACTCTTATCTAATTAATCTTTTTTCCAAACCTCTTGCCTACCTTTTTCTTCTCTTTATAAAAAGATCGGCTTGAGATGAGATGTAAGATGCTTTTTAGGGTACATAATGCAGCATCTTCTCAGATTGCTGGTATCTGAATAAAGCACCCATAAAGAATCAATCCTTGCCTACTTATGTGTTCTAGTAGTGGCAGGCAGGATGAACACCAACTTTTCTGGTTTCAGTTTGAGAAGGTATTGTCGCCCTGGCTGGTGTAGCTCAGTGGATTGAGCTCAGGCTGCAAACCAAAGTGTCGCAGGTTCAATGCCCAGTCAGGGCACATGCCTGGGTTGCAGGCTATGACCCCCAGCAACCGCACATTGATGTTTCTCTCTCTCTCTCTTTCTCCTTCCCTTCCCTCTCTAAAAATAAATAATAAATACATTTTTAAAAGAAGGTATTGTCTATTTGTCCCTTATTCTTCTTCTATTTTATTACTTTCCTCGCTATCTCTTCTCTTTACTTTCATTCCTTCTCTCACAACTGATGGTAATACAAAATTTAAGTTTACTTTAAACTAGTGACTGTGTCTCTGAAATTAGTTTATGTTCCACATTCTACATTGTAAAATCAGCCTTTGGAGGGGGAGAAGGGAATGGACATTTATTAAATACTTCAGGGCCAGACATTATGCAAGATACTTTACAGACGTAAGTTTGTTTAACCATTTTAACAGCGTATGAAAGATTGGATTATTGTTCAGAAATATTCACTCCCTCCCCCTCACTTTCTTGAGAAGTGGATACTTCCTGCTCCAGTGATGTTACATTTGCCCAAATGTCTTGCTTTGGCTTCAGATTGGGCAGGGTGTACTTCCCCTCCCCTTGATTTTGTTTTCTGTCATGTGACAAGCTTTGCCCAATAAGGTACTAGTAGATACAATATAAGCAGAGACTTGAAATACAAGGAAAAACATTCTCAGGTAGCCCTCTAGTCCCAGGAGGAGGATGATTCTCTCAGAGAACAAAAACTCTCCAACTTAGATTACCCAATGCCCAGCTGATGCCAGCTCTCCACAGATGGGTGGCTTAAAGAAAGAGTTACTGTATTAAGCCACTGAGATGTTTTGGCTTTTATCACAGAGCAATAGCTCACCGATACACATATGGGGTGAATAGTATTGTTGCCTTTTAACCAAAATAGAAACAAAATAAAAGACGCCCATAGTCACACAGCTAGTATGCCCCAGAGCCAGGACTCATACCAAGCCTGTCTGATCTAAAATCCAGTGCTCTTTTACATGCATTACGGCATGCTTCTTCCTTAAACTTTAGATTTCTTTTTCCATCAAACAAACAGATTCAACTGGGTTTTTACTTTCATGTGCCTCTTGGTTGATTTTTGCTGAGGTCAATAGCCCTCCTACAAAGTATCTTTTATTCCTCTGCCCAGAAAGTTGACCTCCTAGAATCATGTTTCTCCTTTATCCTGTGAGTTCTCAACATGGCCCATAGATACAGGAATAAAAACCTAATAACTGATTATTTCAAAAATGTAGTTTTTATGTGTAGAATTTGTGTGTTTAAACTCAGAATTGATCAGTGTGTTTAAAGATCAGAATGGCTCTTGCTAAAAAGCAAGAGCTGAGTACATGTGTGTGATGGGTAATCATTCCCTCCCCTCCTCCAGCCAAGAGGAGAGCCCATAACAAAGTAGAAGTGTTCCGGGTAGTGGGCCCCTATAACAGTTCTCAGCACTGGGCAGGAATTAGCAGTACCACTGAGTCACTCTTGTCATTATTTTTCAGAACTGATAGTCCTGAAGAAAAATACCTGGAGCACGAGGAACCAGGGCAAACACAGTGTCCGTTATTTCTAAAGGCCATTCAAGATTGGCTATTCAAGATTGATCAGTTTCACTTCAATATCTACAAAGTCGCCAGGAAACATAGTCAATTTGAAATGATACTGCAGTCAACTCAGTTGCCAGTGAAAGGGGTTCCCACTTTGCTAGCTTAACCCTCTATTGTAAATCTCTAAATATCACCAATAGTAGCTGTAAAGGTGATAGAGAATACTGTTTGGGCTTTGTTTGTTTGGTTGGTTGGTTTTTTGTTTGTTTTGTAAATCCACCTTTGGGCTACAATTCAGTTTCTCAACCTGGGCACTATTGACATTTCGACCTAAACAATCCTTAGTCACACACAGCAGCTGCCCTAGGCATGGCAGAGGTTTAGCAGTGTACTCTGGCCTCTATGCACCAGGTGTCAATGTATCTAAACACTGCTCAATGCCCCATGGGGTTCTGAAAGTTGAGAACCAATGGGGCACATGAACACTATTTTCAATTACATTCATTGAGTATAAAAAACTATAATAGGCCCTGGCTGGTGTGGCTCAGTGGATTGACAACTGGCCTGGGAACCAAAGGGTCCCTGGTTCCATTACCAATCAGAACACATGCATGGGTTGCAGGCCAGGTCCCCAGCAGGGGGCATATGAGAGGCAATCACACATCGATGTTTCTCCCCTCTCTTCTTCCTTCCCTTCCCCTCTCTCTAAAAATAAATAAATAAAATATTTTTTTAACTGTAATATAACTTGCTTTCTTTCAGCCTGCCCAGCCTTTGTTTATGTTCTCAGCAGGCCTTGCCCCCTGATATTACATAGACTACTAGGCCTCCTCAAAGCTCCAAATTCTCACCCTGTTCTTTCTGGGGATCAGAAGGGTTGTCCCAAATACATTCTTTAAAAAATCAGCTACTGCTAACACACAGTGTTTGTGTTTCTTTCCTCATCTGCCCCAGCCTCTGAGCCACACCCTGCCCTCTCCCGGTGCCTGCAACCTGGTAAGCCATTTAAGGATGCTTCCCCAGGACTGACCTGCCTCCAGGAGCATTCAACAATATCAGCCCTGGAGGTGGAAGACCGATACCACCACCCCCTGGAGTCCCCACTGCACCAGAACCATTCTGGTTTCCCTGCAGGAGGAACTCGGTGTGCCATGCTCCATCACCTGGGCATCAAAACAAGACTATTTGTGCCTTGCCTCCCCACCCCCACCTCACAGGAACAGTCCGGGAAAGAACCCTTTAGGCTCAATGGTTCTCAAGCCATAAGGCCAGAGCTTCTCGAATTTGATGTGTATTAAGAAACACTTGGGAGATCTTCTTAAAATGTGACTGATTCAGGAGATGTGGGGTGGGGCCTGACAGCCTACATTTCTTACAAGCTCCCAAGTGAGGCTGGCCCTGCACTACACTTTCAGCATCAAGGTTCTAGATGCCAAAATCACCCGGAGTACAGATTCCTAGACCCTTCTGATACAGAGAAATCTGATCAGATCACTGGGGAGAAGTAGGAAGGAGCCGTAGCAGGAGGTTGCCCGAGACAACAGTAAACAGTCTAGGATGGCATTGGCTGAGAACCTGAATGCCTCCAGAGTGCATGGAATTATGGGCCAGAAGATATAAAATACAAAGAGAGCAGAGACCGGCTCTTGGGCTCTTCTTCCTTGAAGACACCTGGATGATGGTGCTACAGCTGCCTGCATTTCCCAACAGATGGTATTTTGGATGGGAAGGAACTCCAGGTGCAGCCTGGGACTGAGCTGGCCTGGCAGAGGGGGGCAGGGTTATTCTTTCGGTGTTCCAGAGGGGATGAGCTCTGAGGCAGAAGCCTGCCATTCTTCCAAAGTTGTGTAGGTTTTGTATCTTATGTTTTGGTTTGTAAACTAACCCTACAAAAATAAGATAACTAGGGGAACGTGGGTGGGAAGGGGTGTGCAGGGTGGAGGGGAATAAAGGGGGAACGTGGGACAACTGTTCAAAAAAAAGAAATAAGAACTAAAAATGGGGAATTCTAGGAGAACCCAGGTGTTAAGAGTTTAGCCTTAATTGAAAGGCTTAAGTGACTAAAGCTGTAACTAAAGAGTTCAAGACATTAGTTAGCCTTAACTGACAAGCTGAAAATGACTAATGCCTGTGGAAAGCTGTTCCTCCAAAATTGTGTAGGTTTTGAATAAAGACTCCTTTCCTTGATCACCAAACCTTTGCCTCCAGAATTTTGCCTAGAGAGTGGCGGCGGGCAGCAGGACCCCGCTGGGTGGGCAGCAGGAGGTGTTTGGTAACACTTCCACCAGAGGTTCTGATTCGGAATGTCTAAGTGAAGCCCAGGCATTTATGCTTTTAACAACTTTCCCCCAGGTAGTTGAGAATTCA
Organism: Phyllostomus discolor; assembly: GCF_004126475.2. Classification (NCBI taxonomy): domain Eukaryota; kingdom Metazoa; phylum Chordata; class Mammalia; order Chiroptera; family Phyllostomidae; genus Phyllostomus; species Phyllostomus discolor. The sequence goes on along the minus strand of NC_040909.2, from coordinate 15,683,562 downwards.
CACTCAAAGGAACACATCATTGCTGTAGCCCTTAACTTTCTAAGACAAAAACATACGCCCAGGGGCTGGGACTCAACTGGTTCCACAGAGATATCCTCTTCTTAGTTTTAAGTTCTCTCCCTATAGGCAAATCACCTCATGAAAACTGGACTTGTCTGGGTGACTCTGATGACCTGTTTGGTAGTACCCACAGGTCATCAAATATGCCCAGGTAAGTCCAAACCTTCAGCAGCTAACCGAGGTGCTTGCTGGGCCCCTAGCAGACTGGAAGGGGGAAAAGTCTGGATCTCCTTCCAGGTCCGGGTACAGGGAGAGTCTTGTGAATAAAAGGCACAATGACCAACCTGCATAGATAGTACATGCATGACCAACCCGCATAGATAGTACATGCATGACCACCTCGCATAGATAGTGCATGCATGATTCAGCCACCTAGAAATGGAGAGCTGGAAAATCCTGAGCCTTGTGGACCTTGGGCCTGTCCCTGGGGCTTTTTCAATGAGCAACTTCTCCAGACACAGAAGGTTAGAGGTGTATGCTCCCTGGAACCCCGTCTGATGTCCTGAAGTTTCAAGGTCAAATATGTCTTTTGAGTATTTATGCAAGGAAGAAAGTTAAAATCCATAGAGGACCTCTTCTCTTGCATTTGCCAACAGAATTCCCTCTCAGCACCCTTTTCCCCGCAAGGATCACACTTTCCCACCAAGTTGGCCTGAGACATCAAACGGAAACCAGTAGTTCCAGTGGAGAGAGAGAGGGGCACACCTTTATGACACACTTATTTAAAAGGGAACCCCCCCCACCCCCGCCCAGCATTGACAAAAGAAGTCAAAATGACTGGGATAAATGTAAGGAAAATATATTGAGATCTTACTATGTAACAGGCACGCTGCATGCATTACCTCCTATCACCCTCGTAAGGAAAATGAGGTGTCATCATTTCCACTTCATTGTTGAAGACATGAAGTTCAAAGAATCTGAATGCAAGAGAAAAGAAATCTGGGTTCCTGACCCAAAGGAGCTGCTTTGTCAGCACTGTGCTGCTTGCACTAAACTTCTGTCTTATTTTAGGACACTGCTATTTTAGGTCTTTCTATGAGCATAGCTGAAACACATCACCTAACTAATATAACCAAAATTATGAGGATATAATTCCAAAATCACTAGGGTAAATATGGCCTTTAAATACCATAATTTAGAATATTTTGTATCATTTTTTAGCATTTTATTTCTTCCTTTTTAATCCTCACCCGAAGATATGTTTATTGATTTTTTTTATGAGAGAGAGAGAAACATCGATGTGAGTGAGAAACATCAATCAGTTGCCTTCCCTATGCACCCTGACCAGCGATTGAATCCACAACCTAGGCATGTGCTTTGACCAGGGATGGAACTCACAACATTTTCATGTACGGGATGATGCTGCAATCAAATTAACCACCCAACCAGGGCAAATGTTTTTCTTTGATGGCATTTTTGCACGTGAATTTAAAAGGTGAAAGTTCACTGCTTTGATCTCTGGTGCTTCCGTAAGCTCCCCTCCACCCCCCCACCCCACCACGCTAACAGCAATACTGGCCACCTATCAAGCTCTTCAATAAGTACGGTATAGAAAGCAACATCCTGACAGATTCAGTGGATCAGACCAAATCTACCCAAGAAGGGAATGTCATTTTTCTATGTTCATAGTAGGCTTTTGAAGAAACCTATAACATTACTATCCTTTTTTATGAAAACCTATATTACAAAGGATGAACAGCTAAGCCAAAGCAGATCAATAAGTATGCCAGCGCGGTTCATCTGAATTCTAGTTTTATCCAGTTCCAGCTTCAGAATAGATTTTCATCTCCTTGCACACTGTTTTTATGCAACAAAATGTTCAAAAGTTTACATTTTAGATTATGATCCAATCCCCTAATCTCTTACAAAATATGGATACAGTGACCACAGAGCCCAGATCTTCCAGAGTCAACCTGATTTACATGTTTTTCAATTGTCATCTTTGGGTCCTGCCCTGTGTCCAAGAATGAATGCTTATTTTTTTCATTCAAAATAACAAAATAGACCGTATTTTGCCATTTATAATGTGCACTTTTGGTCCAAATTTGGGGGGGGGCAGGAGATAAGGATGCACATTATACATGGGCAGTGCCTGAAATACCTTGTATCATTCTTGTGTTCTGTAATTATTTGTTATATAAAATTTTCTGGACCATGATATGTTCAAAACATAAATGCTTAATTTCCTTTATAATACAAAAAACAAGTATCTAAATATAACTAAATAAATGATTAATAAAAAAATTAAAACAAAAGTTTTTTTCCTGAAAGTTTGGGCCCAAAACATGGATGCGCATTATACACAGGAGCACACAATCTGAATATTTGCTACTCATGCTTTTTCTGGAATGGATTTGATTCCGATGACCTGAACCCTTTTCAAATTTTTCCTGCCTTCCAATTCTACCATTCCCTTCAATTCCCAAGGGCTTTAATCAATTTCTATCATATCACATTTCTATCATTTATGTAAGTGTTACTGTAATAGCTGCTTGTTGTTGCTTTTGGACACATGCACATTGGTGGGTATTTATCTCCTCCCTAAACTGTGAACTCTTTGAAAGCAGGAACCCACGTTCTTCATGGCACTTGTTTATGTCCCCACATGCCTAACACATAGGTTGGCACACGGTATATGTTCAATAGTCATAGGTTTTTAATTAACAGAATAAATAAATGTGAATTTGCTCAGAGGCAAGTACAGAAGTAGGATTTCTGGGCACAACAGAGAAAGTAGGGTCTACATAAGATGGCTCAAAGAGGTGCCATGAGTGGCTTGGTGGGAATGGGGGAGGAAAGGGAATCGTGCTGTTGGGGGAGATAAAAAGGAACCAGTGAGTTTTAAAAAAAACAAAAGCAAGACCAAGTAATTTATTTTAAAAAGGGAAAACAAAAGAAACAAGATTTTAAAAGAGAAGAGAAATAAATAAATAAAATAAAAAAGAATAAAGAAGGTTAAAAAAAACAAAGAAAAAAGAAAAGGAGCCAGTGACAAACATTACCTTCACCCAATTTTGTCTGGGGCTCATCTTGTCCACAGCAATCACTGAAAGCTACACTTAACTGCTAGAAATGAGGTCAAGGGCCAAGGGCAGACTGAGGGGAATTGGAAATTAAATAAATTCTGAAGTTGAAGAATAAATGCTCTACTGCTACACTCTAAGAATGTCCTCAAGAAAAATAAGTTCCATTAATTTAAAGAACCAGAAATAGGGTTCAAAAGAGAAATTGTGTCTTCCCACTCTATAAAAAGCTAATTGCTCGACACTCTTGTTGGTCAGTAATGTAAAATGCGATCATCGTATACAGTTATTTTCAGGGTAAGTGTTTTCTTGGGGCTTACACCAGGGAACGGGGCCTTTAAATGGAATGCTTAACAAATTAAATCAGGCAACATTTCAAGGGTACTCGGATAGACTCATTTTTTATTTTGTATCACTTAGCAGAAAGGATGCAGGGAAAGGGGAATTCTCTTCAAGCAATGCCAGACAGAGCTTGGACCCGGGCCTTCAAACGTACTCACTTCCTGTAGCACCTACGTCCATCAGTTGAGTTCATCTTCTACCAAGCAGATAAAACTCACCCCCAAAAGTCAGATTTTCCCAGAGCTCAAAAAAGGTCTGCCGTTTGCCTATTTCTTGACTTATTTAAAAAATCAAATGCTTCTTTCCCAAAGTTCCGATTTTTGATCTGTGATTTTTATTTTTGCCTCGGTTGACAAAAGATAGTACATCCTTTCTTGGCATTCTGCACCCCCAACTTAGTCACCAGAAGCAGATGGCTGTGCACATGTGATCAAACTTGTTTTTTTAATGATTTTTTTTTCCCACAAAGTCAATATATCAATACGTGAAAGCAGACAGCCTGGTAGTCTAAAATAATAAGCACTGCAAAAACCTCATATGTATGAAGCTAAAACTTTGTTCTTGTGCACGCCCTCCACCTCTAAATGCTCAGCTGCTGCGTGCGGGCTATACAAGTCCTGCTTCCTTTGTTCACGCTGTTCATTAACTGAGGGCATAACTATTTCTGATTCTGCCCGCATCAACAACCAGCACGACACACGGCCGTTTGATGTGCACAGATTTTTGGTCGGGACTTTGCGACTCAACATGTAGCCACCACTATATTCTCTTTTTCCTTTAACAACAATCGGCTACTTTACTTGTGACTATCCAAGTTCTTCTTGATGCTGTTACCTGCTTAGCTTAATTAAGTCCTCTGTTGATATAAACAAAGTTTGGGTTTCACTGAGCTCGGCAAAAGGAAAAGCGTGTTTGTTGTTTGGTTGCAAACAAGAAAAATACGGTGAAATGAGCTTGAGCCCTCAAAGGAGGGGGCTTCATTGTGAGAAACGCAGAGTCTCCAAGGTCTGGAGGTCATCGAGGTAGCAAGACCTACATGGAGGAGAAAGAACCTGGGGACTACAAAAGTAAGAAGGCTTGTTCAGCCCTGGCTGGTGTGGCTCAGTAGAACGAGTGCTGGCTTGAGAACCAAAGGGTCATCGGTTTGATTCCCAGTCAGGGTGTATGCCTGGGTTTTGGGCCCTGTCCCCCCTGGGGCTCACAAGAGGCAACCACACATCAATGTTTCTCTCCTTCTCTTTCCCCCTCCCTCCCCCTCTATCTGAAGATAAATGAATAAAATCTTTTTTAAAAGAAGAAGACTCATTCAGCAAAGTCCTCTTTTGCATTCTCTCGCCACAAACCAGTATCTACTTCTCAGGACCTACAGGTTCACCCAAGAGACAGACCCTCCTTTCGGTCTCAATTCCCAGATGCCCAGGAGATTGGCAAGTGCAGAGCTGATATGCAGAATAGCCACGTGGCCAGAATAACTATGGCAGTGAGGGACCAGGGAATAGTTTCTGGGAGTCACAGTCTCTTTGGCTGATCAGACATCACCAAAACAGTCCACCAAAGCATATCATCTTTAAAAAAAAAAGCCAAAATATGTAAACACTCTCTGACCCCACAGAAGGTATGCAGTAGCCAATTTGGTAATTGGGGTAAAAACTGAGGAATGCTTTAGGCCAGCATTTTGTATCACTCTGAGAGGAGTAGTGTCCCTTTCCTGCTTGTCACAGGGGGGAAAAGAGGATTTGGGACAGCTTTCTAGTTCTTCTTGAACCTTATTTTAATAATGTAAATGACTTGACATTTTGTTTGACATATTTTCCATGGTGTCAAACAAATCCATACATTAATGGAAGTAGCGAGTCCATTTAAAGCCTAATGGATATAACTTATGAAAGTGGGTTGCTGGATTTCTATTTCCTTTGAATTTTAAAGAACTGAAGCATGACAAGTATATCTCAGTGTGTAAATATAATAAAGATAATATTTTTTAGATTATTTTCCCCCAGTAGTTCATTTCTTTCCGACATCCTTTTCTCTCCAGGCAGTTACCACTTCTAAACTCATTGCCTCGGAGAAAGGATGAGCCCTGATGGAAAGCTGAAACAATGAAGTCTATTTCTGTCTTGGGCTTTTAAAATCCTGGGCCCTGTTTTGAGGGATGAGAGGAGAGATGGAGCCCAACTTCCGCACAGACAGAAAAATTCCGTGATTGAAAATGGGGGAGGGGTGGGGGGAGCTGGTTGAATAAACTAAGGTTTCTCTCAAAGTTGGAAAATTGTTTATGGTTGGGTAAAAGAGAGAAATCTAGGGGGCAAGCTAAATATTTGGAAAACAGAAAGCTCTCATGATTATGGCCTTGAATCCCTTTTTCTTGGTCAGAGCCCCCAGTGGGCAGCAAAACTCAAAATAGATTTGTTATAACCAGGGGATGTTACCGTATCTCTGCCACTTATGTGAGTAGAACTGCCTGGAGTTGTAGCACAACAGTCTTCGGGGATCCTACTGCAGGCAGAGACCTGAGGAGTGTCATATGCATCTAGGCAGGCAGGATTTGGGTCATTGCTGGCCTTAGAAAGCCAACCACGGCACAGAAGCAGCAGAATGATTCTCATACTCCAAAATGTAATACCTAAGTAGTAGAGTGAGCTGCAGAAGTGACATCTCAGAGGTCTTTTGCATGGATTGACTTCTGAGACTGAAGAACAATGAATAGTTCAGTGGATGTCTGTGCAGAAAAATGACTCAAAGACCAGATGCTCTCCAGATGTGTTTTGGTAAAATATCCCCACCCCCGCCCCCCAAATTTAGATACAATCTTGAAAAAGGTTGAAGACAGATAAATCTGAATGAATGAGGTCAAGTTTCAGCCAGTCCATCGAATGGGGGCTCAAAAGAGAACTAGGTTGCATTATAGGAAATAAATTTCCATTTCAGGTATGCTTTAATTTCTGAACCAAGAGATATATTCACTAAATAAATATATAGAAAAACAAGAGAACACAAGAAGCAGTTTTAGCAGACTTCCTAGAAGGTCTTTGAATGCCATTGAGGAGTATGGAAGATTTTCTTGTTTTTCAGCGGGTATTCTCTTTCTCCTCCTCACCGCTGTGGAATTCCTCTGGCCCACTGATGTGGGGCATGAGTAGGGTGGACATGCTGCAGGTAGAGGTGTGGACATTTAACAATATTCTTGAATAGTTTGACTTGATCTCTTGTGCTTTTGCTCTTCACCATGAAAAGAACATGCCCCAGAGAGCACTTTGTCCCAGAACAAAGAGATACATGGAGCCAACCAGAACCCAAGCCCAAATCAGAGCCATCCCCACTGACCTCCAACCCATGAGTGAGAAATAAATGTTTGTTGTGGTAAGCCACTGAGATCCTTGGATTGTATGTTATGCAGCTTATTACAGTAATAGCTGCTTAATACACATGAAAAACTATAGCTGTAGGAGATCAGCAGCTGCTCAGATGATGCAACCAGATCTTAAGTGCTTACTGCTCAGAAATGTGTGTTCACTCTTTCTCTAAAATTCTGTCATTATGGCTGCCAGCATGGGTATCCCCTTCTTCAGGAATATTGACCCTCTTTCTCTTGAAGGTCTGTTGTTTCCCTCTCTCTCATACAAACCATGAAACGAAGTTCTACTGAAGACTGGCAACCATAGCACTCAGTCATCCTACTCACACTGATTTGTCCAGATATGGTTACGTGACCCAAGCAGGACCAATCAGAGCCTCTCCCCAGGATGATTTAGTGTTGAAGGTGCAAGTGGCCATTGCCCCTCTCCCTGCATTGACCGTGCCTGTTGACAGTAGGAGAGAATGAAGCAAACAATCAGAGGGAAAGACGACAAAGCCAGTAATTTCTGGTTGGGTTCAATTCTTGCTTCTCATCCTTCCTAATCACATACCCAATCTTCCTGGTTATGTTAGCCAATAAATTCTTTTTTTGCCTAAGCAAGTTCAAGTTGGGTTTTGTCCCTTGAAACCAAATAATTTTCTGCTTTTGCTTCTATTGCTGTGGCCCTTGTCACTCTTCCCTTCCGCTTCCCATCACAGCTTCCACAATTAGAGCCATCTCTCTTACCTGTTTCCATGCTGCCCTCTGCTTACTGTATGTCTGTTTATGTCTGATACTCCATTATCCTCAGAGAAGCCAGCCATAAACTAGGACAGATCCTCCAGGCCACCTCTAAGACTTTGGCCATCTCTGAACCTGGATCCCATGTTACTTCAATCAGGTGTAGCCTAAATGGTAGGGGATACATAGTACAACGCATGATGTCTCAGGTAAAGGCCTCTGCGGAAAGGGATTGTGGGCCTGACGGGCACTCTGAGGCTAATCCAAAAAGAATAACATAACCAGTCAGCACTTTCCTTGGCCTGTCCTCTTGGTGCTATTCTTGTTTATCCACATTATTGTTCTCTGTGTGTTGGACAGACCATGGAGGGTTAAGTGGGAATGAAAGCAGAAATAGCTTTCTATTTAGAGAATAATATGGAATGGGGGAACTTTGGGGGAAAATAATTAGTTGCAGGTTCTAACGCTCCAACTAAGGAGAGAAACTTCTTTTTAGCTTCCAACTTTCCCATGTTCTAAGATCTTCCTGATAACATTTACCTCTCTCTAATGCAGAGGTGGCAAACACAAGGCCTATGGGCCGAATCCGGCCCTCCACCTTGTTTTATCCGCCCAGCACCTTGTTTCTACCTGGTGGCAGCACCGAGCTCCTTTGCCCCTAATGAAGGAGCAGTTACATTTATACAGTCCTCAAATGACATTCAGCCCTTTGAAGGCAACCTCAAGGCTGATGCGGCCCCCAGTGAAAATGAGTTTGACACCCCTGCTCTAATGTAATCAAATTCTCCAGCTGATAGTTCTCACTTCTAATATTTTTTCCCAAATAAAAGGTTAAAGATCAGATCTTTCACTCATTTACTCAACAAACACTAATTAATTAATTTACTACTGAAGCACAATTCGCTTTGTTTCTTTAACTATATCCAAATTTGTTAGTGATTACTTAATTAATCATTATCTTTTCTTTCTCCAACTTTTTACATTGAAAAATGCCAAGCATAGAAAAGTTGCAAGAATAAGCAAATGAACACCTAGGTTCATCTTTCTTTAGGTTCACCAATTAACTTTTATTGATTGGAATATTGATTATACTTATTAGTAAGTCGGGTCATCATAATGAAAAAGACAAAGCAAATGGCCCAGAGGAACTCAAGGGCTAGTCCAGCAGTTCTAAATAACAAAAGCAGGTCTGGTAGCAGACTGCATCAATTACCTCTGATTCCCTTGGTCTGTGGTAGAGCCCAGGGAACTGAATGGATCATGAACTCAGCAGGTGACTCTGCTATGAAGCCAGGTCTGAGGTTGCTGGTCTAGCAGAAGAGAGAGAGAGAACAAAGGACGAGGAGCAATATGATAAGCTGAATTAAAGATATGAAAATGTTCTGTGAAAACAGGGTGTAGCACCATTGGAAGGTTCAGTGGGGCTAATTAGAGGGACTAATTGAATTTCTCAAATGGAGCCGGATATGAGGGTAAGGCAGCTGTCCTCTGCCCTGGTTCTAGAAACCTCCATTTCACCTTCTGATCACCTCCTTCCGTAGTAAGTGGAATAATGGGTGTGTACTGGCCACTTAAATTCCCATAGTTCTTGGCAATTTCTAGACAATTACTCAAGAGACTTTCTCATTTGTAGAAAGGGGTTAATGTTTCCGTATTCATTTCGCAGCGCTGTGGTATGAATCAAAGACAAGAAAGCTTATGAACGTCCTTTGTTGTCTGGCAAGTGATTTATACACATAGAATAATTATTATCACCCTCAGTCAGCAGATCCATTTTCACATTCACACGCCATCCGCATATGTCTGCGTGCTACTTCCCCCTCCCCCCTGCACAGCTTTGTCAAAGAATGTGTGAAAAAGTACCGAGCACAAGCAAGATTTCTATTAACCTCCCTTTGGATGGAGCTGGCAATGAAGTCACGCAATAAACTTTTATTGACTAATTAATTGATAGGCTGTTTCCAATTACATTAATCTCCCCTAGAGATGAAATGGAGTTGTTTGACATATTTCTGGTCTTAGACCATTTCCCCTACTCGATATAGGATCTCACAGTAACAAGGAGATATTGATTCTTTCTCAAAGAAGACATAAAACTGCCCTGAGTGACACAACCTGAGGTGAATGGCCCGAGATGTCCTTATTTCATATGTAGGCGGCTGGAGCCCCTTGTAAACCACTGATTTGCTGGTGGGATTATCTCTATTGCTTTGTTTCCTAGTTCTCCCAGTCCCTCTGTGTGGATATAATAATTTCATTTGGTCCGATTATTTTCTTGAGCTGGGCAAGCTCTTCCTGGCGGCAGTTGCTGCTCCTTGTATCTTGCCCCACAGCGGTTTCCAGTAAACCTGTCATCAAAAAGCCTGTGCGGAGTCTCTAACTGGTTTACTTGACTTTCTTTGTTTCTTGTTAAGTATCCTCAGAAGGTGCCAGGGAGAGGGTGGGGGTGGGGGGAACACGCATTGGAAGCCTGCTGTGTGTAATTAAGAGATAATTGTAGTTCTCTGGGCATTTTGTGCTGCTATACCATTAGCTCATTTGCAAGTGATGCCTAAATGTGGTTAAGATGACGATTTCAAACGTGAATAAAGAATACATTTAGAAGGATGAAATGTGTGATAATTTGAAAGAGCACTTTACCTTGTTTTGCTAAGATACGCTACATTTTAGCCTGATGTTTTTAAATTAAGCTTGAAGTTTTAAAATTAAGCTGACTTGCTTTGGTTTCCAGGAGCAATCATCACCTATTTTGAAGATTTTATTTATACCATAACTTTCCTTCTTCATAGATCTGTAACGCAATCTCTGGACAAGTGAATATGATTAAATGCATTCCAGGACAGTGAATAATGATTCTCAATGAATTTTGCAGCAAGGCTATTCAATTTCATTTACATTACTTAGATGAAGAAATTGGTATTATCATGGGTGTGACTTTTCACTATTCTACTATATGATGAATGCTAGTGAGTTATTTATGGAAAGGCATTAATAAAACAATATACTAAAACCATTATTCATCTCACTGCATAGTGGACGAATAAGCCAAAGAATAAAAGTCAAAATTTGGAGAGTTGCTTAGAGTTACATAATGCACACCATTCCTCTCTCATTATTGTTTTTTCCAAGGAGTTTTCTGCCATTTATCTTTGGGTTGGGCCCTTTCCAATATAGTTTACAAAGGTCTTGAAGGGACCAAAATTCTGTCACTCTGAAGCTGCTTTTCCGGATATTGATGTTAAGCTGTTTATCAAGAAACAAAAGACTCAGAAACAACCTTTCACCCTCCCCCTTTTCCTACCCAAAAGATTCAGACATGGAAACCTGCTTGAGGAAGGAGACTTTAGGATATTTGCCTTAGCCTAATCTGAATTAAGTGTGGCAGACAAGAGGGCCTCAGGCAGGGTCAGCTAGAGCCCTGACTGCATCCCATTGTTTCCCAGTCACCTTGGAAGGATTTCCCTGCTTTGTGTGTGTTCAGCTCTTCTTCAGCTAACCTGTAAATCACTCATTGTCACTTCTGAAATCTCATACCCCGTTCCCCAGCCCTTTCTCTCCTTTGACCCAAACCTCTTACATACCTAATGTTGCCTCACTGTCTTCAGACTTTTCATGGACTTATCATGTCTATGTGAATTCTCCATACACATGTATTACATTTTGATTTTCTCCTGTTGACCTCTGTTAATTTGGTTATTAGCCCAGCCAGAAGCATTTAGAAGGTGGGAGAAAAGTATTAATATTTTTTTAGCCCCCGCAGTGTCCAGCCAGTTCCAAATGGTAAGAATGAGCTCTGCATGCAGATACATACCCTCAGTGTGCATTTGGAGGAAGTGGGACGTTGTCCAATGGAACCGTGCACATGTGGTCATCTTGATACAGGGTACAGCCAAGAGGGGAGCCCCAAATAGGGATTTGGAATGGGGTCCAGAGCTCAAGGTGTCTAGGAAATATTAGAAAGACATATAAGATGTCCTCACCCCTTCCCCCTCAGGTGTGTGTTGGGGGAAGGGACACATGGAGCAGGAACGTGCAGGGCTGTTTTGTGCAGCCACAGCTTTGCAGCTAATCCAAGGCATGGTCACTTAACATATCTAGAACCTTTAACTGGTTGCATAGATATGTTAAATAGCTGTGGCCATGCTCTGAGGCAGGGGGATGGAAGGAACTTCCCCCTCCAAGATGTGACTGGGGGCAGGTCTCCCGAGTTACAGCACCTGCGTGGGAGCTTGGAGAAGATTGGCTCCATTACATGGGGCCACCTCTGCCCAGACTCACAATGGCAGCCCAGTAAACTTGGAATAATACAGGAATGCTGGCAGATTGTAGGAGGAGTTGGAAATGGGGGTACAGAGGAAGATTGGCACGGGGATTTAAACCCAGATATGGCAGCCATTGAGAGAGATCCACGTGGCTTTGCCAGAGTGGGGACCCCTGCAGCTTTGGTGGAGAGAAGAACCATGCAGTTTTGGCCAGAGTGGGGACTCTGCAGCTTTGGTAGAAGAGGACCACATGGCTTTGGGGTGCTCCCTTTGGCTCCCTGGGAAGCAGGAGAGACTTTGCCTGGTAGAAGGGTGAAAGAACTCATGCCAGTAGGCCATGAGAAGGTGCCACATGGCTTTGGATTAATTGGAGATCCTGCCTGGACAGCGACACAGCTGAGGGTGTCAGGAGCATGAAACACCGACGTTTGCTTCTTTTCCGAGTTACGGTACCCTGAATTAGGGCAGGGGGAGAAGGAAGCACTGTGGGTATTTGTGGGTATCCAAAAGGACTTTGATATTTTGATGAAGACATTAGGTCACTACTCTAAGTCTGTATAGCATTAAATAAACATTTTCTTTCCCTATCACAAATCTCTGGATTTGAGAGATGTCTTTCCTATAAGGCCACAGACATAACGAACCTAGTAGGGGGTCCTTTCAGTAATAGTTTATAGTGTACCCCTGTTGGCCCTTTGTTCTGTAACAATCTCACCGAGGCTCTTGACACGAGTAGAGGAATACGAAAAATTGACCAGATACTTGAGAAGGAATTCAGTTTGCATTGAACACAATTGTAGAAATTTATTATCCCCTAGCAGTGCTCATCTGAGGAAGACAGTGATTTTTGGTTTTGGTTTTTTTAACTTTTAGAGATGACTAAAAGAGAGCTAATGACAATTACCTTTAAAAAAAACAGCAGAACTGTATTTGCTCTTTTGCAGTAATGGTACCCCTTCAATGTGATAATGGCTACCATAAATACCATAATCTTAGAATTGTCATTATTATCAAATATTTATCAAGAAGAGATTTATAGAGTTGATTAGAACAGTCGATGTTCTCAACAGTATATAATCTAAAGACAGAGACAATTCAGAAGAACATAAAAGATACTGCTTTCTGGAAGCGTAAAATGGCATGATCTATCATTCTGTATTTTTTTAAAGATTTTATTTATTTACTTTTAGAGAGGGGAAGGGAGGGAGAAAGAGAGGGAGATCCATCAGTTGCCTCTCTCCCACACCCAACCAAGGACCTGGCCTGCAACCCAGGCATGTACCCTGACCAGGAATAGAACCAGTGACCCTTGGGCTCACAGGCCGGCACTCAGTCCACTGAGCCACACCGGCAGCTCGGCTCATTCTCTATCCCTTATCTCTCATTGTCCTTCTAGAGCCTCCTGTCCTAAATGGGTGCTCCCAAAAGTCAGTCCCTGAGACAGGAATTTGGGTGCAAAGAGTTGATTTGGGAGGCGACCAGAGGAAACACAGTGAGAGAGCAGGGACAGGAGGCCTGAAAGGGAGGAAAGCCTATAAAAGGTGGGTTCATTAGCACGTTGCTGCTGTGGGCAACAGGGCTCAGTCCTGCTGGGGTCCCACTGAGCACCTGCAGAGCACGCATCTCAGAGTTCCCCCTTCTGGACGGATGAGGAGATGGGGGTACTGATCCTTACTGATCCACTCCTGTCCCTACAAGGTTGAGGGTTGTTATGGGGGCATGAAATCCCCCAGGCCCTGTGGACAGTCTCCTCTCACGGGCCCAGCACAACCCCACAGACAGAGAAGAGCAGGAGGAAGGAAGTTCATTGTCAGTATAGGAATTCTCCACTGAAGTGGGCAGCTGACCTCCACGGGGACCCAGGGGAGGGGACTGGGACACCTATAACATCTGCCACAATCCCTTTTTCCATTTGAGTAAACGTCACCTTTTTCTTGGCCCAAAGCCATCATCAGAATATCAAGGATTCAAAACAGTTTTACCACTATTTTAAGGCACCATATACTACCCTTGTACTAAAAAATACATAGTGTTCAATTTAGTCTTGAATTACCTACCCTGATTTCGAATAGCCTAGACATAAGCACCCATAGCAGGATCATTTTTTATCACAAGTGTGGTGCATTGGTATTTTCGTCTTGTAGGGCAATGTATGCCTAAGAAAATAAATTATCCATCTTACATAAGAAGACAATTATCTCCAAAGAATCAAAATGAAACTATGCTAACCAAACGAGTGGATACTTTGGTGGCACTAAGCAATTGCATATTGTATTTCTAAGGTTATATCCATGCCAAAGAGGTTCAATAAAATTTAATTTTAAAAGACTGAGGTCAATAAAATCTATTTTTAGAGATTGTCTTTATGACAGGGAACATCCAGTTTGACGTTCCCCCCCCCCCCCCCCCCCCCCCCCCCGATTTCTTAAAAGGTTGTGTGCATGATCTAAAGTTACAAAGCCTCTCAAACAGGCAAAGGCAAGTCAGGAACAGGGCAAAACTGGCCAACAGGGGGGATTATCACACCCTTCCGGAAACAAAACAGAACAAAAGAGCAGAAAGCAAGGAAGTACAAGCAAAGTTGAAGGTCTTTTAGAGGCACTTAAAAGGCAAGATTGCGAGTATTTTCCATTAGAATCAGAGCATGTGAAAGAGGCACAAAAGAAAATGAACAAAACACAGGTACACTGAAACTGAGTAATTGGAGGAGAATTTAAGAAGTGGATTACTGCCCTGGTCAGGTAGCTCAGTGGGTTAGAGTGTCATCCGATACGCCAAAGTTGCAGGTTTGATCCCCAGCCAGGGCACATACAAGAATCAACCAATGAGTGCATAAATAAGTGGAACGACAAATCTATGTTTCTTCAACTCTTTCTCTCTGCCCCTTACTCTCTGTCTCTAAAACCAATCAATTAAATAAAAAAGAAACGGATTGTTTATGAGTGTCGGCAGAATTAGGGAAACCGCAATGGACAGTGTCATATTCAGGACTAGGAACAGCAGGGAGGAGGTTCAGAGCCTGAAGGGGCAGGGTTAATAAGAGAAGTTGCAGGAAATCAGAGGGAGAACTGTGAGGACAGGGCCACCTGGCAGGAGATTTGTTGTGTGCCAGCACTGGTGACCCCACAAAAAAAGATGCCAGGGCAATAAATGTGCCAACCTCACCTGCCAGTCTTCACCATTGGCAACCCCAGCCAGCAGCCAGGGAGCAGGGACGATGTGGATGTCACCCATCCAGGTCAGCTACCAGGAGCAGGGGGCATGCTGGACAGTGAATTCGAAGAAAGGAGACATCCAGCGCCAATATTATATAAGAGGACCTTGCTTAATTTATATGCAAGCTAACAAGCGAGCCAAGAAAGATCTCTATGCACTGCTGTCTCTGAATTATCCTGACACTGACCAGAGAGAAAGCAAGTAGAAGTTCACCATCTCATTAGGCAGTGAGGTGTCCCTCATATCGAGTGTAAGAGAAAGGATACTCAGTCACTACAATGGCAGAGTCTAAAATGTCAGGATCCCATTTATAATCCTAAAGAGGATGTGTAGCTCCCTGAGTTCCATTAATTTGTGACAGACTCAGAGAGAGCAGGCCCCATAACCATAAATTAGCAGCATCCCCCCCTGCATACCTGGACATTTGTAGAATTTGACCTTGCGCTTCAGAAGCTTTAGGAGTCCCCATGGTGCTCCCAAACATAATTGCATTAGACTGGTAGCAACTGCTTATTATGCCCTGGGGGAAATGAATGATGTTCTATAACATGGCTCTGCCTCAAGTTAAATAATTTTTTTAAATGCATGTAAGTAAAAGACACCCAGAGTTCTCTCATTTCTGAAACGTGGTACTCAAGGCTAGTGCAGCAGCCAGTTGTAGGAAGAAGAGTGGTAGTTGACTCACATGGCTTTGCCTCATCTTTAATGGTTTGTGGCAACTTTTCTCACAGTAGCTTAAGAAAAGCCCGGATGTGTGTGCTTGGAAGTAGCAGGTAATGCTAAGCCTCAGAGAGCTGGTGAAACTTGGACTGTGAAGGCAATTTCCCTTGCTTGAGAGGAACTCTCTGTTAGATAAGAAATTGAGCACTCCTTTCTCCTCTGCCATATGGTGCCGCAGCATAATTTAAATTCACAAAGCCAAATTTCATAGCCTGAGAATTGCAATTGGTAACACTCCTAATCACTTTACTGATATAAGGAGGGACGGAGAAGCATAATAATTTAAATGAAAACCATACTTTTAGAATCTGATAGGAAATCCTCCAAACCTAATGTTTTTTTATCTTCTGATTCAAAGGAAAGATCCAGAAAAAAATGATGCCAAGGGAGCAGACTAGACAAATTGATGCTATTAGCAAAGTTACTCTTAAAAAACGCTGTGCTGCTGACCAACTGTTTGGAACCCTTTAAAATGAGACCTTTTATGGCAGGATCCTTAGAACAACAGGAAGAAATCCATTAAGCTCTAATTCCCACAGATACTGTTAACGTTAATAAAAGTCATAATTGAGAAAAAGGAGGTGGGTTTGCAGCCAAGCTACTTGACAGACGAGTTTTTACTGACTAGCTGACACATTCTAAGAAGCATTTGTTAAAGATAAGCACAAATACCTAGAATAGGTGGGGCAGAGAATTCCAGGTATGAGTCTTAGCAGAGATTTTTAAGCCAATAGATTTTTAAATTTTTAATCAAATCCAAGAAGGCAAGTTTTAAGAAACACAGCAGTACCCTCTCCTTTAAGCTAAAAGGAAATGAAGCATGGAGATGCATAATTTGACCCTTAGGAGGTTTAAGCAGAAACTCAGTTGCCATTCTGAGCCACTGTGAGAGGAATGGAGATCCTAAGAGGACAAAAAAATAATGACCTTCTATGCTCTTTGGGGAACCCTCCCATCTGTATCAATCAAGTTTCTTTTAAGTTGGGGGAAAAAAAAGAGTAAGAGGAAGGGAGGGAGGAAGGGCTGGAGGAAGGAAAGTATTACCGTTAAGTGGTAGTATTACCCAAGAAAGTGTGATTTGGCCACCTGCTGCCATACCCAATGGTAACACAATAATTGGTGAGAAAGGAAAAAGGGTTTTGTTAAAGATTGACCCATTTGGGGAAGCTGGGGGTCACCCTGGCTTGAAGCCAATCTCTTCTGCAAAGCACAGAAATCCCCTTGTTCCCAAAAAGACTGAAATCCAATCCATGCCCCGGGACTCCCCTCCATTCTTATCTGTGTTCAAGGCTGTTACGTGAAGGGGCCTCCCTGTCTCCAGCTCCAGGCTTTCTCTCTCTGGGGTGCACACTTGTGCAGCCGGCATCTCCGGCAGGCTGTCAGATCCTGCAGTGGGTCGTGCTAGGGGCTTTGTGGGCCACGGCACCCAAGGCTACTTGCACCTCCAGGGCCAGCGAGTGTTTTCAGCCCATGAGTCTGTGCGCTGCTCTCAGAGCGAGAGAAGGGGCGCGGTCTGGGACCTGTGCTGTGAGCATGGGCCGCAGCATCCCACAGGCCCACCACTGATGAGGCACGTGTCCCGCCTGCGGGACTCAGTCTCTGCGCTGGCTCCCGACTGCGCAAGCAAGGGGAATGCGAAAAGGGCCATGTTTCTATGTGCCCTTTCTTCTAAATCTTTCAAATTACACATGCTATGAAATGTGGCCAGGTTGCAGGCCAGTCTAGGTTGGCATCCACCATGCTCCTCAGCCTGCCCGGTGTTTCTGCCCCTCCTCTTGCCGCCATGCTCCGGAAGCCAGTAGGAGGGTTTCTAGCCTTGTGCAGGGGCACAATGTCTCTGCCCGGGGTAAAGTGTCACCAGGCTCATCTCCACGATACACGTGTGTGGTGACCTTTTCAACCCACACATGCTCTGTGCAAGCTGTGTAGTAAGCCACGTTAGTTGTTTACGCCACCCCAGGGATATGGAAGTCGGTCACACAGTTTCAGTAGCAGTTTCAATCCGCCACCTTCGACGCTTCCCAACCCCTCTGGGAAGTCCCCGCCCCCCTCGCCCAGTGACCTGGCCAGACCTCTCTGTTGCAGTAGAGGTAGTTGGGCTTCAGGCATAGCTGAATCCAGAGGTTCAACGATTTCATTAAGGCAAGGTTGATTTATTTTCATCTTCCAACACGGCTCCTTCTTGACAGGCTCTCTTCTCAGTCAGGCCCTTCTTTTGTGAAGATAGAGCAAAGAAAACTCACTGTGCTCCCATAGCTTTATTTCCCTTACTCCTTTTTATGAAACCTCTGGCTTATGACTGGGCACATAACTTCCTGAGATGAAGACTGTATTTCCACACCTCTATTGCAGTTAAACATAGCAATGTTACTAAGTTTGGACCAATGGGATACAAGTAGAAGCGTCATGAGCAATTTCCAGAAAGTGTCCTTCAAGGACTCCTCTTCACCCTGGCCTCCTCCCTACAGCCTGGAAGCTCGGGCAGTATCTGGGACCATCAGGTAGAGCTATATTATCAAGGATTATGGAGCAAGAGAGAAAGAAACCACTCTCTGGTGACCTTAGAGCCACCACACAGCCCTGAATTACTTCCAGACTTCTACTTATGTAAGGAAAAATACATATATTTCAATCTTGTTAAATTATTGTAAATTTGGGTTGTCTGTCTCATAGCAAAACCTAATATTAATTAATACATATAGCAGAATGCTTACTGTATTTCCAGGCTTATATCCTATGAGGTAAAAGTCCTTAGCATACTATGCCTAGCTCCTTCTCAGTAGCTCCAGAAAGACTTTCATTTGAGCATCCGAGTGGCTCTGGTTGCATCAGGGGCCAATCCCTGAACTGTGGCCCGGGCTCTGACAGGTTTAACAGATGTGCCCCCTGCTGGAGCTGAGAATGGAGTTCTCCACATTCGAATTGCACAAACTGAGAGTCCGGGAGGTTTCCCAGAGAGGAATAAACAATGTTCACTGTGCTTCCCAAGCCAGATTTTTCCACTAATTTTATGATTTTTTTATCATAGATGTGATCATTCTTCCAGGTTCATAACATTGTTTATATAATCCATTACTTCTTTTTTTAAATATATTTTTTTAAATTTTATTATTGTATTCTTCCCATTATCATTTAGTCCCCTTATACCGCCCTCCCGCCTACAGTCACCCCACTGTCATCCATGTTCATGAGTCCTTTTTACTTTTTGCTCAATCCCTCTACCCTGGAACCACCCACCCCGCCCCACCCCACCCCACCTTAGCTGCCATCTGCTCTCTATAAGTCTGTCTCTATTTTGCTTGTTAGTTCAGTTTATTCATTAGATTCCACATTTGAGTGAAATCACATGGTATTTGTCTTTCTCTGAATGGCTTATTTCACTTAACATAAGTCCATCCATGCTGCCACAAAGGGTAAAATTTTCTTCTTTTTTATGGCCGAGTAGTATTCCATTATGTAAATGTCCCATAGTTGTTTATCTCATCTACTGATGGACACTTGGGCTGCTTCCATATCATAGAATTGTAAATAAGGCTGCAGTGAACATAGGGGTGCTTATGTTCTTTTGAATTAGTATTTTGGGCTCCTTCAAATATATTCCCAGAAGTGAGATTACTGGGTCAAGAGGCAGATCCACTTTTAATATTTTGAGGTATCTCCATGCTGCTTTCCACAGTGGCTGCGCCAGTCTGAATTTCTACCAACAGGGCAAAAGTGTTCCCTTTTCTCCACACCCTCACCAGCACTTGCTGTTTGTTGATTTATTGATGACAGCCATTCCTCCAGTGAGATGATATCTCATTGTGGTTTTAATTTGCATTTCTCTGATGATTAGTGACATTGAGTATCCTTTCATATGTCTATTGGCCATCTGCATATCCTGTTTGGAAAAATGTCTATTCAGGTCCTTTGCCCATTTTTTAATTGGATTGTTTGGTTTTTTTGTTTTGTTTTGTTTTTGGTGTTGAGTTTTGTAAGTTCTATAAATTTTGGATATTAGCCCATCAGATATATTGACAAATATGTTCTTCCATTCTGTGGGTTGTCTTTTTATCTTTTTTGATGGTTTCCTTTGCTGTGCAAAAACTTTTTGGTTTGATGTAGTCCCATTTGTTTATTTTTTTTCTTTTGTTTCTCTTGCCTATCCATTACTTCTTGACATGGTCTCCTGTGCTTGATTTGGTGATCTCTTCTTCAAAATCTCATTGGAAATAAAAACAAAGAGACAGATAGAAGAGACATCACTATTATTTGGTAGTATAATGTTCGGGAGGAGGATATAACTATTATAACTGCAATGGTTAAGAGTATACAAATCAACAAAATAATTGATCAGTATTCTTCAAAAGTGTTAAGGTTATGAAGGACAAGAAGATTGAGTGACTGTCAAAGATTGGAGGAGACTAAGGAAATGTGACAATTGTAGAGGACAGAGCCTATCTATAGTGGCCATCAGGATCCCAGCCCCTTGAGGTCCCTTCTCCTTGACTTGTTTTTAATCAATCCAATACAGCAAACATGATGGGATGGCATTCTGTGGTTATATTACCTTATACAGACTCCACATTGCTGGAAGACTCACTTGAGTAGAGCTCTCTTCCTACCTGCCTTTGAAGAACTTAGTGGTCATTTTGGGGGGCCACTGGGCAAGGAGCTAGGGGCAGCTCAGTAGTGGTGGCCAGCAAGAAGTCAGGGCCCTCAGTCCTGTACAGAGAGACATACCTCATTTTACTGTGCTTTGCTTCATTGCAGTTCGCAAATGTTGCATTTTTTTTTTTTTTTACATATTGAAGGCAAGACCCTCTGCCAGCAAAAAGATTACAACTTGCTTTATTGCAGTGGTCTGGCACTGAACCCATGACATCTCTGAGGTATGCCCATAGTCTCAA
Source organism: Phyllostomus discolor (assembly GCF_004126475.2). NCBI lineage: Eukaryota > Metazoa > Chordata > Mammalia > Chiroptera > Phyllostomidae > Phyllostomus > Phyllostomus discolor. The sequence continues at coordinate 15,662,972 of NC_040909.2, read as the reverse complement.
GGGAATGAATTCTGCCAATACTGGAGTAAGCTTGGAAGCAGATTCTTTGACATCTGGCTTCCAAATGAGATCCGCCCAGCTAACACCTTGATTACAGCCTTGGGGCACCCTAAGCAGAGGATCCAGTGAAGCGGTGCCCAAACTTCTAATCCAGAGAAACTATGAGATAATTAATGTGCTGTTTGAAGCTGCTAAGTTTGTGGCAATTTGCGGTAATAGAAAGCTGTCTTAATCAGCTCGAGCAGCTATAACAAAATACCATAAACTGGACAGCCACAACAGAAGTTTATGGCTCACAGTGCTAGGGGCTAGAAGTCCCAGGTGCTAGCGCCAGCATGGTCGGGTTCTGGCTGGAGCCCTCTTTCAGCCTGTAGAAGGCTAACTTCTGGTCGTTTCCTCACTTGGTACAAAGAGAACAAGCTAGCTCTTTGGCCTCTTTCATGACACCATTCATAAGGGAATGGTGCTCTGATCACCTCCTCATGCTCTGATCACCTCCCAAAGGCCCCACCCCCAAATACCATCACATTGGGAATTATATTTCAACTTATGAATTTGGAGGGCACACAGACATTCCGTCCACAGCAATACCTAATCTGTCCACTAAATGCAGTGTAGTATCCTGAAACAGAAAAGATACAACAAGCAAAATGGTGAAATCCAAGTAAGGTCTGTAGTTCAGTTAACACTCGAGTACCAATGTTAGCTCCTTAGTTGTAATCATTGTCCTATGTTTATGCAAGATGCTAACATCGGGGGAGGCTGAGGAAAGCATATACGGGAACTCTTGGGCACACATCTAGAATCCCCAAATGAAAAGTTGAAAAAATAAACTTGAGAGTACACAAATCAGCTATCACACTTGTGGAACATAAGCCTGGACTCCCATGGCTAGCAACAGTGTAAAAATATCGCAATGTCCATCAAGGCGGAAAAGAAAACTGTGGACAATCCGACACCACGTTCAGCTGTCTGAGGCCCAACTCTCCTTCTTGCCCAAGCTGGTCTGCCCGTGTCAACACCGGAGCACCCAAATGTCTTATTTTCAATTATTTGATATCTCACGGCTATGTTAGTCATGGTTTTATTCTTAGTTGCTTTGATGATTTGAACACAGTCCCATATAAAAGATCTTTCCCCCCACTCTCCCTACTCCCTAGAAATGTCTCTTGCTTCCGTCTCTCCAACAGTTTCTCCCATAACTGTACCACTGTCTTTCCCTTCCACACCTCCTTTCTCTCCCATCACCAGCTCTTCCTCACACGGTTTGGAATTTCTAAGGGAGGTAGGGCTGGAACTACCCTCCTGAGAGAAACAAGGGGGCCTGGTGCGTTATTGTTTTTTTTTTAATACTCTAGACAGCAGCACCCAAAACTGACGCCCACCACTTCAAAATTTCCCTTGTGCTGTGCTTGAACCCCATCCAGAATTCACCACTTCCCTTTAATTAAATCTTTACAACAGCCTCTCCCCCCAGGGGGAAATGTTCCCTAAATAGTGTCTCTCCTGGACCTCAAGCAGGTTTTATAAGTTTAAAGGAAGTTTGCAACCAAACTTAAGATATAGATCAGGTAGGTAGGTATACAGCTTGGTGAAGGAAATGAATGTGGAGAGCCAGAAACAGTTATTAAAAAGCAGAGTTCATTTGTATGGGCAATTGTTTAGAAAATAAATAGCTCAACCTGGACCTCAAACAAAACTAAAATACCATAATGAAGGTGCCATCGACTTAATGAAAATGTGCTGTGTTTGGGTGAAAGGAACCTAAATATTAATTGAATAAATCCCTTACTTTTATTTTAGTCTGTAGAATTAAAATCCTCTTACATTTATTGGGAGCTTTTGTGGCTACTTCTTGCTACTCACCCTCTGCATTATAAATGAATGTATAGATCTTAATATCAATGATATTTGGTCAGTGTCTACTTTGTAATCTGTACTTACATGCTCTGCCTCCAGGATGCCTAGCTATTCTTCTTAAATTATAAAACTTTTTACTGAAGCGGAGATGGAACAAGGTGTCCCCCAGCACTAAAGCAGAGGCACAAAACCATAATTATGTGTAAAGTATAAAATATATTTAAAAGACACAAAGATGAATAGGGAAAAATAGAAGAGATCTAAATTGAGGCCCTTATACTCACAGAAGTTACTATTAATTGTTCATTTTCTGTTAAATAATGTACGTCAAAAGAGATTTGAATTTCTTAAGTCAGAACTACTTACCTAGTTAAAGTGAATTTAAAAGCGCACTCCGAGTCTTGAGGGGTTTTCTTATCCGTGTGGCATAGTCAGCTCATGGATACACGGCCTTAAGGAGCGCTCTCGATGTAAAGAAACAGAAACTTGAAGGCAAGCAGAAATAGATTTAATTTTACAGTTAATGCTGCAGGTTTGTTGGCATGCCTGCCAAGATTTAATCCTCACAAATGTTTCTTTGGGTTCTCGGTCTTGAAATGAAAGGGAGTTGTGCGTGTCCAGTAGATGCTGGCAAAGGAGAGGAGGCTGCCTTGGCAGACTGGGCAAACTGCAGGTAGGTGGTTTTCCTACCCCGCTAGGGGAGGCAGTGAAGAGTTCGTGGTGCTCTGGAATCCTCTGCAGAGCCGCTGAGAGCCGGTGGGAGCCCAGAAGGGAACGTGCTGCTCCCAGCCCTTAGCCTCTCCAGAAAAGTCCAATGACACATCTCAGTGTGGTTCTTCCTTGGAGCTGGCAACCTTGGCCAGCCCCAGGGGAGGGGCTTTGCAGGCCCTGGCCAGACCCACCAGCTCTCAAAAGTGCTTGGCAATTCCCATGTTTACCAAAGGGGTCACTGGGCAGTGAGCAGTGGGAGGTGGACCACTGGTCACCCATTAGTCACACATTGCAAGGTGGGAGAAAAGGAAGACACCAGTGCTGACCCACCTCTAAGGTTACCACCAAAGACACTTTGGTGCGTTTGCTTACAAACTTTTTGCTATTCATTGATATAGTAAATACAGGGGTGGGCAAAAAAAGTGGGTTTACAGTTGTTCACATGGAGAATAACACGATAATTAATAAATAATACACATACTAACAAGTGTAAACCTACTTTTACCCACCCTGTGTAACATGAATGAATGAATGAATGAATGAATAAATAAATATTGTGTTCAAAAGCAATTAGGCTCTCTCCATTAGAGAATATATTGTGAGTATTTTTTCTCCTTATAGTTCTTACCTACATAGACATGGCTGTTGAGCTGCCTGTTGCAATATTAGCCATCCCGGTCGCTGCCTGTCGTGACATCACTGGCCTGTTGCAACATTGCTGGCCTGTCGCAACATTGGCCAGCCTGATAGTTACTTGTACTATTTCTTTTTTGTTGTTATTTGCTTGTTTGTTTGTTGTTTCAATATTTCTAGGTTTTACTTCTTGACTCATGGGTATACAAGACCATGTCTACAGGCCTGATGGGGAGGGACTATCAAAGTTGAACTTCACTGGCGGACTGTCACACATCTTGCTGATTGACATTTTGGACTTTGAACATGTGTGTGCACACGTGCTCGCTTTTGCCAATAAAGACCACACTGCTCAACTGCTTTCAACTGAACATGACCTTTGAAGTATTTTCCCAATAGTGGCTTGAGGTTTACACTGTCATTTTCTCTTATGTGTTTGCCTCTGTGATCCAGTACATGTGTTTCCAAAATTTTTGGAGGAAGTTACATGTCGTAGCTGAGAAACAGGGGAAAACTAAGTGGTTTGGTAATAATTATAACACTTACTGAGCACTCACTGTATGAAGCATTGTCCTCATGCTTTATTTCAATGAACTCACATTTAATCCTGATAATCCTGTTAAGTAGATTCTATTATTATCATTACTGCCTTTAATAAGTGTTCAAAACTGAGACCCAGAGAAGTTGAATAACTCACCCAAGAGCACACAGCAAGTAAAAACAGCCAGGATACATACTCAGGAAGTCTGGGTCTGGGCTCCTGCTCTTAATCACTGAGCGACTGTTACCACTGTTTTCTGCATTTTCTATACGGGGAAATCTTTAACCACCAATATTTTAAAATAAAGAAATAAAATGCAGCTCACCAGACAAAAAGGCTAGCTAGACCTAAAAGAAATTAGGGTCTCATGGACATGATATCTATATATTTTATAGTTAAAATAGATATAGTGAAGGCCCTAGAACTTGTTCTGACCATTGGTTGTAAGTGGAAGTGATGCAGGCCACTTCCAGACTGGACAATTTAATTCTTTGGTCCAGGAGTCGACTCTCCAGGTCTCTGTTCGGAGCGTCTGCCTCGGCGATGGAGAAGGCTGCTTGGTCCAGATGCTGCCACTGTACGATGTCACAGCCTCAGTCAGCCTGGGTCTCTGAGTAATCGTGTGGAAGAGAGCCCCTCGTAAGCTCACTTAGATGTGAACCATGAGTAAGAAATAAACCTTTGTTGTGTTAAGCCATTGAGAGTTATAGACTTTGCTTCTGATATTCTGGCTAATAGAGTCTACAAGTTTTTACCAGGTTTTCTATGTATTCATGAAAAAGGTGTTTGACCTGATCCTCATTTTCTTATTTCTAAAATATGAATATTAAAGTTTTCTTGGCAGAGTTGACAGGAGGATTAAATGAGAGCTCTTGATGTGCTTGGCATATAGCAGATGCTTGAAAAATGGTGACTGTTGTAATTATTCAGTATTACACTATATAAAAGTAACAGGAAAGCTCAAGTGACATAGTGTATAAAGAACATGAAAGATTTTTTTTAAAGCAGAGCTTATTATTGCATTCCTCTACATGGCTTATAACTATAAAACAGCTAAAGAATCTTTTCAATACAATGCATAAACAGGGTTATCATTTGCACGCATTTTATAAATATCTCTCGTTTTGACAGCCAGCATCCACACTTCTATCTTTTGTTCATTGTAACCTAGTTTCCCATGGAAATCCTTCTCTTCCTCCATTCTCAACCAGCACACTTCTGGTGGGGCTCCAGAATCAAGTTCCAGAATGGAACATGTGACCTAAGGCCAAGTTAATCATCACAGTTCCCTGCCCACAGTGATTGGTTCTCAGAGCCACTGAGATGAAATGAGAATGCTGGGAATCCTGGGGGAAAAAGTAAGATTATGTCATTTTTTTTCTCACTTACACACAAGATACAGAAATGTTTGGACATATGATAGCTCTCTTCCGCCACAAGGGAAGAGCCTGTGTGAGAATAGAACCAACGTGGAGGTGAATGGTACCAAGTGGATGGTTGTGATGGAGAAATTAGGGTCTAATGCTGTTGTTCGAGCCCCTGATTGAGTTGCACCTGAAAGCAAAACAAACCCTTGGATTTTTCACTTTACCGGGTTAATAAATTATCTTTTTTCTTAATACAGCTAAAATGAGATTTTAGTCAGAAAGGATGTGTGGGTTGCTCAGAAGGGAACTGTTCAGGTTTGACTCTAGATGGAGTGAAAATTTGGATCACATGATTTGATATGAGATTCCTTCCCATTTCTGGAGCTCCACACAGCTTTTTTCTCTGTCATTCTTCCTGGATTCTGTATTGAGGGTTGAATTAGATTCTCTGTAGCCAAAAATGTCTTGGTTGTGATCTTTAAATTCATGTAAAGGGTGCAGATAAAATTAAATATAATGTTTATGTTATCTGCTAATAGATTTTAGAATACAGGTGAAATAATTCAAGTAAGAATACAGGGTACTGATGTTTCTGGGTTTATTAAGTAAATGAGATATATGTATTGGTAAGCTTTTTAGATTTAGTCTGGTTGAATCTTTCAAGTTTTACAAATAAAACTATAAATCCTATGATTTTCAAAAATTTTGTGATTATACTAGAGAAAGTCAGTTAAAAAGAAATGTATTGCTCACTTACACTGTGCTCCGATCATGTCTTAGCTCAGTGCACCATATGGAATGCCGTCAACTGAATTGCCAGAACAACAGAAATTATTCTCCTGCATCTCTGGAGGCTGTTGTAAGTCTAAGAGTATGATTCCAGAAGGGCTGGCCCGTGGTGAGATCCCTCCTTGGGTTGCAGAAGGCTGCCTTGTCCTCGTGTCCTCCCGTGGCCATTCCTCTGTGCACAAGGACAAAGGAAGAGGCATCTCTAGTGTCTCTTCCACCTCTTACAAGGACACTGGTCCTTTTGAATTAAGGTCCCACACTTAGGATCTCATTTAACTTTACCTCCTTATAGGCCCTGTCTCCAAACACAGTCACATTGAGGGTTAGGGCTTCAACATAGGAATTTGGGGTGACACACTTCATCCATGAGAACACATGTGGTGAAAGATAAATTTAGTGGAAAGCACACAGATTCTGGCTTCAGTCAGGCAAGTTTTAGGACGAGACCCTGCTACCTGCTAGGGTATCTCTAAGTTGTTTTCTGTAGAAGAATGCCTTATGGACCACACATCACAAGGAAATCAGATTTTTACGAGCTATGTTCCTTCTTTATACAACCAGACCAGTCCTTAGATTTGAGGATGAAGAACTGCTACGACTTCACCAAATGTTTCAAACCACCCCTAGTGTCATTTGGCCATTTCCCTCTAGAGTCAAATTCTAACATGCAGGGTCTGTACTGTATGTATGTTGGTTGTGACAGAACTTCATCCCCATCCAATCCTGCACTCCCTCCTGGATCAAAAGCAACACTTTAAAACTCCACATACAGGCTCAGGTTATTCTACATAAAGGACAGCATTCCTGGCCCTTCTGCATGCACAGGTGTGGAGTGCTGAAACCTCCCAGCACTCACCATCACTGTGTCTGGAGCAAAACTGCTGAACCACAGGTTCAATCCCTTGATGTCCTCAGGTCTTTTTTTCTAGCAGGAATGTGAAAGTCAGTACTCAGATTATAATAGCGTCATCACACACAACTGGGAGGCTGCAGCTATCAAAAGGAGATGAAATACACAGACACTGTGTAGTCACAGACACATAGAAATGTGCTTCAAGTTGATAGTAAACATTTTTGTAAACAAGTAAATGTTCACAATTTCTTCTTATGGAAAAGAACTTTTGAGATGTTTTCAGTGTTAGCTATATAACCTCAGGTGATTTTGGAGCTTCAGTGTCTTTAATAGTAAAATGAAGTGGATACGATCTACTTCAAAAGCAGTGGCTCTCAAACTTTGATATGAATTAAATTACCTGGGGTACTTACTGAAAATGTGGACTTCTTGGGCCATGCCCCAGGCCTACTGGGTAGGTATTATTGGGGGGTCTTATTTTGAGAAATATTATTTTAAGAAATAAATTAACCATCAGAGAGATGCAAATTAAAACTACAATGAGATATCACCTCACACTAGTCAGAATGGCCATCATTACTAAATCAGCAAATAACAAGTGCTGGCAAGAATATGGAGAAAAGGGAACCCTAGTGCACTGTTGGTGGGAATGCAGACTGGTGCAGCCACTGTGGAAAACAGTATGGAATTTCCTCAAAAAACTAAAAATGGAACTGCCTTTTGCCCCAGCAATTCCACTGCTGGGAATATACCCTAAGAATCCCAAAACGCCAATTCATAAGATGTTCATAGCATGAACCCTAAGCTCATAGCAGCTCATTTACAGTATTCAAGTGCTGGAAACAGCCTAAGTGCCCATCAGTAAGTGAGTGGATCAAAAAACTATGGTACATTTACATAATGGAATACTATGCAGCAGAAAGAAATAAGAAGCTCCTACCTTTTGTGACAGCATGGATGGAACTGGAGAGCATTGTGCTAAGTGAAATAAGCCAGTCGGTAAAAGACAAATACCGTATAATCTCACCTATAGGAGGAACATAATGAACAAAAATAAACTAATGAACAAGATAGAACCAGAGGCATGGAAACATGGAACAGACTGACAGTGACTGGAGGAGAGGGGAGGGGGGATAATGGTGGAAAGAAGGCAAAGAGACTAGTCAAAGAACATGCATAAATGTCCCATGGACATAGACAATAGTGTGGGGATTGACTGTGGAAGTGGGGGGTGAGCTGAGTGGAAGAGAGCAAAAAATGGGACAACTGTAATAGAATAACAATAAAAAAATTAAACATACATTAAATGAGAAAATATGAAGCACCTGTTCTCATTCCTATACCTGAACAGTAATTACTATATGGAACCCCTACTCTTCGAAAAAATCAAATCTGAAATCAAGACATGGTGACTTACTTTCAAGACACATTTGATCAAAAGAAGAAGAAATTAACAAATCTAAGTGCAAATAAATGAGAACAAAATAGACTAATCTACACTGGAACAAACCAGTCAAGGTACAAGATTTAGGCCAGTTACTCTGCTCTCTTTTAAGAGCTTCAGCACGACTGTCAGGGCGAAAGCCACGTATGGGAGGCTTATTATACATGGTGACCATGCATTGTAACATGACACCCTACAGCTGGAAACACAACTGACAAGACCAGAGATATATGCCAGGTCTGAATGCAGTCAGTACTCTAGGGAGTGAGTGACCCAGTACAACAGTCTGACAGAGGCTCTTTACACAGGAGGGAGCCTCTTGACCCAATCAGATTATGTGTTTTAGGGAACTTCAATCTGAGCCACATTTGAACCCGAGAGGCTTGCTGAAGCAGTGCTCCACCCACATCCAGGATCTTCAGATCCTTGTTTACCACATACATGTCCTTCTGCCCTAGGCTTTCCTTTCCAATGACCAGACAACCAGAAATGTCCAGAAACTCATGCGCGTCCTTGGGCCTTAACCAGTGGCTGACGGGTGTGAGAATGGAGATGGTTCCAGGCTGGAAGTCAGAGACATCGTTTATCCTTCCAAGCTCCCCCACTGGGATTAGGCTAGAGAATCCTCCTTGGACTTTGCTGAGACTGCATCCTTACTGGGTTTCTTCCCTGTCTTTGACCTTCTCCCTCCCTTACCAGTTTCTCCTGAGATTACTTCCTTAATATATCATACAAAAGCTCATCTCAGGATCCACTTCCGAGGAAACGGATCTAACACAGATGTGCAAAGATTTCCTGAGAAACGGAGAGATGTTCAAGAGAGGGCAGTGAGCAGAAGCCCCAAAGCAGTGGGAGCCATAAGGAAGCACAAGTAGAGGGTTTTTGAGAACAAGAATATTGAGTGAGTTAAAGGGAGCTAGTCACGATGGGAACCCCGACAGAACAGTGGAGCCAGCGTATGAAGAGGGCACAGTGCAGGGAGCTGCTGAGACCATGGAAGACGACAGGTCGTGCTACTGGCCTAGTAGAGTTTTGTTGAGTCACCGGAATTGCTGTGTGTCCCAAAATAACTTCTTGTTTTCTACGAGGCCTGGCTCTGCAGCTGCAGAGATGTCTTCTGGTCTCTCTTACTCCTCTGCATCCTTTCAATAAATTCCATTACACAGTAACCCAAATTTATCTCTGTTCTTTAAAAACTGAAAGAGCCTAAGAAACCCACGCTATAAGAGGTAAAATTAACACCCCAATTGTGCATGCCTTTGCAGTACTTTAGATGTTTAAAATATTTTTGTAATTAATATATTTCCTTCAGCTCCTTTTAATGCTTTTGTATTTTATTTTCTTCTTTTTGTTTGTATCTTCTGTTTAATTTTGGTTTTACTATCAAAATTATAATGCAGTTTTCAATTTTATAACTTTGAGCTAATGTGTCCTCCGTTCTTCATTGTGTAACTAATTGAACAATCAATAAACTCTCTTCTAATTCCTTCGTAAATGAGTTTGCTTTCTGTGATTATTCAGTACACTTATTCAGCATAATATTTAATGTACCTAACTTTAAAATTAAACTTTAGAGATAGGAAAAATTTACAATAAAAAGTACGGAGATTTTTAAAAATGTATTACACAAGTACTGAAGCTCAGTATCTATTACATTCTCTTAAGTAAGAGAGTGTCCCTATTTCAAGTTTTCTGTTTTCCTGACACTGGGAGGGTGAAATAATACCATCTTCATACATTATAAACTTCTTCTTTGAACTTCTACTCTGACTTATAAAAACATAATTTAATAACTTCTCTTACAAATGTGATGCAGCTATTGATTCTGTGATTGCTTGGGTTAATAAATTGAAAAATGAACAAAGAAAAAACTATATATATATATTTTTTCCCCTAAAGTGACCTACTTACTCACCTGCTCCTATCAGGCTCTCAGGAGGAGATGCACAGTCGAGCTGTAGATGAGGAAGGTACAAAACTTCAGGACATTAAAACAAAATGGAACAACCACCTTTCTATCAGGGTAAGCATTTGCTAACAGTTACTTATCTTCAGGAAATTTCTACTGGAATTTCTTAATATACCGCTAAAGAATTCCTTCATTCCTTCACAAGTATTATATGAGCACTTTCATGAAGTACATGATCTAGAGTAGATAATCTAGGGGGTATGCTAAACTGAACAGTAATGATAAAAAAATCAATAATAATAAATAACAATAAAAAAACAACAGATTCACATAAATTCAATACAGACGACCTCATTTTCTGAGCAACTTGCAAATAAAACTATATATGTTAATTATTTCCATAACACTGGAGCCTACTGCTCCAATAATTACACTGAAAGATACAAAATCCGCATTGGCAATTCTGCCTCATTGAGGATGTAACAAGATTGCCTTAAATATGAGATCAAGTACCCCCAGCCTTACTCATAAAAGAAATGCAAATCCAAACTGTCAGCTTGCACCTTATTTGTTATGAAAAAGCAAACAGTTTCTTTTCCCAGTTTCTTCTGGGAAATGGGCCTCTCACACACTGTGGGTTAGGGATCTGGGGGCAGCTAAGCTGAGTCCTCCAGCTCAGGGTGTCTCACTAGGGCTGCAGCTGAGGTGTCCTCTGGGTCTGCAGTCACCTTAAGGCTGGGAGTGTCTGCTCCTAAGCTCACTCTCGTGGCTGTTGGCAGGTCTCAGGTCCTTACAGGCTGCTGGCCAAAGACAATAGTTCCAATGCCACATGAGGCCTCCTTCTAGGGCTACTCACAATCTATGATTGTTTGCTTTCCTCGGAGTGAGTGAGAGCTGAGAAAGACAGAAGAAGAACAGGAGAGCAGAGGGAAAAGGAAGGGGACAGGAGAGGAGAGACAAGCTTTTTACTACCTAACTTTGGAAGTGACATCCCATTACTTTTGCTGCATTCTATTTGTTTGAAATAAATCACTGGATCCAGCCTCCACACCATGGAGGGGATTCACAGGAGGATATGAATACCAGGCATCAAAGATCATTAGGAGCCATTTTAAAAGCTGCCTAATACACCCACTCTCAGAGGTTTTCTTCCTACCTTGGAAACAGAATTCTTGGTAGTGGTTGGTTTGAGGCAAGCACTTCCCTCAAAATCGGAGATGGCAATTCTGCCTCATTGAGGGTGTAAAAAGATTGCCTTGAATATAAAATCAAGTACCTCCCAGCCTTACTCATAAAAGAAATGCAAATTAAAACTATCCTCGTTATAAATAAAACAGAGAAGCATTCAGATGGATTCAGGTGATGGAGGGTTATCTTAAGGATTTCCAGGGAGGTAAGTCTCATAGCACTTCGGTCATTGTCCTAGATACAAAAGTAGTCCCTGTAATATTGTCAAAAAGCAATCTGTATTGCATAGTTCCTCTGTGCGAGGCACTATTCTAAGTTGTTTTCATGTATTGATACATTGACTTCTTATTAAAACCCTAAGAAGAAGGTGCAGTTACTTATCTTCAGGAAATTTCTACTGGAATTTCTTAATAAAGAATTCCTTCATTACTTCACAAGTATTATATGAGTACTTTCATGAAGTACATGGTCTAGAGTAGATAATGTAGGGGGTATGCTTACCCACACTTTACCCACACTTTAGAGGTGAGGAAGCCAAGGGGCAGAGTGGGGAAGGAATTTGCAAAGGTCATCTGACTCAGAATCAGCAGAGTCAGGGTTTGATCTTTGAGAGTACGTCTCCAGAGTTCGTGCTCCAAACCACCATACGACACTGCTTCTAGGCAGCATGCCTAGGGTTTCACGAACTCTTAACTCAGTTTCTCCGTTTCCCTTTCCTCTGCTGTGGCTACAGGTCAGCAGGCAGGTACTCTGACCACTGTTGTCAGAAGGGAACAAGATAAGATTTGAGGAGTTCCTCAGTTACCAAATATTTATAAACACAATTATAGGCCAGGTTCTGGCAGCTCCCTACTGTGGTGTGTTCAGGACAAAAGTATGTGTCACGTTGTTTTTGTTCCTGAGAGAAGGAATCCTTCTGTAAGCCCTGTGCCATTCCTGAGACACATTATCAGCTCTTAAATCTTTTCTGGAGTTTAGTGGGAAATGTCAGGGACGAGGATCAATCCGTTCGTCTTTCCTTGGTGCAACAAGGTCCTCTGTGTGCTTTCAAAGCCAAGCTTCTGAAAAGGGTGGTTTATATTCTCTGCCTCCACATCCTTTGCTCCCAGTCCCTCCTTACCTGCTGCCTTCTGGTTTCTGCTCTCTACCACTTCACTAAAATTGACATTAACAAATTCCTGGAGAATTCCTGGTTGCCAATACAAGGTACACTTTTCGGTGGTGTCACACTTCACCACTTCACACACTGTCACTGCTGGCTTCCTTTTGTCGCTTTTTCTTTCTTAACTGCTGAGACATCACCCTCTCTCCTGATTCTCCTATCTCTTTGGCTGTTCGATCTCGGGCTCCCTTGTAGGCATATTTTTTTAGCTTCTTAATTTGGGAGTTCCTTAGGGTCCTGTCCTCAATCCTACTTTCATTCTCTCTAAATTTGGTTCCACCAAAATTTCATCCATGGCCACAGAAGTCCAAATTTTTCTCCCTCCTAAACCCTTCCTCTTGAGCATCAGATCTCTTCATCTAAGTGCCTTTTAGCCACTTCCTCTTGGGTGTCCTAAAGAGATTTAAAACATGACGTGTCCAAAATTGAGCTGAGCATTGATCATTCTCTCCATTTCTGTGGCACTACCTCCCATCCAAATGGCCAATCGAGAAACTCCAGCCAGACTCATCCCAACCCTGACTTCCTTTACCTTGGCCTCCTGATAACCTCTCCTATCTCTCCCTTCCTCTCTGGGCCCCAGTGTCCCAGTTTTGGCATCTAATTCTCTCCTGAACTTTTGTGAATGCCTCCACACTGATCTCCCCGATTCTATTCTCATCCTTTCCAGTATATTCTTCTCCATATGCTGTCAATTTCCCCCCCATCAACCAACTCTGATTTTATTATTATTGAAAATGCTCCAATGGCTCCCAACTATCTAATAACCAGTCAGACAAATCCTTGAAAATATGGTTATCTCCCTTTCAGCCCCGTCTCCAATGACACCCTCATTAATGCTAACCATTGTGTTATTACTTCCAAGGATGTCCTTGTTTTTATTTGGAATCCCCTCATCCATCCTCCTTGTGTGTGAGTGTGTGGCAAACTCCTACTCATCTGTCGAGTTTTAGCTTAACTGCTACCTCCCCTCAGAAGTCCCTAGCAGACATGGGCCCACCGTCTGCTTTGCTTCTGATGTCCCACCTCTCCGCTCAACAGACTGCAGTTTATGTTTGACTATCTGACTCCTCAGAGATTTGAACTCAGTGAGGATAGTATATGGCACTAGCAGAATCAAGAAGCTCATGTGCAGAGAGGGAAAGCAATACACTCAAGCTTCATGCACAAACTGGAAACCATTTTTCTACATTGGTGGCCCTGAAACAGAATTCGCTGATCCCTTCTTCAAAGTGCTTCCACATTGCACTGGTTTTTTTTTTTACTTTTTATTTTCCACGTTGTACTCTTGGTAATCTTTCAAAACACACATCTGATCATCTCTTTCACTCCATCTTACGAACACTGCATCCTGCTAAAATCCTTTATGGCTTCCTATTACTCCCAGCTTGAAACAAAACAAAACAATACCTCAACATGACCTATACTACTGGGCCATTTTTTCAACGCTTATCCCACATTGTTCCACTGTCAGTGTTGCAGCCATATTGGCCCCTTTCTGGGTTCTTTATACTTGCCTCCCAGCCACACTGCAGGGCTTTTGCATGTGCATCTCTGTTTGGATGAGTCTTTCCACTCTCTTTTTTTTTCCCTGGTCCATTCATTCTAACCACCAGTCCTCAGCCCTAGGGATGGTTCCTCAGGGTAATGTTCTCATCTTTTGCAGATTAAATCCCCCATGCATCTCTTTTTCATAGTATTTTTCATATTGCATTTGGGTACTTAGAGGTGTGGTTTTTTTGTTTATGCCCATGTCCCTAGGGCTGGCTGGTGAGCTCCATGAGGGCAAGAACCTGTTTCCCATGTTCCCTACTGCATCTCAGTGCCCACACAGTGCTTGGCACAAAGGAGGTACTCAATAAATAATTGTTGAATGAACAAATGAGTAAGTAAATAAATAAATGAATACCAAGAATAACCAGGTTTTTCCCACTGCTTTTACTTTCATCATTATGCTGTGTTTGCATATATTCCATAACAATTTCTCAAAGTATTTTCAGATAAGCAATTTCATTTGATATAAACAATTGACTTTAAGAGTAGAAAGGTCAGCCCATGCAGGTGACTTACAAAGCTAGTAAGCAACCATGTGGGACCACTACCAAGTCTTACCACTTTTCAGACCAGGGGTCTGGCAGCCAAAGAAGATAATGTAGAACTTAATAGGGAGAATCTACAAAAAAAGACAATGAAATAGAAATATTCAAATAAGTTACAACAAAAACACAAAATACATTTCATTTCATGCTGATAGAACTTTGGTTTACACAACATGGGCACAAATACTCTAAATGATGCATTTTAGCACATAGAGTTGAAGAGCATGTCACTCTTGTGGTACAACAGGACTCAGTTAATATTGTTATAATTCTCATTAGAATGTAGATGTTCGATAAATGTCTGCTATTAAATTATTGGTGGGAAAAGCCTATTTCTGGGAACCTTTGATTCTTAATCCAACTTTATTTATTTATCTTTCTATGAAAAGGAGAGAAAAAGTTAATCACTTAGTAAGTTAAAAAAGGAGCAGGATCCATTAGAAGAGCAATCTCAAACTATTCTGTTAATTTAACATTTTGAAAAGACCTACTATTTAAACACAATTTCTAAGTGTGTTTAAATGTTCTAAATGTGTTGTTTTTAAATGACTTAAGAAAATAATCATCTGTGTATTCAGTGAATACATGCGTTTACGTCGTTATTTATTTAATAAAAGGACAATTAACTGTTAATTTATATTAACATTAATTATTTACTGAGTGTTGATTATACTGCAAACTCTGTGCCCTTAATGGGTGGGGGCTTGCATCAGCGCAGATCTAGAGTCCGTACAACTTCACTTTTAAAACTCATTTTACATTGAGTTTAGTCTACTCGGTCGCACTTTCTTTTTGGAAAGAAAGTATAAAAATACAACCTAGGCGCGCAAAACTCGCTGTGTACAGGGATCCTAAATCCGTTATCATTTCCTACAGAGAGAATTGGGTAACAGCTGAAAAGTCCACACAAAGTTGCACTGTTTCACTCCTTTGATGTAACGTATGCAGTCATTAAAATGAATTCCTGCATTTTCCCATATTTCCAGGGAACAAACATTATTTTTGCAGTTAGGAAAATACAAGAAATGAAAGAAGCGAGACAAAGACGCACTTTGCCTGCCCCTCTAGGTCTTCCCGAAGCTAGGGGCTGTCCGTGGGCTCCGAAGAGTATTCCGCATCGGAAAACTTGTCTTTGCTCGCAGTCTCGTCGGCAGAACGCCTGGCGCACCCTGCGGGGCAGACTGTGGCGTCGCCACGAGTGGCTCAGTTGCTGCGCTGGGTGCAGGGCGCCCCGGGCGGCCAAGCCCAGCCGGCCAGACACGCGCGACGAAGACTAATGTAGCGCGCCTGCGCGCTCTGTCACGTGGTAGGCGCTCCGCGCAAAGCGGGTTAAAAGTCGCGACCGAGGCTAGCCCGCGAACTCCTGGCGGGTACGGGTAGGCACGGTGTACTGTCTCCCTTAAGCTGATTTTGACGGAGGCTGCTCTGCTGTTGAGCACCTCCTGACCCCTCCCTGGGACGGACTTAGCTCCGTGCACCGAGCGGAGCCGCCTAGCGCCCTTGCTTGCCGACAATACAGGCGCGCGAAACCTCATCTTTCAACCGACAATGAAATCGTAGCCACGCAGCACGGCGGCTCCGGGCGACTACGCGCGAGGCCGGGAGGGGATACGGGAGGAAGGACGGTTGAGCCAATCCCCGCTCCAGCTCGCGCCCCTATTGGTGGGCTGCGTAGTTCTGGGCCCGCCCCCTAACGGACCTGTCGCATTGTGACAGGTGGAAAAGCCAGTTCCTGTTGGGTTGGGGGCGGAGTCAGAGGTTGCCTGAGCTCCGCCCGGGCTCCAGGGGGTTCCTCCTCCTGCTCCTCTCGGCGGGGCGGGCGGCGGGTGTGAGGGAGAATGTCATTGCTGTTCCGACTCGAGGTGCTGCCTCCGTCTGCTCCTGCTCTTTCTCTGGCGCCCTCGTCCCGTCGGCTTTTGCCGCTGCCGCAGATTCACTGGGGATACGGATGGCTAGTGGGGCTCTAGGGCCATCCGAGTTGAGACAGCGGCGGTCGCGGCCGCTGCGGAGGCGTAGACTCCCCACCGCCACCTCCACCCCCAGTTCCCCGGCCTCGCGGCGCTGAGGGCGGGAGCGCGCAGCGCTCTTCCCTCCTCCTTTTTCTTCCTCCTCCTTCTCCTCCTCCTCCTCCTCATCGGTCCCCGCCCAGCACCCCTCGCACCAGGCGGCGGCGGCGGCGAGGAGCGAGACCCGCCGCCGGGGCACAACATGGCGGAGCCCTCGGCCCCGGAGAGCAAGCACAAGTCGTCCCTCAACTCGTCCCCGTGGAGCGGCCTCATGGCTCTGGGGAACAGCCGGCACGGCCACCACGGGCCCGGGGCCCAGTGCGCGCACAAGGCGGCGGGCGGCGTGGCGTCGCCGAAGCCGGCCCCTGCGGGGCTGTCCGGGGGTCTGTCGCAGCCGGCCGGCTGGCAGTCACTGCTCTCCTTCACCATCCTTTTTCTGGCCTGGCTGGCCGGCTTCAGCTCGCGCCTCTTCGCCGTCATTCGCTTCGAAAGCATCATTCACGAGTTCGACCCGTGGTGAGTGCCCCGCCGCCCCTCCCCCGCCCACGGCCCGTGGAGACCCAGGACCCCCGGCTCTCCCCGGACCTGGCCCCGCGCTGCCGCCGAGCCCCTCTCACTCTCCCGCAGAGGCGGGCGCGCCCCCTCCCCGTGGGCGAAGTTTCCCCCGAGCAGCTCAAGACGAGGCGTCGGGGTCCCCGAGTGGGACCTTGACCCCCGGCGGGGCAAGTGTATCGACTCCCAGGAGGGTGAACGAAGCCCCTCGCAGCCCGCTTGGGTCCCAGAGTCCGTCCGGGCCACTCCGGGAGCCGGCAGACTCGTGGCGGACTCCGCGCCTCCCCGCCCGCGGCTATCGCCTTCTTTCATTTTTGCGAGCGCGTGTTCGCTGGCTGGGATGGGATCGGCCAGGGGTTGCCTTGTTGCGGTTGGAGATGAGTCTAGATGTGCAGCAGCTGTGTACTCAGGCTTGCAGTTCACCGTTTCTCTGAAAGAGAGTTGAGTGAGGTGTTGTAGGAAAGGAAATAACATCCTTGAAAGTGATCTGAAAGCGAGGGAGTCTTATTTATTTAACATTAGATATTTTTTTCAAGAGTGGCTTTTTTCAAGGTCCTTAAGTGCACGCTGCACCTCACTATTCCATAACTATCTTGGATTGCTTTTTAGAGCAAAATCGTTACTCTGTTGGCTAAACCGTCACCCTCTGGATGCTGTGCACAGTATCGGAAAGCATTGCATTAGTTCCTTTATTGGTCTCTGCAGGAAGATTGTGGATAGGAGAACAAACTACCACGGTGATAGGGAGCCCTGGATTGTAATACCGGAGTTGCATATGGTATGTGCATTCAGGTTGACTGACTTGAATGTTACAGAAAATGACCCCATTAAATGCAATAGCTAATTTAGACACTATATTGGTCTGTGAATTATCTAGGTAGGAAGATTGATTTTTTCCAACTTGCCAACCTGAGTTTGTTTATACCTTTTAAGCTAACTAAATTCATTTTGTTGACCTTTTACTTGCCAGGTCTAACTAAACTTCAGTATATTTATCATTTGAAATACAGAGAGAAAATCTTCTTGAGAGTTACTAAATACATAGACAATATTTTGTGAAGTAAATTACCCATATATCAAAGTGTACTGGATTGGAGTTTTGTTATGGATAGAAAAATTGGTAATACATCATATATTGAATACCAGAGGGGCCCACTTACTGAGAATTTTATTTAGGATAACAGTTAATTACTGTGACATTCTTCCGTGAAACATTTTAATTCCATTTTAGAAGTTTTGATTTTTTTTCCTATAACTTTTTTTTAAAGCTGTGGACAGACTTTGTTATATGTTCTATTACAGAATTAGAAGACAACTTTTATGTTAATTGGAATGACAGAAGAAAATAAATTACTGTGAAGCTTTGTGAACTAGGTGCAGAATTTTTAGTCTTTGCTTTGAAACACCAGATTAGATAAAAATGAAATTGGAACCAGAAAATGAAAACTGCTAGTATTTTACTGAACAGTGTGAAAAGAGAAAGTTCTGTTTTTTTTCAGATTACAGCAGAAGTGCATGGCTGACCAAACATTAGTGGTAACAAAAATTGTATGTTTTCAGAGTTACCATTCTTACAAAGGGAAGGCCTAATATTAGGAGTAATGTTGAGGGTACTATTAAGGGTTGCAGAAAAATTCACAGCTGAAGTATGAGATGATTTTGTCATCATTTCCCTTATTTTGAAGGAAGATTAGAAATCTCTCTCGAGTCATCCAAAGATCAGTAATCATGAAAAGTCTTACTAGGTTGCTTTGCAGATAATATTTTTTTTAAGTATGGCAAAGAATGAAACATTGTTTTATTTCTCTGGTTTCAAAATATACTTGAAGAACATAACCCTTTTTTATCCACATGAAAATTTGTTTCACTTCTATTTTTCTATGTATAAAAACATTTCATATTTCAGAAACTTTATCTTTCAGGTAAATGTATAACATTTGAATTCTACATCACAATACACAAAGCTAAAGGTATACATACCACTACGACCTTAAAGACCTACTTCATTTAGGCGTTCTTCTTGATTGTAGTTTTAATATTTACATTTTGTTATATTTCTGATGAAATGTTTATGTTCATAATGTTAGATTTCTGGTTAATAGTAAACAGCCCTTTATAATAAAGGAATTGTCCCTGTCCCTTATTGGGAACAGATAAACCTAATGTCTAAATATAATTCAGGTGACTTTAATGAGAGAATTAGGTTTAAGACAAAAAGAAATCCTGTTCGCTCACTTTTCATAGGCTTTGAAGATTTCAGGTAGTTAGGCTTCTCATTCTTAAAATCCATTGTTGTTGGGAAATTTTAAAGAGAGGGGTTTAGGTATAGATTGCCCGTTGTTTGGATTTTTAAAACAGTTCTACAAAGCTGCTAATAGTACCAATAGTTTGACTGGTCTACAGTCTAACATCCTAGTGTTGTATGCTAGGTTGGGAATCTCACAAGTTACATTTTAACATTTAGCAATGGACATGAACCTTTCATCATACTGAAATGGTCCTCTCATGTTCTGTATCTACAAACCAGTTTATTCTGGCCTTCCTTGATCCCTTTTTTCATGTCTCTGTTACCAACTTTATTTCTGAAGTATGTTTAGTGAAAAGTTTACTTTCTCTGTTTATTATTTCTGTAAATTTTACAGTTCTTAAATTGTGTAAGACTCTAGTTAGCTGTTGAAGGTGACTCGTCACAAAGTTATACTTGTTTTCTAAATTGTCAGTTTTTAAAAAGAATAAATCTTACCAGTTATAAGGGGTGGTATATGGTGTTGAATATTATCTATTTACTGAATTTTAAAGTACAATGCACATTTCTAGAACTTAGCAACATTATTGGTAATGATTTTCCTGCCACTTCATTAATTTCCTCCCTTATCAGTTGAGTTGATCAGACATGAGGAAGCAGTTTGAGAATATGTTCTCTACTTGTCAAACATTTGGTTGACTACCTAGTTTAACAGCACCTAATTTTACCGTATTCTTATCTGAAGCAAAATGTAATTTCCACTTCTTTTTGTTGTAACTGTTGTACTTTTACATTGTGTTAAGCAAGTACCTTTTCCATAACCGCTGTCTTGGTAAATTAGGGTAGCTTTCCCACAGAAGCAATGTAAAATCGCCCTATGTAAGGAGAGCTGCCCTTTTCCCTGCTTGCACAGGTTGTAGTGGGTTCTCCCCAGAGATATAGTGAGAGAGTTCTCTAAGCCTCGAGTTTGGGCTGCAGCTAGCTGTACAAGGGGGGAAAGCTGCAGCTCAGAGTTGAAACTTGAATGCAATTTTTTATAGACCCTGGTGTATATAAAGGTTAATTAGTACGGAATATGTTTTCAAAGGAGTGATAAACCTTTGAAACATTAGCTGTTTGTAAGTTGGGGACTACTTCCTGTACTTTGAGGTCGTCATGTTTTTCTTCACTTTCCAGATGACAAAAAGAGGCTACTGACCTCAGTTCTGAAGAAGACAAAATGGGTAATAAAACCAGTTTTAGAATAAAGCATCCGCAAATCTTAAAAAGTGTGGAATCATTAGCAACAGCAGTTCAGCTGCACTTCAAAACAGGTATACTGTCACTGATTTCATATGAGGTAATTTAAAATTTTTCTAGCCTTGAGCTCTTGAGATCATTTTAAGTTGCAGGAACATTTAGGGAGGAGCTGCAGGGAGGGAGTGCATTGAGATGCTGAATTGGACCCCGTCCCGTTTAGGGTGAGTGCAGTGGCTCCTGTAGGTAGTAATCATGGGTTTCATGAGGCATATATAATAGGTCCTGGGTTAGTTAGGATCTGTCAGCAAAGACTTTGGAATTTTTTCTTTCTTTTTAGGGTTTTCTTGAAGACTAACTTGGGTAAGACTGAATACCCCTTACTGCCATATGTAGTTTGCATAAAGGCCGCATAGGTTGTAGACCAAACGAGAAACTCAAAGATTTAGGTTTTAGGCTCTGACCCAGTTGTTATAACTATGGGGAAACTTACTGGCCTGAGTTTACTAAATCTGTCTCTGATTTGTATGCTCTTAGTAAGTTTTGAGTGCTTTCTAATATGAGAAAGTATTAAAAATTCTTTTCGTTGTAACAGCTTAGTATCCACCAGTACATACTTGCTGCCAAACATAATGAAAAGATTATTATTTTTGAATGATCAAATAATTTTTTTCTCCAATTTGTGAAAGCTTAATGCTTTTAGAGAGAGACAATACTGCGTTAACCTGAATTACAAAGTTTATGAAGTACTGCACGGTGCATATCTACGTATTTCAAAATTGTTATATTATGAAAATTTTCATACATACTGAAAAGTTGAAAGAATTCTATAGTGAACACTCATACTCAACACCTACATTCTAAAGTTAATGTTTTACCTCATCATCTTTCCATCTATGTATTACTGCTTTTAAACCTTGCTTATAGATACTGATAGTATACTGTTCATGCAAAATAAAGTATGTTTTCTTTGTTCCCTAACTCCATGATAAAGAGGATCTCTTATTTTTGGATAGCGTGTATTTTCTATAGTACTTAAACATAATGGGTATAAATACTCTTTCTACATGCTCCTCAATTGGACAGCAGATTAGAATCAGATTTAGTCATTCTGGGTTTTGGTTAGTGACTTACCTGAGTACATCATTAGTTGAATAACTTGACTTTGCTCAATTTGATGTTTGAGGAGAAACTCAGAAGTTGTTATTAGCAGGGTATTTGTTATGGTTTTTTTAGACTTAGTTGATGTAGAATTCCTAGATTCTTTTGAATTATTAGGAGCTTTTTATTGGTCAGCCTGTTGCTTACTCTGTCTTCTTATTCATGTTCTTTCTTTGCCATATTTTATCCAGATATAATACTTAATTTAGTTTTATGTATGATTGCAAAAGTGGCTTCCTGACAGTTCCTGTAATGAATAGGAAAAAACAAAAACATTTTCAAGTAATATAGGAAAGATAATGCATGGACCAAATTAATACATTGAAAGGGAAAGAAATGTAAATGGTTACTCTATCTTCACTCCTTTATTTGAGTTACCTGATTCTGGTGGTTATTTTTTGTTCTTAAGCCACTTACTCTTTTCTGAGGTTTCTGTGTCCTCACTTTACCATGAATAATTTCCAAGGATTTAAAAATTTATATAGGAAGTGGCAATACTATAGAATTTGGGGGGTGGGGTGGGTAGGAGTATGTTAGGTAAGAGTAAGAGTTAGAAGAGGCTCTTGTATTTTTGGTAAATGTAGGTTACTGGCATTTGTTTGCCAGGAAACCTAACTACTGTATGGAATTCTGTTTCTTTGGAAAAATGCTTTCATAGTTTAAGAAGAAAGACAGCTACACATATTCTGGAATATTACCTGTATGTGAGTTGGTGAATGCCTCTATGTCAGTCAAGTTGGTACTATTCTTAAATAAGTGAATTTCTAAGGAATTGTGACTGGTACCTTAATTAAAGTAACCATATCATCTGTGGTCATTTGTTATTCTTTCTGTGGAACTTAGTGTTGTAGGATAACTTTAATAAATGGTGTAAATGGTAGTAAACACACAGTTTTTACAGTGTCTTACAACTTGATTTAGATCTCAGAATTGAGATTGGGTAACATCTCATTTCTATAAATAAAAGATATTTCAATTTGGTATTCCCCACAAGAATTGAATAATACATGTCCGCCTATGTCCTTTTTACTGCATCCTCTGCTTCCATAGCCAACTTAAATGAAAGTGTCCTTCATTTAATTTGTTTTTTAATCAGCTGCCCTGATTTAAGTCTTAACATATTGGCCTATCAAAATGCCTGGGCACAATCTTTTCTAGCTAAGCTCACTAGCTTGGTGATGGCTAATTACTTTGCTTTAATGTAGGAAAAAGAAGAGTTGGTGATGGCTTGAAGTTTTTAAATCTGGATAACTAGGGAATTTTCAGAGATAGCAATTTTAAGAGAATAGCTGAATGAGAGGAAAGAGTAATTTAATCCAACTGAATGTTTACATTTAAATTTATTTCATTTGTAAGAAGTTCATATTAATGAAGTTGGAAGTATTAAGCCATTCCACTAAAGGATGGAAGCTAAAATTTTAGTGTAGACCCAGAATTCTTTAGCCTAAAGGACTTTTAGAGTACTTACATGCTGGCTTGTCTTGTTTTCTGGGCAAAGAAGCTGACTATGAGAGTGGTGAAGTGCTTTTTCTAAGGTGGTACAGTTGTAGCTTGGCTAGATTCTTTTCTGTTTTCTTTGCACCTATGTTTGCATTGGAGGGAGTTTTATGAGAAGTTGTTTGAAATTGTTATTTCAGAGGATGAGGGGAAGTTAGTTTCTACCACGGTATTGGAAATGTTAGCGATTCAAGTATAGCTGTTGGAACAGCTTTTGTGTCAAGTTTGACATCTTTTAGAATTAGTGATTTAAAGAATTGTGTTCATCAGTTACCTGTAATTTCTACAAGTTAATATTTCTCATGGTTTAAGTTCTCAAACTTGAATTTTTGGCCTTTTCCCCTTCATTCCCGTTCAAAGAGAAATACTGCATGAAGACATAAAGAAATTTTGTTTATATTGGTGAAGTGTTGACAATTAGTTGATAATCAAGTTGATAATGTTTTGGAGGGGTTTCCTTTTAATTTCACTTCATGCCTTACTGGTTTATTAGCTATTCTCAGGCAGTAAAATATATTTCTTAACAGTACTGTGTTCTTTAGTGAAATCTAGCAATATGTATCAAGTGTGGGGGGTATACATAGTATAGTTAACATATAATATTATATTAGTTTTGGGTGTATGATGTAATGATTCAATATTTGTATGCATTTCAAAATGATTACCACAATTGGTCTAGTTCATATTCATCACCATACATAGTTATAAAAATTTCTTGTGAGAACTTTTAAGATCTTCTCTTTTAGTACCTCATGCCTATTCTTCAAACACCAGTAACTCCAGTAAATAAAGTGCAGTCTACCCTAATTAAGGTTTAATTATTAAAATAAACTATTATAAAATCTTGTGTAATCCATAGGAAAACCAATGGAGCACTCCTGTAGTTTTTTGAGATGTTTTTTGAAAATTCCTTAAATGTTTATGTAAGTTTACATAAGCAAGGGATGTGTTCTACAAAGGCTCTTATCTGTGAGAAGGTGTTTAGTTTCAGTGTTTAAATAATTTTTCTTTTATGGTGAAATGACACATTCTGAAAAGAATGGAAGCCTAATTTACAGTGTAGTGACCAATTATAAAATAAAAACCCATGTGATAATCACCAAGATCAAGAAATAGAACATTGCTACCACCTCAAAAGCCTTTTTCATTCCCCCTCCCCACTTCTATAGTAATTACATCCTTACTTTTCCTAATAGGTGATATAATTCTTTGTGCATTCCTAAATAATACAATGTTACCTATGTGAAATTTTTAAATAAACATACTTGTGGCTTCTGTGTCTTTCTATTTTTTGCTCAGCATTGCCATAAATGTTTATCTTCATTGATCAAAGTGTTGTTGAAAGTGTGTGGATAATAAAGTTATGCAATAATTTGATAAACCAGGCTGATTTCGAGCTCTTTTGCAGCAAGAAGTACCTAGAAAAGGAAGGCATTCATCTCTTCGTTGGAGATCAAAAATTATTTCAAGATCGAATTCTTGAGCTGGAGCCAGCCTTGTCTCTAGACAATTTTGACAACTTTTTTAAAGGTACTAACTGGCCTGGTAGATGCAGTCTTACAATTGATAGTGAGACTACAAGGAAGACACATCAGGGAAGCAGGGGAGGACACATCATTGTCCTTCAAGAGACTAAAAAATAAGTAACCAGATAAATGCAAAATTATTAGTCTTTAAATTAACAGTTTTTGCCAACTGTTGTTCATTTTAAAGATGTATATTAAAATTTACATGAGGCAAGGAGGAGTCATAGTTCTTGAAGGAAGGGGTCTTTTTTTTTCTTGAAAGAAAGAAGTGGTAGTTTTTTTCTAGAAATAAAGAAAAAGGGAAATAAAGACGAAATGTTGGAAGGGGGCGTTAAGTGAAGGAAATTAGAAAAACCCTAAGAATAGACTGTTTAATGTATTGAAATAATATTTTTGTAGAGGATTGATGACCCTGGGTTGTGTGTAATTTTAACTGTGTAGCTCTTGTAGGGTCTTGAGTAGTTTGTACTTCTCTTACATTATTTTCTGTGTTGTTTTCTTCTTCCAGTCTTCATGGCTACCACCTTTATTTTTTCCTCAATTTTTGTTTTCTTTATTGACTTAGTACTGTTTTGGTCTTTAGGAAGAATGGGAGAGGTAGGATAAGATTCTTCCAGAAACAGTCTTCAGGGAATAAGTTTTATTCAAGGAAAGGTAAAGCAAAGGTCATGGATTTTTTTATATAGGAACTTGAAATCTGTGGTGTGTGTGAATTTCACATTATGTGTTATGTGATTAAGTATATTGGAAACATGATACCAGCTTATAAGCTTTTTATTCTTTTTCTTTTTCCTAAAGACATGTTGTACCAAATCTTAAGACAAAGGACGCTGGACATTAAGAAAGAGGTCCACCTGTCTTTACAATCTAGTGCAGTTATTTTTCTTCTTGTGTGTACCCTGCTAACAAGCTTTTTTAAAATTAGAAAATAGTTCTTCAGACAAACTTGAATGCTCTCTAATGCATTTCTACTTATTGATCAGAATGATCTTGATCAAATTCAGGTTTGTTTGTTTTTTTTCTTCGCATTAGTGTGGAGCCCATGCTACAGTGCTTAAATGGATAGACGTTGATTTCTTTTGTGAACAGAAGACTGTTACCAGAGTTAATTCATTTTTAGTTGAAAATTTAAACTATGTATCTCATAAGAAAGGTATACATACTTATTACCCATTCTCCCCCAAATCCCATGTAATACAGCCAGAGAGAAATATAAATGACTTTGAATTAGGCTCTATTTGGATAATGGTGCAACTTAATGATTTAAGCTATTTAAATCCCTCTGGTATTCCTCTTATATGAATTCTCCAAGGAAGTAGAGATTCTTTTGTGAAATGTATTAACTGTTAGAAAACATGCCAGGCATACTCCTTTCAGAAATAACAATCTAGCGTAGTTTAGCTGCCTTACATTTGAGAGGTATAAATACCTGTTTTATTAATCCCAATATGAAGTCATTTAAATTTTGTTCAAAACTGTTCACTTAACAATTAAAATAGGCCCAGAGCCATTTTGAAGGAGATTTTAACATCTGTAATGTAAGAACACTCAAGGAGACTTGTTACCTGTTCTTTGCCTAAATGAGCAAGATACTGTTATGGTGATAATGATGCTCATTTCCCCCCTCTAATGATAATATTGATAACTTAATTGTTCTCATTATAGACAGACTAACAGATGATCTTTTATGGTAAGAACATCTTTTTTAAAATATATATTTTATTGATTATCCTATTACAGTTATCCCATTTCCCTCCCCTTTGCCCTGTACACCCCGTCCCATCCACATTCTCCACCCCCCGTTAGTTCTTGTCCGTGGGTTGTACCTGTAAGTTCTTTAGCTTCTACATTTCCTATACTGTTCTTAACTTCCCCTTATCTATTTTCTGCCTACCATTTATGCTACTTATTCTCTGTACCTTTTCCCCCTCTCTCCCTGTCCCACTCTCCTGCTGATAACCCTCCATGTGATCTCCATTTATGTGATTCTGTTCCTGTTCCAGTTGTTTGCTTGGTTTGTTTTTGTTTCAGGTGTGATTGTTAGTAACTATGAGTTTGTATCTTCTTAGATAAGTCTCTTTAACATTTCATATAATAAAGGCTTGGTGATGATGAACTCCTTTAACTTGACCTTACCTGAGAAACATTTTATCTGCCATTCCATTCTAAATGACAGCTTTGCTGGATAGAGTAATCTTGGATGTAGGTGGCTTGGAATACTTCTTTCCAGCCCCTTCTGGCCTGCAAGGTTTCTTTTGAGAAATCAGCTGACAGTTTTATAGGTACTCTTTTGTAGGCACCTGTCTCCTTTTCTCTTGCTGCTTTTAGGGTTTTCTTCTTTCATCTTGGGTGATGTAATTATGATGTGCCTTGGTGTGTGCTTCCTTGGGTCCACCTTCTTTGTGACTCTCTGAGCTTCTTGGACTTCCTGGAAGTCTATTTCCTTTGCCAGATTGGGAAAGTTCTCCTTAATTATTTGTTCAAATAAGTTTTCAATTTCTTGCTCTTCCTGTTCTCCTTCTGGTACTCCTATGATTTAGATGTTGGGACATTTAAGGATGTCCTGGAGGTTCCTAAGCCCCTCCTCATTTCTTCATTCTTTTCTGGTTGAATGTTTTTCTTCTTTCTTCTGGTCCACAGCGTTGATTTGAGTCCCGGTTTACTTCCCATCATTGTTGGTTCTCTGTACATTTTTCTTTATTTCACTTAGTGTAGCCTTCATTTTTTCATCTAATTTGTGACCATATTCAACCAGTTTTGTGAGCACCCTGATTACCCATGTTTTGAACTGTGCATCTGATAGGTTGGCTTTTTGTTGCTTAGTTGTATTTTTTCTGGGACTTTGATCAGTTCTTTCATTTGGGCCATATTTTTTGTCTCCGGGTGCCTGTTCTATAATAAGGGGCAGAGCCTTAGGTGTTCACCAGGGCGGGGTAACCCATGTTGCTGGGTTGTGGTGCTGTATGTGGGGAGGGGTTCGAGAGGGAACAGTGCCACTTGCTCCACACTCTGCTGGTTTTCAGTCACTTCCCCTGCTGCCCACAATCAAATTCTGGTTCCCAGGTGGGTGGGTTTGTATACATTCTAGGACCCTGTGGGTCTCTCCAACAAACTCTCCTGTGAGGCTGGAGAGACCCACAGGGTCCTAGAAACCCCACAGGTGTTTTCAGTCAGAGGTTTGAGGCTTTATTTTCCCACTCTGGGACCCTGCTGCTACAAACCCCACAGGTGTTTTCAGTCAGAGGTTTGAGGCTTTATTTTCCCACTCTGGGACCCTGGGTTGCACAGTCTGTCTCGCTCCCCAGTTGTTCCACCCAGTTTATCACACACAAATGTGGGACCGCCCGCTCCACCAGTCATCGACTTGCCCACCCGCTTCTCTAGCTGCTGCCTCACCATGAGTTCTCTCCACCCAGCTGCCTGTCTCCACCCCTCCTACAGGTCTGGGTGAATGATTCTTCTTCAACTCTGTGGTTGTCGGACTTCTATACAATTTGATTTCCTGGCAGTTCTGGTTGTTTTTTGCTTTTAAATTTGTTGTTGTCCTTCTTTTGGTTGTGCGGTAAGGCACAGTGTATCTACCTATGCCTCCATCTTGGTCAGAAGTCAGAATATCTTTTCTAATCTTTCTAGAATATTTATCCCTATACTGTATTATAGTGAGTGTTCAACTTACATTAACACAAATCCTTTATCCTTAATGATAACTACATTTTATGTTTTGGTGATGGTAATAGTACAGGAATTCCTGATTGTGTAACACTTTGATAAACCTTGGATTTGTTGTGATATCATGATTTGTAAGAAATAATTTGTTTGGTCTTCATCTCTGTTTCTTGTACACAGCTCCTAAAGCCCTATGTTTGTGTGTGTACAGGTCTTTTGTTATGTTCATGAGATGTTAGTGGCGCCAACCTTGTGATTAGAGGGCTGGAACTAGGAGCCCTACCCCCTGATCTTCTGGTGGTAGAGTGAGACTGGGAGTTAAATCACTGGTGATCAGTAATTTAATCAATCATACCTGTAATAGAGCCTCCATAAAAAACCAGAAGGACTGAGTTCATAGAGCTTTCAGATTGAACATTTAGAGATTTGGGGAGAATGGTATGCTGGGAGAATGGAACCCCACGTCCCTTCCCACATACCTTGCCCTATGCATCTTTTCCTTCTGCCTGTTCCTGAGTTTTATGCTTTCATAGTAAATGGGTGATGTAGTTAGTAAAATATTTCTCTGAGTTCTGCGAACTGCTCTAGCAAATTAGTCAAACCCAAAGGAGGGGGTTGTTGGAATATAGCCTTTGGGTTAGAGGCGCTGGTAACAACTTGGACTTGCATTGGTGTCTGAAGTTGGTGTGGGTGGGTGTCAGTCTTGTAGGACTGAGCCCTTAACCTGTGGGATCTGATATTACCTCCAGGTAGATAGTTTCAGAATTGAGTTGAATTGAAGGACACTCAGCTGGTGTTGGTGTCTTGAGAATTGCTTGGTGGTGTGAACCACCCCACCTCCACCCCACCCAGTATACACACACCTTTTAGTAGTGAATGTCATAATCTCCCCTTCAACTAAGGTGTCATTTTAATCTTATAGAAGGAAAGAGTTGATGGAGATGTTTACAGAAGTAATTTGTGTCAGTGATTACTGTTAGCACTTGGGAGATGGCTGGCTGGCTGGCTAATTTAAAAAGAACCTTGATGCCGGGAGATTTTTGTCCTATGAATATTTCTTCCAAGTACAAGTAACTCTTAGGGAGTTCTGTCTTAAGTTTTAACTTACTAGTTAAGGAATCTTGTAAGAAAAGAGTAGTTAATATCTAAACAAACATGGAAAAAGTTTCAGTGCTGTTAACTTGAGATAGATAAAAAAGACAGATGGCAGCAATAGAAGTAAATTTCTAAGCTGGCATTTTGTTTGAACTTGCATAATCCATCTTGATGTGGAGGAAGAATAAGAATAGAAATTATCATTGAATATACAGGCATTAGAATATGCTAAATTAATGAAAATTATGAGTTTGGGTGGAGTTAGATTAATGATCCATTTGTTTTCTTGGCTCTTGATGTAACTTTATGATTGTAGGTAATTCATAATGGAAATTAAGCAACACTTTAGGAAGGCATCACAGTTCTGATCTCATTTACACTTTCTCGTGAGAGGTTAAAGTATACTAAATAAAAATACTCATTAGAGATGAAATAAAATTTTTGGCTGTATTAAAGTGTTTCTGCAGTGGAAATATTTTTGTGTCTAATTACTGGGATGGTCACTGAATATTGTAGGTCTTAAGCATTAAATAAGCTAAGACAAGCCTTGGCTTGTCTTTATCTTCATTTGCTCTACTTGAACTCTAACAAAATGACTGGTCAGCTATTTAATTATGCTGTTATTCCATGTAGTAACAGTATTCTTGTGCATTCTAAATCTGATATGCTGTAATGATCAGTTTTAGATGTTTTTGCTTAAAAATTATGTGTGCTTTAAAAACAAAATCTTTATCAATGTTCCTTTTTAAAAATCTGTTACAGTGAGCAGGGTTTGTTGAATATATTGACAATTATAACACTGCATAGCTTCTTAATTTTACAAATTTAATAAATGTGCTTTATGGAAATTTAATTTCAAAACTAAAATTATTTTTACTCTAGACCATAGCTGAAGAAAACCTTTATTTTAATATGCTAAACAGCTTCCTGGCATTTGAAGAACAAGATCATGAAACAGTGTGGTCGATGAAATGAATCTAATCTTAAAATTGTGTAAAGATCAGTCATTTGTTTAAAGTAGAAGAATGAGCTTGAGGAGCAACTAATATCTTTTTAAATAAAGCCATTTTTTGAAGGTTGTTAAAATGAGCCAGTCTCTTCATTAAAAGAGAGATATTTTCTCCTGTTAAGATACTTTAATTTTGATTGTAAAAATAACTTACCACATTTTAATAGAGTCTAATATAAACAGCATTTAAAACAAAAGAAAATGTTTTCCTTTTGAAGTAAAAATCATTCTAGACTTCTAAAAGTTTGTGTAATAAGCATTTGATGTTATAACTGTTCGATATGCATTGCAACATAATATAAATTCTATAAATAAAATTATAATAAGTCAAGCTGTATTGAAAATTCCAGATGGATATAAAATTTATAATCTTTGTATGTAATTATGAACATAATGATAAACACCTGAGAAACCACTACCCAACTCTAGAACTAGAATATTACCAATTTTGTATCTATTCAAGTTCCTTCTCTGGATTATTCTTCTGGTTTTCCATTTAGCACTAGGAATCCATTGTCCTGAGTTTAACATTTCCTTTGCCATATTAAAAAAGGAAAAACCTCATGTATATTGCTAAGCTTTGCTTTGGAGCTTTGTAAAATAGTATTACCTTCTTGTAATCTTTGGCTTACATTTATACATTGCAAGTCGATGGACATTTGGGTTTCCATTGTTTCAGAATGCTACTGTGATACATATATATGCATGTTTGCTAGGGTATATACTTGGTAATTTTGTCATAATATGTTTCAGTTATTTATAAAAATATAGTACACCACTCCAAAATTTAGTGACAAAACAGTATTTCCTTACTTCTCAATTCTGTGGATTTATTGGGAGGTTCTGCTTCATGGTGTCATCTGCAATGCTGGGATGATTGCAGTCATCTGGAGGCTCAACAGGCTATGCTCAGCTGGGGCTAGAATGGCTGGGATGCTAGACAGTTTAGACTCCAGAGTAATCTGGAATCTTGATTGGGAGCTCAGCTGGGGCTTTTGGCTCCTGCTTGTGGCTGCTTGGGCTGCCTCCACAGCATTGTGGCTGGGTTCAAAGAAAGCAATCCACCAGAGAGGAAGCTGCCAGGCCAATTAAAGACTAGGCTTGGAATGATCAGGGTCACTTACACTATGTTTTGTTGTTCAGCAAAGGCACAGGCAGATATCACCGTTACAGGAGAAGATGCATATATAGGTAGGGGCAGAATTGTCTAGGGCCAATCTTTGGAGACTGGCAACCACAGTGTGTTTATCGTTTTTTAAAGAAAGATTTTTAAAATTTATTTTTAGAGAGAAAAGAAGGGAGGGAGAAAGAAAGGGAGAGAAGCATCATTGTGTGAGACAAACATCAGTTGGTTGCCTCTTGCACACCTCCAAATGGGGGCCTGGCCTGCAACCCAGGCATGTGCCCTGACAGGGAATCGAACCAGCGACAGTTTGGTTTGCAGGCTGGTGCTCAATCTGCTGAGCCACACCAGCCAGGGCTGTTTATCATTTTTATTTTCTCTTCCGTGAAATACCTTTTCATTTCTTTGGTTAGTTATTTTATTGAATTATTTTGGACTTTTTGAGGGAGGGAGACTGAGTCTGGATTAAATTTGTTGCAGATCTTAATGAATTTTGTGGTTTATTGGTCCTTAAGCAATCTTACGAGATATTATCTCCATTTTACAAATGAGAGCAGCACTGGTAAGTATATTATGAAATAGGCTTTGAAGTCAGCTGCAGGTGGTATTTTTGGTATAAAGAATAGTATGTGTATACATGTACAGTTTTGAAATATTGGGTTGACCACCAAAGTCCATTACATTTTTTTCTGTAAAATAAAAAAACATTTTTCATTTTCAGCAATGAATTTTATTGATTTGGATATTTTCAGTACATTAGCTATTTTCCACTGTTGGCTTCTAGAGGGTAGAAGCCAGGGGTGTGGCTAAATAGCTTCTAATGCTTAAGACAGCCTCACCGCTAATTTATTATTTGGCCAAAATGTCAGTAGTACCAGGAAACTTCACAAACCCCTTTTGACACATTTTGTCAGTCATAGCACCTTCTCCATATACTGCACAAATTTCTTTTTTCCATTTCGATTGTGTTTTTATCTTCCTTGAACTAATAAAGCATGATGTGCCAAAAATGCTGCATATTTTCTTCCATATTCGATATTAAAATGACTGCACAAAAATTCACCAGTTTTGATTTTTTTTTAATGCAGGGCTGATAATAACAGTTGTAACAATACAATGTAACATTTGTTTTGAATGAAGTGAAAGACAACTAAGCACTACTAGATCCATCTTGAAAAAAATGTAACAGACTTTTTGGCCTACCCAACAGCATGATGCCACCATCAGTCTACTTGTTACATCCCTCCCCCTACAAAAGATTGAGTCTCAGAAAAATTTACAAATAATTTTTATTCATTTATGGTCCATTATAACATTTTAGAGGAAGTGACTTTTGTTATGAGGAGACTCAGGCCAGGTGACCTGTCCAGAGTGACAGAACTAGAATCAGTACATTCAAGTTCAAGTTCTTCCTTGTCTTCCCTGCCTTCCCCATTCCTCAGTATTTTTTTCCTCTAACTTATTTAATTGGATTAGTCAGTTAGGAGCTGCCAGTCCATTGCAAACACTTGTATTTTTGGTAGCCAAACTAGTTTTGCAATCATTTCTCACACTTTGAGGGTATGATGGAGTTAAGAAGAGAGTGGAAAGGAATAGGCTGGTTTTCTTGACTGACCCTAACTCCATACATTATCATGGAAATCAAGGTTCTTAAATGTTGTGATCATAGTTTTTATAGTTTTATAAATAATAAATAGTTTTTATAAAATTATAATAGAAGGCAGAGACTCACAATTAATACTCAAGTATTTGCCATAGGTAGTTTAAAAAGAACACTGTAGGCATGCAGCTCAATTGCCTTAAAACTGAAAATGTCACAGAGCAATTCTGAATTCCACAGGACTTTGAATAAATTGAACAATTTGCCTGAACAAATACAAAATATGCAAAAATAAACTTACAGACACTTCTTCCCCACCCTCATTTAGGAAGATTGTTCTGTGTAAGTATAGTTTCTGATCATTACAATTCTATATACTGAAGACAAACATCTCCGTACATCTCTCCAATATAGAAGCAACACTTGAGCTTGACTTAACTTTCATGTCATCAGATTTCTTGGATCTAAGATTCAAAGGCGGAAATGAAAGTGATAATAGTACTTATGGGGGGAATTCTTTGACATGTAGTGGAATATAAGCATCTTTAGACTTTGACGAGGAATCTTTTCCACCAGTGATAAGAGCCATTGCATGACTGATCTCATTCATTTTTATTCTTTCCTGTCCCAGATTCTTCCACTTTCTGTGTTATGCATGAAAATTATCCTTCCTCAAGAAGTAAACCGAGGTATAACATTTGTTATAAGGTTGATGCAATGTTACCATGATAAAACATAGGTGTCCAGTAATTTGGCAAAAAGGGTGATGCCAGATTCTACCAGGTGGAGTATAGTATAACACTATTTGTAAAATGGCAGGGGAAAATTAAGTCCATTTAAAATCCAATAAATGCATTGTAACATTTGTGGTTCTCAGAATAAACACATTTTAAAAGAGTGTACCCAAAACATGCTACTCTCTGAGTTTAATACATGTTATTTTATAAAAATTACTTATTTTATAAAATTAGGTACGTGAAGGATACTAAAGCTACCATCTTGCTTTGAACCCCTCTTAAAAGTGGAGAGGAAACGGACTCATTCTTTTATTTTCATTCTTAACTCCTTGTGTTTTTACTGATACTCTTCTCTTTGAAAATGGAATGATAAAAACTAGGTCTGTTAAATCACTTTTGGTTTCTCTGAAATATACATGGACTGGCAGAAGTAAGGCCTATTTGAGTGTGGTTGGTAGGGTAGTAATATGGGTATAATCATTTTTAGTTTTAATTTGAACATTTCACCTATAATGTTATTAGCTGTGCTTAAATGTGATATTGTTATGTTACAGGATTACATGCTTATAATTTTGTAACAAAAAAAGGGGCATTATTTGTGCTGGACCCTGTAGAATGAACTTAATGCCTAGAAGAGAGCACAGGAATTATATTGATTGCCAAAGCTCTTTCTGCAGAATACATATCCTAGGAATTGTAGTTCAAAACAGAATAACTTGCAACTTAAATTTGGGAAAAACTGCATACCCCATCCACTTATGTTTATACTGAATATTAATATGTTAAAAGCCAGGAAGGTTCTTAAATACAGTATTAATTTTATTTAACTTAATGTGTACCATATTTAACTTAGGAATCACTGTAGGATGTTTTTAGTGTTTCATGCAATGCAATTTGGGAAAAACTAGTTTAGTTGCTGTACTTGATAGACGAGAGTATCTGATCATTTATACTATTCCTCCCGTTTATTTTGGTAACTGAGTATTTTAACACCCAGCTCTTCAATACTTAGTACTAGGTCAAATTTTAACATTGCTCTGTAGTTTATGAATATGCCTCCCGTGAGTCTTAAAATGTCCAGAGAAGCCTATATACACTGCTTGTTTTGAGTGATTGTTAAATTTTAGTTTATCCCTTGCTGTCTCCTTTACCCCCAAATGTTGTTCATTTCTCTCTTGAGCTTATTAGTTGGCCAAACAATTCTACTTTTTTATTCATAGCAAATTATGGGATATTATGACTATATAATTATTGGATATTGTTAATATATATGATGCTCTTTAGTTAGAAATGTTATTTCTTTAGTATGTGAATGTATCCTGACTTAAATACATATATCATAATATATTTTTATATAATGCTTGTTAGTTAAAAATCTTATTTATATAATTATTCTATAACACCAATAAGATAATAATCTAATAATAAGTAAATGTAAGTATGTTTATATGTAACATTTTTTGGGAGATCTTGTTTCTGTAATACATGAATGTGTACCTGGGTTAAATACGTATCACACACACGTGTGTGTGCTATGTTGAGAGAAGGAATACATGCAAGTGTGTGTACCTGTCTCTTTTGCCTAGGATTTTTAGATTTCAGTCTGTATTGGATTTAACTGAGCAAATAGTTTTAAATTGTCAACTACATTATTTTATAAGTGATCCTAGAATTTTTTTTCCAATGGCAGTAAGACACTTATATGAACCTCTGGTTTTGATGTAGTTTTTTGGTCCCCACTTCTCATTGTTTTTTCCTTTTTTCCTATAGTTTAAGTGTCCTTTATAAAACAGAAGAGGCCCTCCTTTTTTAAATGGATACTTATAGAAATTGATAGCTGTCATTTCCAGTTAAGGCAAAAATGAAGTTAAGAGCAATAAAATAAGGATATTGTTTTCAATTAATATGTATTTGGAAGAAGTTTTACTCTGTGTTCTTATGAATTCTAATGTCTTTTAATTTATAATGCATTTTACCTTAAGTGGGAGGGTATAGAGAAGCTCTAAGAAGTATGCAGGATGTTTTGAGCTTTTGAATAACAAACCTTGTTTTTTTTTTTTCATGTGTTACTCTGAAATGGACTGTAAACAGGTAGTTTGTCAATCTCACATATACAGCCTGCTCTTTGCTTATGAAAGATCTTGCATCAGAATGTCCCATCTATCCCATATAAGAATAGGGAGGTTAGTGAGAGCAGTCTTGAACACCCAGTTGGAACTGCTTGTACATAAATGAGTATTGGTAATTTGGTGATGTGGCACTAGTTAATAAATGTATTTGTGGGTCTTTATAAACTTTAGAATTGACCTAGTAAAAATAAAACAATAAAATGACTTCTTATTCTGTATCATTAGTAATCCTTTGAAATTTTGTTTTGTGTTGTTACTTAAACATAAATATGAACCTCTCTAATACTAGACTTGAATATATCCTCACATAGGAGTTTCCATAGTTTAAGTTATAAAATTAGCTTTGTGTTTAATATGGCTATTTAGACAGTGTTCATATGTATCAAGTGGCAGGATTGGATTTAGGTTGTTAGTTTTAGTAGTCTTAGTAAACTGTTTTTTTCTTCTTGGTGCACTTACTTAATTAGCATGTTAGTCTGTTTTTGATCCTGCCACTAGATGGCAGGAATAATAAAAGGTAAATTGAAATGCCAGCTTTAGCTTCTGGTCCTTAGCTGCTTTGCACTTTCGCCTTGGTATGTTATGAAGTATGCCAACTAATGGGACTTCCATAGATCTGGGACCTTGTGTAGCCTGAGAGTACCCAGCGACAAGGTAAAGGAGAAGAGAAGGAACAAAAAAGAAAACCTTTAATCCTGGATGTAATCATTGGTGTTGTGACACTTTGCTTTTTATTTTCTCTTTGTGGAATTCTGTTTCTTTCCTTTATTTCTTAATTCTTTTATATTGGCATCCATATTAATTTCTGTTGATGGCACTAGTTGCCTTTTCATTTATGAGGTGAATTATTAACCTGGCCAATTTTATAAGATCTTGTAACACTATACTTTGCAAACGAACTCTGAGAGTTATAATCAACTATATAAAACCTTTTTATAGAATGAATTATTTTTTAAAGAGCCTGTCTATTCATAGCCTTTGAAGAATTGAGTGGTGGACAGGGGCTAGGATGGTATGATATAGCTCCCATGATTATGTTACATTATATCACAGTTTGTCTTGCTAGTGGACTTTTATCAGTCTCCCCTTGCTGGAGTTATAAAATGAGCAATAAGAAATTTTATTGTTTTATTGTTGTCACATAAACATGGATATGAATCTCTCTAATGTTGTAGAAGTCCTAGTCAGGTAACTGTGGGCAGATTCTATGAGCCTCCAACCAACAGCCAGTATTGAGGAGGTAGATTCTACCAGTAACCTTGTAAGTAAATTATTTCCCTAAGTCAGTCTTCAAATGGGAACCCAGCCCTGGTGACACCTTGATTGTAGTCACGATTGTAGTAAGCAGGGGATCCAGTTAAGCTTCACCTGGACTTCCTGACTCAAAAACCATGAGATAATGAAAGTATGTTGTCTTAAGCCATTGGATTTGCTATAACTTGTTTTGCAGCAATAGAGAACTAACATGCATGTCTTTGATAAACCTTTTCCATGTCTGAATGGTATCTGTTTGCCAGGTGCTGTGGATATAGTGGTGTGAACCCAAATACATAGGATTCTAGTCTTTGAACTTGGGAGATAGATTTGGAGCCATTAAGAATGACAAGTGCAGTGAAAGCTTATGACACCATAAGAGCATCTAACAGAGACTTAAATACAAATATGTTTTTTTAAGACTTAATCAACTTTTTAAAACTTACTCTTCCTAGGTTGTTTTCTCATTTCTTTTTTTAAAGCATATTTTTGCCATCAGAAAACTTGATCTAGCCTTTTTTGTTGTTGTTAGTATGATGAAAGTGAACAATGTGCCATTCTTAGCTCTTTCATGTGTTCTTCCTAGACCACTTCTATTCTTTCTTGCCTTTTTGCTTAATAGTCCAGTAAGATTTACATTAGGTGTCAGTTGTAAAAGCCTTCCATGAGAGTTTTGGGAAGACAGATCTATCCTGTATACTAGCATTCCCCGTGGGCATCACAGTGCTGGTGGTAGACTCTTCTAAATAAAAAAAGAAAGAAAAAAAAACTTGATATAGAGGAAGTAGAACTCCTACACTGGTGGGAATGTAAATAGAGCTATTATACTGGTGGGAGTGTAAATGATACTACTTTGGAGAACTATTTAATATTTTTTAAATATTAATATTCAGAGAGGTAGACAAACATCAGTGGGCTTCCCCTTATGTACCTCCTACAGGGGACCTGGCCCACAACCCAGGCAGGGAATGTGCCCTGACAGGGAATGGAACCAGCAACCCTTTGGTTTGCAGACCAGCGCTCAATCCACTGAGCCACACCAGCCAGGGCCTCATTTGTATTTTATAAGAACAAGAATGTACAGGCTTACTAATAATTGCCTTAATTGGAAACAACTCATACATACTACCAAAGGAAAATGAATCGTAGTATGCATAAAATGGAATACTACTCGGCAACAAAAAGGAACAATCGCTGCTATGTGAATAAATCTCAAAAACAGGTTGAATGAAAGAAGCCAGATAACTTAGAAAGTAAGAATCTATGATCTGTTTATGTTAAATCTAAGAACAAACAAAATGAATGTATGGTGAAAGAATTCCAAAGTGTTTGAGGTGGGAATGTGATGGAATAGTGCCAGTGGGAACTTTCTGGGGTAATAGTTTTCGGTGATAATTATGGTTGGTCATATGTATAAAATTGACAAGACTCATCGAATCAAATTAAAGATCAGTGTATGTTAATGAGTATAAATTATACTTCAGATTTTGAAAATGGAAAATATAATCATATGTCCTTTATCCTATGTGTTCCCTTTTCCCCTGAATTTGTTTATTGCCTGTCCCTGCAACAAGATTATCCAAGATTGTTACCTTCATGAGGTCAGAGACCAAGTTTGCCTTTGAATGTATACTGTATGCATAATGCCCAGGCTTATTGGCTCTGAGTCTGTCATTTGTAAATTATAATTTATTCATAAGTTGGTATCCATATTTTATGGTTGCATTTTTCAAGAAAAATATTTGCATTACAACAAAAATCTTGTATTTATGCTTAAGATAATGTTTTTCTTTATGCAGCTTCTAGCTTTTTCAGGATACACAAACGGCATCTTGTTTAAATGTTTGGTAAAGTAATCTCATCTCTATTCAACTATAACTTTGCCAATCACTGTCTGAGATAGCACAGTGCTATATATTTGTATAGCAAAATTTTAAAATCGTTTTTTTATAAATGTGAAGTTTATTTCTCTTTTTTAATTTATTACTCTTAAACAAATGAAAAGTAAACGTTAATCCTATTTTCTCCTGAATCTCATCCTGCCATGTCTCCTTAATTTCTTGAGATAAGGCAAAGAACGGAGACCCTATTTTACTTTTTTGATACAAAACGGCCTTAAGCACCATGATAATTTGAAAAAGAAGTAGGTTGTCACATAGCACTTTACATAGGAATAACTAGTGATATTCCTTGTGGTGGTGGTGACGTTATTGTTTTCCTTGATGAAAGTAACATTAAATTTTATTTTATTTTATTTTATTTTATTTTATCCTCCGTGAGGACATTTTTCATAGCTTTTGCGGGGGGAGAGGGAGAGAGACAGGGAGAAACATCGATTGGTTGCCTTCTTGCACACACTTCGACAGGGATCAAACCCATAACCTGAGTATGTGCCCTGACAAGTGAATCAAACCTGTGAACCTTTCGGTCCATAGGACGATGCTCCAACCAAGCCACACTGACCAGGACATTAATATTAAATTTTAAATGATTAATGGCTAGGTCAGAAGCTTGAAAGATAATTATAGTCTAAATTTCCCAGAACTGCCTTGGTAGGTCACAGGTGTAGATTTTTTCTGAACTATTGAAGAAGACAAATTCCGAGCAGATTTTTCACTGCTAGAATTGTGTTAGAGGGTCTTCCAAAAATAAATTCAAAATTCTGCAAAATATCTATGCATATTCATCTGGTGAGAAAATCCATATTTTCATTGTATTCTCTGAGGTCCTCTCCCAGAAAGTTGAAAAACCCTGTTTCTCCTTCTGTTTTCTATGATTTTTTTTTTAATTTGCCATCTGATAGTTTTTGCCAACTTTTTAGAAACATAAACTGTTACGGTTCACAAATAAATTACTCCATATTGAATGTTTACGCTGTGAGAGTATATTTGATATGTCTATTTAGTTCCCTTCATTTTTTCCATTGTTTTTAAGGTGTTTTCTGAACTTTCTGGTGGCAGAAGTAAACTGTAATTACTGGGCTCCACAAACTGGCCTCTTCTGAGTTTCAAACCAGCTCAGACACAGGTGTAAGAATGATAAAGAGGAACTACTTCCTTCAGTAAACCTGATTATTGTTGTGGAACCTCTGGCCAGAAATGCTTGTTCTCATATGTAATAACAGTTTTGTAGGGGAAAATATATATTTCTTGCCAAGATATTTAAGAATGTCAAAATTTGATACTGTATCAAATACATGTATATTCTTTGTTGACTGCTTATTCTGCCCTGACTCTTCTTTTTCTAGTCTCATTGTTCTTATTCTTGAGGTGGCATCTAGCTATAAAAAGATAAAATACTATGATTTTTGCAAGAATTAGTTATTAGGATAAACTTCATCTTTTAAGAAAATTCATGTTACAGTCATTGTGTTTTGATATCTATATTTTAGTTTAAAATATACTTTCAGTAAAAGTTTAATTTGATTGAGGAACTATTTTTTATCCTTTCTGTTGAGAGTTAAGTAACTCACCCCTCTCCTTTTTGACTTTGGTTGTGGGAAATGAAGTCAGATTAAAGTTTAAACTCATAGGCCCTTCTGACCTACATTTGTGTATATTTTTATCTAGTTTTGAATTTTTGTATCTATGCCTCTGTTGTCTTTTATCTTTCTATGTTACCTTTATTAGGTATTTTTGTAGAACAAGAATGTGGTAAATTAAGGCGTTGAACATAAATCTTAGAATTTTTAAAAAGCATTGATTTTAAAAAATAGGCTTTGATTGCATATGTAAACTATGGTAGAGCAATACATTTAGTACTAATGATACTTTCAACATTCAAGTTATTTAACAAATAATTACTGTGTGATAGCTATGTACCAGCCATATTATCAAGTGTTCAGATATATATAAAGGGTCTGTGTTGTAATGGAACTTATTTTCTGGCAAGCAAACATGTAAACAAAAGATCAAGATAATTTTGGTTAGTGATAAAGGCTGGGAACAAAAATAATGTGCATCTAGTGTCTGGGATGTGTTTATGGTGCCTTTTGAGTTAGGTCCATAGAGATAGTAGATGTGGGAGGATGAGGATACAAAGGAAGATTTGCTCTTCCAGCAACAGGAACAGTTTATGCAAAGGTATAGAAGTATGAAAAAGCCTGAACAACACTGCTTAGGGATGAATTAGAAGTTGAGAGTATATTAGGTGAGGAAGGAGCAGGGAGGAGCCATTTCAGGGTGGAGTTGGGAAAGGGAGTTTTTTTTTTTTTAAACAGGAAGGATTCTTGCTGTAGATTTTGGATAAACCCCTCTTTTTAAGGATTTTAAACAGTTGAAGGATTAGTTAATAGTTCATTTTAGAGAGTCAGTTGTTTGTTGTGTGGAGGATGGATTGGGAGGTAGGAAGGGAATACTGGAATATAGGAAATCAGTAGGAGAAGGAGAAATAGTCTAGAAAAAAATTACAAAGAAGGCTTTAATTAGGGGAATGTTAAGAGCTGGAGGGGTATCCAACCCATGGGCTTTGGGCTACATGTGGCCCAGGATGGCTATGAATGCAGCCCAACACAAAACTATAAATTTACTTAAAACTTTTTTTTTTCTTACCATTTTTCATTAGTGTTTGTGTATTTAGTATGTGGCCCAAAACAACTGCTATTCTTCAGTGTGGCCCAGAGAAGCCAAAAGGTTGGACACCCTGGAAGGAGACTCCCAAACACTTGTGGTAACATTTTAACTAAGTTAAAGAGCAACTTTAATGTTGGAAGGCAGAGTAAATGAGTTCAGTTTTAATTATGTTGAGTGTGATGTGCCTGTGAAGACATTTATTCAAGTAGGCTGTTCAGTGTATGAATTCAGAATTTAGAAAAAGGAATTTTTGTACTTGGGAATGGTATGTGGTGGTCAAAGTTCAGGGAATGGATGAGGGAAAAGAGGATAGGTAACGGGAAAGAGAAAAATGAAGACTAAGCCTTGACTTCAGTACGCTTGCAGATATCCTTAGCCAAGAGATTTAGGGGCATGGGCAAGTGTAAGAAAATCACTGTTTAGATCCTCAGCTTCTTTATGTATTTTTTTCTTAAAACTGAGTTCAGGCATCATACTGATTCTCTTTCCCCATCTCTCACGGCAGTCATCCATCTCTGATTTTACAAAAGGAAGACATTCCGCTCACCTATCCCTATATGTTGCCCCAAATGGAGGCATAGTTCACAGTGTTGGTGTGGAGATATTATGCTTTCTCTCAGAGAGCAAATCTGATACCTATTATTGCAAGAACTATGTGATTCAGAGAATTTGAGTTGTCAGAAATTAATTGCTGGATTATAATCTAGAGAGATTGGACAGAGGTTAGTTTCAGAGACAGAAGTTACAATACAAACCTTGAGATGATGTTGGCCTTGGTGAGGTGTGTCTCGTTTGGTATCTTGGTTTTCAGATGGTCTCCTTTAGGAAACAGCCAAGTTTTTATGTAGCTTAGCATAGATTTTCTTATTTTAATAAAGTTGATCATGGTTAAACAGAGGTCTTTAGGAAGCAAATGTGGAACTCCGAAATTAGAAACATGCATCTTTTCCATAAAGCCAGTACCTTTTTTTAAAAGACAGTGTGCTCTTCTTGTGTTTTCATACTACAGTTTTTGCTACTATATTTGAAGAAATAAGAAAAGACTTTTTCTTTTACGTAAAACCTAGATTAATGCTAGAGAGAATAGAGACTAATTGGAATAGTTAAGTATTAGAAGTATGCAATGAAGAAGGTAGGTAAGCTTCAGTTGATTTACTTAGGGTAGAGACTCTACTTTTAGATAGTGTGACATATTATTTGAATAATCTAAGTGATATCCAAAATGAGGTACAAATTACACAACTCTACAGATTTTGGGAGCATTTTTTCTCCTTAGATAGAATAACTTCATATTAAGTCTCAATAGATTTTTTCATTTATGAAATTGCTATATGAATAATTTTTTCACTTGTCAGTAACAAGACAGGTTCAAATTTTAGGGAAAATGTGATAAACAGTAAAATGTTATTATTAAATTTGTTAGAAGAGAAATGACCATACTTGAAATTCCTGTGTTATTAGAAAATACATAATAACAAGGGAAAGAGGAAGAGATGCAGAACTAATAGTTAAACTTTAAATCCCTTAAGTAATTTTAATTTGTTCAAACCAAAATTCTGATAAATTATGATTAATAATGAAGATCATCTCTTGGAAGATGTTACAACAATGGACAACAGAATTAACCTGTTAACATATCTTATCTTGCATTGTCTTTTCATGAGAACTGAGACTTTGCTTTCTATCAGATAAGTGTTTGATCCATGTATGATATCTGTCTTATAAAAGTGAACTGGCTTTTTTTAGGTCATATAGAAATTCCTAGTTCCTATAAACTGAGTTTTAAAAGCATGAAGGAAAAGTTCTGTGAGACAAAATACTTTCCCATCCTTTCTACTTTTCTTTTTGATACACCAAATACCCAAATGATAGTAGACATTATTTTCTTGTTATCATTCAATATTCCCCAAAGTAGTTCTTTAACGTTTATGGGGCAGGCTTGTCTGTGATTGGAAGACAGACTGGTGTAAAACAAGCCTGTACCCTGTATTGTGTGTTCACCACCCCAAGTCAAGTCTTTGTGCATCACCATTTGTAATACCTGTACCTTCCTCCACCCCACTCCCTTCAGCAGTCACCACACTATTGTCCCTATCTATGAGATTTTTCTCTTTTTTCTTTTTTGCTCAGTCCCTCCATACACCTCCATTTGTGCTCCCACACATACACACAGCTGTCAGCCTGCTCTGAGTCTGTCACTATTTTGCTTGTTCATTAGATTCCTTGTCTTTTTCTGACTAGCTTAGTTAACTTACCATAATATTCTTAGGTCCATCCATGCTGTCGTAAATAGTAAAATCTCCCTCTTTTATTTTTTTTTACGGTCAAGTACTACTCCATTGTGTGAATGTACCATAGCTCTTTTTATCCA
Source organism: Phyllostomus discolor (assembly GCF_004126475.2). Lineage (NCBI taxonomy): Eukaryota > Metazoa > Chordata > Mammalia > Chiroptera > Phyllostomidae > Phyllostomus > Phyllostomus discolor. Next base: position 15,618,638 of record NC_040909.2, on the reverse strand, counting down.
CTCATCTACTGATGGACACTTGGGTTGCTTCTAGATCTTTGCTGTTGTAAATAATGCTGCAGTGAACATAGGGGTACATATATTCTTTTGAATTAGTGATTGGGGTTTCCATTAATAAATTCCCAGAAGTGGAATCATAGGGTCATAAGGCAGTTCCATTTTTAACTTTTTGAGCTAACTCCATACTGCTTTCCACAGTGGCTGCACCAATCTGCATTCCCACCAACAGTTCATGAGGATTCCCTTGTCTTCATATCCTCACCAACATTGATTATAGCCATTCTGACATGTGTGAGGGGATATCTCATTGTGGTTTTAATATGCATTTCTCTAATGATTAGTGATGTTGAGCATATTATGTCTTTCCGTCATCTGCATGTGCTGTTTGGAGAAGTATCTGTTCCAGTCCCTTTGTCCATTTTTTAATTGGATTATTGGGGGGGGGTGGTATTGATAAGTTTTTAATAAATTTTAGATATTAACTCCTTATCAGATGTATCATTGGTGAATGTGTTCCTTCCATTCACTGAGTTGTCTTAATTCTATTGGTGGTTTTCTCTATTGTGCAAAAACTTCTTAGTTTGATGTAGTCCCATTTGTTTATTTTTTCTTTTGTTTCCCTTGACCAAGGATATATATTAGAAAAAAACTGCTATGAGAAATGTCTGAGATTTCACTGCCTGTATTTTCTTCTAGGATTTTTATGGTTTTGTATCTAACATTTAAGTCCTTAATCCATTTTGAGTGTATTCTTGTGTATGGTGTAAAAAAGTGGTCTAGTTTCACTTTTTTTGCACATATACAATTTTCCCAACACCATTTATTGAATAAACTATCTTTACCACGTTGTGTGTTTTTGACTCCTTTGTCAAGTATTTGTTGACTGTACAGGCATAGGTTTATATCTGGGCTCTCTATTTTGTTCCATCAATATATATATATATATATATATATGTCTGTTTTAATGCCAGTACTATGCTATTTCAGTTACTATGGCTTTGTAGTATGGTTTGATATGAGGTATTGTGATTCATTCAACTTTTTTCTTTTTCTCAAGATCTCTGTTGTTTCAGGGGTCTTTTGTGGTTCCATATAAATTTTTTGAATATTTGTTCTAGCTCTGTGAAATACACCATTGGTATCTTGATAGGAATTGCATTGAAACTATAGATTGCTTTGGGTGGTATGTACATTTCAATGATGTTAATTCTTCCTGTCCACAAACACAGTATATGGGTCCACTTATTTGTATCTTCTTCAGTTTCTTTCTTCAGTGTCTTATAATTTTCCAGTACAGGTCTTTTTACATCCTTGTTTAAATTTTTTCCTACTTTTTTTGAAGCAGTTGTGAATGGGATTGTTTTCTAATAGTTCATTATTGATATATAAAAATCCACCTGATTTCCAGATATTTATTTTTGTATCCTGCTACTTAATTCGTTTACCAGTTCTAGTTTTTTGGTGTAACCTTTAAGGTCCTCTATATGGAGTGTCGTGTCATCTGTAAATGACAGTTTTACTTTTTTTCCATTTTGGATGCCTTTTATTTTTTCTTCTTGTCTAATCGCTGTGGCTAGGACTTCTAGCACCACGTTAAATAAGGGTGGTGAAAGTGCACTTCCCTACCTTGTTCCTGATTTTAAGGGAAAAGCTGGTAGGTTTTGCCCGTTGGCTGTGGGTTTGTCATATATGGCTTTTATTATGTTGAGGTTTGCTCCCTCTATTCCATTTTGCTGAGAGTTGTTATTGTACGTAAGTGGGTGCTGGCTTTTATCAAATGCTCTTCTGCATTTATTGATAAGATCATGAGGATTTTATCCTTCATTTTGTTTATGTAGTGTATCATGTTTATTTATTTGTGGATACTGTACCAACTTTGCATTCCGAAATAAATCCCACTTGATCATCATCATGTATGATCTTTTTAATGTATTTCTGGACCTGGTTTTTAAATATTTTGTTGAGGATTTTAGCATCTCTGTTCATGAGGGATATTGGCCTATAATTTGTTTTCCTTGTGGCATCTTTATCTGGTTTTGTAATTAGGCTAATAGTGCTGGCCTTGTAAAACGAGTGTGGGAATCTTCTGTCTCTTGAATTTTTTGAAATAGTTTGAGAAGGATAGGTATTAGTTCTTCTTTGAGTATTTGGTAAAATTCACCTGTGAAGCCATCAGGTCTAGGACTTTTGTTGGGAGTTTTCGTTTGATTACTGCTTCAGTTTCACTACTTGTAACCTGTCTATTCAGATTCTCTGATTCTTTCTGATTCAGTTTTAGGAGATTTTTCTAGGAACTTGTCCATTTCTTCCAGATTGTCCAATTTGTTAGCATATAGTTCATAATAATTTCTTACAGTTTTTATAATTTCTCTTTTTTCATTTCTGACTTTATTTATTTGGGTCCTCTCTCTTTTTTTTCTTGGTGAGTCTGGTTAAAGGTTTGGCGATCTTGTTTGTCTTTTCAAAAAAACAGTTCTTGGTTTCATTGATCTCTTGTATTGTGTTTTTTAGACTATTTCATTTATTTCTGCTGTGATCTTTATTATTTCCTCCTTATACTCACTTTGGGTTTTGTTTGTTGTTCATTTTCAAGTTTTTTTAAGTGTAAAGTTAGATTTGTTTATTTCAGTTTTTCTTGTTTCTTCAGATAGGTCTGTAATGCTGTGGATTTCCCATTTAGAATTGCTTTCACTGTGTCCTAGATTTTGGGTTGTGTTCTTTCTTATTTTCATTTGTTTCAAGGTATTTTTTTACTCCCTTCTTTGAGCTCATTGTTAACTCATTCATTGTTTAGTAACATGTTATTTAGCCTCCATGTCTTTATGTGTTTTCAGTTTTTTTCTTATGATTGATTCCTAGTTTCATACCATTATGGTTAGGAAAGATGTTTAATATGATTTCAATCTTAAATTTATTAAGTTTTGTTTTGTGTCCTAACATGTGGTTGATTCTAAAACATGTTCCATGTGCACTTGAAAAGAATGTATATTCTGCTGCTTTGGGGTAAAACGCTCCAAAGATAAAAATTAAATCCTTCTGATCTGGTGTCATTTAAGGCCACTGTTTCTTTGTGTTTTCTGTCTGGAAGATCTATCCATTGATGTCAACGGGGTGTTTAAATCTCCTACTATGACCGTCTTACTGTCAGTCTCTCCTTGTATGTCCGTCAGGATTTGCTTTACATATTTAGGTGCTCCTATTTTGGGTGCATAAGTGTTTACAAGGGTTATATCCTCTTGTTGGATTGCTCCCTTAATCATTATATAGTGTCCTTCCTTGTCTCTTGTTATAACCTTTTTTTACAAGTCTGTTGGGTCAGTTATAAGTATTGTTACCCCAGTAGGATTTCTTTAAAGAAGATACAGCCTTTGAAATATTTATGTAAATATACATGCACACATGACCTTTTAAATTTTTGGCCTCAATGGATTGTATTATACAAACTAATTTTGCTTCATCTACATAACAGCACAATATATAGTGTGGGGCAAAAGTAGGTTTACAGTTGTTCATATGGAAAATAATCAATAATTAATAATACAATAATAAACTGTGTGTTGTGTACTCACAACTGTAAATCTACTTTTGCCCCAGCCTGTATATATGGTAGCCATTAGTGCTGTTAATCAATATCGTTTCCTCTTTTCTGAGCACATGGGTGGGGCCATTTCACTAGTGTACTGGCCAATGAAGAGATGGTGTAAATCAGGGGTCTCCAGTCCCCAGTCCATGGACCAGTATATGTCTGTGGCCTGTTAGGGACTGGGCATCTAGTCACAGGGATCTTAAGTGCTTTCAGGTTGGTCATAGCATTAAGGCTAAGAGTGTACTATTTCTTCCACTTAATTTATTTTTAGACATTTTCTAATTTTATTTTTTTAGGTACAGTGCCCCCTTTTTTTTTTTTTTTAATTTTAGAGAGAGGGAGGGAGGGAGAGAAAAAGAAACATCAATTTGTGTTCCACTTACTGATGCATTCATTGGTAGATTCTTGTATGTGCCCTGACCTGGCATCAAACCTGCAACCTTCATGTATCCAGATAACGCTAGTTAACTGAGCTACCTGGCCAGGGACAGTGCCATATATTTAGAGAACTGGAAATGTTAGTTAAACATAGAAAACTGTTTCCTACCTTAAAGATTTCTCTGGAAGATAGAAAAGGAGCAGGTTAATTTTAGGGCTGAGGCATAATTATTTTTTTAACCTTTAAGATCAAGGGTATGTTGTGATATTTTGCTTCAGTACATAGTCATGATATTCCATTGTTGTCTTGAATGTACATTAGGTGTTTCAATATAATGTAAGATGAAATAACAAATCTAAACCAAATGTATCAAGTGGCTAAGTCTCCGACAAGACTCATAGATGTAAAACAGCAAAGGCAACCATGGTTTACAAATATGTTGGTACTTTTTTTCTTTTTCTGAGGAAACAGTGCAGTTTAGTTATATGCTGATACTAGAACCCAGGAAATATAACCTTTTTTTTAATAAATGGGATTCTATCATTTAATCTTGTCTTGCTTCTTTAAGAGGTAGTCTCTTCTTCCTAAATGAAGCATGTAAACTTTTCTAAGGGTTTGTTGGGATGAAGAAGATACAAGCTATGGCATTTACAAGGAATTTTTTTTTTTAAAGGCATATGGCTTGCAGAAACAAGTTCTTTACAGAGAAAGGCATTTAAAAATGTGTCTTTGACTAGCCAAATGACACTTTAGGTCTTGTTAATATATGTTGCAGGAAAAAGGTGGGTCTCCAAGACATCTTTTAATTTGTAATATGGCTATTATTCTTCCTTTATGAAATTAAAAAAAATGAAATTTTACTTTCATCCCCAGTTTCTCCATGTGTCTTTAACCAGTTTGCTTTTCATATTTTTATGCTCCTTTCAGAAATGAAAAACATCCATATGAAAATTATTTCATCTGTCTTAATGTCATTCTGTCCACATTATTGGAATTGCAGCTCTAGGGATTGAGTCAAGAGAATTGCAGGGAGACATTCCTTTTTTTAAAGCTATTATGAAAAAGTCAAAGCAAAAGTAAAGGAGACCACAGTCAACCTCGTATCTAATATTTACCTGTATTTAATAATTACCTCTTTGTCACACTTATTTCAAACAGTTTTAGTAAAGTAAAAATACTGAAAGTTGCTCTATTAATAAGAGACATATATAAAACCTAATAATGTTCTTAGACTATTTTAAGATAGCTGAAATTTTATCACTTGTCTTTCTCTTTTATCATAGTTTTATTGGTGACTTCTAACCTTTAATGCATCATTTCTCAGTTTACCTAGTTTTATTGGGAAAAACTGTAACTTGCATGCATGTGTGAGTGAAATTTTCCATAATGAAATTTATATAAATATTAGGTTAGTAGTGTATATAATTATGTAAGTCATATATATGTGTGTGTGTTTAAATTTTATTACAATTATATATGTGTGCAGATGGGCCCTGTCCAGAAAGTATCCAGCCACACACTATTAAAAAATAGAGACTTATTGAAGAACATACAAGATACAAGAAACATTGTACATAGGACAATGGCACCTCAGTCTCTTTCAAAGTACACATTTTGGGACCTCACACGTTTCTCCCAGTATCTTTTTCACTGTTCAAAACACTCAGCAAAATCTTTTGTTGGCATCGCCATTAGCTGCCCCGTCATATTTTTCTGAATCTCATCAGCAGTCTGAAATCTCTTCCCTTTCAAAGGTAGTTTTAGTTTTGGGAAAAGCCAGAAGTCACAGGGCACCAAATCTGGGCTGTAGTAGGCTGAGTCACCTGGTTGATTTGATGTTTCACAAAAAAAACTCTGCATGAGATGTGATGCATTAGCGTGCTTTTTGTGATGAAGCTGCTGATTACCAGTTGCCCCTAGCTGTGGTTGTTTTCATTGTATTGTATCTCTCAACCGACAAAGAACGTTGAGGTGTAGTACTCCTTATTAAATTGGCTTGGAGAGATGTACTCATGATGGACAACACCTTCCCAATCAAAAACGCCGTTAACATGGTTTTGATCTTACTGTGACTTTGCTGTATGTTCTTTAGGTGTGGAGAACCAGGCAACTATCTTCTTTGGGACTACTGAGTCTTCATTTCGGGATTATAGCCATAGACCCACAGTTCATCTCTGGTTATGACCTTCTTGAGGAAATCTGGTTCATTGGTAGTAGTTTGAATCAAGTCATTAGCAACTGCAATATAATGTTCCTTATGCTCTGGTAGCAAACGCTGCAGAACAGATATTGCCACAGTGCATTTCATGCCAAGATCCTGTGTCAAAATCTCAGACACAGTAGTTTTTGGAATCCCTAGATCAGCTTCTAGTTCTCACACTGTCAGTCACTGATCTTTGTTGATTGCAGTCTGTACACATTCAGCATTCTCAGGTGTTCTGCTTGTTGCATGCCTTCCAGAACGTGGATCACTTTCAACGGATTCTCAACTACCTTTGAAGCTTTAGTGCCACACTTTTATTTGTGCTGCATTTACTGCATTGTCTCAGAAAGTCTCTAAGTCATCTGAATAGTTTCTGTAGAGGAATGTTCAAGCTTAATGCAAAATTTGATGCCGATTTGATGTTCTACTCACTCAGTCATTTTGAATGCCATGGCCACACAGTGCACATGCTCACTTGGCATCTACTGACCCCACTGACTAGTACAGTGAAGTTGTCATTGTTAAAGCATGTGCATATAGTGGCTGGACGTTTTCCAGACAGACCTTGTATATACAAACTACCTATACACGGTAAAGGAAAATATGGACAATTTCAAACATACACAAAAGTAGAGCTAATACTATAATGAACATCCATATATAGATTACCCAACTTAAGCAGGTATCAGTTTATGGTCCATTTTGTTTCAGCTGTTTAAGTGTTTTTTAAACATGTAAATTAGACAAGCTAAAATTGAAATCTGCTTTTGTGTACACAATTGCTTGACTTTAATGAAGAAGAAACAGAAGACAAAATTTTAAGTCAGTGTTACTACTCATTACTAGTGTGCCAAAACTGAGGTTTAACTAAACATTAGTTGAGCCTCTTGAATACAAGTGTCACAAACTAGGATAACTTCCATTGATACAAAATCCCTAAGATACTATGTTGTGAGGTGAACTAGAGGTTGCAACATGTTTTCAAAGCCCAAATTAAAATGGAGCGGGGAGGGAAGGATGAAATATTACAGGAGGCTTCTTCAAGAATAAAGTTCAGGTTTTAGAGGACTGCATGAAGAAGGCAGAGTAAAATGCATTGCTATGGTGGTTTTGATGTAGATGGAACAAAGAGCTGAGAAAGAACATGCTAAAGTTGCTCAGAAAGAAGGTACAATTAAAGATTGATAGATACAGAATATTCCTATTTCAGTTGTTTGCCACAGTGATTTTCAACCTTTTTCATTTCATGGCATACAAACTAATTACTGTATTTTGCCATGTATAATGCAGTCCATGTATAATGTGTGCCCATGTTTTTGGCCCAAACTTGCAGGAGACAAATCTTTTCATTTCAATTCTTTAATTGTTACTTATTTATATTTAGAAACAAAACTGATTGCCGTATTCCAGAGTTTTATTTTGCATACAGATATCATTATTGCTTTCTAGAGTTACACTTTTAATGCATAAGCATAAATAAAAGAACTAAAAGTTCTTTTAGTGTGTGTGTGTGTGTGTATCCTTCCCTCCCCACTCCACTTTAATTTGGGCTTTGAAAACATCATGCTGGAACCTCTAATTCACCTAACAATATAATGTCTTAGGGATTTTTATATCAGTGGAAGTTATCCTAGTTTGTGACACTTTATTCAAGAGGCTCAACTAATGTTTAATTAATTCTCATTTTTGGCACACTAGTAATGAGTAGTAACACTGACTTAAAATTTTGTCTTCTATTCCCTCGTCATTAAAGTCAAGCAATTGTGTATACAAAAGCAGACTTCAATTTTAGCTTGTCCAATTTACGTGTGTGTGTGTGTGTATACACGCACGGAATTAGTGCTACCCATAGATAATATGCATCCTTATTTTTCCCTCAAAATTTTGGGCAAAAACTCTGCACTATACACTGCAGAAGTATGGTACTGAAATTCTGCTGCACAACAAAATATATTTTTTGTCTGTCTGGCAAAATAGATATAACTTTGATTCATTAACACCGATGGTTATTGTTGTGTTGACTATATCATACTTTATTTGACAATCTAAGGAAAAAGAGGTCAGTGCCTCTCACTGTATAGTTAGGTGTTGCACGTTTAAAAAATTCCTTGTGGAACACTGGTTGAAAATTGCTGGTTTACTGTAATGGAAGGGAGTAGTTGTGTGGCCAATCCAAATGCCTTTCATATTTGTTTTGGGTTGGATTTCTCCTCGGTCATAAACTTCTTTTTTCTGGGTTCTTTTTTGTTACTGAGATGTAATTAACATATAACAATGTATTATTAGTTTTAGGTACACAGCATAATGATTTAACAGATGGATATATTGCAAAGTGATTATCAAAAGTTGGTTAACATCCATTATCACACCTAGTTATAAATTATTTTTTCTTGTGATGAGAACTTTTAAGATCTGTTAGCAACTTTCAAATATACAATACAGTGTTTTTAACTGTAGTCACCATGCTATACATTACAATCCCAGGACTTAATTATTTTATAATTGGAAGTTTGGATCTTTTGATCCCCTTTGCCCACTGCCTACTCTCTGCCCCCTCCACTTCTGGCAACCACCAATCTGTCCTCTATGTCTGAGGGGGTTTTTTGTTTGTTTTTTTAACAGTCCACATATACAATATTTGTCATTCTCTGACTTATTTCACTTAGCATAATGCCTTCAGGGTTCATCCTTGTTGTCACAAATGGCAGGATTTCCTCCTTTTTTATGGTAGAGTAATAGTCCTTTATATGTGTGTGCACACACATGTGTATATACTGCATTTTCTTTACTCATTTACCAGCGGACACTTAGGTTGTTTCCATGTCTTGGCCAAACTGCACTGAACACAGGGGTGAGCCAATGAACACTGTGGAGTTCTCCTTTGTGAAAGTTGTAGGGAATCTGTGGCTATCGTCAGGATTGTTAGGTCCTCAGTGGCAAAGCCTGCCTAGGGACCTCCACAGCAAAAGCCATTGGGGGCTACAATGGCACCTACCATATGGCTGATACTGATGGCCTCCTCTCTTCTCTGTTTTTACCTGTCTCCAGAGCTCTCAAATGAGCCTATTTCCCTAGCAAACATTTCTGCATGGTAATTCTCCACTTTTTGCTTTATTGTGCTGCTATAAGGTATTAAATGTTCTCTTGAGTCTTCCCAGGGACATTTTCCTTCATTGACAGCTGTCTGGTTCTCGTGTGTTTTTGCTTTTTGTGGGTGTGATGAAGACTGCTGACTCTAATTTTGCCATCTTGCTGATATCACTTCTCAAAATACTCTATCTTGTTCTTATTTGCTTTTCATTTTTTAACATTTTACTATTTAACCTATCTTTTGTTTTATCTTGATGGCCATTTTTGCCACTGGAAAATATATGGGGTTTTTATCATATGTTTCATTTTATAATAGTAGCAGTAGCCATCAAATGCTTTAGAAACATATTGTTTACTCATCATAGCTACCTTATGACATAGGTATGATTGTTATCCCTCTTTTACAGATGAAGAGACTAGAGCACAGAGAACATAAGTCATTTGCCCAACCAAGGTCACAAAGCTAGTAAGATATTCAAACCCAGGCAATATGACTCTGACACCTCTACTCTTAACCTGTAGGTTATACTTCCTCTTTAGACCACTGTGGATTATCTTAGCCCTTGGACAATATTCTTATTTCTGTTTCATATGGTATTAGTTTTATTCCATTAGTTGATTTGGCTGCTTAGCTGTTATGTTGCTCACTTTTCTCAAAAATTTTTTTTTTAGTGTATACTGGGTTTTGTTTGTTCTTTGTTTTGCATTTGACCAAGTCTTTCTAGAAATGCAACAATGTTTACATCTACTGATTGTGGGAAGGAGAGTCATGATGACTTGCTGCTGGGAAGGATATATCACACTGATATTGGATGTGTGGATTTCCTATTCATCTTTCTTTTCATCATTGTTCTGTTTTTTTTGACTCACTTGGCAACATGTAGTGCAGATACTTCTGGTGCCCATTTCCTTGCTTGGCAGTGGTAGAGGAGGGGGATCCACCTGCCTGGCTGGTGATGCCATTACTCTGAGGATTTCTGAAGTATTCTTTCCTGTCCTCCATAGCTGCTTTAAATGAAACGTGATTTCCAGTTTCCTTCTGCTTGCAGTTTGAGCTGTGGTTTCTTCCATTTCATTTCTTCCCATTTGTCCTGTCTTCCATTGCTGGTACACAGTACTGTTACAGTTTATTCTTATGGCTTTAATGCTATTGTGATACAGTCTTCAGCCTGTAATTTTTAGGGTTGTAGGATCAGAGTTGACTATCAAATGTGCTCCTTTCATTTTGATGTTATCTTCTGCCAGTGCTTCTTAATCTTTTGAGAGCCATTGACTTCTTTGACCTCTTGGTGAAGTTTATGTACTTTCACCCAGTTTTTTAAATTCACATGCAGCTGTCTACCATTTGTGCCCCAAGCAATGGCCAAAGGGTAATTCGAGCATTAGTAGTTTTGTAGGTATTGAGCATAACTAGGTTTGTAGTCATTGGGGTAGGGAGTACTTTGCTTTTAGTTATATTAGAGGAATGAGTCTATTTCTTGGAAAATAATTTGTTATTCAGGTTTAAAGAAAATTGCTATAAAAGATATATTTATGTAGCCATAGTGTTAAATATTAAAGACAGATATATTTGAAGTATAACTTTAGAAAGAGCTGTTTCTAGTAAGCAGTTTTATAACATTTCTTTTTTTTTTCTTGTTTTCTCTAGGTTTAACTATAGATCAACACATCATCTTGCGTCTCATGGGTTCTATGAATTTTTAAATTGGTTTGATGAGAGAGCATGGTATCCACTAGGAAGAATAGTAGGTGGTACTGTAAGTATATTTGCAGTTATTTATGTTCTTACAAAATTTTACAGTTTTTTTGAGTAAACCATAAACTTTTAAGATGATTCTTTATAACTTTGTTTTGTTAACTTACACACTTTTCTGTGGCTGATTGTTCAATATTTAATTTTCTAAATATCTTTTCTTGACACTACCTTCACCCCCCAACTTTCCCCACACATACCTGTCTTGGGGTTACCTCATATTACCACTTGTTCTGACAAAATGGTGAAGGCTATGAGGGGATCTCTCATTACTGTATATCTTTCAGGTTATTTGGTTGGGTGTTTTTGTCCCAAATCTGTCCTAAGTCACTCAGGTAATTGAGTATTGGTCATAGTTCATGGGCGATGATTACATTCAGAAGAGGATTTAAGGGGTATTATTTTTAGTATTTGGGATGTAAGGAGAGTATTAAAGAGAAAGTGAAAGATATAAGACACCTGTTGGGGAGACATATATGTCTAGTATTGTTTTTTCTTGATCATTTTTTGTCAGAAATTTATCAGTTTTATTAGATTCTGTTGACTTTGTTGATTATCATTATTAAATATTTGTCTTCTGTTGTATTAATTTTATTTTCTTTTTTTAAGAAAGGATCTTTCCTCCCAAATGTCTTTTTTTTTTTTTTAAGATTTTATTTATTTATTTGAGAGAGAGAGAGAGAGAGAGAGAGATCAATGTGTGGTTGCTGGGGGCCGTGGCCTGTACCCTGACTGGGAATCGAACCTGCGATACTTTGGTTCGCAGCCCGAGCTCAATCCACCGAGCTATGCCAGCCAGGGCTAATTTTATTTTCTTCCACCTCAGTTTATTCTATTTCTTTCTGAGTTCCTGATATAATTTGCACAATAATTTCCAGACTTTTTTTGTTATTAATGTATTGTTAAAGATAAAATTTCTATTACTCGATGTTTTAGCTACATTATTTAAGTTTGATATGTAGTATTTTCATTGTCATTCTTCAAGTCAAGATGTATTTTAATTTCCATTATAATTTCTTTTGATTCATGGGTTAGTAAGAATTGTATTTAACTTTAAGAATAAGAGAATTTCCTTGTTGCCTTGTTTTGATTTACCGTTCAAATGCATTTTGTTTAGAGAAAAGTCCTGTATTTTTATTACTTTGGAATTTATTGAAATTTGATTTGTGGCATAGGATTTGGTAGATTTTATAAACGTTCACACTGTGTTTGGAAAGCATGTTTTCTGTGATAGTAAGTTTCTAATTTGAGACATTATCTTATCCTTGGTGTAAATAGAAATAAAGATGGTCTCCAGGGCAAATAACAAAGATACTGAATGGTAAGAGATTTGGTAGATGGCTATTATCTGCATTTTGGGTTGCTAATCTTGTCACAATACTGATCTTGATGTATTAGTGTTTGATGACTCTAGTTTGTGTCCAACTTTGTATCCTGAATTCATCCTCCCTGGAGGCTTGTTTTCTGAGATTCTTGGTGTCCCCATATTTGGTACCATTGCTATAATCTCTCTTTTGCCTTTGCTGAAGCCCTTTAGGGTTTCAGCTTTTTAGAGGATAGTTTTTAGAGGTCATATATATGTTAGCTTAAGGTTTCTTTTTCTTATATCTGAAGTTGTTACAGACGTGGAACCAGCATCCACACATGTAACGAATAAGTTTCGTATTTCTCGTTTGTTTCTATTCAGTGCTTTGGATGTTAGGCAAAACTTTCTTACTGCTTCCCTTAATGAATGGGAAGAATTTATCTAGTCTAGTTTCATAAATAGGCCTTGTCTTTGTGCTGGGAGTTAGGCCTTTTCTCTAATACCTGTGTTAAGTGATTATCTCCCAATTTCCAGTATCAGACCCAAGTGTCTTTTTTTTCCCCGTTTTTGGAGGATGTGGGGACTCCCATAGCATCAGTACCTACTTGGAACTTGCTGTTTATTTTTTGACATCTGAAGGGTTCCCTCTCTTTTTAGTTTAAATGTGCCTTTTTTGTTGTGTAGCTGAATGCAGATTTCCCTGGCTGCCTGTGAAAGACAAACTCAATGAGCCAGGTGTTGGTGAGGAGGAAAGTGGTTTATTCAAATGCCAGCCCCCTGAGATGATGGGGGACTCTTGTCCCAAAGCCCATCTTCTTAACATCTCCATGCAGGCAAGGGTTTTTATCAGGAGGGGAGGGAAAGCAGAACAAAGGAATCGGGAAGGCGGCTGTGGGTACGCAGGCAGTGTTCTTTCTGGCCCTCATACAGATCTTAATGTCAGCCTGAGTCTTGTGTTCAAGCCACCTAGGCCCAGGCATGATCCACAACCACGGGTTTCTGCAACATGTTCGAAAAAATCTGTTAGCGATTTATGGCAGGCGTGACTAACTGTCCTTTGTTTTGTCAAAGTAAAAAACGTCAAAACCTGTGAGAATTTTTATGAGTTTATTTAAGCCAAACTGACAATTGCTGGGAAGCAAAACCTCAAGTTGGGAAACTGGTCCAGAGAATGGCAGTTTTGCATCTTATTTTATACATTACAATCTAAAGAAGGAGGCCTTGGTGGGTTACATGAAATCCATTGTTGATAGATTCAGGAGGCAGCAAAGTGGCAGGGGGTGGGAGGGGATGCTTCTGGGATTGGATGAAAAGTAAAATGATAGACACTTACTTTTATACAGGTGAGTACAGGATAGTTAACAGTCAATTAACATAATAACAATAACAGTGAGGGAATTTGTGGTCTCCTTCTGTTGCAGTGCTTGTGCTTTGAGGGGTCCAGAAAAAGGAAATTTGACATTTCAAAGACATGTTTTCATAAATGCCAAAAAAAAAACCACAACGCAAAACAGACAGGCTCTGCTAAGATGAAGATTGACCTTTGCTAGGGAAAACTACCAGTTTAGGACATGACTACCTGCCATAACCTTCTTTTAGTTAGAAAGTTTTTAATTTCAGACCATTCTATGTGGTTACTCTAAAAGGGTCTCTGAGTTTGTAAGGCTGCCCATACAGGCTTCCCTGAGCTTGTCAGGCTTATTTTGTGGCCCCTTTTCTTCCACAGTTTTAAGGCATATATCCTGTTTCCTTACCTGGGGAAAAGTATTGTTCATTGTGTGTTATTTAATCCAGAAGATTATTTTACTGGTCAGCTGGTTACCTAGTTAGCATAAGATTACACGTAGGACTTGCAGGATGTTTATGGTCAGCATCCTTGAGTTGGCCATCTGGTTTTTTGTCAGCTAAATTCCTGGGGCATCTTTAGGTTCACACAGGAACTGAAACTGCAGATCCCCCTAAAGTATGCTAAAACAACTTCTAACATGCATGCTCTGGTTTCAAGAGGGAAAATCAGGTTAGAGTAACCAGTGGGGTTTAACGTTTACTTAAGGTCTTTATGGGTTGCTTTATATAGTTTTTAGTTTTTTTCTGTGGTTAGAGTAGTATAAAGTTTTTATCCCGTTGCAGTGGAATGGGGTCTTTGTTGTTGTTTGGGTAGGATTTTTTTTTGTACTTTGATTCAGTACCTTTCTGTATTTTGGCTATATTTTGTTGCCAGCTCAGTCTGCCATATTATCATGGATATATTAACTTACCTTCAGAGGTATTTAAAAATTCACTTTAATTGTCATTGCATATGGCTGACAAAATCATACTCTGGGACCTGGTGTTGTATGTGAAATGAAACAAAATTTTAATTTTTAAGAATGATGATGATTGCTACACCTTTTCCCCCCTCCCTTTATTCCATCCTCCTGTGCATTCAGTAGGTATTGAGCATTCATTTTGTGCCGGTCCTTGTTTTGGGTACTGGGGAAATTTTTCCTGCTATTCTAGAGTTACATTCCAGTGAGGGTGTTTAGTTAGTAGACAGTAAATGAAATAAGTAAAATAAGTAGTATGTGGAATGGTGATAAGTGATGGAGAAAAAGCAGGGGAGTAGGTTAAATACATTGGGGAATTTGTAGTACTAAATAATATAGCTAGGAAATTTATGACATTCTTCATGGCTTTAGTGATAGAGAAAAAATCTTTTAGGATTTAGTTAAGGATAGAAATGTAAATACATGTTTTAATCACTGATGAATAGCTCAGAAATATCCTGTTTCCTTTACTTTGGATCCTCTTAGTGTTTGTTTGGTTTTTTATTTTATTATTATTTTAGAGAAGGGAAGGGAGGGAGACAGAAAGAAAAATCAATGTGTGGTTGCCTCTTGAGCGCCCCCCTACTGGGGACCTGGCTCACAACTCAGGTCCTGACTGGGAATCGAACTGGTGACCCATTGGTTCATAGGCCCGTTCAATCCACTGAGCCACATGAGCCAGGGAGGACCCTCTTAATGTTTTATTATCCTCTTTCAGAGTAAGAACAAGGATTACAATTGTTATTTTAAGTGATATAAATGCTCAACCTTCTCAGAGTCCCAAAGTACTATCTTTGAATTCACAGACTGACTAGTCCTTCATTTCCTAGCGAAAATTGTTTACTTTCCAAAACTTGGCTTTGAAAGGAGGAATCATTTATAGATACCACTTAAATAACATTGCAGATAACTTCACCTTCTCTTCTTTTCTCATTCTTTTATTCACACACAAGGGCAAAATTTAAGGGTAATTTAGACTAGGACCCTATTTTATGGTGAAAAAATAGTGGGATTAATAAGAAAATTACCCACAGTTTTCTATTGAAAAACATTTTCAGTGTTAATAATCAATCTGATTTTTTTTATTTAAATGTTTCTCTTCATATATGAGCTTTTCCTTTGTGTCTAATATAAAAGAACATTTTAATTTTATAGTGTGTGAAGAAGGCAAACTGTTTTGAGTTCTTACTCTCAAACTTACTATAAACAGTATGTAATAATAAAGAAAAGAGTTTATGTTAATGTTTTTAGCTACCTCATTTTATATGTTAAAATTATCCTTTTTTTTTTTTTTTTTTTATCTAGGTTTACCCAGGGTTGATGATAACTGCTGGCCTTATCCATTGGATTTTAAATACATTGAACATAACAGTTCACATAAGAGATGTATGTGTGTTCCTTGCACCAACTTTCAGCGGCCTTACATCTATATCTACTTTCCTGCTTACCAGAGAACTTTGGAACCAAGGAGCAGGACTTTTAGCTGCTTGTTTTATTGCTATTGTACCAGGTTACATTTCTCGTTCAGTAGCTGGATCCTTTGATAACGAAGGCATTGCTATTTTTGCACTTCAGTTCACATACTACTTATGGGTGAGTAACATTTAAATTTTTGCTACCATTAATACCCATGAACTATCTGCTGAAATGCTGTAGGTTGTATATATTTCTTTTATCAGTTATAGTTGCATACAGAGATCTCTCTACTATTCATAATAAATTTAATAATGATTAACATTTACAAGTGTCAGGTACTGTTCTCTCTTATATATACATATTTTACATATTTATGATATGAGTATATATAAAACATTTTGACAACAATTCTGTATGTCCATTTTACAGATGATGATTTATATCCTTTACTTTGTATAAGTCATAGCTCCAAAAAAGAGGGTATCAAAAACCAAGCCATTGATTTTGTTTGTTTCTTTTTGTGTGGGGGAAGAAGGGTCAGAAATACTAAGGAGGTTGAAATGTGGTTCGATGTCTTGGGATTTTTTTATTCTGTTTGCAAAATTAGCAGTGTTTTGCTATGTACCTTTTATTTCCTGTTCTTGTCTTTTTGTATCAGGTAGTAGTTCCAGTACAGTGTTGAAAAGTAGTAGATAGAGAGAGAACATCCTTGCCTTGTTTCTGGTCTTCGTAGGAAAGTGTCAAGCTTCTTATCATTAACTATGTTAGCTAGAGATTTTTTAATATGAGGGGGCACCCAAGAAAACCAGAATTATCTTCTGGAGGGTGGGCCCCTAGTAGAATAGGCTTCCCCCAGTGGGTGAGTGTTCTAAGCACCCATCCGTATCAGTGTTCCATCTGGTGGTGTTGTGAGAGGCTGTGTTCAGCCTCAGTGAATTTTTTGTGAAGGCTCTTTTGAAATGTGTTTGCCCATTTCATGATGGGTATTTTACCAGCTCACCTCTCCACACTGCACTGAGTATTCAGCACTTTTTGACCAAAAATGGCATGACCCCCTGTGCCCCACCCTCCCTATTAACTGGATCTTGCCCTAAGTGACTTTTTTTATTTGTTTGTTTGTTTTTGCTGGATGAAAAAAGTCCTCAAAGGGAAATATTTGCTGACGTGGAAGAGGTGAAACACACACAAAAAATGGCAAAAGCACTAAAAGGCATCAAAATCGACAAGTTCAAAAATTGTTCTGAGCAGTGAAAAAAACCGTCTTGATAGGTGTGTTGATTCAAACGGGGAGTATTTTGATGGTGACTGAAGTTTAACCATGTCAGAATAAATACACATTTTTTATAAATAAATTCCAGGGGTTTTTTTAGGTCCCCCCTTGTATATATTATTATTGAGTTCATGGAATTTCCACTCTGTTTGCTGAGAGATTTTATTATGAATGGATGTTGAATTTTTTCAAATTCTTTTTCTTTACCTATTGATACAGATTTTTCCTTTGACCTTCTGATGTCATGAATTATGTTAATTAATTTGCAAGTGTTGAACCAGACTTTTATACCTGGGATAAATTGAAATTGATTATGGTATATAATTCTTACATACATTGTTGAATTTGATTTGCTCATATTTTGTTGAGGATTTTTGCATTTGTGTTCATAAGAGATAGTGATCAGTTGTTTTCTTGTAATGTCTTTGGTTTGGTTTTGGGATTAGGATAATGCTGGTCTCATAGAATAAGTTATGAAGTATTCCCTTTGCTTCTGTTTTCTAAAAGAGATTATAGAGAATTGATATAAAGTCTTCCTCAAATATTTGGTGAAATTCAGCAGTGAACCCTCCTTGGCTTGGTGCTTTCTGTTTTGGACAGTTTTTAATGGATTCTATTTTTAAAATAGATATAGGCCTATTCAGATTGTCTATGTCCTGTGTGATTTTTGAAAGATTTTGTCTTTCAGGAATTGGTTCATTTCATTTAGGTTCTCAAACTTGTGGGCATAGAGCTATTTATAGTAGTCCTTTATTCTTTAAATAAAATGTTCATAAGATCTGTAGTGATGTTTCTTCTTTCCTTTCTAATATTAGTAATTCATGTTTTCTTTTTTCTTAGCCTGGTTAGAAACCTAACAAATTTTGTTGATCTCTCAAAGGAGTTGACTTTGAGAGAACCAGTTTTGGGTTTCATTGATTTTTTTTTCTCTTACTTAGTTTCTATTTTCAGTTTTGTTAATTTCTGCTCTAATTCTTACTTCTTTCTTCTACTTTGTTTTTGTTTTTTTTTACTTTTATTAGCATTTATTCTATGCTGAATTTACTCCTGGGCCATAAATTTTAGTTTCTTCAGTTTCTTCTGAGATATCTTTTTTTTCTGTGCAACCTCCTCTTCTGTTTCAGGAACATTCTGCTCTTTTTCGGTAAGAATCGTCTCAGTGTGGCAGGCACAGTTCATGTATGGGTAAATCTGCCCATGAACTCTTTTAAGTCTGCATTACATCTTGGGAGCTTTACCTGGATGCATTTAATGACCAGAGAATCTACATCTCAACCCTTAAGTTAAGCATTATTACTCTGTGCATTTTTTTTTATTATTTACTTTTAGAGGGGAAGGAAGAGAGGGGAAGAGCCATCAATGTGTGAGAGATTCATGAATCTGTTGCCTCTTGCCCACCCCCAACTGGGGACCTGGCTCGCAGCCCAGGCATTTGCCCTGGCTGGGATTCAGACTGGCGACCTCACAGTTTGTAGGCTGGCGCTCAGTCCACTGAGCCACACCAGATAGGGCTCTCTGCATTTTTAGGCATGTGCAGCAAAAATTCAGCATTCTTTTTGGGCCATCAACCCTCTGTCTAGGCTCATTCATTGGCTTGGACACACCTACCAACTCCACCATTCTAGTGACAGAATGGCACACGTTGCTTCTGTAAAGTGACATCCTTCAAGTGCTTGGTGACTTTTCAAATATGCGTACCCTTGATGTCCTGGGCAGTTTCAGGAAGATTTGAACTTCTTGATATGTATGATTTTTGTGGGATTTTCTGGGTCAAGTGAATAGTGAAAGCTTTTTCAGAGGTTTACTTCAGGACATTTATAGCATTTTGGGTTTCCCCTCTTCCTATGTTTTTTTTTTTTTTTTTTACTTCAGGCTGCTGGGCAGGAAAGCTGCAAAGGCTGAGGCAAAAGTAAGGTGGAGACTTTTCCACTTACTTTGAATTCAAATTTCCCTTCTTTTTCTAGTTGCCTAAGGTATTATTGACTTAGATTATTGATTTAGATCAGTACACACATTCAGTGCTGTAAATTTTCCTAGAAGCACTGCTTTCTCTGCATCACACAAATTTTGAAAAGTATTTTTATTTTTTAGTTAGCAATATTTTAAAATTTCTTATGATTCCTTCTTTGACCCATGTGTTATTTGGAAGTGTATGTTTAATCTCCATATATTTTGAGATTTTTCATTTACCTTCCAGTTACTGATTTTTAGTTTAATTCCACTGTGGGCTAAGAATATACAATATATAATTTCCATTCTTTTAAATTGGTTAAATCTGTTTTATGGCCCAGAATATGGTCTGTCTTAGTGACTGTTCCATGTGGGCTTGAGAAGAATGTGTATTCGCTGTTCTTTGATGAAGTAATGTGAGGTGTCCCTTTCTGTGTGACTGTTTTGAATCATGATAGTGGATTTGTCTTTCTTCTTGCAGTTCGATCAATTTTCTTCCTCATGTAGTTTGACATTCTTTCGTTAGGTGCATACACTCCAACAATCATTGTCTTCTTGGAGAATGAATTCCTTTATCATTATGTAATGCCCTTTTTTTTTAAATATATATTTTATTGACTATGCTACTACAGTCCCATTTCTTTCTCCCCTTTGTTCCTGTCCATTCTGTACCCCCCTCCCACCTTCATTCCCCCTCCTTAGCTCATGTCCATGGGTCATACATATAAGTTCTCTGACTTCTTCATTTCCTATGCTATTCTTAACCTCCTCCTGTCTATTTTCTACCTATCATTTATGCTTCTTATGCCTTGTACCTTTTCCCCCGTCCTTCCCCCTCCCCGCTGATAACCCTCCATGTGATCTCTATTTCTGTGATTCTGTTCCTGTTCTAGTTGTGTGCTTAGTTCATTTTTGTTTTTGGTTTTTTTTTGGGGGGGGTGTTGGTTGTTGAAAATTGTGTTTGTTGTCATTTTACTGTTTGTAATTTTTATCTTTTTCTTAGATAAGTCCCTTTAACATTTCATATAATAAGGGCTTGGTGATGATAAATTCCTTTAGCTTTACCTTGTCTGGGAAGCACTTCATCTGTCGTTCCATTCTAAATGACAGCTTTGCTGGATAGAGTCATCTTGGTTGTAGGTCCTTGCCTTTCATCACTTTGAATACGTCTTTCCAGCCCCTTCTTGCCTGCAAGGTTTCTTTTGAGAAATCAGCTGACAGTCTTATGGGTACTTTTTTGTAGGTACCTGTCTCCTTTTCTCTTGCTGTTTTTAAGATTCTCTCCTTATCTTTACTCTTGGGTAATGTAATTATGATGTGCCTTGGTATGTGCTTCCTTGGGTCCACCTTCTTTGGGACTCTCTGAGCTTCCTGGACTTCCTGGAAGTCTATTTCTTTTGCCAGATTAGGGAAGTTCTCCATTATTTATTCAAATAAGTTTTCAATTTCTTGCTCTTCCTCTACTCCTTCTTGTACCCCTATGATTTGGATGTTGGAACGTTTAAAGATGTCCTGGAGGTTCCTAAGCCTCTACTCATTTTTTTTGAAATCTTGTTTCTTCATTCTGTTCTGGTTGAATGTTTCTTTCTTTCTTCTGGTCCATAACATTGATTTAAGTCCCGGTTTCCTTCCTGTCACTGTTGGTTCCCTGTACATTTTCCTTTATTTCACTTAGCATAGCCTTCATTTTTTCATCTAATTTGTGACCATATTCAACTGGTTCTGTGAGCACCCTGATTTACCTGTGTTTTGAACTATGCATCTGATAGGTTGGCTATCTCTTTGTCACTTAGTTGTATTTTTCTGGGACGTTGATCTGTTTTTATTTGGGCCGTATTTTTTTTTTATCTCAGCACACCTGTTATGTATAAAGGGTGGAACCTGAGGTATTTGCCAGGGCAAGGCTACCCACTTCACTACGTTGTGATGCTGTATGTAAGGGAGGGGTCCGAGAGGGAACAGTGCCACTTTTTCAGCTCTCCACTGTCTTTCAGTCTGTTACCCATAAGTAAATTGGGCCCTTCTGGTGCTGATTCCCAGGTGGGTGGGCTTGTGTATGTTCTAGGACCCTGTGGGTCTCTCCTGTGAGGCTGGGAATTTCTCCTGCCACCTCAACCACCACAGGTTTTTCAGTCAGGGGTTTGAGGCTTTATTTCCCCGATGGAGTCCTGGGTTGCAGGGTCTGTCTCACTCCCCAGTTGTTCCTCCCGGCTTACCAGCCGCCACCTCTCCCGCCCAGGTCCTCCAGCCGCCACCTTGACGCAAGTCCTCTCCACCCTTCCTACTGGTCTGGATGAATGTTTCTTCTTTAACTCCTTGGTTGTCAGACTTATGTACAGTTCAATTTTCTGTCAGTTCTGGTTTTTTATTTTTAAATTATTTTTTGTCCTTCTTTTGGTTGTGCAAGGAAGCAAAGTGTGTCTCTGTAATGCCCTTCTTTATCCCTGATAACTTTTCTTATAAATCTCCTTTGTCTGAAATTAATGTAGCTACTTCTGCTTTCTTTTGATAAGTGTTAGCATGGTATTTATTTTTCCATCTAGTTACTTTAACCTATATGTAGCCTTTTACTTAAAGTTGGTTTCTTGCAGACAACATGTAGTTGGATCTTGTCTTTTGATTCTCCCTGACAGTTTGTTTTAGGTGGTACACTTAGACTGACATTGACATTCAGGGTGATTATTGATATAGTTGCATTAATATTTACCATATGTGTTACTTTTTTCTATTTGTTACTTTGTTCTTTGTATTTTTGTCCTCCACTCTTCTCTGACTTTAGTGGTTTTAGTTGAGCCTTTATATTACTCCATTTTCTTTCCTTTCTTAGCAGTTATACTTAACACTATGTCACTTCACAGATGGTGTGAGTACCTTATAACAAAATAAGTCTAATTCCTTCCTCTTGTCCCTTGCAGTATTACTGTCATTCATTTTGTTTATATATAAGAAGATATATGTAAAATGTATTCATAAACACACATAGTAGAATACTTAGTAGAATACATGTTATTCAATAATTGTTATGTTAGATCAATTAAGAAAAAAATTATCTTTACTTGTTCCACATTTGCTTTTTTCTTTATATAGATCTAAGTTTACGATATGTATTATTTTCCTTGTTTTAAAGAACTTCTTTTAACGTTTATTGCAAGGCAAACCTGTCAACAAATTCCTTCAATTTCTGTTTGAGCAATTCCTTACTTCTCCTTTATTTTTGAAAGATAATTTTACAGTGTGCAGAATTCTAAGTCAGTGTGTTTTTCCCCTTGCAGTACTTTATTTCACTCTGTTCTCCTCTTGCTTGTATGGTTTCTTAATAGAAGTCATGTAATCCTTATCTGTGTTCCTATGCAGTTAGGGTGCCTTTTCCACTGGCCTTTTTTAGTACTTTATCTTTAATTTTCTATAGTTTGGAAAAGTTAAGCCTAGGTGTAATTGGGGTGAGGGTCTTTGTGGAATTTATTGCTAGGTGTTTGAGCTTCCTCAATCTGTGGTTTTGTGTCTGTCATTCGTTTGGGGAAATTCTCAATCATTACTGTTTCAAATATTCTGTTCCTCTGTCTTTGGTCTCCTTCTGATATTTCCAGTACACATATATTACATCTTTTGTTGTTGTACAGTCCTCAAATATGTTCTGAGAATGTGTCATTAGGCAATTTTGTCATTGTGTTGAGCATCATAGTATGCACTTACATAAACCTTGATGGTACAGTCCACTAAACACCTAGGCTATAAGGTGTAGTCTGTTGGTTCTAGGATACAAATTTGTGTAGCATGTTACCCCACAAAACAACACAAGATTAAATCAAGCACAAGAGAAAATGATGCAGTCAGGAACCGCATGAGGCTGCTGCCTGAGTGACATGGCATACTGTTTTACAGCAAACTGTTTTTTATAAGCAGTAAAAGTATGCTGTAACAACAATTAAAAAGTATAATATAGTAAATATATAAATCAGTAATAGTCTCTTATCATCATTATCAAGTATAATATACTGTACATAATAATATGTGGTATACTTTTATATGATTAGCAGAATAGTAGATTTGTTTACACCAGTATCACCACAAACACAGGAGTAATGTATTGTGTTATGACCTATAAACAGCCCTGATATTACAAAGTGATAGGAATTTTTTAGCTCCAGTATAACCACTGTCATATATGCAGTCTTATTGCTCCCCACCACCCAAAAAAACTCACCATTGCAGCACATGACTGTGTTGTCATGCTAACAACATTGCCTTCCAATCTGTGAATGAACTTGGGATGTGTTTCCATTTATTTGTCTTCAGCTTCTTTAAGCAATGTTTTATGGTTTTCATTGTACCTCTTTTATAAGTCTTTTACCTCACAGTTAAGTCATAAGTACTTTATTATTTTTGATCCTATTACAATTGGAATTTTTGGGTAATTTTCAGATTGTTCATTGTTAGTGTATAGAAATGCAACTGTTTTTTATTTGTTGGCTTTGTATCCTGCTGCTATGCTGAATTAATTTATTAGTCTCATAATTTTCATGTGTGTGGAATCTAGGGTTTTCTACATATGAGATTATATTATTGGTACATAGGGTTGATTTTACTTCTTCCTTTCCAGTTTTGGATGCCTTTTATTTATTTATTTTTTCTTGCCTAACTGCTATGGCTAGAACTTCAAGTACTATGTTGAATAAAAGTGGCAAATGTGGGCATCCTTGCCTTGTTCCACATTTTAAAGGAAAAGCTGTTGAGTCTTTTATCATTGAGTATGATGTGGGTTTTGATAATATGGCTTTAATTATGTACTTTTATGTTACTAAATATTTAACATATTAGTACATAATATTTTATAAACCAATATTATTTACCTTTTTTATACATAGTATTTCTCAGTTGGATGAAGATATTCCCAGAGGACACTCCTTGGGAAAGGCTTATGAGTACAATATTCCTCCAGTTTTCTTTCATATTTAAACCTGTTTTTCTTTTGCTTCTTATAATTGAGAGCTTGGCTGGCTCTAAAATTCTAGCTTGTATGTCCTTTGCTTCAATTATTTGAATTTGTCGTGCCATCATCACTTATTATACTCGTTACTGTGAAGAACCTGATTTTTTACGTGTTTCACAAGAAATGTCATTTTTTTCCCCCCTGGCCAGGTGGCTCAGTTGGTTGGAGCATCGTCCCATACACCAAGAAGTTGGGGTTCGATCCCTAGTCAGGAGATCATGTACAGAAGGCAGCTGATCAATACCTGTCTCCCTCTCTCTCTCCTCCCCAACCCCTTTCCTCTCTCTCTAAAATCAATAAACATATCCTGGGGTGAGGATTAAAAATAAATCGAAAAGAGTACAATCTTGGTAGCCAAACTGCCATGATTTGATTTCTTTTTGTTTAAATGCTAGCTGTACTGCTGAGGGTGTTTTATATTACCCTAAGTGTATTTCATAACTATAAAATGGAATATTAATTATCTATCTGATATAACTTAAATAAGTTAATACCTGTGAAGGTATAGAATATTGTGAGAACACTGAACATGATGAGTGCATGTTTGTTATTCTGTTGTTACTGCTCACCTACAACAGTGCTAATACAGATAAAATAGTACTTGAAGCAGTGCTTGTCATGTTGCCTCATATAGGTGGTGGGTGTTTTGGTTTTTTTAATGTTTCCTTTGTGCCTTTGTAATCAATCCTCTTCTTAACTCATATTCTTTGCAACCAGAGATTTAATTCTGTCTGTATATCTTTGGGAGTTTCTTTTCCAGGATGCGTGCAATCAAACAGTTAGGGTTAACCCTTTGTTTCTGGCTTATTTCACTTAGTGTAATACTTGGAGAGTCATCCATGTTGTTGTATGTTTTAGTAGTTTGTTACTTTTTATTACTCAGTAATATTCTGTTGTATGGATATACTATATATAGTTATTTTTTTTCTAGTTTTTGGCAGTGTGAGTAAAACAGCTACAAATATTTGCATACAATTCTTCATTTTGACATATATTAGTATTCCCCTTGGATAAATGCCTGAGTGCAGAATTGGTGGTTTGCATGATAAGCATATTTTTAACTTTGTACAAAGCTGCTGAATGGTTTTCCAAAGTGGCTGTGCCATTTGGCATCCCCTCCACTAGAGTATGAGGAGTTGCATTTACTTGCTTCACCCTTGCATGGTATGTTCAAAATTTTTTTTAATTTTAGTCATTCTAGTAGGTATATAATAGTATCTTATGGTAGTAATTTGCGTTTCCCTAATGACTAATATTAAGCATCATTTCATGTGCTTATTTTCCATCTGTTCAGACTTTTGCCTGTGTTTTGGTTGGGTTGTTTTACTATTGAGCTGAAAGAGTTTTTATATATTTTGAAAATAAGGCTTTTATCAGATGTGTGTTTTGCAAACATTTTCTCACAGTCTGAGGTTTGTCTTTTTATTTTGTTAATGGTATCTTTCTAAAAGAGCAGAATTTTTAAATTTTAATGAAGTTTAGTCCATCATGTTTTTCTTTTATGGTTCTTGCTTTTTTGGTGTGTTGTCAGAATCTTTGCATATACTCCAAGGTCACAGACATTTTTTCACATTTACTTCTAGAAATTGAATACAATTAGGTTTTACATTAAAGTCTGTGATCCATTTTGAATTGGTTATGTATGGCCTGTGGTGCAAGAAAGGGTTGAGGTTCTCCTTTTTAGTATTTATATGTCCTGCTGATCCAACATCATAAAAGCAGTTCCTTGTCCACCGAATTGCTTACCTTGGTAGCCTTGTCAGCATCAGTTGACAAAATACATAGGGTCTGTTTGGGAATCTGTTATGTATCTATCGTTATGACAATACACCAGGTTGTATTTATTAGTTTACAAAAAGCGCTCGAAATCAGGTAGCATGAGTAATTTAACTTTGTTCCTCTTTTTTCAGAATTATTTGGACTCTTCCTAGTTCTTTGCTTTATACAAATTTTAGATTTGGCTTACAAACATCTACCCAAAAAGCCAACTGTAATTTTTATTGGAAGTACATTATCTATAGATTGGTTTGGGGAGAATTGTCATCCTTGGTTCTTAATATGACAACCTGGTGGAGGCCCTTGGAAAAGAGCTTGTGAGTGCTAACTACCCTTGTGTCTAGATCCCAAGCTATTTTAGCACTTATTTAATTGTTCACTTTGTAACTTTAGCTTTCTGATAAACGTAAGGAAACTTATTATTTTGTGTATTTTCTTATTGTGGTGAAAATGACCTTTTTTAGCTTTCCACATCCTAAGTAAGCACAAGCAGAATTTAGGTCTTTTAGTACTGTAAACCTGAACACATCATGTTTCCAGATCTTAGAGGAATGCTTGCCAATAGAATTTTGTGTGATAATGGAAATATTCTCTATTTACTCAGTTTAATAGGTCCCAGTTATCAATATCATTTTTATGGATCATAAATTTGGTGTTATATATAACAAAAACAACAACCCCCCACCCCCCAAAAAATCACCAGAGTAAGGATACCCTGATTTTCTCCTATGCTGTTTACTAAAAGTTTTATAATTTTGTGTTTTACATTTACATCTATAATCCCTTTTGCTTTAATTTTTGTGAGGGTACAATGAAGTCTGTGTTTAGATTCACTTATTTGCATGTAGGTGTCCAGTTCTACCATTTTGTTGAAAAGACTGTCCTTTCTCTATTGAATTGCTTTTTCTCCTTTATCAACAGTCAGTTGACTATATTTGTGTTGGGTCTGTTTGTGGTCTCTCTATTCTCTTCCATTGATCTTTGGGTCTTTGTTCTTTTCACCTATACCATACTGTCTTGAATGATATAGTAGTCTTCCCCCTTGTCCACAGGGGACACATTTTAAGATTCCCAGTGAATGCCTGAAATGGTGGGTGGTACCAAACTCTGTATTAACTATGCTTTTTCCTATAAATGCATATCTATGATAAAGTTGGGTTCATAAATCAGGCCCAGTAAAAGATTAACAACAATAAAATAGAACAATTACAACAAAAGTTACAATAAAAGTTATTACAATAAAAGAACAATTACGATAAAAGTTATGTGAATGTGGTCTCTCAAAAATTTAGAAAAGGAAAGAATCTTAAAAACAGCAAGAGAAAAGGAGACACTTACAAAGAAGTTCCCATTAGATTATCAGCTGATTTCTCAAGAGACCTTACAGGCAAGAAGAGGCTGAAAAGAAGTATTTCCAAGTCACGAAAGGCAAGGACCTACATCCAAGATTGCTCTATCCAGCAAAGCTTTCATTTAGAATGGAAAGGTAGATAAAATGCTTCTCAGATAAGGTCAAGTTAAAGGAGCTCATCATCACTAAACTCTTATTATATGAAATGTTAAAGGGATTTATCTAAGAAGAAGAAGATCAAAAATATGAACAGTAAAATGACAACAAACTCACAACCATTAACAACCAAACCTAAACAAAAACAAAAACAAAGCAAATAACTAGAACAGGAACGGAATCACAGAAATGGAGATCACATGGAGGGTTATTAGTGGGGGAGTGGGAGGGAGAGAGAGGATGAAAAGGTACAGGGAATAAGAAGCATAAATAGCAGGTAGAAAATAGACAGGAGGAGGTTAAGAATAGCATAGGAAATGGAGAAGTCAGAGAACTTACATGTGTGACCTATGAGAATGAACTAAAGGGGGGAAATGCAGGTGGGAGACGGTGTACAGGGTGGAGGGGAATAAAGGGGAAGAAATGGGACAATGTAACAGCATAATCGATAAAATATATTTTTAAAAATTTAGTTTCTGAAAAATTTCCAGAAATTTTCCACGTATAAATATATAACCTTTCCCATCTTAACTAAGCACTTAATCATGCACTGTGGCTGTGACTTTTGCAGTTGAAATTCAGCAGCAAAACTAGCATGAATTTTTTTGCCTTCACAATTCCGTGGATAGAATGTTTGTTTATTTGTTTGTTTGTTTTACTGTATGTTTTAGCAGCCTCAGCCTGTGGGGTTTTTTTTTTCCTTTTCTTATTAAGTTGAGAACTACCTTTTCACTTTTAAAGAAAGCATTTTATGGCTTCTCTTTGGCATGTAAGAATTTCTAGCATCACTACTATTGTGCTTTGGGGCCACTATTAAGTAAAATAAACTAAGAGTTATATGAACATGAGCACTGCAATACCATGACAGTTGATCTGATAGTCAGGAAGGCCAGTAAGTGAGTAATGAGGCAGTATACGACATGGAGCAAAGGGATGATTCATGTCTGGGCAGGACAAGATTTCATCACACTGTTTGGGAATGCAATAAAATTAAAACTTGTGAATTATTTATTGAGTTGTTTACTTCCCAAATTTTCCATTTAATATTTTTAGACCATGGTGGACTTCAAGTAATGGAAACCTTAGATAGCAAAACCCTGGATGGGGGGGCTATTACTGATGAATGTCACCTGTCCTTTGCTTTAATGTAGTAGAGGCCCATTTTAAAAGTAAAGAATTCCTTTAAATCAGTGCTGTAGAGTACTGTTAAATTTGAACTTCCTGTCAGGACATGGCAATAACTCTTTTAATGCAGAATTGCTTGTAATGGAACTTGGGTCTATTATTTCCTTAGGACACTCACATGACTCATTGTAAAAAAATGACCCTTTGCTCTTGGCATAAGTATTTAGAGCTTGTGTTTCTGAAATTTAAAAATTGGTTTTCTGAAGTTGCTAACATATTTTGCTTTTTCAGATGAAAATACAAATTCTTATCTGGGATTATTTCTTTGATTAGTTTTTTTAATTTTGTTTATTTTTTAGTGAGAGGGGAAGGGAGGGAGAAAGAGAGGGAAACATCAGTTTGTGGTTGCCTCTCATGTGCCCCCTACTGGGGACCTGGCCCACAACCCAGGCATGTGTCTTGACTGGGATCGAACCAGCCACCCTTTGCGTTTGCTGGTCAGCACTCAATCCACTGGGCCACACCAGCCAAGGCTGATTAGTTTCTGTAAGTCACTAGAAGTAAGTCAACTTTTTGAACCTTTGTTTACTGTAAGTTGTCTTTCAGTTCAGAATAATTGAGGATTTTACTGATATATTATTAGGCTATTTAGAAACTATTTTAGGAATACACATTTCTTAAAGACATTGATTATAGCATCTGAAAATCTCTGGATGATGAAAGTTTTTGAAAATGCATGTTCATAATTAGAATTATGTGTGAGCCAGAGGATCACATTCAAATGAAGAAAGGTTACAGATTAAGGGTAAACAAACCAGCCATATGGACATGTAGATTTAGTGAATACTTTTATTCTTTAGTTAAATGCTCAATTCATTGTTATTAATAATTTTAATATAAAAATATAACATGAAAAATACCATTTGATGTATTTACTGAAAACTAAATAGCAAGGAATAAAAATCAGAGCTACTTTTGAAACGTTTGATTGCCGCCCAGTGTTGTAAATGCATATATTAAATGTAACTGCACACTTAGCACATACTTAAAATAACTTTTACTTTTTGTAATACAAGTTTACTAAACATTTAATATTTTTTATTCAACAGGAGCATTTATAGACATATTTATTATATCAGATTTTTTGTTTGTTTGTTTTTAGGTAAAATCTGTAAAAACCGGGTCTGTTTTTTGGACAGTGTGCTGCTGCTTATCGTATTTCTATATGGTAAGATTTTATATTTGAAAATACAGGAGGTCTAACAAGTCTTTTTGGCAGTTAGACCAGTTTCTTCTCTTCATTCTTTTCTCATCAAGGGCTAATTCTGTACTTTGTTTTTCCTAATTCTTAGGATCCTAATTTTTTTTAATGTACACTCTTTCATTACTACCATTTTCTTTCCCGCCCCCACCCCCAGGGCCCCATAGGGACTTCTGATTTAGTGGGGATGGCTAATACCCCACCTCTCAAATAATAATATTTGCAGCAAGTGAAATAAAAATTTTTCTTTTAAGTATACAAACTTAATCTAAATAACGGTCACTTTCTCTAGGTTAACCTGTAAACTACCTACATATGTTTTCAACAGATTACTTAAGATTGGGTTTCAGTATTATCTCTTCTTTTTTCACACCACAGCCTGTTTAATAGTTTTGTGCTGAAAAATAATGATAAAATTAGGTACCTATTTTGTGTGTTTTTAAAGAAATGTCATGGGATTTGTGTATCCACATTATCTGTGCCCCTTTTAAAGTTGTTGAAGCCTACGGCGCATTCTGTGCAGTTGTACTCAGTAATAGTGGATGAATTCTGTTTCAAGTTTAGACTTAAATTTTGTAAATAACTAGGAGTCCTTTGGTTAGGTGCCCAATCAGAGTAACATTTTTTTCTTTTTTCAGAGAAAAAAAGTAGCATGTAACTGAAGCAATAAACTGATGTTCTTGTATGCATTTTAAACTGAATGCAGTTCCTTACAAGTGGTTCTGAAATATTGTATACAAGAACAGCATTATTAGAATAAATATGTTAACATATAGTCTCAAGGTACCTAGTGTTAGAATTAGACATTTATTACAGCACATACAAAAATTGATGTTGATAACACCCTATTGCTCGTTATTGAATATACTTTAAAAATTAATTCTGTTGGTTGAAAATAAACATTATCTTTAGAATCTTTATTAATTTACATTAGAACATACTTATTCTTATTAAATAGAATTATTTTAACTTTGGGATAGAGGCTAAACATCAAAACGGGATCTTGATTTATACAGAAAATCATTTACACTCTAAGCAGCACCTTTTACTTGGAGGAAATCAAAACATATCCAGATCATCTGACTATTCCTTTTAATTGAATTATTGACTGCTGCTAACATTCATTGTTCATATTCTCAGTAAAGTTTCTTGCAATACATTTATCACCAAATATGGGGGGAGTAAAGGCTGTTTTTTTGTGGGGGGGGGTTGGCAAATTTATGATATGCATCCTAAAAATCCTTTTCTTCATGACAGTTCTTTTAGTTTTAGTTCACAAGTTATAATGTACTCAGTATTTTTAAATTTAATTTGATCATTTCTCCAATGAATGTAGAAAAGCATACTGGATTTATGGGATTATGTTATTTTAATATTATGAATAAAAATAAGAAATGAGTTATTGTAGGTTATATAAATCCATCTTTAAACATCAAAATGCTAAATGTTTTTGCTTACTGTATGCTTAGATTATCATGACAAAACTTGCAAACATAAATTATTTCACTTTATTCATAGGTATCTGCTTGGGGTGGTTATGTCTTTATTATCAACCTTATTCCACTGCACGTATTTGTGTTATTACTGATGCAGAGGTATAGCAAAAGAGTCTACATAGGTAAGTGAATTGATTTCTGACAACTGTCAGCTTCTAAGAGGTGTTTCATTTACATTTTCATTGAACAGACATTTTTGTTAGGCTAGTACTATATCCATAAGAAGATAGAAAATAATTTTATGTTTATTTTGTTTTTGGTATTTGTAAAAAGGATAAGGCATTTTTAACTGTGTTGTTACCAACTTCTTGATGAGTTTTTGTTTTGTTTTTATAGAAATTAGTCTAGATTTAATTCAGAAAAGACTGAACATCCTCAAAGTAAACAGTTTAAACCTTTGAAAGCCTTTTCGGTGTAATGTACAACAGGCTTTTAGTTCATTTGGGCTGCCATAACAAAGTACCACAAACTCGGTAACTCATAAAGAACAGAAATCTATCTTTTATAGTCTGGAGGTTGGAAAGCCCAGGCACCAGAATGGTCATGTTCTTGTGCGGGCTCTCTTCCTGGTACCTAGCTGATACCTTGCTTTGCTCTGTCCTCATATGGTAGAAGGGATGTGCTAGCTCTCTGGGGCCTCTTTTAACAAGGTACTCTAATTCCTGGGGCCCTCATGACCTAATCACCTCCCACCATCACCTTGGGTATTAGATTTTTAGTGTATGAATTGGGGGTGAGTTGGGGCACAAACATTCAGGCCATGGAATATCTTTATTTAGGCAACAGGTTTTAAACATTCTTGAATTACTTGCTTAGTGAAAGACGGTGTCTCAAACCTTAGAGGTCATTTTCTGTGATATAGACAGAAAATTCTTGGTTAAATTAATCAGAGAAGTCATGATTGGAAACCAATGTCTTGGTAAAATACTACAATTCCATTATAATAATGTTTTTGGAAAACAGTAACACAAAGATAGCTTATTTACTTGATTAAAAAATACAGTAGTTTGGCAGTTCCTCAAAAATTAAATCACAGTTATTACATGATCCAGTAATTCCATCCCAAGTATATACCCAAGCGAATTGAAAATATATATTCACACACAAACTTGTACACTAGTGTTCATAGCAGCATTCATTATTCATAATAGCCAGAAAGTAAAGACTACCAAAGTGTTCATCAACTGATGAATAGTGTGGTATATCCATACAGTGGAATATTACTCAGCTATAAAAGAATGGAGTACTGATACATGCTACCTTTGAAAACCTTATGCTAAGTATAATAAGCCTAACAAATGCAAAAGGCCAAGTATTATAGGATTTTTTTTTTAATGTCCAGAATAGGCAAATCCAGAGAGATTAGTGGTTGCCAGGAAGTTAGGAGTGGAGGAATGACTGAGTGGGTATGGAGTTTCTTTATGGGATAAGGAAATGTAGAGATCGATAATGGTAATAGCTATACAACTTTGTGAATATAATAAAAACCACTCAATGGTGTGTTTTAAAAGGGGAGTTTTATAGAGTATGAATTATATCATTAAAATATAGTATATTATATTTATACCATTTCAGCATATCTTATAGCAGTTACCACTGAAATAATTAATACATGAGTTCTTTACATGTATTTAACTTACTAATCTTCATAACCACACTGAGGGTAGGCATTGTCAGTATCCTCATTGTACAGATGAGGAAATAAGAAAAGACATAATAACTTGCTGAAGATCTTGTAGTTAGTGATGTAGCTGAAGTCTGAACTTAGATGTTTTGGCTTCACAGCCCATGATGCTAAAAATCACTATAACTATGTGCATATAAATAAAGAGTTTACTGTTGAATACGTCGACCTATGAGGTCTCTCTACCCTGAAAACATTGTAACCAGTCACTGGGATCCAGAAAAGGGAATAATAGATGAGCTGTACTTTTCAGCTTTTTTGTTTTGGGAATAAAGAAAGAAAAAATATTTAAGTTAAATCATTGATTATAGGAGAGGAACTAAAATTTTTGTATACTTGGGGTCCTGAAAATTTAATTGCCAGAGGAATAAAGTACAGAGAAGACTGAGGGACTTTTGTGAAATGCCCATGAGTCAGGAAGAAGGAGAAGAGCCAAAGGAGAAGTCAGAAGTAGCTAGATAAAGAACATTAGGAAGGAGGTCAAGCGGGATTCCATGTAAAAAGTTTGAAACATCAGCAGTGTTCAGCTCTCTTAGAGTGTGAGCGCTAATATCTAATGGGGTGAGAGCTGAGAAGGGACCTTTATCTGGTGAGTAGGAATTCTCTGGTCTCCTTAGAAAAGCATGCAGCTAATAAATACTTCTTTGTTTGGCTCTTGAGAATATTTCTTTTCAGAGGGAAGAGAAGTAAAATGATGTAGGGATGTTATATTATGTGTATAAAGTTAGATCAGTAACTGCCTCATACAGTTTTGCAGTGTTTAAAATCTCTGCCCCATCCTCCTCATTTCTTTTCTCTTACTCCACTCATCTAACTAAGAGTATCTCAGGTGATTTTTATGCCCTTTAATAGAGTTTACTTTTAAATGGATGGAAAGTGATGGCACAGGACAATTGTTTCTCTTCCTTCACCCCAGTATATCTGATTTAATATAATAAATTTAATATAACTTAGTGGTCCTAAAAAATATGGAAGCATTGCCAAGTGTTTGTATTTATAGCTTGTCCTCTGATTTTGGATCCTCTGTCAGTAGTTATCTTTGCTCGTGAGCAGAAATATCTCAATAAAAAAGGATTGTTTGATGGCAAACTCATAATTATATTAACCAAAAGTTTCATTGGGTTCTAAGTAATTAAGTGAAGTAAAAATGAATCATTTGAAATAATTATGAAGAAAATTCTCTTTTGAGTAAAATTTTTTGTACATATCCTTAGACTCAGTTGTTAAGGAAAACTGTCAATCTGTTCACATGGAAAAGGGGGAGCACAGGAGGGAATGTGGATATTGGGGTAGGAGAAAGGGGCAGGGTGTAAGGGAAGCTTGGATATAAGGGAGTAAAAAGCCTATCTATTTGAAGAAATTAGGCTGGGGTTATAAAGTTATATTTTTGTGAAGATATATTTTGAACTTGTTGAATTGGGAAATAAATTTTATAAAACTGTATTACAAATTCATGTTTTCACATGAAGAAAGAACACCCAGATCTTGTTTTGCATTTATAGAAAGACTGATTTACAGGTATCACATGACACTGAAGGGATATAAAATGTTTTTAACCTTTCCAATGTGATAAAAGTTCATCACACTTTATGTCATAAGAAAATTATTAAAGATATGGAGACATATGGTGTTACTTGTAGTTGTGGAAATAGCTTAAATGTCCAATAGGGAAATTATAATTTATAAATTACACTTAAATTGTAGTATTGTCATATGCAATATGGTGCCATTAACTATAACCTTTTATAGTATTTAATGATACAGGAAAATACTAATAAAAGACAGCAAGGATTATTAGTGATTTTCTTCATATTTTTTTCTGCTTTCTAAATTTTCTACAATGAGCATGTATTAAATTTAGAATGAGGCTTGTTTTTTAATTTGTAGAGATATGAATTTTATTCCTTATGGTTTGTGTCTCACTGACTAAATTAGAACAGTATTTTAAGAAGGAAGAAATTAGTT
This sequence comes from Phyllostomus discolor, assembly GCF_004126475.2. Classification (NCBI taxonomy): domain Eukaryota; kingdom Metazoa; phylum Chordata; class Mammalia; order Chiroptera; family Phyllostomidae; genus Phyllostomus; species Phyllostomus discolor. The sequence goes on along the minus strand of NC_040909.2, from coordinate 15,583,575 downwards.
TCTAGTATTGATAAATGGTTTTTAAGTGTTACTGAAGTAATTTGTTTATGATATTGTCTGTGTTTTCTCTAGTGAGTTAATTTGAGTAAGAAGAATAACAGAATCACTTTTCATATTACACCTAAAATGTATTTTTATGGTAATATTTGCTGGGACTAATCATTGAAAGAATAAAGTGTTGTAGACATGCCACTTCAGCTTTGCACAAATTATTCTAGGGTTACATAGCTTGTGACTAAATAAAATCCTACTATTGAGTGAATTAAAGTTAAAGCCATAAATTTTAGGAAATCATATTTATACTTGGCAGCTATAAACAGAATATATCTAATGCTAGATTAACTTATGTAACAGCACATTGAATAATCACATGCAAAGGCGGGGAGTGCTAGAAGTTTTCTAATTCTACCATATTGTTTTTGAGGAAATTCAAGCAAATTGGTTCACATAACTAAGTTTTGTGCTAGTCGTTAGGATACACAGATGATTAGAAGATGACCTTCTTCTAAGGGACTTACACAATGTAATCCATTACTACAATATAATTATAGCATGAGAACAAAGTGAAAATGGGAAGGAATTTTGGAGATAAATCTTGATCTTGAGAGGAGAAACAAAATTTAGTTCTTGGCCTAGTCACTTACTGGTGGTACACAGTTTTGGGTAAATTCCTTAATTTCTGTATGCCTTATTGCCCTCATGGGTCAGATGACAATAATAATTCCTACTTTGCAGACTATTAAAGATAAGTTAAGTGAAAACTGTTTATCACACAACTGCTGTTTGCCTCTGTTGTTGAAATTATAAAGGAATAGCCAGATAAGACAGGAGGAGTTCCAGAGGCCGAGAGAGGTGAAGACTAAGGGGATAAAGCCTCATAATCTAAAAATTGTTTTTAACTAAAAATTTTCACTGGAACTGTTTTTTATTATGAGAAACATAGTGGAGAAATAACATGAGTATAATCTGAAGTGCAAAATTGCAACTAAAACACAACTTCTAATAGAGTGGTGTGCGTATTTTATTTATAATTTTAAAATTTAAGGTAGTGTATATATAAGTATATACAGAGTTTCTAAGCAAAATCAGCAGCTTCTTTCTCCACCTTTTTACTTAACTGGCTCACTCTCTAAATTGTCATCCTGAGACAAACACTTTTAGTCTTTCAGTTGTTTTTGTTTTTTGTCTGTTTGGTTTATCTTTATTATGTGTTTTGTTTGTTTTTGTATGTGCATGGATCTTCCTCACCCCCCCCCCCCCCCACACACACACACACTCTCACACTAATGCATTTTTAAAGGGTTCTGGTCCCTTCCATCATGTGTGTGGGTTTTCCCACACCAAACAATTCTCTGGTGCTAGCTGAGTGTCCTACCATTCAGCTCAATTCTGTCACCATTTACCCATAAGTAGCATCAAATGCCACAGGTTAAGTGCTCAGTCCCATAAAACTGCCTTCAGCTACAGGTGCCAATCTCAGTTCCAGATTGTCACCTGGACTTCTGACAGAATGGCCGTAAATGAGAGGTTCCCACAGTCCCCTCCTTGGCTTCAATTAATTCGCTAGAGTGGCTCACAACTAAGAGAAACACGTTACTAACTAGATAGCTGGCTTATTATTAAGGATTATAATTCAGGAACAGCCAAAAGGAAGAGATGCATTAGACTTCATAAATTTTAATGCTTTGTCACAGAGAAAATACATGTTAGTGAGGGAAACATCAGGAACTTCTAGTGAACTTAAAATTTCAATGGAACTTGAATTAGACCTTTCAATGCCTTGTACCTTAAGTCAAGGGCATTGGTTTATTTTTTTCCTGTATCAATCTGGTCCCACCTCATACCCTTGTATTTAAAAAAAAAAATACTGCCCTGGTCAGGTAGCTCAGTTGGTTGGAGTATCATCCTGTGCACTAAAAGGTTGCAGGTTCGATTCCCAGTCAGGGCACAAACCTAGGTTGTGAGTTTGATTCCCACTTGGGGCACAAACTGGGGAGGCTACCAATCAGTGTTTCTCTCCCCCGTCCCTCCCTTTCCCTCTCTAAAATCAATAAACATATCCTTGCATGAGGATTTTTTTTAAGAGTGGAAGAAATTTAGGCTCTGTTTAGAAGATTACTATTGTCCTAAATCAAAGAGGTTGTTAAAAATAAAGTAGTGGACCTTGTATACATCTTTCTAGTGGTAATTTTTTTTCCTGGAATTCTAATGCATTAGAACTATGATCTTCAGTAGTGAATATCAGTAACTGTGCTTCCACAGGATGGCAGTGTAGTAACATTTTCATGATGTAATAAATGATTTACAACATTACTGGTGTTAGCACTTCTGTAGAACTCACTACTCATGATGGAAAGCTTTATTCTTCTGGTTTAAAGGGTAAGAAAAGTCGGTTAACATGGATAGGTAGAAAGTTATAATAGATGTGGATAGTAGTTTGGTTAAGTTTGCCATAGAGTTTGTAGGAAGAGTTGGTGGGGAATGATTTCTATTGCTGTGGGTTTGTACTGTTGAGGCCTTCTGAAAACAGTAACAGAAATGATACAGGTTTGTTGATTGCCTCTTCAATGCTCATGCCCAGAAGAGGTGATCTCACCCTCAAGTTTTTATAGGGCCAGGGTTTTTCCCACCAATCTCACATGTAACTCCCTCACTTGATTGTGGTTCTTTGTGTACATCTCTGATTTTTCTCAAGTAGATAGATATCTCTTAGAGAATAGCATTGCTCTTAATAGGATTTTGTAATTTTAGATTGTCTTCACCATAACGAACATAAGGTTAATATTTGAATGAATTATAGAAGTAGTTTTTTTAAATCATTACCAGAGGATATGTTTTTTGATTTTAGAGAGAGAGGAAGGAAGGCCGCAGGGGGAGAGAGAGAAACTTAGATCAGTTGCCTCCCCTTATGCACCCTGACTGGGGATCAAACCTGCAGCCTAGGTATGTGCTTTGACTTGAAATCAAACCCGAAACCTTGTGGTGTACAGGATGACGCTACACCCAACTGAACCACCCTGCCAGGGCTATAGGTAATTGTTAAACACACTTTAAATGCAATAGTACAAACCCTGGGTAAAAACGTTTTCATTTGCAGTGGATATTGTGTTTATCTTTAAGAATTGAGAGTTAATTCACTGTTTCTTTCTACTCGGTGTATCTAATTCTTATTTTCTGTTTAAAACATGGATTGTAAGTGGGATTTAAATTGAGGTACAGAGATGTATATCTAATTTTACAGATTCAAGGAGAAGGGCAGTATTTAGCAAGATGAGTTTATGATATATTGCCTGGCAAGCAATTCTGAGTTTTATTTAACAGAAACATTTATCTGTGTATTAGAGAGTGCTGTGAGATAGAACATCTATCCCATGTAAACATCTCAGGATCGGTGTCACAAAAAATACAGAAACAGGGAAGACATGAATCTAGTTTCTCTTTAAAAAATGGTTATCTTTGGATTATTGCATCTATCACATTTGTCAGCTTTGTGTCATTGGTGCATACAAAGTAGGTGTAAATGAGGCTACTTTGGATAGAGGATTATTCAGAGGTAAAATGTTGTTGAGAACTTGTCAGTTTCTATTAAGTCAGCTTTATTTGATATTAACCTGTGTTAACAAAGTAATACAAATTAAATCCTCCCCAACTGCCCCCCCCCTTTTGTTTCCTGAAACTGAATTTCTTTTTCTTGAACTCATCTCAGTAACCCTTGTTAACTTGAACCATAGTGCATCTGCTTCTGTGTGAAGTGTTTCCTTCTTTACTGATAACAATAAATGTCTCTGCAAAGTTGCATAAAACCACTGGATTGCTACTATTACTGGGTGCATTTTTTTTCCTCTTGAATATGCCTGAAAATGAACTTGAGCAAATCCCTGGGAGGAAACTTCATCAACAGTTTCCAAGCAAGTGATTGCTGAAATTTTTACACTGCCAAGCACAATATATTTGCATTTGAAGAGAGAGAATATAAGTGTCTGTTTGTGTGTCTACCATATCTTTTAGCAATTGTTTCTGGAAAGTGTGGCTTAGAGGGAAATAAATGGACCAGAGGCTTTCACTTTTTACTGTATTTAAAAAAAAAAAAACCCACACATTACCTTTGCGATTAAGAACAAGTCAGAAATCCAAATAAAAAGGTTCAGATTTGTGTTTGCCTTGGGCTGTTCTGGGGAGAATGAGGAACAATTACTTAATAAATACGAGGTTTTCTTTTGGGGAAATGAAAATGTTTGGGGACTGTAGAGAGGTGCTAGTGCACAAATGTATTAAATGCCCCTGAATCGGTCACTTTAAAATGATTATGTGTGTATTTCACCTCAATTGTTAAAAAGTCTACTTTTTGTCCAACATGTGCAAGTTATCATCAATGCTCATTTATGTCTAAAAGAAGAGCAATCCAGCCTTAGAGATGATTGTGGCATTTGGGTGTAAGTGGTCTTAACTATAATTAAAACACATAAATGACATAAGGTTTTCTCAGGCTTGACCTAATTGTGCTATTGTGAGTTCAGTATTTGTGTAGGGTTTGATTTCTCAGCTTTGGGGGTTTAAAAAGCCAGTTGATCATGGAATCTTAGGTTATTTTTAGGGGAAATCTACAAGTCTTGTTCAAACTTCTCATTCTGTAGTGAGGAAACTTCTGTTAAGTAAGTTTTTCAAGATCAAATGATGACCTTGTTTTTATTTTTTTTTCTGATTCTGCCTCTGTAACTGTTTCTTAGGACTCCTACAGAAGACTAATTTTTAGAAGAAAGCATTGATATTAGAAAACCCATCAACCAAATAAGCTGACAGTTCAAATCATGTGGCATAGAATTTCTTATTTACTTAACTTTTATTGCATCTATGCTCAAGTACCTCATTGAAGATAATTCCATTCCAACATTAGTGTATCTGAAAAGTACATTATTGAGTGGATTACATCTGCAGTCTCTTAGACAACCAGTTCTCCATTAGTTTGAAATCATTGGAAACTTTATTCACATACATGGTCTTTTCTATTTAATTTACTTGAGCTTCTTATCCTTTTCCTAACACTATAGTCATTTCTTAGCAGACAGCTTGGGAGGCAAATTAACATTTAAACCATTAGCCCATAATTTACCTTCTGTAGGTGGATTTCTTCCAAAAGCAGATAAACTTACTTTTCCAAGTAATTGGGTGAAGGGAAGTAATGCTGTATGCTGTACTATACATGTGTAGCATACAGATATGTATTCTATAAGTTCTCTTCCTAAATATACCCTCGTTTTTTCCCAAATAGAGTACTATATTTGGGAACTATATTGGGAAATACTCAGTACTGAGTATTGACTGTGCTTCGTAAAATGACATAAATAAGCTTCATGAATGGAATAAGTTTCACATTAATTTATTGTAGATGGGTTTCACTTTTATTTTTTGAGGGGAAGGGAAGGAGAAAGAGAAGGAGAGAAACATCAGTGTGTAGTTACCTCTCACTTGCCCTAAACTAGACGTGGCCCGTAACCCAGACATGTGACTTGACTGGGAATCAAACTGGTGACCCTTTGGTTCACAGGCCCGTGCTCAATCCACTGAGCTACCAGCCAGGGCTCCTTTTCATTTTAAAATAAATTTTAATTACAGCTGTATACAAAGACTTTTTCTTCTTTAGCCAGAAGAAACCTAATGGATGGATTTTTTTTTTTTTACTGTTAAATACTGTACAAACAGTAGTAGGAGACCGTGAAAAGGGTGTGAAACACTCGAGTTTTTGAGGCAGCAACTATTCATATATAATGATGATAAGTGTTCGTTAGGTCATGCATACTTTGGATTAATGGCAATAAGAATGGTATTTACTTATTTATATATTATATAGTTTCTTGGGTTGTGTCAATGATTATTAATGATAAATTTTTAAAAGCTAGATTCCATATGGGGGAGGGGAAGCAGCACTAGTTATCTCCTAAATTGTTCTTAATGATAGCTTGCAAAATAAAGTAGCTAAAGTAATAATTTTTAAATTGGCAGATAGAATTCTTATGTATGATTAACCATCAAATAGTATCAAAAATAGAATAGTCACTTCAAGATTCTGTTAAAATAAGTTCAGGTAAAACTTTGCTAAAAAGAAATGAGTTATATATATGGTTTATGTTTGAAATACTTAATGGTAGTGGTAATTTATCCTTGTTTCCTATTTTGTCTTTTTAGCATATAGCACCTTCTACATTGTGGGTTTAATACTATCCATGCAGATACCTTTTGTGGGATTCCAGCCAATCAGGACAAGTGAACACATGGCAGCTGCAGGTATGGGAAAATACTTCCTTTCCTTCTTCTAAAGAATATATGAATGTGTGGCTAGCCAGTCTTCAAGGGAATGAGTGATTCTTTTCTTTGTTTTCAGTTTTCATCATATTGGTTCTAAAACATCACTGTAAAATGAAAATACCATAGTTTTATTGAGACTTTCTGTTATTGTGATCCCCAAAGTATCTGTCTTCCCAGCCACTGCTATTTTGAAAAGGCAAAACATCATTTTTGCACATTTCATGTTATTTGCAAACATTAAGTAATATTTGCTTTGTATAAACTAATATTAAACAGTTTTTGTACACTGAGTACTGTATGCTGAGTTTCCATTTCAGCAAATTTAGATGGAACATTTCATTATGTTAATTACCTCTTACTAAAATATTTCTTCTATCTACTAACTGAAATTAATGGCTTTTATATTGATTAGAAGGTCATATAATTCTCCTCCATGTAAGCAGAGTTCTTTGCCATTATTTATCTGGGTCACGATTAGCAGTAATGGGGGATCTGTGAATAAAACTTTATCAGAGATTCTCAACTGGAGATCCGTGGCCCATATAAATGCTGTGGGTAGTTATTTTATTTGTAACATTTTATAAATAAATATCAGTATATTTAACTTTCTGAGGTGATGTTTGTAGCTTTTATCATCAGATTCTCAATGAGAATCTTAAAATAAATAACCCCAAAAGTTAAGAACCCACAACTTACTATTATATAGCACTTTAAAATCTGTGAAATGCTTTCACATGCATTTTTAATGTGGTTTATAAAATTACCAACTAATAATTTCAGAGAGAAATACATATTCAGTTTTCAGTATACAATTGTAGATAGCTATGTCTATGAAGATACACAATCACCTGACTCTATGCATGCATTATTATTTTTCCTAAAATCTAAATTGTTGATAATACTTAATCATTCTAAAATTAACTTGCAAAAATAACCCCTATGACTAAATTTTTAAAAAGAAATAATCAATATTCCAGATACTTGGGTTCTTGTGTCTTTCTTTAGTTTTATACCTAGTGTTTTTGTATTGCATTTTGTACATTTTGGTGATAAACTTTCCACTGTTAACTGCTTTAATTTTGTTTATCTTAGCCCTCTCCCTTGTATCTACTGATTTAGAATCTTATATAAGTGTGTAATTAAGGTCACATACCATCACTCAACTATAAACAATAACTATATGTAAGATTCCCCTGACCCAGGTTATTTGTTCCTTCAGTAAATCTTAGGATTGTTTTTAAAGACATTTCTATATTTTTCCCCTAGAAAACATGTCACCAAAATTGAGACAAAGGGAGGAATTAAATGTGTTTATTAGGCTCCAGTTACTGAAAATGAAAACCAGGGTTTTTTCCCCATTTTTTAGGAGTCCCATCATTTAAAATAAATAAATATATATATATATATGGCAAGTTTTGGGGTGTATTAATTGGCTGTCGTTTGACAAAGAAAATGTTGCTTAGATAAAATGGCTAGTGTTCGTACTTGGTATTCTAAGAATCTCTTATGTGAATCTCTTTTTCTTTAGGTGTCTTTGCATTGCTGCAAGCTTATGCTTTTTTGCAGTATCTGAGAGACCGATTAACAAAACAGGAGTTCCAGACCCTTTTCTTTTTGGGTGTATCAGTAGCTGCGGGTGCTGTGTTCCTTAGTGTCATTTATTTGACTTACACAGGTAGGTGGGTGTCATCACCTGTAGGATGTGAATTTTATCTCTAGATTATTCAAAAAGGTAATCCTTTTACAAATTTTGTTCATGCTCCATTTATTCTAGAGTCAAATACTATGGTTATATTCTGTACAAAATAAGAAAATAATAGGTAAAGGTTCTAAAATCTACATAGCACTGCAAATTATGATTTTTTAAAAAAAAAAACAGTACCTTAATTTTACTGTTTCAAGATCAATCCATTTTCAAGCACTTCTTGACAGATGAATAGGCCCCAACTATATAAAACTCAACACTGCCGGTGTTAACGTACTACATGCTTGCCCTCTTGTGTGTATATATTCTGTCTTTCTTTTAAATAGCCTGCTAAATCAGTTTCGGTCCACTTCTGGATTCTAAGTTACTTTCTGATCCTGACTTCAGTAGTCCCTAGAACAAGTCATATTCTTTCTAAAGGTATTCTTCCTGTTAAATTAATGTACCAGCCTAGTTCACAAAATTATGAAGAATTAGTTGACAGGAGAAAAAGGCATGAATGTTTAAAATCAACTTCGTAATTCATCTGAACTTGGCTTACAAGATAATTAGATAATTTAGACAACCTCTCCTTTTTTAATATTATCCCATGCTCTCTTACTATCTGGCTTTATTTTACTAGTCAACTTGAAGTTTAAGGTAGAACTGAGGAACTTCCTACAATTTTATCTATCAACTTGTGTTTCTCTTGAGATGTAATCTCCATGGATATTTGTTTTTATTTGATTACTAATATTTTACCTACCTGTCTGGCCTGTGAAATATGTTGTCACCTACAAATAAAACTGAAAATTTTAAAATATTAGGTTAAAATAATCCATAGCAGTGAACATAAAACCAATAAAACAAAAATAAAAGGCAGATTAATTTTTCCTCTACGTTTTTTCTTCTAAGGTTACATTGCACCATGGAGTGGCAGGTTTTACTCATTGTGGGACACTGGGTAAGTGCAGATAAGTTATTTATCTTCGTTAAAATACCATTTAAGTATCTACCATATACTACTATGGTAAATGTTGAATCCCTTGTATTTTTTTCTCTAATACTTGTTTGGAATGCAAGTTAGGTATTTCTGTTTAACATGGGCAAATGTCTTGTTTGTCAACATTTCAGATAACATTTGGGTAATTTTAATGATTAATTTTTATTTTTGCCAGTGTATTCAAACTTTCCATTCATTAATACTTTGTAATCATTAAGGGGCTAGATGCTACGTAATAAACCCCTATGCTATAGATATGAAGGGAAAAAATTTACCATTTTTTCTAATGCTACATTATCTAAGTTTCTTGATATTTTAATCAATATATTAAATATATTAGAGAATATCTGTGTGTTTTTAAATGTGCTAGTTCTGTTGATAATTTACCTCTTTCCTTTTTCTGCTATTCTGTCATCTTTGTTACTCCCTATATGGCCCAATAAATAACCTAGCACAATTTATTGAATGGACCTAATTTTTGATGTGATACCATAAGATTTAATTTAAGGGCATAAGCAAATATGCACCAATGACTGAAACTAACATTTGGATACATTATTGAAAAGATCAGCCAGTGGCTCACTGAACAGTTTGAGGGAAATCCCCAGTTGTAGACAATATTCTGATTAGGTAAATTACTAGGTTAAATTTTTGCCAGTCATATTTATTCTTGCTCTCTAAACTTTAATGGACTACTTTGGAATCTCAGAGCATTTTAGGAATAATTTGTTTTGTCCTTTCCATTCCCTCACCACCTCAATGCCACTGCCTTGTTACATAGGTATTGTGGCAATGTAGTATCTTAATGGATAAAGTATATGTTTTTTTAAGACTTTATCTATTTATTTTTAGAGAGAGAAGAAGGGAGGGAGAAAGAGAGGGAAACATCATTGTGTGGTTGCTTCTTGCATGCCGCCTACTGGGGGGCCTGGCCTGCAACCCAGGCATGTGCCCTGACCAGGAATCCGACTGGCATTGACGCTTTGGTTCGCTGGCCAGTGCTCAATCCACTGAGCCACACCAGCTGGGGCTGGATAAGGTATTTCTGTGAGGAATAAGTCCCCCAAAGGTAATGAAATGTAGGAGGTGCTAAGTTAAACTGCAGAACAGATTCCTGTTTGAGCAAAGACTTTTATATTAAAAGAACTAACACTTTTACAAGTTTTAGGGATGGCAGGTTGGTTTTAATTTTAACAGCGTGGACCAGACTTATATCTAATACAACGGATTATGTTCGAATATATTTCTAAGTGAAAAGGGATAGAACAGAAGAAACATATCTACAATCAAAATTTTTTTCATCTAAAAAGGATTTCATTTAATTTTAAATATTAACTTTTTTAAATACCAGGTATGCAAAAATACATATTCCAATTATTGCATCAGTGTCTGAGCATCAACCTACGACTTGGGTGTCTTTCTTCTTTGATCTGCATATTCTTGTGTGTACCTTCCCAGCAGGCCTATGGTTCTGCATTAAAAATATCAACGATGAAAGAGTATTTGGTAAGATTTTTAATTAATACTTAGAACAGTTATTTTTATTATTGATATTATCACTTCAAGTTTTATTATTTGTGTGACTCTGCCTAGTCAAGATAAATCTTATTTTGCATAAATCTTAAGAAAAACCCAGTGAATTTGCATTATATATATTTTATTAACTATTTTTACTTAGGACTAATATATAAATTTTTCATTCCATTTCCTACATTTTCTGAAAGGTCTTTGGCTTAGAGTTAGAAATTACGAATTTTTAAAAAATTTTTAATTGTTCAAATACAGTTTTCTGTCTTTTATTCCCCTCCCAGCCCACCCCACCCCCAGAAATTATAATTTTGTTGACAGGATAATCTTGACTTAACTTTCTAAGTTTTATCTGATTAAGTAGGAAGAAGTTCACAGGGGTGTCCATCATTGAAATTCCAGTGCAAAGCATACTTTTTAATGGAATAAGAATCACTTTTAAGTAAACACCTTCTTCACTGATAGATTTGTGTAAATTTTCAACTAACAAGACTCAAAAATACAAACTACTTTATAGGCAAGTTTTTAGGATCTAACATCAAATATAAATAGACAAAATAAGCAGATATCAAAGACCTCATTGATCAGTCATCACAAAAAATATGCTGTGGCTGTTTTTGCATATGATAAAAACAAACGGAAAAAAAATCAACATACACAGAGTCACACAAGTAAATAATTTGTAGTACCAGGACTTGAACTTATACAAGTGTGGGACCTGTACAATGAGTGACACTCAAGTTCCTATTCCAGAGTGAAGTCAGGAGGAAAAAATAGCACCTGTATGAGTTCTAACCAAAAGATGACACTCATCCTTCTTGCTGATATAGACCAGTGTCTCTGAAGGAGGCAATATTAATAGTGCATCATTCAAAAAGATTTAGTTTAAACATATTACCCACCTCATGACTCAGCAATCTTATGCCCAAGAGAAGTGAATGCATATATCCAACAAAGGGCATGTTTAATAAGACACGTAGCAACTTTATCCATAATAGCCCCTAATCAGAAACATTCCAAAAGTTATTAGCAGTAAAAGAGATAAATAAATTTTGATGTATTTGTACAATGGAATAAAACATGGCTATTAATAAAAGAATAGGATGGGTAAATTTAAAAGGCAAGTACAAAAGAGAACATTTTTATAGTATTTTTTAAGTAAAGTTCAAGAATAGGAAAAATAAATTAATGCTTTAAATGTCCAAATACTCATTACCCTTTTAATAGGTATGGAGGGAGGGCAGTTAACTGACTTGGAAGAGACATCAGAGATCCTTTTGAGGTTCCATATTTCATTGCGGGTAGTAATTTCATAGGTGTCTGCATATGTAAAAGTTTATTGAGCTATACAGTTAAGAACATGGTATAATAAATGTATTTTTTAATCAGGAAATTAAATTTTAATTAATTTCACATGAGATGGAAGCTCAAATGACTCATTGACTTTATCAAGTTATATAGCCTTCAGCCCAAAATGGCAGAGGCTTTCCCTGTGGTTAGCACATTATGTGGAAAGGGTTGGCTTTTGGAATATCCTTTCACAATTTCTTAAGTCTCTTATCAGTAACTTTAAAAGTTCCTCCTTTGGCTAGTAAATACTTGTTCTATTTTTACTTCAAAGCAAGCTTTATGCCAGATACTGGTACTAACTTTTCACAAACTTTATTTGATTCTATAAATTTACTTTATCTGATAATAAATTCAAATATGTTTTCATCCGTCTACTATGGACTTTCTAATGTGATCCTGTTGACAAATAATGAATGTAGCTCCCTATAATAACTATACTTAAATTTAAATCATGATACATTTCTCTAAATTGTTGATAGTATTTATTTAGTCAACATTAGCTATAATTTCCAAATACAGTATTAAGTCATTTGGTCAGTATTATCAATTCAAAAACAATTAGCTCTTGTGATTTGGTTTATAATGTGGTACTAAATATTTAGTTCAGTTCCCTGTGAACGTTTTCTTTTCTGAAGTGTTATAAGAGAGTTTGTCTTTGCAGTTGCTCTGTACGCAATCAGTGCTGTCTACTTTGCCGGAGTGATGGTGCGGCTGATGTTGACGTTGACTCCAGTCGTCTGTATGCTGTCTGCCATTGCCTTCTCCAATGTGTTTGAGCACTATTTGGGGGATGACATGAAACGGGAAAACCCACCTGTTGAGGACAGCAGTGATGAGGACGACAAAAGAAACCCAGGGAATTTGTATGATAAGGTGGGGAATCTAAAGTAAGGCCTTTAAAAATTTATGTACTTTATTTTTCTACCACAGTAAGAACTATCAATATTAAGAAATGTAATTAAACAGGATTTAGACAAACTGCCATTTCTGGTTGGTCTTTTAGCTCAGAATAAGAAAATAGAATATAATCAGAGTAGGAATTCTCATTTCATTTTGGTTAGGTTTTATCTAAAATCCCACTGTTTTTGAGAGCAAAAACCTAGTGCTCTACTAAACTACATAAAATATAAAATTGAGCATTATAAACCCTTCTGAAACCGTGTGCACAAGTGCTAATACTTGAAGTTCATATTCAGTGTACACTTTTAAAATATTTGGTTGATTGGATGGTAAAATAAAGGGAATAAATGCCTCGAAGAGTGAGGGGAGGAAAGGAGAGGGAAAAAAGCCTCCAGTTTGTTAGAATTGGCCGATATAATGTAACTTACTTTAAATCTCTCAGATAACAGCAAGATTGTATTTGGAGCAAATGTGGAAAAGACTTGTAAGAATTAGAGCACTTGTCTTGGGTGACAGTAAATTTTATTTGAATATCAACTAGATTTTTAAATACAGATAAGTACTGATACTTCCCAGGATAAGTCTAGCCTTGCAATTTAGAATTTATGATTCAGTTCTGTTTTCTCTTCTGCATTTTTGGTGGTTTTTAAAAATTGTTTTTAAAAATATCTTAATTTTAACAAGTCTGTTGGTTTTGGAAGATTGATTCTGATAATGCGTTTTTTGTGTGTGGTTTTTTTTTGTTTTTGGTCCTAAAGTTCTGCATGGCCTGGATTATAGCTGGACATGTCATTTTCAGGATGAGGAATTCAGATTTTGTAAGAAAGGTTTGCTAGAGTGAGGCCATTTGGTTATTTTCTTGTGTTTAAGTAAAACATAAGGACTACTTGGTTCGAAAGCAGTTTCTTACTGGGTCTGTGACCAGCTCCCAGGTTGGGTATAGTCCCAGGAAACCTCCTTATTCACATTTGACTTAAGAATCTACCTTGTTAATTTTTAGAAAACATTGTTTTACTCACACAAGGATACTTGATGTTCACACAATTTTCTTCTCAAATAATTAAATTAATAGATTAACATTTTCCCAACTTTTCCACTTGACTGTCTCAATGACGTACAGTAAATGATGAATTTGTCTAATCATTTTTTGTATCTTCAGGCAGGTAAAGTGAGGAAACATGTAACTGAACAGGAAAAAACTGAAGAGGGATTAGGTCCTAATATAAAAAGCATTGTCACCATGTTGATGCTGATGCTATTGATGATGTTTGCAGTCCACTGTACCTGGGTCACAAGCAATGCCTACTCCAGTCCAAGTGTGGTCCTCGCCTCTTACAATCATGATGGGTAAGAAAATAACTTGGTTACAAAAGGATATTATACCTGTTCTTTTTTTTTTTCTGTCTCAATAGCTAATAATTCAAAAATAGAGTGTGAGACTCTGCCATTAGAATCCACCATGTTTTTCTTGTGGCCTTTTTCTCTGCTGCCCCCTTTGGTAGATGTGGGTAGCAGTCATTGTATTTCATGCCCTTGTCCAGAATGTCTTTGCATTCATAACATAGATATTAGTTTTTCTCAAAATGTGGTCCTTGGACATAGAGTTCTCAACACATTATGAATAGCTTCTATGATTTTAAGCAAAACAACATATAACGAAACTAATTTTACCATAGGCTAATTGAGCAAACGTTCAGTTTCTATCACATCTCATCAACATTATAACTCACAAGGAATGTTATTCAACAACCTGCTGTACAGCAGCATCATTATCAAGAAACTTGTTAGAAATACAAATTTTTGACCCCGTGTAGGACTGTGGAATCAGAAGCCTAGGGGTGGGGCTCAGCAGTCTGTGGTTTAGTAAGCCCTCTGGGTAATTACGGTGCAGCTAACATTGAAGAAGAGCTAATTGTATATATTGCCACCCCAGCTTCTGCTTCATTTGGGTGCTTGTAGACTTGCAATTTTAAAGACCATCCTTAAAATATGGAATTAATTCAGTGGTTTACCAAATCAAGATTTTAAGTTACCCTCTTCACATTTATAAGATCTCATTTAAAAGAATATTGTGATTCTTTTCAGCACCAGGAATATCTTAGATGATTTTAGAGAAGCTTACTTTTGGCTAAGGCAAAATACAGATGAACATGCCCGAGTGATGTCTTGGTGGGATTATGGCTATCAGATAGCTGGAATGGCTAATAGAACTACTTTGGTGGATAATAACACCTGGAATAACAGCCACATAGCACTGGTAAGAATTCGATAAACAAAAGATCAAACTTATAAATCTGTACTATTTAGCAGTCAGGCTTTCCTTGTGATTAAAAAGGATAAATGTAGGTGCAAGTACTTTTTGCTTCATTAAATTATCAAAATTTCTCTTTGTACATTCATTCCATAAAGTGTGCTTGGGTTATGCATATTTGTTTTTAAGAATGGTATTTATTCATTTAAGTATCAGTCAGAATTGTAGGCTGCTTTCTAGCAGATCTCATGCTATGTCATGATACTAGCTCATTGGAGAATTGAAGAAAATCTGAAACTTTTAAAGCACTAAATTTGACTTGTATTCTCCATTTTATGAATTCAAATATTTGTAAATATGTAAAATATGTACTATATTTAAATTATGATTAAGTAACTAATTATGTAAATTAAGATAATCACCTCTCTGGTTTTGTTTTTTTTTTTAAAGATTTGAAATAGATACTAGGTTTTAACCAAATGAGTTTGATTTATATTAGTGTTGTAGCTAATCATCAAATGTCTGATAGACTGAGGAGAATAACATATTAGTGCTAGCTAGATTGCTGGTCATACCTGGCCTCGAGGTCATGAGAATTCTATTCCTTTTAAGCTTGACTGCTTTTATATTAAAATGTTAATGTCATGAAACAATTACTAGCAAAATACTAGAATATATATTCTGATTTTGACATTTCTGCTATATGGTTATAGCGATTGAGATGGCATCTTAATCTCAGTAAATTTATTAAATTCATAATATAATTTCTATAAAAAAGAATTCCATGTAAATCACATTTTCGAGGTACATGCTATCTTAGATAAATATATACATTTATTTCTTTTTTTAGCATATTGTTGGACTAAGTCCACACATTCTCATTTTTTTTCTGCAGGTGGGAAAAGCTATGTCTTCAAATGAAACAGCAGCCTATAAAATCATGAGGAGTCTGGATGTAGATTATGTTTTGGTTATTTTTGGAGGGGTTATCGGTTATTCTGGTGATGACATCAACAAGTTTCTCTGGATGGTTAGGATAGCTGAAGGGGAACATCCGAAAGACATTCGGGTAAGAAACTGTTAGTTCAGGTGTGTGAGAGACAGCTCACAGTGTCCTGTGATTCTCTTACCTTGCTAATTGTGTACTGTTTGTTTTCATTATTTTATCCCCCAAATTAGACTCTCACTCTGACTTTAATATTAAATAAGATACTATAAGCATTTTCTCAGTTTTAAAACTTTTGAAATTCATACCTGATATTTCTGTTCTCTCCTCAAGCAGTCCCTTGTCAAGACTCTTGCTTTGACTCCTTCATAGCCTCTCAGTTCTGTCCTTTCTTTCCATTGCTCCCTCTCTGTTACTAACCCTCATGATAATAAGCCAGAAATAGAATAGTAACCTTAAAATTGCTATGTTTGCCTTAGTCTTATTCCCTCTCCCATCCTAACATTACATTCATTGATCATGTCATTTTACAATTTAAAAGCCTTAAATTGATTAAGGAAAAGGCCTTGAAACTAGACAGACATCAGTTAAAACTTAAACCCAGCCACTGTGAATTTGGTGCTATGGGTAAGTTATTTTTTGCTAGTCAGCGTTACATGCTTTGAGTCCAAGGTCTTGTTCTAGGTTCTGGTGTTATAATGGTGATTAAGGCAGTCTCGATTATCACTTATTGGGATGCCAGGAATGATTCATTTGTAGGGCTGTTTTGAGACTTAGTAATAATATATAGGTGAAACCTCAGTCTAGTGGCTGGTATGTAATAATCTCTGAAATAAAGTAATGGTGTAAAATCCAAACTCCTTCACTCACAATGCTAACTCCATAATACTTCACTTTCCTTTTCTGGCCTCTTGTCCCTCTATCAACTTTTTCCCCACTGTGTCAACTATCTATGCAAGCTATCTGTGAAATTTGCCCTGTGGTTTCTTTCCTTGACTCATCTAACATGTGGTGTCTATACTTGTCCCTTTCTCGGGATAGCTTCCCTATCACAGACTTATCACCTCTCTAGAAGCCCTTCTCTGGTACATCCATATCTCTGCTTACCATATTCAGCCCATTTTGTAGGTAGATTCTTTCATATCGCTCCCACTCAGTCATGAGCTCTTAGGGAGTCTTAATTTTACAGTATTGTATTTTGCTGTATATAATGTGCACTTTTTTGCCCAAATTTTTGAGGGAAAAATAAGGATGTGCATTATTCGTGGGTATAATGATCACATACGATGGGTATAGTAACCCCGTGGGTAATGTGCACAAAAACGTGGGTACACATTATGCACGGGAGCACATTATACATGGTAAAATAGTGTGTGATTTTCACTTGGATTTCCTTTCACAGTGTTAAAACTGATATGTGATAGATCCATATATCCTTTGAACATTTATATAGAAATTCTAAATTTCTGAACTTTTTAAATACAATGTTTTTTAACTTTGTGAATAGGGAATACTGTCACGTGGTTCAAAAGTGTACTATAAAGGGATGTACAGTATGAGTTTACCACCCACCCCCTCCCCCCACCAAAAAAAAACAAACCCAGAAACAGAGTTCATGATGATCACTTATTTTCTTATGATTCTTATACTGTTCTTGGTTTTTTCAGTTCACAATATATATTGGAGGGTTTTTTATATTGGAATATACAGAGCCGCCTTCTTTTTTTTTTTTTACATTGGCACAATTGTGTGTGTGCACCATTATTTGACCTGTCCCTATTGATGGATATTTATGTTGTTTCCAGTTTTTAGTCTGAAACAGTGGTACAGTAAGGAACTTTTACACTCATTACTTTGTCCATGTACAAGTATCTGTGTAGGATAAATTCCTAGACTAGGAATTTCTGTTTATAATGCCAAATTGGACTTTATACAGGTCAATTTATAAATTTCATGAAATCTCAATAAAAATTACTATGGGATTTTTCTAAACACTCTGTTCCCCCACTAAAGAACTGGTTTTAGAGTTCATATGGGAAAATAAAGAACAGTTTAAGAAAACTCTGAAAAGGAGTAATGGAGTCAGTTGGATTAAGCGAACCTACTTGGTATTAAAGCCATGGTATTGGTACCATTATGTATTGAGGTTTTACATCATGGTTATAATCTGGTAGGATTAATTTCCTCACTCCAGAAAACAATAGTGTTCTTTTTCTGTGTGTTCTTACTCATTTTTTATAAATGATCTCTAGACTCAGCTTTTAAAGGCCATCATGATAAACCTGGCCAGTATGGTTTAGTTGGTTGGGCCATCATCCTATAAACCAAAGGGTTGCCTGTCAGATCTCTGACCGGTGCACATAGCTAGGTTGCGGGTGTGGTCTCAGGTCAGGGAGTGTTTGGGGGCAACCAGTTGATGTTTCTGTCTGTCTCTCAGCAGTGAAAAAAAAAAGATGAAATGAACACTCAAGATAGTTTTGTGTGGGTTTTTTTTTTTAGGGATCACATTAAGTTTATAAAATAATTGTCTGATACAGTATTTTTTTGAGTTGTAACTAAATATGGCTTTGTGAATATATCTTAAAAGCTAGTTCTTATCAGGAAGGGGGAACCTATAAATTTGAATGTGTTAAATTAAATTGACACTAACATAAACTTCTGATTTTTCTTATAGGAAAGTGACTATTTTACCCCACAAGGAGAATTTCGTGTAGACAAAGCAGGATCTCCCACTTTATTGAATTGCCTTATGTATAAAATGTCATATTACAGATTTGGGGAAATGCAGGTCAGTTACATCAGTTTTTCTATCATCTTTTTTTTTTTAAGGGATATTTTAAAAGTAGTCTTACCCTGGCTAGGTGGCTCAGTTCATTGCAGCGTTGTCCCTTACACCAAAAAAGTTGCAGATTCAATCCCCGGTGAGAGCATGTACCAAAGGCAGTCAATTGATGTGTCTCTCTCACATTGATGTTTCTCACACTCACTCCCTCCCCCTTCCTCTCTCTCTGAAATCAATGAACTTACCCTCAGGTGAGCATTAAAAAAAAGTAGTCTTGTTTGCCTCTAGAAAACAAGATAATGATGTTTTGGTTGCGTTGGAAGGAAAAATGTGCTTGCCCTGGCTGGGTGGCTCAGGTGGTTGGAACATCGTCCTACACGCCACCAGCCTACAGGTTCCATTTCCTGTCAGGACACGTGCTGGGTTGCAGGTTAGGTCCCTGGTCTGGGCACACATGGGAGGCAACCAGTTGATGTTTCACACATTAGTGTTTCTTTCTCTCTGTCCCTCTCTCTCTGTAAAATCAATGAACATGTCCTTGGGTGAGGATGAAAAGAAAGAAAAAGAAAAATGAGCCTATCCAAAATTTCCACCTGAATTCTCCCCCTACCCCATTAAATTTAGATTTCTGAAACTTATATGTGAAAAACCAGGAAAATATGTTAGATCAAAGATTTATTTCCAAAATATTAACTGACACTAGGCTCAAATCCAACCTTTGCTAGCCATTTCACCTTTTGGCATCATGCTTTTTGAAGATACTCTTTTTCCAGAGAATAGGTCTTCCAGCTGAGGAAACAGTATGATCTTAAGTAGATTACTTTGGTGCTTCATGGGGGAAAGCCTGAAATTAAAGAGTTGAATTATATGGACACTTCAGATATTCATTCTATCCCTGTTCTCATTTCCACAGATAGCTAGGACTATGTGGGTTAGAGGTTCCTAGAAAATTAGAAAGATGTGGTACAAAGGTTCAAGGGCCCACAAAATGAATGAACGTGTAAAGAGGTATTGCGGCAAAAAGAACAGACATTGGGCTTCCTGTCATAGTGCCTGGGTTTTAGATCTGACTCCGTCAGGTCGTACAAACCTTGAACAAGTCACATCCTCCCTGGACTTTCTTTTTTTCCCTTTCTCCTTGTCTGTATACAATACGGGTTGGACTGAAGACTTTATTTCTAAGGCAATATATGGTTCCTAGATTGCATGACTATAATACAAAATTAAACCTTCACTCCAAGATTTCATTGAAAACTGCCTTATTCCACAATGTATTCTGGTTGATACTAGGAGACAAGGGAAAATTGCTTGTTTAATTTTATACAGATACCAGGGATCAACATAATGTTTACCTCTATTGATTTGGAATTACCCTGGAGGTGGCTTTAAAAAAATAGACAGTAATTTTACTGCTAAATTTAGGGTTTTGTGTTTTTGATTCCTGAAGTCTACTGCCTACTTTCTAAACTCATGTTAAGAAAGAAGCATTTAAAGCCGTAATAATTAGCTGACTCAGAAAATGGGTCAAAGTGTCTTTGTTCACTAATGGTAGCAGCAAAGAGTTTCCTTTCTGTCCTTCAAGTTTATCAACAGTTTTAGGCCTTGCTTCTAGCATGTGTTCACTTTGATGCCTTTTTCTTACTGAGGAAGAATAATGATTAAGATGAAGTATAACTTTCTGTTGTATAAACATGAACAAGTAATTCCCTCATTAGAGTAGGTTTAGTTTTTGTTTAAACTTTAATTCACTTATGTTCTGTGTGTCAACATAAACTGAGAATTTCTTAAGCTCTTCTCTCCCCCCTG
Organism: Phyllostomus discolor; assembly: GCF_004126475.2. Classification (NCBI taxonomy): domain Eukaryota; kingdom Metazoa; phylum Chordata; class Mammalia; order Chiroptera; family Phyllostomidae; genus Phyllostomus; species Phyllostomus discolor. The sequence continues at coordinate 15,563,023 of NC_040909.2, read as the reverse complement.
GTTTGCCTTTTTAACCTTTATTTATTGTTCCCACATTCAGGATTGTAGTATGCTTTCTTGTGCGTTTATTTAACAAATAACACTAGGGGAAGTAAAGCCACACTGAATAAGATAAAGTTGTAATGCAATTAATATTGTATTGGAGGGCACAGGTAATTTTAAAAATAAAGAAAAACTTTTTGCAATGAACAGTGTAGAGTGAAAGACAAGGAAATAGTGGAGTAGACTTTTCTACTGCCCATCTCAAGAAAATGTTTTGGGGTTTTGTAAATCAATAATACTTGGTAAAATAACAAATAAGTTTAAAAAATAAAGTAAATAAGTTTATACTTTAATGACTGACCTAATTTTATATATTAAAGTATATCTTTTAATTTTTTTCTTTAAAAAAAATTCTTCCTTGAAAGGATGGTATTTGGGCTGAGACCAAAGGATAGGAAGGGGAGCTGGCCGTGCAAAAGAGCTAAATGAAGGACTTGCAGGCTGGGAGGATAAATAGTGCAAGACCCTGACTGAGGCAGAAAATCGCTTCTGTGTTTTCTCTCCATATACCTGTAAAAAGGGCTTTGAAGGGTTTTATTTTGCTGTTTTAGTGTTTTTATGCCTTCGGGCTTCTCATTCACTCAAGGATTCTGTGAAATTCTAATTCCGATGTATTTAGCCTCTTTCTTCCTGATTTTTTTCCTATCTAGTTAGCAGCATATGGGACTGTTATGATATATTACTCTGATTCTGTTTTCCTAGTTTAAAGTGAGAGAGTTTTACTCTGATAATAACATTTACTACCTTCTAATACCGAATGTTTTCCAATGTGGTTAACATCCAGTACGGTCACTTTTGCAGCTGGATTTTCGTACACCCCCAGGTTTTGACCGAACACGTAATGCTGAGATCGGAAACAAGGACATTAAATTCAAGCATTTGGAGGAGGCCTTTACATCAGAACACTGGCTTGTGAGGATATATAAAGTGAAAGCACCTGATAACAGAGAGACACTAGACCACAAACCGAGAGTCACCAACATTTTCCCAAAACAGAAGTATTTGTCAAAGAAGGTAGGTATCAAGTGAAGTCATGTTAGTTGTCTGAAAAGTAATGATTGAAAATTGCTAATAAATGCCCATTTGCCAAGCCTATAAGGACTATCCCTTATGTACCAAGTAAATATCCAGCTAGTCTGTTGGGGCAGATAGATACACCAACCAGCAACTTTTTCTGGATAGCAGAGCAGTTATCAGTGAACCAAGCTGAGATTTTTCCAGAGGCATTCTGGCTTTAGTTTTCTAATTCCCATTTGTAAATTAAGATGTGTCTGTGGCCATCACTTTCTGAACCTTTGTGAAAGTAAGAATGCCAAACACATCAGTTATGATCAGTTCCTGATCTTGTGGTCAAAGTAAATTTATATTGCATTTTCACGTTCTATTATTATAATATAACTTTATTAATCATTGAATAAAGAATAAACTTGAGTTGGTTGAGTCCAGAGTTTTAAAAAAATCATTTATCTTAAGATAATTCTTTTTAACTGTAATTATGACCAAGCTTGTAGGAAGGAATTATGATGATGAGACTATTATAGTCCTCTTATAATAAATATTTAATAAGATATAGAGAATATTATTGGAGGTCATTATTGCTCACTTAAGCCAAATATATACAATCTTTGCTACTAAAGACTACTAAAAATGAGAATTTATTTAGGTTTCCCTCTGTGGGAGATGGCAAATAATGAGCCGTCATGGAATATTAAGTTGTATTTTAAGGAGCTATCCTTACAATACTAATTATGATTAGGCTGTTTTCAGCCTTAAGTCTCGAAAGGTGCTTGGGTTTACACTGCTCACATCAGTTATAGTATTCTCCCCTTGTCTTTGGGGGCAAAGGAAGAGCCCCAGAGGATACCTGTACCAAACCCTATGTTTTTTTTTTTCCCTACACATACACACCTTTTCACTTAAGGAGGCACTTTACGTGGGTTCTCTTTGGCACACCCTAATTGCCAGCATCGCTACTCTTGTGCTTTGGGGCCATAATTAAGCCAAATGAGGGTTATTTGAACACAAGCATGTGATACACCATGGCAGTCAGTCTGATAACCAGGGTGGCTACTAGGCATCTAACAAGCGAGAAAGGCATGCAGCATGGAGGTGCTGGACAAACAGATGATCCACATACCTGGCAGGGCAGAGTAGATGGCATGAGATTTCATCATACCACTCAGAATGGCACAGAATTTGGAATTTTCCATTTAACATTTTAGACCAAGGATAACTGAAACTGGGGGGTGGGGGGTGCTACTGATTTGAAATCATTGAAGCAATTATCTCACTCTGTTACATTACTTCAAATATACTTCAAATGTATTCAGAGTATAGATTATTTTAATTTGTGCTATATAAGTGTTATGTATAAATAAAAAAGTTTTCAATGAATACTTTCTATGCCAGATACAGATTACCATATCTAGAATAAACATTTAAATGTCATACAGCTGACATTTATTATGTTGGTCATATCAAATTCACTTAACTAGTCTTTACATCAAATGACAAATGATCTAGTTTCTCACAGGCACGTGGTAGGAGAAACTGGTGAGTCACATCAGTGCAGAAGTTAAAGCAAATGCTGCTACTCTCAAGGCAGTTTGCCCTTAGAACCATCTAAGCCCAGTTGAGGTCTACTTTTTCTGAAAACCAATGCCATCGAACTTATCTAAATGATGACAGTGAATTTTCTTACTCTAACCTCTTTAGTCTCCCATCATTTCCCCAAAATAAATAAGTGAATGGATATATAAAAATTACTTATAGTCTGTCTTGTATGCCCAAAACATATTGTCTAGCAATCAGCAACACGGATTTTGAATGTCTGGTTTCCATTGCTTTCTATTCTCTGTTTTGTTCTAGCACTAAAGGAATGCTTGTTGTTTCTTTGTTTTCCTCTCTGCACCCTGGTTCTGACTCTAAGAGTGGGGGTAAGAGTACAGCAGCCATTCTGGGAGTTTTCCTACCACTGCAAAGCTGATGTGGCTAAGGCACTAGGAACTGTAGTCCAGGGCTGCAGATGAGACTTGGCATGGCTCACTGCCCCCAGAGAAAAAACACCTCGCGGGCCCAGCCCAGTTTTACATACTTTGCATAGTCCGGGGCCACTTTACGTGATCTATCAGAAGAGGTGTCATGTTGGAAATCTGTAGGTAATGATGATAAAGAAACTAGCTCCTTGACCTGGTTTGAATTTTTAAAAATTGTACCCTGAAATGTATTTACTTTTCACTTTAAGTAAGCTAATTATACGGTAACATACATTGTGAACAAGCTAGCAGCAGCTAATTTTTGTAACTTTAATAAGGGTTGCATTTTGCCTTGTATTCTTTGCCTTGTTAGAAAAAATTATAAATCATTTAAAACTAAACTTCATAAATAAATGTACATGGTACAGGATATACCCTAGGTTTCTGAAATTTCCTCCAAGAGTTGTATATAAGTGTGCAGATTAAATTTAGGGGTCAGTCTCTTGATTCTTCAGCCTCTGCTAACCCAGTGCTTTGAAGGTACATTAAACTAATTGTTTCCCCCAAAATTTACTATTAGTATCTGTGGCTATGTCAGATTGACAGACATATGTTCTTGTATGATTTATCTTGTAGGATTCTAACAGTGCAAACATTTTTGCAGTAATTCCTGCCACCACATTTGTAGTAATTTGTTTTTCCTTATACCCGAAAACATGTTAACAGTATTTTAATGGGATGCGGGAGTGTTAAGAAAAATTTATTCTTATGGTCTGTGAAACTCAAGGACTGTTACGGGGGTTTTTCCTAGGTGTTTGGTTCATTTTGTTTTTCATTTTTAAGTGCTATTTTTCTACCTAAATTGGAGAATGTCAAGTAATTTCATTTGTTTTCCACTTTTGTAGGTAGGTACAAAGGTACTTTGTATTTCTGACACAGAGCTAATAATTCTTGGAGGCTAACCCAGGAGCATCATTAACATTTTCTGATTCCTTAGTTTAGTGTTATATTCTTTCATGCCTAGAAATGTAGTTATTACAACTAAGTATTTTTAAATACTTGTAACACAGAGTGAGTGAGATAGGGGTTCATTTGCCTGATGGGGAGGAATGTATGATTACGCATTTGAGAAATGCTCTGGTACTCCTTTTATTTTGAAGCTAGGGAACCTAGTCCAGTTTATCTTGGGTCTTTCAGCATGGTTGGCACAGAACAGTGGTACTCACTGTTCAAAGAATCCAGCTCTAAGAAGAGCTAAGGGCTGATCAAGGCAATCTTCTTCACAATGCAGTAAACCATGTATGTGTATTTTTTAATTTGTAGGAGGCATGTCCTAAAACCATGTATTGTTTTCTTTTTAGACTACGAAAAGGAAGCGTGGCTACATTAAAAATAAGCTCGTTTTAAAGAAAGGCAAGAGAATATCTAAGAAGACTGTTTAAATAACACTGTTCTGGTTCCTAACTTGAAGCAGTTGTCTTTGTGAGAACCGGTCTTTGCCTTTAACTCATGTCCTGTTTCACAGCAACGGAGGGTACAGAACTGTCGCTGATCCAGGTTAATGTACAAAATTTTCTGGCAATACCTGATTTAAAAAATAAAATTGGCTTATTGAGAACAGCTGTTTTCGACTTCTAACGTGAAGCAAGACAGAGCACTGCTGTAAAATGTCTAACAGCAGATTTTTTTTTTATTGGTACATATTATCCTTCAAATCTGAGAATTTGGACTAATTGCACCAAAGAATCCTCTAATTTGGTCCCTGGCACATGCATACTTGTTAATGTTTTTATTCTTTTACAAGACCTGCATTTTATTTGAATTACCCAAATAGCAATATATAAATTACAGATGACAAAATGTGATGAGCTTCTTGAACCAGTAAACGAGTACAGGTCTGAGAAAGAGGTATTAGAAACATAATTCTACTTCTTTGAATTATATTTATTTTCATGTTTCTTCAGTGCAAAGAATGTTTCATCAAATGTACATTTTCTATTGCTTACTATTTTTGCTCTGAGAAGAAGCTGCTGTTTCAAAGATGAACCTCTGAGTCACTAATTGATTCAAATAGTTTTTTTATGTTGACATGATATTGCTGCTGTTAGCAGTTGTTTTCACCAGGTACTTACAGAGTAGATCTCATGCATTGTTCATTCAAGGGCTAAATTTATATCCTTTGGAGATCGTGGCAACTACACAGAAGGTTGCCGGTCAGGATGGGGTTTGTATCTCAGTACTGAGGTTAGCACTATGTTTACATGTAAAAGATTAAGGAAAAAACAAAGTGGACAGGGGTCCAAAGTTCATTTTCTGTGACTCTTCAAAACGACAAAGGATTTGTAAACTTTGCCTGGACTTCTCTTCATCTATCACAACGATTTTGTTCTCTGCGCCATATAGTTTTAATCCCGTAAGCATTTGATGAAACACTCTTTAATGCTATTAGAATTTTCTTACTTAAAAGATGGGACAGTTGTCAAAAAATGCACTAAAATATAAATGGAGATTGAACATGTTCACTTTCCAGCTTATAGACAACTTTATATAGACTTGAAAATTTTCTCCAGTTGTTTAGTAAAAGTGAAAGAGAAAAGGTTTTTCCTGCCACAGGATATAACTTTTTTTATACAAACAAGCATAACTTACACCACTGCTTTTGGTGGAAAAGTGCAGAATAGTATGTACCTTTTATGAAGAAAAGTGTAATTTACAATATTCAGTGAAAATGTTACTGCTGATTTTCTTTTCCAAAGTGTAGAATATTCTTTGATTTATAGAATTCATTTTTGACCCAGATGATGGTTCTTTTACAGACCAATAAGATGGCTGAACATTTTCACAAATAAAGTGGAACAAAATCTGAATTTCTGATACCTTGTCATTTGGGGGATTTTATTTTACTTTGTTGCTTTAAAATTCAATGCAGAGAAGTTGTTGACTGTAGGGAAAATAAAGTTAATTCAAATTTTGTGTTAAGTGTGTTGTCTTTTACGAATCTTTTGTTTTTGAAAGGAGTTAGAGCACTGAACACACGTCTGTCCTTGTTCATTTTAGAGAAGGTGTGTAGAAGTTAGGTTAGTTCAACTTGACCTACCATTTTGCCTTCTTTTTGCCCCGGAATGAGAAACTCGTTTTGACTTTTTATAGGTTAGCAAGGAGGAAAACACCTAGTCACATAATATTTGGTCTCCACTTAAATGAGGGCAGGATTCAAACAAAAAGCCCTGCTTCACAAAGTTGTGGTATTTAATTAATCAAGTCTTCACTGTAGAATTTTCTCATTAAGAGAAGGAATAATCTCACCTTTCTCAGTTTTAGGGAACACCATTTTGGCTCAGTGGATTGCCTCAATAAAACACCGTAATATAATAGCATTTGTGACTTTATTGTAGCAGAAAAGCAAAATTACAGTAGTTTAAATATATTGGCATATAGGCTAATTGGCTCAGAATATTCTTTATAGATTCCTACATTCGTCTCATATTTAACTACTAACACTGAACATTACACGGTGGGGGAAGGGGGGACATTAAATATCAAGACCTCCAAGTTTTAGACTATACAACAGATTTTGGTTTTGTTCCACATCTTAGAATTGAATAAAGCTGAGTGCTTTGTAGTATAAATTAGGCAAGTCCAAAGCGAAAGTGCAGTCAGTTTTCAAACTTATTACTGGCTTGAGTTTGCATTTGTAGAGTTTTACTTCATTTGAGTCTCTAGGCCATGACCAAAAGGCCAGCATCTTTCCTTAGCTGAAGGGGCCCTAAGATCATGAAATACGATGCCATTGCACCTTTAGATTTTTTTAAAAAATTGTAATACGTAAAAATTTACAAATCTTAACCATTTTTTAAATGTCTAGTTCAGTATTGTTGAGTACTTTCACATTGTGTTGACCAATCTCCAGAATTGTCTTGCAGTCGCTTTTTGATGGTGGGTTTTGTCCGACATCTGCCTTGCTGTTGGTATAGCACTCAGTCGAGGTAGGTGGAATGATGGATAAAGGCAGGGTTCAGCAGCACTGTGCAATTGAGTTGTAGCGAATCGAGACAGACAAACCAGTGAGGAAATGTCCTGTTGACTGTTTCTTTTAAGCCATTTTTTATGTTAAATGTAGCACAGAACACAAAAATGTATACTTTAGTGAACATACAACAAGCAACTCTGGAACCAGAACCCAAGTCAAGAGAACAGATGGGGCCAGTACTCCACAAGCTGCTGCTTGCCCCCTCCCAGCCACTGGCCTGTCCCACTTCCCCCTCCAGAAGGTAATCACTGTCCTTGCTTTCAAGGTAATTAATTTGATTCCTGGTTTTAATACTTAAGTTTCTCTCTATAAACATTAATTGTACCTATTCAACAATATAAATTAAGCGGAGGTGTTCTTTTGTATCTAGCTTCAGTTTTTGTGAAACTCATCCAGAATATTGCATGCAACTGTAAATTTATTTCCACTGATGTATAGTATTCCCATATATGTTGTTTCCCATTTTATTGTTGATGTACATTTGCATTGTATCCAGGTTGAGGATATTACAAATATAATGCTATAATCTTTTACATCTCTCTCAGAACTTATATGCATACATTTTTGTGGGTGTTTAGCTAGTAAAGTAGAATTGCTAGGTAGAATGTGAAGGTTTGCTACTCTCACATCTTGATCAGCCCTTGTCAATCTTTAATTTTGCCTTTTTGTTTAGTGAATAAGGGTTTCTCATTCTGTTTAATTTTCCTTTCCTAGGTTTCCAGTGAGATTGGTCTTTTGGAAATCCCTTTTTTATAAGGTTTTGGTTCTAGCCCATTTCTCTGTTGATTTTTTTGTATTAGTAGATGTTTACACATTCTGTATAAAGCCCTTCATTGTTTGTTATAGTATGCCTAGGAATTCGTTATCTGAATGTCTTATTTTTCAATCTTTTGTGTGCCTATAGATTTCTATCCATCATTTAAAAATCCTTTTCCTAGCCTGAGTTATGAAGACACTGCCTTACATTCCTTTCCAGAAACTTTATCTTTTATATTTGGCTTAGAAATTCATTTGTTAAGTGCAGTGTAAATTGTTTTTTGTTTGCATGTGTAAACCTAATTTTCCATACACGATTTATTAAAAAGACCAGCATTTTCCTGTGCGGTACTCCTTTTGCAGTAAGCCAGATATCCACGAGTCTGTTCTTGACTGTTATATTCCATATGGTGCTCGCCTTTGGTGTGTTGACTTACTGTAATTTGAAGGTGAGGATAATTAAGATACCGTAATGCAAGTCCCTCTCCCATCCCCACCTTATTCTTTAAATTTCTCTTGCTTCTTTATGGCCCTTTGTTTTTTCATATAAATTTTAGAAACAAATTGTCAATAACACCAAGAAAGAGAAAGCTTTTCACGCTTTTGATTTGGTATTGAAACTATATTGGGAAAATTAGCACCTTTACAATATTGAGTCTTCTGTCTATGAATATGGCATATCTTTCCATTTATGTAGAACTAGGTTAATTTCTGTTTTATAGTTTTAAATGGGTCTTGCATATTTTCATAAGTTTTATTACAAGGAATGTTATTTTTGATAATTACTGTCTCACAAAATTTTATTTTCCAATTGTCAGTATATACAAAGTTTGGTTTACATTTGGTTTTACATGTTGAAATTATACTCAACAATGTTAAACTCATTTTTAATGACAAGATTATTTTCACTATAAACATACACCATCCTAATTGGAGAAAAATGGCAGTTTTCTTTCTAAAGGTTATATATTTAATTTTCTTGCTTTTGCTGATAGCCACGGGCCACATGTGGCCCAGGATGGCTGTGACTGTGGCCCAACACAAAATCATAAATTTACTTTAAACGTTTGAGGTTTTTTGTGACTACGTGTCACAACATATTTAACATGTAACCTAAGACAACTTTTCTTCTTCCAGTGTGGCCCAGAGACACCAAAAGGTTGGACCCCCTGGTTAGCACATACAGTCTAATACTGCATAGAAATGGTATTCCTTCTCTCACATGGAAAGCTTTTTTTCCTTTACTGTAGATCTTCTGTAGATAATCTTTGATCAGATTGAGAACATACTTTTCCCAATTGCTATGAGTTTTAAGTGATTTTTCTTCATTTATTGAGAGGATTGTAGTTTTTCTCCTGTATTGTTAATATAGTGAATTAACAGAGACTTTCTGTTGACAGTTTAAATTTGTATTCTTGGAATAATGATCAGTGTTGATAGAATTTGCTGGTGTAAACCATTTGTGCCTAAGTGCAAAGGTTTTTAATTACAGATTCAGTTACTTTACAGACACGGGATTGTTTGGTTTTTGTCATTAGTTATGGTGTTTTCTTAAGCAATTTATTTAAATTTTCAAATAGGTTAATGTAAAATTGTTGCTAATACCACTTAATGACTGTTTTAATGTCTGAGATTTTAAAGCACTGTCATCTTCATTCCTGAGATTTTTCTCTTCTTGCATCTGTTTTTGTTTCTCCTCTCCCTCGTTACCTTGCTCCTTATTTTTTCATAATCACTTTCGTTAGCTTTTGTCCTTTAAAAGACCAGCTTATGGTTTTGACATTTTTTTACAGTGTTATTTTTATTTTATCAATTTGTGTTCATTTCCTTGAAATTTTTTTTTTTTTAAGTGTGTTGATTTCTTCTTTTTCCTCATACAGGAATTTAAAGTTAGGAATTTACACCAAGCATAGTTTAAGTTCCACTCTCACAACTTTTGATGTGAACTGTCATTTAGTTAATGCATATTTTCATTTCCATTGTACTTTCTTGTCAGCCATGGGCTTTTGATGTGCATTTCTTGATTCAAACATGGTGATTTCTAGTTATCTTTTTACTATCAATTTTTACCTTAAATGCATTTTAGACATTCTGATTGTAATCTTTGGAAATGGTTAAATTTGCGCTGTGATCCTGTGAGTCTATACCCGAGTTGTGTTCTGTTGTTTGCTGAGGATATGTGGTCCTCACACACTAGTGTAGGCTTGCCTATTCCTCCTTGAACCGACGGTTTCTTCTTTACGTGATTTGAAACCCATATTATTAGGTATACATACATTTGGATCTCTTGGAAAATGTCAGATTTTATTTTTAGTAATGTTTTGTTAAATCTGTTTTAATTGTTGTGTTCACATTCTTAAGATGTTTGTGTGATGTATCTTTCTCATCCTATGAGGTATCCTGCATTGGATTTGTTGAGCTTTTAACATTGTAACTCGTTGGTTTTTGTTAGTTTTTTAAAAATTATCAGTCATATCTTTAAATATTGCCTCTGCCTCATTCCTCTCTGCTCGGTGTAATTAGACCTTTGCTGGCTGTATCTTTCTTTTTTGTCATTCCTGCCTGTATTTTCTGCTGACTCACTCATCACTAACCCACCCATTGAGTTTGTTGCTCCATTTCTTCTTAATTCAAGAGTTTATCCCCCTCCCTCCCAAATCCTGCCTCAATCTGTTTTTTTTTAATGCTTTACAGCACAGGTGGCAAACACAAGGCCCGCAGGCCAGATCCGGCCCAGCACCTTGTTTCTGCCAGGTGGCAGCACCGAGCTCTCGCTTAACTGTTACGGACTAGTTACATTTATACAGTCCTAAAGTTACATTCGGCCCCTTGAAGGCAACCTCGAAGCTGATTCAGCCGCCAGTGAAAATGAGTTTGACACCCTTGGTTAACAGGAATATAAATGAGACACCTGTGTGAGTGGGAGACTTACCAGTTCACATCTTCGGTGATTGTCAAGTGTAAGTTTGGTTTTTTGTTTTTTTAATTCAGTTTAGCCAGTGGTATTAGTTGAAAAAGACTTAATATTCCATTTAATTGACACCATTGTGGAAAACAATGTGTTGATCTATTTCTGAATTCTGTTTGTGTATCCTCACATCAATGCCACATTGCCTTCAAATCAGGTAATGTGAATTTAACACCTTTTGCTCAGTGGTCTTTTAATATTTACCCTGGGACCACAGGCTTAGCTACTGTCATAGGCAAAGAAAGATGTATGGTTACCCATCCTACAATTGACATAGGGTTAATATCCGGAATATGTAAGCTCTTAGAAAAAAAGATTTTGATTAATCCTTAACAGAAGAAATATAAATGGCAAATATGTGAAAAGGAACATACCTATAAGGTTAGCTAAAATGTGTAAATAAGTGTTAGGACATGTATGAGCAAACTCCCATACATTGCCAGTGGGAATTTAAACTGTTAAAATCACTCTAGAAAACTGTTTAGCAGAAGCTAATGCAGTTGAAGATACACATCTCCATATCTTAGCAATTCTAGGTTTGTTAAAGTTGGTGGTGCTTTAATGTGGTCTGAAGCCAGCTGTTAGGGGTGTTGATTCTGGAAGCTATTAGGAGGGGCTCTGGTGCAGGCCACACTCAGCCAGCTTGTTTGAAGCACGAGGCCACCTGGTGGGATCTACAAAGTGATTTGTGGTTGGGCTTGGAGATGCTTGCTGTGAACTGAGGCCAGCTGCCACTAGTACTAGGCCTGTGACCCTTTGTGGGCACCGTGATGAGAGTTCAGGCCAGCCGCTTGTGCTGGGCTTGGGGCTGCTTAGCAAGAGGTACAGGGCATGCAAGACCAGCTGTTGCTTGTTTGGTTGGACTTTTGAGAGGTTTTAGGAAAGTCAGCAGCATGAACCTGGTTAGGCAGCTTATATGGAAAAACAGCTGGAAGTGGCTTGGGCTAGGTTTGCACGTTGGGTGGGATGGAGCCCGAGGGAGTCACCAGAGCGAGGCAAACGTGTTAGCCAGATGAATGGAGAGCAGCGATTTGGCACCTGTGGCTGCGGGTTGAATGGGGTGAGAACTCAACAAACAATGGCGCCTGCCAGCACTTCCACCCCAGATGGCTCCCCTGACTCCAGTCCTCGCACTAGCTGGTCAGCTCAGGGTGTTCCTGTATGTCCTTGGTGCTGATCTAGCTACTTCCCCGTTGCTGGATCCCAGAACGAGTGAGTCTGAGTGCAAGCAAGGCTGTGCTTAGACATTTTTTTAAGTAGAGAAAGTACACTCTATAATGATATGGAAAAATTATAAATAGTATTATAAATATATAAACAACAATCATTTATTGTCATGTGCTATCCTTTTACACAACTGCAGAGCACTAGGTTTGTTTACATGAGCGATGTGTTGTACCATGATATTACAAGGTAGAATGTTATAATAAGTTACAGGAAGTTTTCAACTCTGTGAAAATGTTATGGGACCACCATTGATACACAGTCCATTGTTGACTGAAACATTGTTAAGTGGAGCATGACTACACAAAGGGAATCAAAAATGTATCATCACACACAAAAAATCAACTAAATACAAAGACCATAATGGATGAAATCAGGGGGAAAAAGCTTTAAGGCACGCAAGAAGCAATATTACACAAGTCCTTATCACTGATTACTTTTAATATAAATGGATGAAATTCCCCAATCAAAAGACATATTTAGATAGGCAAAATGAATTATGAATTTAAAGCCAGGATCTAGCTATGTACTGTCAGTACAAGGCTCACTTTAGTTCTAAGGACAATACGTTCAGAGCGAAAGGACAGAGAAAGAGAACAAGGGTGGCTGTTCTAATATCAGCCAAAGTAAACTTTAAAGCAAAGACTTAAAGTATACAAGGACATTATATATTGGTGACAGAATCAATTTGCTAAGAAGAACTAACTTATAAACATACATGCATATCCAACAGAGCTCCAAAATATATGAAGCAAACACATACAAAACTTGGGGGAAATATTTTTATAATCGTAGACTTCAGTGTCCCAGTATCAGTAATGGATTAAACAACAATATAGGCCACCGGGAGTTATTATATGTGTACAGTTTCCAACAACAGCAGAAACATTTTTCTCAGGTGTGCATGGAACATTTTCTAGGACTTGACCATATGTTAGCCCCCAAACAAGTCAATGAATTTTAAGACTAAAATAATACAAAGTATCTCTTCCAGCTAGTGCAGTGAAACCAGAAAACAATAGAAGGAAAACTGAGAAATCGACAAATATATAGAAATTAAACAACACAATTTAAATGGGTCAAAGAAGAAATAAGACAAATTAGAACTAAATCTTGAAATAAATAAAAACCAAAATGTAGGAGATGCTGCAAAAGCAGTGCTAAGAGGAAGTAGATAGTAGCTGTAAGATGCTTCCATTTGTAAAGGTCTCAAATCACCCAACTCTGAAACTGTTTGGGACTAAAAAAAACAAAGTAAATCCAAAACTAGCAGAAAGAAGTATTGAAATATTAGAGCTGAGATAAACAGAAGAATAGAGAAAACCAATGAAACCACGAGTTGGTTCTTCAAAAAGGTTAACAAAACTGACAAAGACTCAAAAAAAAAAAAGTGGGGACAGTATTACCAGTTTTGTAGAAATGAAAAATTACAAGTACTGGTAACAACTGTATCAACAAACAATAAACTAAATGAAAAGGGCAAATTTCTGGAAACAAGTAACACACCAAGACTAAAACTGAATCGCAAAAGAACAGAAAAGATGAACAAGGCCTGTAGCCAGGAGGAGATTGGATCAGTAAGGGGATGGGGGGACCTCCCAGCAAAGAAGAGCCCTGGGACTGATAGCTTCACTGGTGAATTCTACCGCACATTCAAAGAAGAATCAACACCTGTTCTTAAACTCTTAAAGTCTTTTTTTGGAAGAATAGGAAACTGCCTAATGCATTCTATATGGCCAACATTACCCTAATACCTAAGCCAGATAAAGATACCACAACAGGAAAAGTACAGAATAGTAGGCCTTGTGAATACTGATGCAAAAATCCTAAATACAATAAATAACAAGGCAAATTCAACAGCATATTAAAAGGATTATACACCCTGACACAGCGGGGTTTAGTCTTAGAATGGAAGGATAGTTGAACATACAAAGCCAGTGTAACACACCATACAGTAAACACAGGACAAAGTGAGGGGGAAACACATGATCATCTAAGACTCGGGTGTCCAACCTGTGTCCCAGCACAAAACAATAAATTTACTGAAAACCTTATGGTTATTTTTGCGATTACATGTCACAATGTATTTAATGTGTCGCCCAAGACAACTCTTCTTCCAGTGTGGTACAGAGATGCCAAAAGGTTGGACATCCCTGAAAGTAGATGCAGAAAAAGCACTTAACAAAATTGAACACCCTTTCATGATAAAGTCACTCAGCAACTAGGAATAGAAAGAAACTATCTCGACACAAAGGCCAGGTATGAAAAAGCCACAGCTACCATACACGATGACATAAAACTGAAAGGAACAAGACAGGATACCAGCTTTGCTACTTCAAGTATCGGCAGTTCTAGCCAGGTCAGTTGGACAAATTTTCTTTTAAAGGCATTCAGACTGGAAGGGAAGAAGTGAGATCTGTTCACAAATGCTGTATTTAGAAGACCCTAAAGATGACAGAACTAATATGTCCCACAGTTGCTAGATACAAAACCAACACATAAAAATCAGTTGTTTATACATTACCAACAATGAACAATCTCAAAAGGAAAATGAGAAAACAATTCCGTATGTAGTCACATCAGACAGTAAAATACCAAAGAGTAAACTAAACTTAAGGAGCTCAAAGACGTATACACTGAAAACTACAAAATACCCCTGAAAGAGACAGATGACAAATGAAAAGGCATCCACTGTAATTGAAAGACATTATTATTAAGGTGGCAGTACCACATGTACAGAGTAAGTGCAATGCTTATCAATTTTATTCGTGTTTTTAGCAAAAATATAAAATTCACATGGAATCTCAAGGGACCCTTAATGGCTAAAACAATCTTGAAAAAGAAAGTAGTTGGAAGTCACACTTCATGGTTCCAGAACTTACTACAAAGCCAAAATAATCAAAACAATATGATACTGGCATAATGATAGACGTAAACCAGTGGATTAGAATAGAGAGCCCAGAAATAAACCCCTGCATAGATGGTCAAATAATTTTTTAATAAGGATGTTCAGTGGGTAGAGGAGGTTGTCCCCTAACTCCAAAACAAATGGTCCTAGGAAATCAGGAAAACCATATGCAAAATAATGAAATTGGACTCTTAACTAACACAGTATATGAAAATTCACTTTAAATGGATCAAAAAAAAACCTAAACACAAGAGCTAAAACTATAAAACTCTTAAGAAAATGGGAGAAACACCATGAAATTAGATTTGGCAATGACTTGGTTATTGCAGCAAAAGCACAAGCTACAAAAAAACAAATTGGATGTAATCAAAATTAAATACTTTTGTACATCAAAGGATACCATCAACAGAGTGAAAAGGCAACCCAAAGAATGGAAGAACATTTATAAAAAATTAACATCCAGAATTTATAAAGAACTCCTATAACTCAATACATAAAACCCAATTAGAAAAATTAGCAAGGAACTTGAATAGACATTTCTCCAAAGGTATACAAATGGGGAATGAACACATAAGATACCATCACTAATCATCAGGAAAATGCAGATCAAAACCACAATGAGATTGTGCTTCATACCCATCAAAATTTTTACAAACAAAAGCAGAAAATAAGGGAGAAATTCAAATCCTTGTGCATTGCTAGTGAATTGCAAACTGGTATAGTGGAAAACAGTATGGCAGGTCCTCAAAAAATTCACCATGGGCTCTTCACCTGATACAGTGCTTCCACGTCTGGGTGTACATCCCCAAAAGAACTCACATAGGGACTCGGGTGCTTGCGCTCCCGTGGTCACAGCAGCAGCACTCACAATACGCGCGCGTTCAAACCCAGATGTTTGTGATGGGTAAGTAAACAATGTGAGCGATACATATATATTCACATACCATGGAGTGTATTATTCAGCCTTAAAAAGGAAATTCCGATGAACCTGGAACACATGCTAAGTGAAATTAGGCAGGCACAAAATAGGTATAGTACCCTTATATTCGTATGGGATATATTTAGTCAAGTTTATAAAAACAAAACAGAATGGTGACTGCTAACAGTTTCAGATACTGGGGTGGAATGGGAGTTACTGTCTAATGGGTAAAAAGAATATGAAAATCAACAAAGAGCACATGAC